>NC_058045.1:26850610-27512485 GCF_020085105.1 Siniperca chuatsi | reverse complement strand
CAGTATTCTGTTTCAAGAACTTGGAGGCAACTCCAAATGGATTATATAGGAACTAAAAAGTAATCCTTAATATATACTTTTATTCATGACACACATGAGCCAGATTTTTTTGTTCTAATACTCAAAATACTCAAATGCCCATCTCAAAATGTTAAGAGATCATTAAAAAACTTGACTCCTGGATCAGGAACCGCAAAAAAAACCCCAAAAACATTCTTAGCTGAGATAATGATGAGAAACAGTATTAAAAAACAAACTAATTAAGCTAATGTTAGCTTAATTTGCTGTCTTAAAAAGGCCAACCGTTTAATGTATACAGCTGAATTGTTTTAAAACAAGAATCTTGCAAAAGGGGTCTTGATGGCTACATCCATGATATAATGCTAAAAGACTCAGGCTAAAGCTAACAGGTCCCAGGCAACAAATCTGCACCCTCACCAGTTGTTGATCCATGTAGCCAACAGAAATTGGTCTTGTATTGCAGTGGTATGATAAAGAAAAATGCAGGATCAGACTGTTATTTCGCTCTAACATAACCCTGTTCGACTGCTTAGCTAACATACTATTATCACTTTTAACATTACAAGAGTAATGTTTGAAATTAGTCCTCATCCTAAAGGCTAACCGATGTGTTTGGCAGGCGTGTCGCTATCTCGGGTAACGTCGGTTGGCTGGAGTGTAAACCTGTCGTAACTTGTAACCCCATAAACTAATGTAGCTAGTTAATGATGTACTCATTGGTTATATAAGTAATGCTCGGTTACAACTGTACTGTAAGTTGTAAGCTAGTTAACTGGCTAATGATTGCAGCTCACTCCCAGTTGAGTTGGAAGTCTTAACATATACCGATGGGTTTGTCATGTGCGGCTGCAATGTGTGAAATCACTGTTCCTCTGAGGCTGTGTCAGTGTAGGAGTGACAATCAAAAGCATTTATTGTGTAAAAGACTACAAGGCGGGGGGGAAAAAACAGTGCACATACAAGCTTTAATGAAGTAGGCTTACACCTTGCTGCCTCCCACCGCTCATCGCTACATCCATGTCACTCTGCCAAGGCGGTCAGCATGCCAGGCCATATGAATGCCCACGTAATCTTCACACTTACAACATGAAAGTTGTTTACTGTACCTTATTATAATAATAATAATAACAAAGTGGTTTAATTGAATGCTTGTGATGAATATCCTGTTTTATTCTGATGTTTTTTAAAGCATGCATTAAGTTTGCATGTGTAGATTTTTTTCTAACAGAGATGCACCAGTGGATTTAAAGAAAAAAAAAATGTAATATGACATCTTACGTGTTATTTCGGAGTATTTTAGACAACTTTTTTGCCTTAAAAATCTCACTGATCAATCTTGGAATTGTGCAATGCCTTCAGATGTTTCTTTTGTTTCTTGTTCTCGGATATTTTTCTCTTTATTTTTTTGGGTACGCTCATGCACAGCTACTCATCACTCATCTCAGCATTGTTCTCTCAGACCCAGTGGTTGAAGTGATGTGAATAAGACGGAGAATGATCCGAAACAGAAAAAAAGACTGGGCTGTCTCGCTCTCAGCGAAGGGACAGAATCATTCAGCTGGGAATATTGTTGTCCAGCCTCATCAGCCATGTTTAAAGTTACTACAGATCTGTGTTTTTATCATAAACTGAATCATAATCTGCCCAAATCCAACTGTTATTTTTCATCAGTCCTCATTTTGGATCTCAAGAGTGATTCGTGGCTTCTGCATGATGCTTGTGATTACACTAGAAGACCAATCAAAAATGATTTGTCCATTGATGCATAATATTTACTTAAAATCAGTTCTTGAGGTTAGTGATATTGCAGCACAGGTTTTACTGTTCTACCAGGAAATATGGAAGCCACTAAAGATTGATTTAAAATGACTATTTCTGTAAGACTTGAAGTATTTAAATAAATATTCATATCAAACCTTTTTTGTTGTTTTTGGTATATAACTGAATGTCAGGACTTCATTACACTATAAAAAGAAACTTAATGAAACTGAACTAAACTTTTTGGGTCGACAGGACCAAATAAGGATTTTTAAGTGCCTCGCAAAAAAAAAAAAGTCCTTAAAACGTTTCATAAAAATATCCACAGTGTTATAGTGTATCATTAACATGTTCATCTGTATGGTGGGCTGTTGTAAAACACAAAAACAGCATTTTGTTACAGACGATCTCCATTTTGATAGGCACCTGTCGTGGTTGACGATGCCAATAAAATCTGTTTCATTCCAAATTCCAGAGCCAGCGCACTGGAATAGATGTTCTTCACACTATTACACCTTTAAAGTGTGCATCTCAAGATCTAATACGTTATAACGGGGTGACAGGCTGTCCCATTCCAAAGACTCCTCCAAATGTGGCTGAGAAATGTAGCCTCCTTTTGCCTGAATTTTGAGAACAAAATCAGTGTCCTTTGCAGCCTCAGTATTGGAAAATTTATAGCAGGCCAGTCAGTTGAAGGTGTTATTTTATATTTTTCTTACCGTCAACAAATGCCATGAAAAGACCAAAATAAACAATGTCTTAGTTCGTCTCTCAATAATTCCTTACCATGTCTGTGGCTCTCAGACCCAAGCCCATTGGTTCCTGCTGAATACGGAATTCTTTAGAAACTGCTCACAAATATATAGTTAAGTAATTTCAGTAATTTCCTAAAACACCTGGGCACTGTAGTTTTCAGCTAACGTACAGTACTCATACTCATTACTCAAACAGGAGGAGTTGGTGCTCTAGTGAGTATTTCTGGCAGCAGGACAGTGTATGTGGGATCGACTCAAAATAAACTACAGTGTGTGTATTTATGGTATAGATACGTGCGGTTTGTTAACAAGAATAACATAGAATTATCACCAGCCTTATCCTTTAATGTTTAGGTGCATTCAGGTGATCTTCGTCAACTTATACAATCAGGAAATGTCATAAATACATAATGATCTGGACTGATGGAAAAGCCACTCCAGGTCATAAATAATGCAAGCCAGCCACAAACTCAACTGTTTGTTCATGTTAGCAGCCTGAATATGTGGTTCATCACTGAGCAATACAGCATAATGGAAATCACAGGGGTTATTGCCATTAACCCGGTACATTGTTTAGCAGTTGTCCATCATGTGTTGAAATTAAAATGTCAATTTGCAAAAGCTTAATGTTAGTCAAAGACCTTCATGCTATAATATGAACTATTTAGATCACTTTACAGACTCAAACAGCGTTTTCGTAACAAACCTTGTAACTGAAACTGTAACTGATATTTCAAATGTCTTCAGTTTGGTCTCAATATGATGACGATTTGTTATTGTATAGTTAAAATTAGAAACAGTCCTTAAGGGCGACTGTGGCTCAGGGGGTAGAGTGGGTAGTCGGTTGGCAGTTTGATCCCCGGTTCCTCCTGTCCCTGTGTCGAAGTGCTTGCTATATGAATTCAATCCATTTACCATTATTTATTTGTCCTCCATCTTTAATTGCAGCACAGCACAAGCATTCAGTCATTCGCTGCGCTCACAAAGGTCAGGGCAGATCGGGTAAAAGTTCAACAAATTTGAACTTTCACGCACCCCTGCTCCACTCTAATGGAGGAGGTGCTTAAAAACTGTTTTGTGCCATAATTTGAACACAGCTTTCAGGTCCTCTGAAGAACACACCTTCACAAACTGCACCATTTGAAGGATCCTGAATTGGAATCCTGAATCTTTGTATTTTCATTCATCTAAATCTTCAGTATAAGCCCCGCAGTGCACTTCACTAGTTAGTGCATTTAGGCTGATTTGAATAATGGTCAGGCGCACAAAACAACTCTGCCAGGTGAAACATCATTTAATTACCTCTGGCTGCTGGAGAAAGCAACAACATGCAAAGAAGTAAACAGGTTTCAGTTTGAAAGTAGTTCTTGACTGTTGTGGTGTTTTAGGAACTAATAAAAATGGGTCTGTATTTAGATTCCCATGGATTTTCTAGTTTATCCAAAGGGTTTTGAAAGGGGTTTCAGGTTTATGACAACAGCAGTCAGATGTTGGTGGATGTGCTGTCATATAATGAGAGGTTTCTCACTCACATTGAGCCATCTGGAGTTTACAGTTGAAGGATTCCTCAAAGCCCTTTTACTTTTTACATTATATGACAATGACATTTTTTGTATGATAACATTTTATGGAATCTCTGCTTCATTATTTAGTACCTTGTGGAGCATTGAGAGTCAAAAAAGCATGCACATGGCTCAGAAATAACAGAACATCATGGTACCATCTGCTTCACGGTGCAGGAAAACAGACTTTCAGATTTATAATCCATATAAAAAAAACATGGAGGCGATGATGTGTGTGTGTGTGTGTGTGTGAGTGTAATAGCCTCCTGTCGTTATGAATATACAGTCCAATGTTTCTCTATTAAATTTGAGGCATTTCTGCTTTATTATCTGCCACAGTTGTTACACACTTCCAGAATAACAACAAAACAATCAGACATGCTAAGAGCGTGGGCTGCTTTGTAACAAGTGACAGTGTGCTAATTACAGCCAGTAGACTTTTCTCTCTTCCTCGTCCCAGTCCTGTCCAAGATTTTAATGAGCACTCACTGCTATCTGCTCTGTATGTTTATCTACATATGAGTTTTAACTTCATGTTGAGTTATTATACTATTATGGTTGCCTCCCACTTGAAGCTATAATCAGAAAATTTAATTGGCAGTAAAATATCCATTTGTCCAATATCCATTGCTGTATGATGTAAAACATTATACAATAAAACAACAAATAAATAAAACATACATAAATACAGAAATTTGGTATGTAAAAGGCCATCTCACAATAAAAGAAAGAAAATGTTTTATTTTGTAGAAAAGCTATTATATAAAAGTGGGTTTTAACATGAGATTTAAAAGCAGAGACAATATTAGCCGACCAGATGCTGTTTCAGAGCCGAGCCAGTACAGCAAGATGATCCCCTTTAGTTTTTAACCTGGACTCAGGAACAGTTCAAAGACCCAAATTGGGAAATCTGAGAGGCTTGTTAGCACACTAAGGGGTCAGAAGTTGAGTTATACACCAGGCCATGCAAGGCCTAGTATGTGACTAATAGTAGTTTTAAATTATTTCTAAAAGCGATTGGCAGCCAGTGCAATGAAGCCAAAATTGGGTGATGTGTGAAAAAAGCTTTTTTTCTGGTCAGTAGTCCGGCTGCTGAATTTAGTACAATTTGGAGCTGTTCAGTAGCTTCACTGTTCAGACAAGTAAGCAAGGCATCGCAATAATCGAGGCATGAGGGTATAAAAGCACATCATTCTCTCTGTGGTATTAAATGACAGAGTTTAAAAACAACCAGAGATGACCAAAGTACAAATCAAAGTCAACATCACAACACAACAATAGCGAATAGAATGACATCAGTAGCAAAAAGGCACACAAGCACTTGCACTGAAAGTGATAAGGCACAATAATGATAACAATTAGCTATGATAGAATGCAAAGCAATATTAAAATATGTGCACAAATGCAAAACAGAATAAGATTATAAAAACTAAAGTATTATAAAATACCTAAACCACTATGAGCATCCAAAGGCCAATGAAAACATGTAGATCTTAGGTAGGTCTTGTCAATGGAGTGTGAACATTTGATCGTGAGCAGAAGGCTTTTCCAAAGCTTTGGAGCTGCCTCCTCAAAGGCACGATCTCCCTTACACACTAGCCTTGATTGTGGAACAATCCTCAAATAACTGCTGTGAAGATCTAAGAGGCCTAGAGTTGGAGTAGGGGCAGAGAAGTTCTGAAATGTACAGGGTGTGGCTTTTAAAAACAAATAAAATAACCTGAAAATCAATGCTTTGACAGGCAGCCAGTGCAGGGGTGCTAGAACCAGTAACAGTCTTCATATTGTTGAGAGAGAGGATGGACCAAAGTTTGGCCATGTTCCTTAGCTGAAAGTAACAACCTTTCACCACTGAGTTGAGATGACACCATGATTCCTGGCATGGGCTTGAAGGTTTGATGTCAATGGCCCTAAGTGGCTAGTGAATATAACCCTGTCTGCATAGCTACAGTAAGGAAAGAGATGTTGTGTTGGCAAATGATATGTATGATATGACATGTAGAGAGTAAACAGAACAGGTCCCAGAATTGTTCCTTGTGGTATTCCTTGTTTGATCTCAGCAGTTTGTGAGGTAAACTCACCAACAGAAACAAAATATTTCCTGTTGGTTAAATATGAAGAAAACCAACTCAGAGCAGTTCTAGGAATAGGCAGCCCACTTCTTTAGTCTGTTAAAGGAATAGTTCAGCAATTTGGAAAATACACTTATCCACCTTCTTGGCGAGAATTAGATGAGAAGATTGATACGACTCTTGTGTCTGTATGCTAAATGTACGTAAGCGGGTAACAAAATCCAGCACCTCTTGTCATCACCGTGAGGTTGCAGAGACTTCATGAAATTTGTGTAAAACCACAACTTGTAATTTTTTCTAGATATAACCAGTTAATTAGTCAAATTTAGAAGTGGTGTCCGTATTTTTTTAACTTTAGACAGTGCCAGGCTAGCTGTTTGCCCTAGCATTCCAGTCTTTATGCTAAGCTAAGCGTCTCCTGCCTCAAGCATTATCATTAACGGACGGATATGACAATGGTATTGATTTTCTCATCTAACTCGCAGCAAGGAAGGGAATAAGCATATTTCCCAAATGTCAAACTATTCCTTTAATAAGAATGTTGTGATCGATGGTATCAAATACTGCACTAAGGTAAAACAATCGCAACACAAGCAGTAAAAAGTAAAATCAGAAAATATGCAATAAAAACCATCTGTATATAAAAGCAAGTCTATAAAAATTTCTTTTTTGAAGAGGATACTAATTTGGCTAATCTAATGGCATTTTACAGTGACTGACGACTAAATAAATGATAATAAATCAATAATAAATAAAGGCAGAAAATATCTTTCAGAGATGTAGTTTCTCATTAAACAGATCAGTTAATATTTACACAGCTCCATCAGACCCCGCTTCATCTTATCTGACATAAAAAATGAACATTTTAATATGCACCTCTCAGGGAATAACACGTCCTAGCTTTTCTCACTACAGGGACCACCTCCATTGAGCACAGAGACACTAAAGCAATAAAGCAGACTTGAACAAGCCCAGCATGAATCTAATATCACTTGAGCTGATATGGGGAGCTGCTAGAGTCTCCGAGCTGCCGTTTTTGCCAGTTTTATTTCCCTCGCTCCCCCTTATAAGCTCATCTACTACGAGATGGCCTCATGCTGAAATAGGTGATGATGAGTAATGGAATAAGGAATAGTGTGTAAAATTTTGATGACATCCACCTCAAAAAGCCCGCAGCCAGCACACAAACATACACCAACCCTGCAGAAGGCAGCGTCTGTCCACTCGACTCAGAAAGTACAGGGACAGAAACGTCCTGTAAAGTACAAGGCATAGTCTTAGGATGAATATGAAACATTTTTCCTGCTATTCTTAGACTTGGACTTGGACGGGGGTGTTGCTAAATATAACCAGATCGTTTTGTGCCTGCCATTCTATTTTTACACAAGCTGAGGCCTTCCTGGGATGTTGTGGTCTTTTCTTAGACTATTATGTAATAAACAAATCTCAAGGCGTGATGCAATAATGCAGAGTCAGACCCAGAATGAAGTATTCCATCATCCAGTCAAGACAGAGAAATCTGTGTTATGATAAAAAATGATGAAAGACAGATTTAAAGGTTTTGATGCATGATATGTTGTAGGGATTTCTGTGAAGCAGTGTGCCTGTTTTTGCAAAAACAAGACTAATGAGTGCTGGAATCTTGACAGAGTTAAACAGCCCAAAGGACAGTTTGTCAGCTTGCTGTTAACTTGGATGGTTGACAGGGAGGGAAAGGTAATAAGTTAGTCTTCGGGGAGACATGTCATCTTGAGTATGCAGAAGTAACAACATTAAAGAGGAAAAACGCTGATTTTCAGCATTGAAATCTGCACCTTGGGACAGTTAACATTCACTGCTAGTTCTCATGTAGTGAGAAACAAGCCAGCAGAGCCTCTCCAGTCTCTGCATCTGTGATGTCGCACAGATGCATGGCTCCATCAAGACTCAATTGGCAAAAATGGAGTCTGTCAATGTGACAGTGCCAAGGAGGATTTTCTAGAGACGTGGCTCTATTTCAGATCTTATATAATCTTTATACAGATCAGTGTAATGTCGGATCACAGAAGTCCAGGCCTGGGTTGAAGAATGAGTCAAAATAAGTCACTGGAGAAGTTCAATGCAATTGAGTTTATTCTTTAGCGATTAACCCGAGCCCAGTACTGGTAGAGAACTGAACACACAGCTCTGTGTCATGGTGTCATGATCTCAGTCTCAGCTGGTTCAGACCAGTTTTCGGACACTATAACTGGGCTCCAAAAACTTTCCATGATCTTATTCTAATGAAGCCAGTAAAAAAAATCCTGATCTCTCCTGTCTTCAGGGTGTTGAGACTGTTTTATTTTTATTTAAAACTTTGATACTTTCATACCTTATATGCGCTAATACATTTCTTTAACTTCAGTAGTGTTATACATCACAGCAAAAGTGGTGTTAAGTGCACAGGCTGGTTATATGATAAATCCATAACACATAAATTATATAATGAAATCATCCACAACATTAAACGCCTGAATGCATATTTTTGACAAAGTCAATGTGAAATACTGTCAACAAAGCAGGATGATGAATAGTTGTGTACTAAGTGTTGATATTAACATTGAATCAAATGACTCTTTGTAAAGTGAAAGGGATGTTAGTACTGCCAAGCCAACCGAGAATCAACTCCGAACGTTTCACTGAATTTAGCATCTTTTAGCCTCTCTAAGCTCAAGATTAGGTTCTTGAGCCCAGACACATACTGTATAGTTGAGTCTCGCTGCACCAACAACCCCATATAGAACCTTAGACAACTGTTTGCAGCAAACAAGCTCAGACAATAACGCTACCTTCCCAGCACCAAAAGGCCTAAAAGTAAACTCATGGCTGGTGAAGAAAGTAACGGAGTTGGTGGACCAAAACAGAACTAAATCAAAAGTGAATATTGGACAGTCATTCATCAGGTGGCCAGAAACATTACTCCAATGGGAATGGTGTTGGTCTGTGTCTGCTAGATGTGTAAGTAAACAATTGTTTGCTAATACATTAGCTATAACAACTTGATAAGCCAATGGTATGATAAGCCAATAGTATGTCTTGATAAGCCAATGGTATGTTTCGGATTCTATCTGTCCCTTAGTGGTTGCGTAGTGGTTGTTAGAAACTCTGTCACTGGCATGTGAAGATATTGCCAGCACTGAAACAATGTGTAAACATTGGTAACTTGTGGTAACATACTATGGTAAAATAATAACATTCTGTGTCAATCCCACAGAATCAAAGAGCATCTTTCTCTCCTCAACAGTGTAAACCAACATTTAGTATTCCGTACAAGAGGCAGGGAGAGCATTTGTGGGATAAATAGATCAGAAAGTTCAGCCGCATATCACGATGCATTTTAAAATCACAAGCAAAGATATTGTCACTTTCTTATTCTCACCCTGCTCTCATTATGTCTTGTTCACACCCGCTGTTGAAAGTTATTCTGTTGTAGACGAAGCAGGATGAGGGAAAGTTGGTATACCATACAATTAAATTACAGCACTCAGTCAGAAAAGGAACACATAGGCTGATATCTAACAGTGTAATTGAATCAGAGGAAAGATTTTTCCTTACAAAAGGGAGTCACAGGTGACCGACTTCTCCTTGCCTCTGTCAATCACATGATTGAGACGTACTCAGGTGACCAACATGCAAGTGTGGCTGCTCCTGCTCACAGATTCCCATCGCACACACTGAAATAAAATGGGTGCAAAGTAATCTTTTCTCTCTCGATCTGCAGTTTTTATAGACAGAAAATATCAAAAATACGGATCAAAAAGACTGATTGGGTTTTGGAAAAATGCTCTTTTCTATCTAAGCATGTGCAAAATGAGATGAACAAGTGAGTAATAAATGATTACTGGTCAATTTACTGGTGGGCCTTTGAAATATTGAGAGAGAGCTCAGCCATGAAATGCAACGTAAATGGATCTATTTATAGTGTACCGGAGGAAGTCATGTGGAACAAGCTAGTTGGGGGTGCCTTGTTCGTATAGCTTTTAGAGGCAACTGACAGGGGAGAAAGGAGGGGGGAAAAAACACACACTACACCCACATTTGCATGTAAAGCCACTTTTCATGGGGACATTAAACTTTTAGACACACACAGCAGGAATAGCAATAAATAATTTCCACATTGAGAAAGATGGAGAGCCCCAGCTCAACTCCAATGTCCCCTGTAGCCTCCCACGCCTCTCAACCCCCCCTTCTCCTACTTTGTCTCATGGGATTGTTTGGGAGTGAAAAGGAAGGGAAGTGACACGTTAAAACCTCTTTTTATTAATTCTGAGAGGAGGGAGGGTTTGGCGAGGTGTCACAGCAGCTGATGGGAGCAGGGACGCTGTGTGATGCACATACTGATTTCAACCAGCGGATATCAGGATGAATAACTTAACACAAAACCCAAATCCTCTGCAAACAGTAATAAAATGTGATTGTGTTTGCACCACTGGGGGAAGGCCGAGAGCGCACTGTAGACTGGCTCCTTATCACTCTCCCTTTTATTCTTATTGTTTTTAAAAAGATGAATTGCTTAGCTCCTTCCTACGTCGCTGAAATGCACACTAAATACACACCGGTCAGATCCCTTAGATCATCAAGTAAAGGTCTCCTCACTATACCTCGAATCAATTATAAATCAGCTTATGGTGCCTTCACTCATTATGGTCCTACTCTCTGGAACTAAGGTCTGCTACAACAGCATCTTCTTTTAAAAGCAGACTAAAAAAATGTCTTTTTTCACAAGTTTTTAGTTAGGTTTAAAGGGTGTGGTTAACGGGTACATTATTTATCATAGAATCAGTATTTTTATGATTATTTTAATATTAATGATAATACATACTTATCTTATTCCATTTTTATTGTAATACCATTTTATCTTGTTTTTATCTTATCTTACATGTTTCCATATATGTAATACCTCCTTATCTTGTATGTTGTTATCTTGTATGTTTTTGTCGTGCATGATTTCTGCCAGTTTTTCTTGCTTGCTTTTATTTTGAAGCACATTGAGTCTACGCCTGTCGTATGAAATGTGCTATATAAATAAACTTGACTTTTATTACATTATCAAGTACTAGGAGTTGGTGTAATGGTCACTTGTTTGCAACATGGTTAATACATATTACAAGAACTACATGATATACTGTACATATACTATATGTATATGGATGACTGGGTGTGTTTGAAAATGTAGTGACTGACCTGCAGTTAATTTCTCAAGATATACTTTTGAGCTGTTATTAAATGTAATAATATCATACACAGGGCTACAACTAGCACACATTTTCATTATTGATTAATCTGCCTATTATTTTCTCGATTACTCATTTTTGCTATGAAATGTCAGAAAATTGTGAAAAAAATGTGAAAAATACCCATCGCAATTTCCAAAGAGCACAAGGTGCTGTTTTCAAACGTCTTGTTTTGTCTGATTAACAGTCGAAAACTCAAAGATATTCAGTTTTAAATGATATAAAAGCAGAAAATGCCCACATTTAAGAAGCTGGTATCAGCAAATGTTTGGTATTTTTGCTTGAAAAGTGACTCAAACGATGAATCAGTTATCATAATAGTTGCTGATTAATTTTCTGTTGATTGACTAAACGATTAATTGACCAGTCATTTCAGCTCTAGTCATGTAATGTATGGTTTTGTATGTAGCTCCCCATTCACTCGTACTCACCAACTCTAATAATAACACGGATCAAGACAAAAAACCTCACTGAATGTGATCAATAATTTAAGATTCAGGGTAATTCCAGCCTGATTAATCTGATGTCACTCACTGTAGCCATAAATGGGATGTATTATTTCTATAATGGTACCCTATTATAGAAGTTTGGTTCTGCACTGCCATCTACTGGCTACTGTGCGCACATGCGAGTGTCTGTGAATCTCTTATTTATTACATGCACACAAAATGGTGAGTGGACACCTGAACATTACACCCATATGTAATTTGACATCTCATGGGAATTAATCTGCTGCTACAACAGCCTCCGGTCCTTCTGGTTTCAGGCTTTCCTCAAGGTTTTTCCTGCAGGGATTTGCTCCCATTCAGCCACAAGAGCATTAGTGAGGTCCAACACTGATGTTGGGCGATAAGGTCTGGCTCACAGTCAAATATCATTGTATCTTGTTACATTAATTTGCCTTCATTGAAGCTAAGGGGCTTAGCCTAAACCACCCATGACATCTGAACCATACAGGCATGCTAATCAGATTTAGAGTTTTAAATCTTGCTAAATTAATTTATTCCTGTGTTGTATTTATTTATATAAGTCAAAGTTATTAGTAATTAGTTAACCATGGAGTTTACAGGGAAGACAGATTGACGACCTGTTTCATCCAATTAAATATTATAGTAAATATGTAATAGTTGTGTAAGGTCTATACCAGTTCCCAACCTGGGGATTGGGACTCTCCTAGGGGACACAAAATAAATCTGAGGGGTCGCAACATGATTAACAAGTTTGGAAAGAAGAAAAAAGATATTTCTAACTTACAACGTTCTAAATATTTTCTGTCTCTTGTCAAATCTTTGATTTTTTTTACCTCAGGAGAGTAAGAACTATTAAAATTCTGTGAATGAAGCATCACGTTTTGATTGAACTGCTCACACCTCATAGACACATGCAACCTGCGATAAGGGCTCATGAGTAGACATTGCTCTGCTATAAATGCTTTGATGAGTTCAAATCTAACCGATGACGCTTTTGTACCCAAACAGTTTCTAGCGTGGTAAACCGTGGATGTATAACCACATAAACTCTGGTCATGCCTATCAAAATTTTAAACATGTTAATAATGCAGCGTTTGCATGTGTGAATTTTTACCGTGTTCTTTTAACAGGCCTAAATCCATGGGCTGCTCCCCAGAAGTGAAGCCAAAATGTCTCCATCACCTTTACCACTACAGCCCTGCACAAACTGTGACTATAGTGTGTGTAGTTAGATCAAGTTTATTGTAGCAGAGTAACTAGTTCACTAAAGTAAGGAAAAAATTCAGGGGAAACTATCACTATCTGCAGCTGAGCACAGCACAGATAAAACAAAGCTTATCAGCAAGTTTGTCACTCAAAATAACCTTTTTTTCGAGACAGGAGAGTTGTGTGGTTATCAGTAGAGTGATGCAACTGTTCTGTATGGGAACAGTCCACCTGTCACCTGATGATATTAGACTAGAAAAACTGACACACTTGTGGCCCCAAAACAGTCCAGACATACAGACGAGATGAGAGGCCTCTGGCTGCTGTTGGTGCTTGTGGCTGCGGCCAAAGCTGAGAGGGTCTTCACTGGGTAAGTTAATCTGTGCACACTGCAAGAAGAGATGTAATCTAATTTTCTTACTCATCTCAAGAATACTAATATGTTATTGATATGATAAAAGGCACTCCAATTAACATTTGTGGCACCTAACAACCATCTAACAACCAAAACTTGCGGCTGCTCTATAGAAATTTAATGAGATGAGATGTGAACACAATGAAACATAAACAGTGTTTCTAAACTACAGCTATTATACCAGAATGAACTTCATTTGGAAATTAAAATTCCAAGCAAGGACTTTCAGAGTCCATTAACTCCTCTGCCATTTAGTTTATAAAAAGAAGATGTAGTCTTAGTTATTAAAAAAAAGTATTTGGAGACTTGATTAGGTGGCTTTTCCTCCCTTAGATGCCATGTCAAATAACTATTCAAGCTGAAGAAGTACATTGGTATTCAATCGGCAGGACATGACCAGGCTTGATGCTTATGAGAGAGATTAAATCATAATTACAGAGTGGGAGTGATGGGCCTGGGAATTAACTGTTCTAAATGATTAATTGCTTGTTGAATTGATGAACTGGTGATTGAATTAAATCTTCCTTTATTGCTGAACTCACTGTACAGTAGATTGCCACAAATAACAGCATCGACTAAAAACCTAAAATGTACATAACAATGTTCAGAAACTGAAATGATTTTCCTGCAGGGATCAGGTCATCAGAGTCAATGTGCAGTCTGAGGAACAGATCCAACTCCTGCAAGCTCTGGAGAGTCAGCAGGAGTGGGAGGTACACACACACACACACACACACACACACAAATACTGCATTGGGTATATGTTCAAATTTTCTCAGCTGCTTGTGCCAAACAGTTTCTCATGAGTACAAAAAGCAAATCAAGTTCAACTTGAAATAATCCCCTTGGCAGTTTATGTGGGTTGAAGGTTAACAGAGTCATCTCCACTTGTCAGAAAGTCAGAAACTCTCCGAGGCCCGGCTGGTGTTTTGTGCTGCTATCTTTAATAAAGAAAAAAGATCCAGAGATTAACCTTTAATTTACATATTTTCTGATTTACAAGCTATAAATAAAATAAATAAATGTCTTAGATTTTACAGAAACAGATCCTAAGTTTAGAAAATGTTTGTTTTAGTAGACTTTACTTGAACTCTAATTATATTAATCATTTAGATTCATACTGGGAAATTTTCTAGTGATTTTTCTATTTGAAACTTATGTTATGTAATATTTGAAAGTGGGTTTTGGAGATTTGGAAATCCATGATAAAGATTGCAATAGGATGGTCAAGTTCAACTTATTTGCCATTTGCACAGGTACAGAGTACAAGCACGTCGGAATACGTTGCATGTTTCTCTCATTCAAAAAACAAGAAACAAAGAAGGGGTTGGAGTAACAAGTAGTTAAAAAGAATATTTAGAATAATAATAATCTTTTTTTATACCTTATAGAAGGTGACAAAGTGCGTCAAAATATGTAAACACAAGTACTGTCAAAGCAGTCAAAAATAGTAATACACAGCAGGTACCAAGGATCTAAGGATATGTACAGATACAGATGTGGTTAAGAGGCCAATAATGCGCTGTGGTTCAATGGCTTTATAAGTTAAAAATAACATTTTAGATCAATTCTAAGGGGAGCTAATGAAGAGCACCTAAAACTGGATTGATGTGTTCATGCTTACTGGATCTCTTTCAGGATATGAGATATGACATTGACAAAGTATTAAAGAAATGACCATTCTGCTCAGCACACTTCCCCATTTTCAATACAGTACCTTCTTAGTGTTTTCCTGTCTGATCCCAGCTGGACTTCTGGCTCCACGCGGTCTCCACTGAGCTCCCTGTTGACATCCGAGTGCCCCGCTCCAGTTTGAGCTCTGTGACGGTGTACCTCCGAGCCCACAACATCCCCTATTCTGTCGTTATAAACAACCTTCAGGTATGTAATGCTCCAAATGCAGTCATTTATTAACACAGACTCTTGTACTTTTAGCAAATATACACCTGTGTACCAGAAGAGTCGAACTGATATTTTTTCTGTTATAATCTGATCAGTGTTCTTGTGTCCTAGTGTCCTCGATTTTAGTGTCCTGGCTTTTCATTTGATTTTGAGAATGAAATGATAATACTGAATTTTAGGTCTCTTGCATGTCACATTCAGGAGCTTCTCGATGAGGAGAAAGCTGAGATGAAGGTGAACCAGATGAAGGAGCGCATCACCAGGAGCTTCAACTTTGGAGCCTATCATCCTCTGGAGACAGTAGGCTATTTAGACAAACACACAAATTACTCATGACTCTCCAGATTAGGAGGTATGAATGGTCAAGACCCACTACAAACATCTTATTATAACTCATCTGAGCTGCATATCAAACTCAGATCAATTACCAAAATATTAATTGATGACAAATAGAGTTTGACTTTGACTGTAGCTTAATTCAAACTAATGCTCAGACTTCAGACAGACGTCTTAATTCATCCTTTGCACAAAGCTGTCTAGTTCTTGACTATCTTACGTAGGACTACTTTGGCATGAGTTCTGGGTAAATTAGGACTTTTTTAACTAAATATATTCTTAAACTAAAAAATATGTCTGAGCAGAAAATATTCCCCCTCTGTATAAATTCAACAGTAGCATAAAATCTCACTGCAGTGCAGACCTGTAGCAGAGCTGAGACGCTGTGGTTTCTTGATGTCTCAGGGCTCAGTACTTCTGCTAACTTGTGATTCAAGCTCCAAATGAACATGCCTGACGATGTCCTCACTGCTGTATATTTCCAACAGGTTACTGCATTCCCCCTAAAAACTCGCTCTACAACATTGTTAACAAACTACAAATTATGAGCAATGTTTGCCTCGTTTTTGTCATTTGGTGCCACTAGTCAGCAAGTGAACATGGCTCTGAGTTAGCCTGGGGGTAGGCTGGCTAACTTTTAGGCTTAAAATAAGCTAGTTTTTTTATTTTTGAGAAACTATCCTATCAGAGCCACAATGTGAAGACAACATTGTTGAAGCTCTCACACTTCTGTCTTTTATCACAGACAGACACACATTTACTATTATGTAAGTTAGTTGACTAATTGGTTAACAGCCATGTATTTGAGTAGTATTTGAATGTGAAATGTATTTCGTTTTTGTTTTATGCTGAGATTAAAGTCAGATCATCAAGGTAACCACATACAGTACAGTGTGGCACATAGATAAACCACATACATCTTGGAATTTGTCTGACATCAAGTCAAGTCTTGGGGACTAAACTTGAGGATGACAAATGAAGAAATAGAACAGAAAGATCTACATATCTTTTGGTTTTTAATAACTATTGTAATCAGAGAGAGCGCATTATTGTCTTGTGGGCGATCTGCAGTAGAGTCTAATGTAAATAAAGGCCTTTCTTGAACTAGTCAGTTAATTGTTTATTAGTCAACCTTGTGTAAAGTTGTTTCAGATTGTAAAGTAAACCTTAAGTATTTCTGTTTAGTATCAGACATTCCACATTGTGTCTGTATTGTAATGCTGACCCATACAGATCTACAGCTGGATGGACACTCTGGTGGCTCAGCACCCTAAACTGGTCACCAAGCAGGAAATCGGGAGGTCGTATGAGAACAGGCCCATGTATGTGCTCAAGGTAGGACATACCTCATACTAGACAATAGTATTATATGTGTTTGTACCTGCCTGTATTGTATGGCCATGAGTGTGTTTTTACACTGTAAGAAATGTGACAGCTCCGGACTGATGTAGCTGTGAACCCAATTGTTTTAGTCCCCTAAATTTCCCCTTGGAGGTGTAAAGTACCTTTAAAGGATGGCTAAAAGCTTTTGTCTACACTGTTTGACCGCAGCATGAGTTTTCATTCTGTTGACATTGTGTTTAGTTCAGCACCGGGGGAAACAAGCGTCCTGCTATCTGGATCGACACAGGTATCCACTCCAGAGAATGGGTGTCTCAGGCTACCGGAGTGTGGACAGCCAACAAGGTACAACATGTCAACGAGATTGAGTAATCTTGATAGACTGAATTGAAATGTGTTAGATCTCCTCCAGAGGCTGTAAAAAAAAGATTTTAAAAGGTGCATTTCAAATCATATCATTATGATAAATAAAGTTGAAATGATTAGTCGATTAACAGAAAATGTACTTTTTTGACAATTGATTAATCGTTTGTCATTTTTCAAGCACAAATGCCAAACTTTCTCTGGTTCCAGATTCTCAGATGTGAGGACTTCCTGCTGTTCTTTATCATAGTTAATTGTAAATGGAATAGCTATGAGTTTTGGACTGTTGGTCGGACAAAACAAGGAATCTGAAGATGCCACCTTGGGCTTCTGACATTTTACAGTCAAAACGATTAATCGAAAAAATAATCAGCAGATTGATAGATAATGAAAATCATGCTTTTCCCCCACAAAAGGTGCATACTGTATAATAATCCATCTACTATTCTTGTTTCTAGACTCTAGACAAAATGTGTTAAATTGATTTCCTCAGTGCAGTCAGCCTCACGTCCCTTCCTTTTTTGTAAATAATGGTTTCCCCAGTTTCTATTATGTCTGCAAACTGTCATCTATACTGCATAAATTATGAAAGATTGCTTTCTTTAAAAAAAAAAAAAAATTCTACAAAATCAATGCCTTGCGTTCTTGCTTAGATTGCCACTGATTATGGTACCGACACCTCCATCACCTCCCTTCTGAACTCCATGGACATTTACATGCTGATCCTGGCCAACCCTGACGGCTATGCTTACACCCACACCAACGTATGTCACAATCATTCAGTGGAAACCTGCTACACCTTTGCTCTTATTTCCTGTTTTAGTATGAAAACCAGGTATCTGAACCATATTATTTTTTCAAAAGGAAGAGAATGATGTTTAAAAATCACAAGATCTGAAGGGTTGTGAAACTCACCTACCAACAAATGCATGTATAGTTTAGATTTTAACAACAAAAAGTGTGCAGTTATGTGCATTTTGCCTGAAACAGTGCTCGACTGACTGAAACTGTAATGTACAGGACCGTATGTGGCGTAAGACCCGCTCCAAGATCTCAGGTTCCGTGTGCCGTGGAGTCGATCCCAACAGGAACTGGAACGCAGGCTTTGGTGGTCAGTATACAAAAGTGTTACGTTTAGTGTCCAACAGAAAAAACTGGGAACTGGACCCAAATCCAGACTAGGAGGCAGGGCAGGGGCAGATAAACGGTTTAATAATGTAGTCCAGTTCCCACAAGCTTACAGGGGTCGTCAGGTAGACAGATCAGCAAACTAGGTTGCAGTCAGAACAGGCAAACAATGCCAAGGAGGGAGAAGACAAAATACAGAAACACACAATAAGCCCAAGACAACACGAGGGGGGAAAAGGCCAGGACGCTAGACACCAGAATAAACGACGATCTAAATACACTCAGGTAGCGGAGACAACAAGACACAGGTGGAACCAATAAGGGCAAGCAAACTAATCACAAGCAGGTAGTAAAACTACACAAGACACACAAGGGAAAACTCTTACCAAAATAAAACAGGAAATAACAGAACACAAACCCAAAACCATGACAAAAAGACAGTAAATGCTTCTCATGAACTTTGTGTTGTATAAGTTTGTTTTGTACTATATCAGACAGGCGGTCTTTGCCTGTTCTCAAACAGATAAATAACCTGTTTGAACAATATTACTAAAATAGGAAACATGATAACTTTTTTGTGTGTGTAAGTTTTAAATGAACTAAATTAAATTGTTTCTATACAAGAAAATGTATAGCATGTGAATATACACTTTTACAACTGCCAGTTTACTATTTACACCTAGCTAATGCAGTCTAATACAACAACTCTACAATGAATCCTACCTTAATTAAGGTAATAATGTTCAGTTTTTTCAGTTAGTGGTGCTGTTGAAATGTCTTTATTGTTGTTTCCAATGTTTTGGCCACCCCATGGTCAGAATAGAATAGTTAGAAATATTAGAAACACCTCTCAATATGGCGCAATACAATTCAACAACTCCCGAATTACCGTAAAGTAATTTTGTCATTAAAACGCATTCGTTTTGGATAGTTGTACCTAATAAACTGACAGCTGACTGAATGTGTGTATACATGTAAGATCATGTAAGTCATGAAGTAAATTCTGTGAGCCCTCTTCCATTGTACTGTATGTAAGTATGTATTGTGTTATGATGTCCCACTGTGTTTCACACATGTGTTTTCATTTTAATTTCTCCCTCCAGGCCCCGGTGCCAGTAAGAACCCCTGCTCTGATTCCTACCACGGCCCCTCGGCTCACTCTGAGATCGAGGTGAAGAACGTGGTGAACCTGATCAGGAGCCACGGCAACTTCAAGTCCTTCATCTCTGTCCACGCCTACTCCCAGCTGCTCATGTACCCCTATGGTTATTCCTGCGGGAGCGTGCCCCATCAGTCTGAGCTGGTAAGGAAGGAAAAAACTGAATAAATTGTGAGGAGGCACATGGCAAATTAAATCTGACACCTTTTTCCACTGTGAATGCTGTCTCATGAAACTGACTGCAAAGTAGTTCTCACACAGGAGAGTCAAATCAGAGAGGCAGCTACATTTTCTCTTTATAAATGTCTGTATTCTCAGGAAGACAAAAGATTCAGGTATTACAGTCTGATCTGAAAACGCCTCTGTTATCCTTCAATAACTTTAATGACTAAAAAAGGCAATATCCTGCCTTTTGACTGCAGACTACTTTAACAACCTTAATTGGACAATTTGGGATAACAATTTCTTATCTAATTAAATTTTTATAGCTGAAAATTCAATTCAGTTTCCCCAGGACTGATGAATCGACCAATTATAAACTCATCACCACTACATATGACAAATCATCTCCCTTAACTCAGTCAGGAAACCTCTTTTCAAGCAATACTGTTTCAACTTTATACAAGCGTGCATATTAACAATGAGAAACTAATGGACCAGCAGTCCTGTAGTTACTCAAATGTACCTGAGCCATCTGAGACAGATGTGTAGTTTTGGGCTATATAAATAAAATCGTCTTGACCTGGAACTCTACGAGAAGATGTATAGAGCCTTGAAAGTTGCTGTTGCAGTTTGTCAAGCAGGTAGCAGGAGAAACACAAGGTTTTGGACCCAAAATGCACACACCGAGGCAGAGCAGGTACAGTTCAGTGATTTAATAGGACAAAAGGCTTACATGGACGCCCGGCAGGCAGAGAGCAAAACCAGGGAATAACAGTCCATAAACACAGGTAACAAATCTGTGAGGAGCAGGCCAACAATCCTAAGTCAGGTGAGATCCAGGTGATCAAACACAGTACAACGATACACAAGCACAGGAACCAACGGCCGGGACGCTTGACACCAGGTACAACAACGATCTGACCCAGAACAAATGAAGACACAGACTTAAATACACACAACTAGGGGAGACAAGCAATCAAAGACAGGAAGCAAAACTAAAAGACACATGAGGAAAGGACACTATTTCAAAATAAAACAGGAAATGACTGAACACAAACCCAAAACCATGACAGTTGCTGTCTTATTCACCAACCCTTTCCAGATTTTTTCCATTTGATCTTTTCAAGTGAAAACCTTAAAAGCACTCCTCTACAGCCTTTTTCTTCTGCATGTCCCCTTCTGCACCAGTATTATCTGTGCACTGTACCTAACTACGATATTGTGTCCTTTTTGTTTCCTATAGGACTCTGTTGGCAGAGCAGCAGTGCAGAAACTCACTTCCCTCTATGGTACCAGATACAAGGTTGGAAGCATCTGCAACATCATCTGTGAGTAACTTTTCCTTTTTGTCCAATGCCACTTCACAGCACGTCAAATTCAGATTCACCTCAAAATTACACACATGACAAACTGCTGAAATGTGTAGTTGTAATCAACACATTGTACATCTTTTTGTGTGTATATGTATGTATGTGTGTGTGTGTATATATATATATATATATATATATATATATATATGTATACACAGAAATGTATGTAAATACGGAGCTGTATATAACTAATATAATTTAGTTCTCCTTTTTAATTTCTCTGTTTAATTCTACTTTAAATACGTCGTTCTATTTTATTGTCTACTTTATTGTTTTATTCTAATCTAATTTTAAATATTTTAATATTTGTCTATACATTTTCTGTTGTATAATGACAATAAAGCTGAACCATGGACCTTGATGAATAATAATGAACTGATACAGCTACGAAGACAAAAATAAAGTTAGTAAATGTAGTGGGCACAATAAATAAACTGACTTTTAAAAGGATTTATTAACTGCAATTCCTCTATAATACCAGTAAGATTAGTGCTACTCATTAACTACTATTACTGATACTAGCTACTAGTAACAATATATCAGACAATATTGGTTTATTATTGTAGATCTGCATATTTGTGGGACAATAAGTAACAAGAAATCAGAGGATAGATGTGCCACAAGACATGTTTGAGGTAATTTAGAAAAAGAAAGTCACAATTACATACTGAGCACTGACAAGTTTATTTTTTCCAACCACTCAGTATTTACAGTATATTGATCGTAATATAATAATAATATAGATAACCATTGGATGTATTTATGTAAAACATTAAATAGCTGTCGATATATATTGTTATCTGAAACTCAAGTTTTATTATCTGTCTCAAAAGAAGCCCTGCCCTGGTTAGTAGTGCTACTTCTGTCATGTCCTCTCCTCTTCCTCACCTCTCAGATCAAGCCAGTGGCGGCAGCATTGACTGGTCTTACGACGTGGGCATCAAGTACTCCTTTGCCTTCGAGCTGAGGGACACTGGTCGCTATGGTTTCATCCTGCCTGCCAATCAGATCATCCCCACTGCCTCCGAGACCTGGCTGGCTCTGAAACACATCATGGAGTATGTCCATGACCATCCTTATTGATTGCTATAACCCGTAGAAGGAGGATAAACTTTAAAATCAATTGACTCTGCTTTTAATTTTTGCAAAACAACCTTCTCATCATTCTATGCTGATGTATGACATCTGACTTCAATATTGACCAATAAAGTCACGAAAACCTCGTTTGTCTGTGTTTCAGGACTCATGTTTTCCTGACACCAGAAACTGTTTTATTTACTTGAGACTTGACTTGATGAATGTAGAGAAATACTATATTAGACTGGGTTGTAATTACTTGGCATATTTTATGATTTCTTACCTTTTACTCTATTAAATTATGTTAAAACTGACAATATTTGTTTTAAACCATTTGAAAGTTTGAGATTTTTATTTCAAATATTAAATCTACTTGCTTACTTGCTCAGACTCAGAAAGTGTTAAATGAACTCTACTTACTTACTTGGGGTTTTACACTTATTTTAGCTTTTATACTTATATCCACTTTGTACTTAATTTATCTTACCTGTATTATATTTTGATTTGCTTAGTACTTCTATTCCTGTGTGCACTGACGTGATAGTGAGCTGCTGTAACGAAAGAGTTTCCCCTCGGGGATCAATAAAGTATTTCTGATTCTGATTCTGTTTATACAGTATATCCAGACTTAAATGGACCTGGCCTTGACATAGGCCTAGACCTGGACTTGACTTAAGATTTGGATATAAACATTTGAGTCTGATTTATCCATGTGAGCAAAATTTACCTATATGTGGTTTTCTTGTAGTTTGGGCTTTTTTTGCCACATTAGTCAAAACCATAGTTTGTTAAATAGTCAGGATTTGAAGCTGCAGTTAGGTATTATGATCTGCTCACTGCAATACAATGGCTGCTAAAAAAACAAAGTATTTATTCTCTTTGTCTCTTTCTCTCATGGCCAAAAAGTGTGAATGCTTATTACATATTTTTCAGAAAGGACATAGTTTAGTTTGACACTGTCATACACTGTTTAAAACCACTTACAAATTGCATTTTCATTTTTACCATTAAAACAGGAACAAAATTAGAGAAAGGATAAAAAATTTTTGGTTGTTTTATAAAAAAACAAACAAGTGAAATGTATTTTGTGCTTCATAAAGGGGGGGAGAGTTAGTTAGTTCCCGCCTCTAATATCCTACTCTGGCTAGATGACCTCACCTCTGTAAATTAGCTGCTTTATTCACCATAGCGAGTGAGATTAAAATGGGGTATCTTAAACAAATAGACATTGAAAACTTCAAGTCATGGCGAGGAAAGAAAGTTATCGGTCCGTTCATGCGATTTAATTGTATAATTGGCACAAATGGCTCTGGTAAGTTAACTTTTTTTACGACTTTACTGAGCTCTCTAGCGAGCTAGCGTTAGCTGTCAATGCTACTAGCTTAACAGTTTAATTAATATTAAGCTAGCGTAAGCACCAGAGTTTTGCTAGGTCGGTATATTTTTGCATATCCCTCTTTTTTATGAAGATATAAATCACTGAATATAATGTTGGAGTTATTTGAAACCATATAGCATCATTTTTTTGTGTAAAAAAATTTGAAACTAAGGGTTAACAATTAATGTTGACGTTATAACACCACACCTTAAATATAGCTAGGTTAGCTAGCTAACTTAAATGTTAAAGGCAACGCCTAAAACCAGTTGCTTTAATCAAAAAGAGTTATTCAGAGATATGCTGAAGATGTACAACCACACTAGGCAAGTCCAATGTGATGGACGCCCTGAGCTTTGCCATGGGGGAGCGGGCTGCCTGTCTCCGAGTGAAGCACCTCAGGGACCTGATACATGGAGCCCACATCGGGCAGCCGGTGTTGGACACCGCCCGCGTCGCCATGCGGTACTGCGACGACGAAGACCAGGAGACCGTCTTCTGCCGGAGCATCTTAGGTCAGTTTAAAGAGTTTAGCTTTCTCCAGTCTGTACATATTATTTATATAGTTTTACAGTTAACTGCTGAGGAAGCCACTCAAAAGAGTTTTAATGGAGGACAAGGCTAAGGGGAATACGCCTCCCTGTACCCTGTTTTAACTCCAGACAGCAAAACTAAATCGCTTTTATTTCTAATTCGACTTGACATTAAAAAGATCTTAAGTAGAAACAAGTACAGTAGTTTTATTCTCAATGTTTGGAGATATCAGCTGCTGTCTTAGCTGCCATTCATTGTATTTATTAGGTGACTCCTCTGAGTATCGCATCAACGGTATACATGTCACTCTGGCCAAATACATGGAGGAGCTGGAGAAGATTGGCATTGTGACCAAAGCCCGAAACTGTCTGGTGTTCCAGGTAAACACTGTCATAAACACTAGCGTAGATACACATGAAAACATGCTGTGGTGTAGAATATTTTATGGAAATGTGTCAGGGATACTAAGATCAGACATATATATATATATATACCCATTATATTTATTTATTTCTGCTGAGGCAATTTTCCTGCTGTGTAGACCTCTGTAGCTAAATAAATAATAAGTGCTGTGACTCAATACAAAAAACGCACTTGATTTGGGAACAAAAATACATTGTATAGAGATAACAGGACAGGATACAGGACAACACAATACATCTAATATTGTACATTGGAGAATATACTGTTCATGACATTCTCCCTATTTGAAATTAAATGATGAAATTTATTAACCCCATGGGGTTGTATCAATTGTGTGTGATCCCAAACACACTCATTGGCTACTTTAAATGATAATTCTGTAACAGAGTTATATAGGGACTTGCTTTAAAAACTGTCCTGCAGCGCACTGTTAAACCATTACAGTGGGTGTTAGTAATAATGCCTTACAAACAAGTCTGTTACTCATTATGCTCCTCACCAGGGGGCAGTGGAGTCCATAGCTTTGAAGGACCCAAAGGAGAGGACCAAGATGTTTGAGAGCATCAGTCAGTCGAGAGAGTATGCTGCAGAGTATAATAAGAAGAAAGAGGCCCTGCTGAAGGCCAAAGACGACACACAGTTTCACTTCATCAAAAAGAAATCTGCTACTGTCGAGAGGAAACAGGTGTCACAGGAAAAAATAGAGGTAACTCACACAAAAAGAGGGATGTAATCTTTTTCTCCACCAAGGCTTGTTTACCCCAAATACCCACCCCACACCTGCAGTTATTTGACCTGCCAGCTACATTCATAATCACCCATAGGCAAATTAAGGCTGAGAGCAAGTGGCTTTTAATTTTTTAACTCTAACTTGCTTCCTGAAAACATAAACAGCAACAACAAAAAAGGCATCCACAAACAGCAAAGCTTATCACAGAATTAAATTAGGCTTTTACTGGAGGTCCACACTGACTGACAGGTGTAAAGGTATGCTTGAAACGAAGTAGTTTGTTCGACCACGCATGAAGGCAAAAGTGTCTACAGCTGTTCTGACATACTAAGGTGGGGTAAAAAGAGACCTGATAATCGTTGGGGATAACGGCACACATCTTTCCTCAAAGGCATTCACAGTGACAGAAGTAGTTGTGCGAAAAATTAAAAAAGAAGTGAATGAGAAGTTTAAATCCTGCATGAAGTGGATGTGATTGTCAGACTGTTGGTTTCAGAAGGTTGTAAAATTTGCCGGACTAAGCACCCTGATTCAGACATTAGAAGGGTGTGGCGAGAGAGGATTTCAGATGCTGTTGGACCATCTAACAAGCATTTTGGTTGATACATACTGACCATAGACTGTATATAAAGATGGACGAAGCCAAAATATCCCGGATATGGGAGCAGCCATCTTGCACTTTTGACGTCATTTGGAGCCAGAGTCTGCACGGCAGTGATCGTAGTTGAAGCCGTGGTATCGAGATCCCGGCCATACACCCGGCCGAATCAATCGCGAGCAGAGCTCAGCTGTCAATCATGACATGAAACTTTTTATAGCATCAAATAACTAATTAAAACCAGACTTATCAGAAAAATGAACACTTAAACACACATTAGCGTGATAAGAACTACCTAAAATGACAGAACTCATCTTTGGGAAAAATTTATTTGACGTGTACTTTTAGTTTTTTGTTTGGCTCATGTCCCATTCGCTAACATGGAGGGGGCGGGGTTTATGACGTATACTGCATCCAGCCACCGGGGGCGATCAAGATGTTTTGGCTTCACTTTTAGGGAGCTGACATATTGTCCATCTTTATATACAGTTTATGACACTGACACTTCAACTGCTCTCAGAATGGATTTCTAAATGCTGCGGCCGCTACACTGGAAATCAGGCACTGCGTCCCAGGTCTTATAATGGTAGGCAAAACCCTGCTGTTTATTCTGCCATCATGTTGGCTTAAATGTTGGTTACATTGTTATGTAAACAAACACGCATATAAACACAAGGGGCAATATCGAGATCAGCAAAATTATCGAGATAATGTCCATATATCGACAATAAGTTGATAACGTAATTATTGCGGCAGGCCTACTCACAGGAATAGCATCATGGACTGTTTAGCATCAGCTGGACTGTAGTTTAGTGGCCTTAGTTTCTCTTGAGCTTTCCTGTCCATCGATTGACTGGTCGTCTCACCTCCCACTTTTCCAGGCCCAGAGGTACCAGGCACTGGTGGACGACCTTCACCAAAACTGCCTGCAGCTGTGCCTGGCTGAGCTCTACCATAATGAGAAGGGCATCGGTGCCCTCAGCGACACCTTGAGGGAGAAACAGCAGGCTGCAGCTGCAACGAACAATAAACTGGTGAATGCAGAGCAGACGGTCAAAACCTACAAGAAAGAACATGGACGCCTCACCAGAGAGCAGCAGCACATAGACAAGGAGATCCGGTGTGTGTGTGTGTGTGTGTGTGTGTGTGTGTGTGTGTATTTAGTTTTTAGGGGCAGTTTTAATGGAATGTGAAACAATATATTTGCTTTTCACATCTGGGAATAAACTATCAGCATAATTTGAAAATTATAACTGAATAAAAAATAATTAACCAGTGTGTTATAAAATACACTAAAATATAGCTAATGGAGCAGCAAAAAGGTATTTAATTTGTCCCTCAGCAGCCCTCCGTGTTGTTTCTCTGTGTAGGGATGCTTAAAAGGCATGCCTCAGATGATAGCATCTATTAAGCTCTAATGGATCTGGCATATTATATAAATACATCGGTGCTCTGTGCCAGCAAGTCTGCCATTAACTAGAATTAACCAAGTTCTCATCTCACTCTGTCACTCAGCGCCCAGGAGCATATCCTGTCCCAGTGTCGGTCCCAGTACATCAAAGCCAAGGTAAACACCTCCCATCACATGAAGAAGGCTGAAGAGGTCCGTGATTCTCTGAGGAAGAATCAGAAGCTGATGGCTGTCAAAGAGCAGGAGCTGGCAGAGGGACGACAGGAGATCACTGAACTGGAGAGGACCTGGAGGAACTACGAGAAGCAGGCACAGGAGAAAGGAACCTCCTGGGGGAGAGACATCGAGCTGGATGAGGATCAGGTGAGTGTGTGTCAAACAACGCCACCCCCTTTCCCATTCAGACAAACCAAAAGTGAGTTAACATGATGTAAATTGTAGCTTCTGGGAGGTTGGAGGCCAGGACTATAATATTTGTTTTTGTGCAGCACATATTCTAAACATAATAATAAACCCAGTGGACTGTATGTGAGGGTCTATGATACGTTACACATGTCAACAGTACATCATGTATGCTAAAGAAAAAAGAAACCCATAAAGTCGAATTTTTCTTTAAAAAAAGCAGGAGTCAGTCATACAGCTGTACATGAGACATTAAAACTGAGTAAAATGGCTGTGTTACCTCTGCCGCAAACAAATTTCATGGAAAGGAAAGGCAACTGTTTAGAAAGTAAAGGGGCGATCACACAGAGATGCGTCGCTAGAAACATGTCGCCAGCAAAACCATTGTTTTCCTATGGTATGGCGCACCTGGCGTGCGCTCCTCTCTTGCACCACGCTTCGCGTTTTTCTAGCGGTTTGTAGACGCATAAAAGTTCAAATATTCTCAACTTTTCAGCACAAGGTGCGGAGTCGCACCCCTCGTCAATGTCAAACTTGGCCCAGGCAGCCAATCAAATCAAGCAAGAGGCGGGCTTTACTACTTTACCACTTTCTTCCTGTTGTTTGAGCAGCCAGGTGAATCTCTCTGGTGGACATAATGCTATTAACTCTGCCGATAAATAGGCTAACTAGCTAGCTAGCTAGTTCCCTACTCATTATGCCTGTCTGTTTGACATTGACGAGCGGTGCGACTCTGTGCCTTTTGCTGAAAAATTGAGAATATTTTAACTTTTAGACTAACTAGCTAGTTAGCTGTTGGCCTGTGAGAGAGCTATGGAGCAGGGGCGCAAGCATTTTTTGGCATTTTTGAAGCGGCTGCGCCTGTAGCGCCTGTGTGATCGCCCCTTTAGACAGACAGGCATAATGAGTAGAGATAACATCTTAGGCAAACACTTAAGTTCAGATTATCCAGTCCTAATGTATATTAGAGTTCTGGGGGTTTTGTTCTGACAAATGTAAAATGTTTTATCTTGAATAGCCACTTCATAGATTTAATTGAATCAAATCTAACCACCCATGCTTATCTTGCAAGTGAATACATATTAAGCTGAGGCAAAATTGTACATGTCACTGGGTGGCCAACGCCCATGAATCAGACAACAATAAAATTCAATGTCATACCTAATTTTGGTTCTTAATTGTCATTAACAACCATAGTACCAAACTGCAGATAATAACGAAATAACAAGGGACAAAAAACTGTGACATTGTCATTACACCCTCAGCGTGTTTTTGCATGAATTTCTGCTACAGCTAGAGAGATACAAAGAGCTGAAGGAGCTGGCCCGAAAGCAGGGGGCGGTCTTCAGCCAGCAGGCAGAGAAACTGCACTGGGAGGTGAGAGCGGAATACGAGAAGATGGCTTTTGACCAACGCAGAAAGAAGGAAGTGGAGGTACTGTCAGTGGCACCTTTTTGCTGCCACTACACATATTTTAAGTTAATAACCAAGGATTGAACAGCTGCTGAAAGACATGTGTAGCTAAAAATAATGAGTCTGTTTCACACTATTGAATCTGTGATTAATACACCCTTGAACCAGCAATAACTGATTTTTTTGGCTACTTGAGGGCAGCAGAAACAAGTTGTGGACACAACATTGATATACAGTTGTATGCAAAAGTTTAGGAACCCCTGACAATTTCCATGATTTTCATTTATAAATATTTGGGTGTTTGGATCAGCAATTTCATTTTGATCTATCAAATAACTGAAGGACACAGTAATATTTCAGAAGTGAAATGAGGTTTATTGGATTAACAGAAAATGTGCAATATGCATCAAAACGAAATTAGACAGGTGCATAAATTTGGGCACCCTTGTCATTTTGTTGATTTGAATACCTGTAACTACTTAGCACTGATTATTTGGAACACACAATTGGTTTGGTGAGCTCATTAAGCCTTGAACTTCATAGACAGGTGCATCCAATCATGAGAAAAGGTATTTAAGGTGGCCAATTGAAAGTTGTTGTTCTCTTTGACTCTCCTCTGAAGAGTGGCAACATGGGGGCCTCAAAACAACTCTCAAATGACCTGAAAAAAAGATTGTTCATTATGGTTTAGGGGGAGGCTACAAAAAGTTATCGCAGAAATATAAGCTGTCAGTGTCCACTGTCAGGAACATAGTGAGGAAATGGAGGACCACAGGCACAGTTCTTGTTAAGGCCAGAAGTGGCAGGCCACATAAAATATTGGAGAGGCAAAGGCGAAGGATGGTGAGAACGGTCAAAAACAGCCCACAGACCACCTCCAAAGACCTACAACATCAACTTGCTGCAGATGGTGTCACTGTGCATCGTTCAACAATTCAGCGCACTTTGCACAAGGAGAAGCTGCATGGGAGAGTGATGTGAAAGAAGCCTTTTCTGCACACACGCCACAAACGGAGTCGCTTGAGGTATGCAAACACACATTTGGACAAGCCAGCTTCATTTTGGAATAAGGTGCTGTGGACTGATGAAACAAAGATTGAGTTATTTGGTCATAACAAGGGGCGTTATGCATGGCGGCAAAAGAACACAACGTTCCAAGAAAAACACTTGCTACCCACAGTAAAATTTGGTGGAGGTTCTATCATGCTGTGGGGTTGTGTGGCCAGTGCCGGTACTGGGAATCTGGTTAAAGTTGAGGGTCGCATGGATTCCACTCAATATCAGCAGATTCTTGAGAATAATGTTGAGGAATCAGTCACAAAGTTGAAGTTACGCCGGGGCTGGATATTTCAACAAGACAACGACCCAAAACACTGCTCAAAATCTACTCTGGTCTTTATGCAGAGGAACAAGTACAATGTTCTGGAATGGCCATCCCAGTCCCCAGACCTGAATATCATTGAACATCTGTGGGGTGATTTGAAGCGGGCTGTCCATGCTCGGCAACCATCAAACCTAACTGAACTGGAGATGTTTTGTAAGGAGGAATGGTCCAAAATACATTCATCCAGAATCCAGACACTCATTACAGGCTATAGGAAGCGTCTAGAGGCTGTTATTTCTGCTAAAGGAGGCTCTACTAAATATTGATGTGATTTTTCTGTTGGGGTGCCCAAATTTATGCACCTGTCTAATTTCGTTTTGATGCATATTGCACATTTTCTGTTAATCCAATAAATCTCATTTCACTACTGAAATATTACTGTGTCCTTCAGTTATTTGATAGATCAAAATGAAATTGCTGATCCAAACACCCAAATATTTATAAATGAAAATCATGGAAATTGTCAGGGGTTCCTAAACTTTTGCATACAACTGTATCATCTTTTAAGCTGATAAGGCAAACTCGTTAACAGTTTCTTATTTACACATCCAGCAGTTACAGAGCAACATTATAATTTATTTGGAGTCGTTTTTCTGGCCACCTGACGAATATAAGTCCAATATTCACTCTCCTTAAAGGGATAGTTTGGGTATTTTTAAATGAGGTTGTATGAGGTACTTAGTAGACGGCGGTCAACTTGCCCCCAAGCAGACAGGAGTCCCGGTAGGCAAGCAGAGCAATGCACTGCTGTGGATGGGGGTAGCAAAAAAAAATTATTTTAACCGCATAAAAAAGGCCCACCAAAAAAAAAAAAAAAAAACTATTGCAGTTTAAATGTACGCTGTATTAAGAATATTTTCACCACTTTACCTTGCTGTCAGACAGCCTTTTTCTTTGCCAACCCTGACTCCTGTCTGCTTCTTCAAACTGGGGGTGAGCTGACCGCCGTCTACTGTAGTAATACACTGACTATGAATAAGTACCATCTCACTATAAGTTTTGTTTTTGGTCTCCACCAACTGCTGAGGGAAATATCTGGCTCTTTAGCAGCTAAACGCTTCACTATGTTCACCAGCTAGTTGCTAACTTTGTCTGTGTGCCGTTTGGTGCTGAGCAGGTGGTCTACAGTGGGGTTTTAGAGGTTTCTCGCTGAAATCAGCTGCCTGCTACAGCCGGGGGGAAAATGATGTGAGAGTGAATCAGAACAATAGAGTTGTGGGCCGAATAGCTAAACAATTACTGTAAAGCCGAGGGGAGCTGAAGATTCGGGTGATAATTCACTGTAGATTCATCACTACGAGCGACCCCTTTAACATTGTCATTTGATACATTGTTACTTTATTTTATTGCTTTTGTGTATTTTATGTAATTTATTTCTTTATATTTCGTCATTCACTGTGGTATTTTATTTCTCTTGTTGTGAAGCACTTTGTACTTTGTTTTGATAAGTGCTCTATAAATAAAGTTTTATTATTATTATTACTGTAAAAATATCAGTTATAGCCGCTTTAATTTTACCGCTCTGGAACATCTGTTGCAGGTTGCCATCAGGAACAACCAGACTCAGCTGAAAGATTTGACAAGCAGGGCAGAGAAGCTAGAGGAGTACACCAAGACCTGCAAGTATGTCATGTGCACACCTTCCACATGGCTGTACAATGTAATGCACAGCCAGTAAAAAGCTGGTCTGTCCCTGACTGTCAGGGAGGTGTTGATTGAACTACATGGTTATTTATCACTGACAAATTATATACTTAGAAATCAGAAGGAAACTGAGCATACTTTATAGAGTTACTGTATGTTTCAGGTCATCCCTTGACGAGTACCGTCAGCGGGAGGAGAGCCTGAGTGCAGAGCTGCAAAGGGGCCGCCAGCGCAGCGAGGAGGTGAACCAGGAGCTGGGCCAGGTGCTGGAGGAGCTGGGGAACGCCTGTCTGGACAGCCAGGAGAGCAGACACCAGCTGCAGCACAAAGAGCTGTTAGAGAGGCTCCGCAGACTCTACCCTGAAACTGTGGTAAGAGACAGACAGGCGTAATGAGTAAGGATAACTGTAAGAATGCTGTGAGTACCCAACTCCAGTGAGACAGGCAAGAGACTGAAGATGTGTTTAAGGAATTTATTGTCTTGGCAAAACAAAAAAAACTACAGCCAACAAGGCTATCTAACTAATCTGACTTGGCGACCGTCAATCTACCGCGCTGAAAACAACAAACTCTTCTCTGGTATGAGCACACATGAAAGGCGAACTCAAGACCAGGAAACACTGATGGGGGGATACATAGATATATACATACTGTACAGTATAACTCCTTGATAGCAAACACCCCCCATGCTAAATTTACTTTCCTGGAAGATGATTATAAATCCCTACATATCATCCCTACAATTCAAAAAACATTTTTTTCCTTTAAGCATCAGTAAAATATACTGTAGCTATAAACCACTTTAGTACATGGTCTTTTGTCATTTAGAACTTAATCATTTAATGATTTGATTCACTAACACTTACTGAGAGCTATTTTTTGTGCTGCTCATAATGTGAAGGTGAAACCTTGTGAACCATATAATTTATTTCTAAATATCATGCATCCATCCACAAGCCTTTCACTCAATCTGCGAAAATTATTTATGAAAGCACTTGTTTCTTTATTTTTTCTTTTCAATTCTTTTTCTTTCCTGTCCCAGTATGGTCGTCTGTCTGACTTGTGCAGCCCAATACATAAGAAGTACCAGCTGGCTGTCACCAAGGTGTTTGGCCGCTACATGAATGCCATTGTAGTGGCCTCGGAGAAAGTGGCCCGTGACTGTATCAGTTTCATCAAGGAGGAGCGAGCTGAACCTGAGACCTTCCTGCCCATCGACTACTTGGATGTGAGTTGAAACGAAAGCAAGCTGTGACTTTTTTTGGATGGCAGAAAATGCTAAATGGAGAAGATGAAGTTGTCAGTGTTTTTCAGTATGTAAAATCATTTAAAGAGTAGCACACACAGATGCATATGTAGTGTCAAGGATAACCATCACTACTGTGTACCCAGGTGAGTCCTCTGAATGAGCGACTGAGGGAGATGCCTGGTGCCAAGATGTTGGTCGATGTTGTACAAGTTAACGCTGTCGCAGGTGCCGCCCAGCTGAGGAAAGTGGTGCAGTTTGTCTGTGGCAACGCCTTGGTGTGTGAGACCATTAAAGATGCAAGGAGTGTGGCCTTTGACAGGAAGGAGCGCATTAAGGTAAACCCTCGGCCATAGACATTGGAGTCAGGATCAGTTAAATCCACTAAGTAGAACAAAAGCATTTTCTTTTGGTTCAGTCATACTGCTGCATTGCAGAACTGTTTTTTAAAAAACTGTCTGTTTTGCCATCTTACAGGGCCTGCTCCATTAGTTACACCTGACAATAAATTGAAATGCAAATTGACATCACATACCAAAGACAGCACCCATGGAAGCACGCGTTTCAATCAATAGGGGAGAGGGGTTAGGATGTATTTGTAGACTACAGTATTGTATTAGGCTAGTGAATGGAATATAAAGACATGAAGATATAATGGCGTCTGTTCATGCATCGTTATTCCTACCTGTTTATACCTGCACACATCACAGTGGGCTCTATATATTTTACTATATTTATTATTACCGTTTACAAGCTGTTCTGCTGCTGCACTATTTTATGTCTTTATGTCTTAGATTCTAATTAGATTTTCACTTGCATGATTTGATTTGATTTTTAAATACATATTTGTATGAGCACTGTTTGAGTGAGCCTGAGAACAAATTATTTCATTGCCAAATAGATTTTGGCAATGGAGCGACCTGCGGTGGATAAGTTAAAACAGAATCAACTTTTGGAGAACATATAAACACACCTACACCCCCACCAGAAACATCTCAAATGCACAGTAGGGCGCAGATTCTAGAGATTATTTTTATAACATCTTAGTTCTGATAGTAAGTTAGTTAAAATCGCCTTAATACAGGCGTAGGAAAAACCAATCATCGATCATCCCTTCAATCGTTGATGTAGGATCCGATCGTCAATCGGCACAAGCCCATTGCTAATGACTGCTTCACTGTAATTGTTGCGCATATGACAATAAAGAACTTGAACTTGTACTATATTTTCAAATTATAAAGAGTTGGCATTGTTCAGAGGGAAAGTATCGCATACAGCTTCCTAAAAAGGTTTTGTCATTCAGGGAAAGTAAAATTCTAGCCCTCACTGACTGAAGTCTATTTGCATGTTTGGGGTAAAAATCCAAACTGCAAGTAAGACTGTCACCTAAAAGAGGCAACACTATAAATCGTGTGGGTCAAACAGGCCCATCTAGTATTACCACCTACAGCCTTACTTCAGATGTGTTTTCTGTAGACAGTATCTCTGGACGGGACACTGTTTGCAAAGTCAGGTACGATCTCTGGAGGCTCCAGTTACCTGCGGACCAAAGCTCGTTGCTGGGACGAGAAGGACATGATGCGGCTGAAGGAACGCAAGGACCAGCTGACAGCAGAGTTGCGTGTGAGTCAACACTCAAAAGTCAAATATTTTGGAAAATCATATCACTGAAACTTCAGGGCCTTAAGTCTTGTCCAAAGTAAAGGATTTTAAGGACCTTAAATTAATTTTGTTATTAATTTTAAATTTCCTGCCCTGTCTACACATGTTTGTGTTTTTAACATGCATTATGTCTTGTTATATACATACTGTATATTTATTGCTGATTTTTATTTTTTTATAGAACGAGACACACAAATGGGCTGAAATTATTATTTAAGATTGCATAAGTTATTCACAATTAACTCTGACTCTGTGTCTTGGTCCTGTGAAAGGATTTGATGAGGCTGAAGCGGAAGGAGCCAGACCTGAAACAGATCATTGCTCAGGCTCAGGGTGCTCAGACCCGCCTCAAATACTCCAAAACTGAGCTGGAAAACATTCGGAAGAAAATCCTCCTTAAGTGCCAAGAGGTAGGACCACAGAACTTTCTCAAATGTAATATCATAATTGAGACCGTGTTCTTTGACATGGCTCTACTGTATGTGTACGTAACGCTATCATTTGAATCCCAAAGCATATTAGAATTGACAGTTCACAGTTTCCCAGTACTTGTCATGTCCTGCTGATTGTTTTCAGGAGATTTCTCGTATGGAGAGTGAATTAGCAAACCTGGACTCTCAGATCCAGATGCAGCAGGAGAGTGTGGAGGCAAAGGATGCAGAGATGAGGAAGATCAGAGACCAGATCGACCAGGTACTGCTGTCTGCAGACCGTCTTCAACCTGTTTCAGCACGCTGGCTTTGACTGCAATTTTGACCCTATTGCTAAGGTTACCAGTGAATACATATTTTCAGCTTTTGCTGAACTTCCATTACTATTTCAGTTAATTGCCTTAATTGAACTGAATAAAACCTGGTTGGTGTATCTTCTCCAGGGGTTTTGGACCAGAACCACTGGCATACAACAAAGTGGCCGCCATGGCTGACGTGTTCAAATAAGCTACATTTTTCAAGTGCAAAAGTTATTTCAATTTATTTCAAATGTATTTCACTGACATCTGCTAAAGCCGCTGGTAGACAAACTTAATTGCCAAATCTTCTATCGCCCATTGTCTAATGGCTGGTCGCATGTACTGAACAGTGTAGATGCTCTGTGTATTTAGATGGAGGACTTGGTGTTTTCTGACTTCTGTGCTGAGATCGGTGTGAACAGCATCAGAGAGTATGAGCAGGAGCACTTGAAACAGCAGACAGAGCTTGACAAGAAGCGGTACGACAACCACACACCAGTATCTAATACCATAATTGATAAACATTTACTTGGAATAAAAAAGAGAATAGCTTCAATATTATGACTTTATGTGAGTAAATATCTATGACTTTAGATCACTAAGAAAAACACCTAAGAAATAATTTTTATTGGCTTTTTTTTAAACAATCACAGTATGACTAATCACCAAATGTCTGAAACAGTTGCTAAAATAAAAGGAGACAAAGATTCACTATTTTTAGGTGTGCAACAAAATCTGAGAAGTTGTAGTTATGATTCAAAATATTGGAACAGGGCCCAATGAGATCCACTTTTTTAGTTTATGAAATTCTTTGTTAGTTTTCCTTTTCTTTTCCTTTATTGGTTTAATTTCTTAAATGTTAAGTGTTTTAATGTTTTAGTATAATTCAATCATAATTCAAGTTCAGAATATTCTTGAGTTGTGTCTAATTACATGATTTGTGTTTGTACTACAATGGTGGTATTTGTATGCATGTTAATTTCTCAGGTGTTTTACAACATAAACACCTTGATATGTCTCTTCTTTCAGGCTGGAGTTTGAGAGTCAGTGTGCTCGCTTGAAAGCACAGCTGGAGTACGAACAAAACCAACTGCGGCAGCAGAAGAAGAAGCTCCACAACATGGAGGAAACCATCGACAAGGAGGAGAGAATCATGGCCGAGCAGAGGAAGGTAGCCATCTCTTTTTATTTTTATTTTTTTATCCATGTGAAAGACTGACGCCCTCCCGTACGCTATCCTGACTATCACACATGCTCTGCAGAGAAACACAGCAAGAGAGAGAGAGACATTCTCTGGTATTACGCGGACACGGTGGCTATTTTACAAGCACAGACCAGGAAAAGCAACAGTAAACACCTGGTTGGTGCAGATGTCATTCGGTACCACGTTGGTTTTGATCGTTTCGACAGGCTACGTCATTAACAACAAGCCTCAAGCAGCTCACCTGCTGTTGTGAAAACAGAATTGTGGGTGAAAAAATCCAAAATACGAGTTGTGGGTGTTTTTTTTTTAGGCGACTGTATAAAACATACTGCTGACAGAAAGTCAACAGAGCAGACACATACAGGGAGGGAGAAACAGAAAGAGGCGGGGCGGGGCAAGCCGGTGTGTTTGTGTGCAGCGGTGTGCAGTAAGAGACAGAGGTGTAGGTGTGTGTGCGAATATCCCCAATCCCCAAATTGAAAACCGAATACCTACCCAAGGTATGTATGTATAGTCGAATATTCGGCTCCAGCCCTATTACTGAAATAGTTCACTGCCGTCAAACGGACTCCTGTAATATATACAGTCTTTGTTGTCAGTCTTACCTGATTCAGAATGACAGGTTTAGTTACTAACAAACATGGCAAATATTTATTACCCACCTCCTCCTCGAATATTGATTTCTTCCAAGTGAGGTTTTAGAATAAGTCTGTATTTAGGGCTATTTCTGGACACATCGTGGCTGATGTGAAATTAAACCTTTCAGCGATTGCAGACTGTTTCTGCTTTATGTTTCCATTTCCCCTCAGGATGAGGAGAAGCTGCTGGCGGCAGTGGAAGAGGGTCAGAACAAAATGCTGGAGCTGAAGAACCAGCTGCTGTCTAAGAATAGCCAGGTGGCCGCTGCCAAAGCTGAGCTGGACCAGAAAACCCAGAGCCTCCAAGCGATCAACAAGTAACACTACCACTAATACTCGAGCCACTGTTACTGTGCTGTTGTGCTATTATTACTGCCAAAACTGCTAAGGTTTCCCCTGTACACGCTGCTAGAAATGATTTGTTGTAAACTTTTTAAAGATATAATCTGTGATCTCAATGTAAACGAAAGGGTAACCCCAACACCATAAATACAAACATTAAAACTTGTTATTACTGCTAAATTGATTGACATGTCTCTTAATATACAGATTAGCACTAGATAACAACTAAAACTACGGTATTAATGTATTCTGATCCATGGTTGTTTTCATCTGTAGCATTTGAAAAAAACATTAGTTAATCACTCTTAACTCTGTTTTCAATTAGGACCTGTAATGGGATTTTGAGGACCTTGAGGTCACAAGGAAACAGCATTTCTATAAGATCCTTTCTGATTTAAACAAGATATGGGTGTGGGGTTTTTTTTCTGGTATTCCATGAACAAACTGTCAAAATATTGTGTTTTTTAAGGATGTCTAGATTTCTTTCTGACCAAAATGATAAAATCCAACAAGAAGACCAAATGCCAAATTTTGGCTTGGCCCTTTCTTCTGTCTCTCTCTCTCTCAGAGAGTTGGTGAAGCTTCAGCGGGAGGTGATGTCTGCAGAGACGGCCTTGGAGCAGAAACGCATGGCCAGACACAACTTACTGCTGGCCTGCAAGATCCAGAGTCTGCCCATCACTCTGCTGTCAGGGAGCCTGAATGAAATCAGTGAGGTGCAGGTGAGACATAGAGAAGTGCAGAAGTGTCTTTTGACAGTTGAGTGTTCATCTTCTCTTCTGAATTACCATTTCAACACCAGTCCTGCACAATTTTGGAAAAGTACTGGATATTAATGTGAGCTCAAATGATCATATTTTGGAAAAAAAAAGGAAGAAGAATGTAATAAAAGAAGCTGTAGAAATCCTCACATTAGAGTAATGAAGACTGAGAGACCCTACTGAATTTTGAGAAATTAAAGAAGTAATGAAACAACTTAAAGCACCTTCGGCCTCAGTCTTACCTGTTGACTGATCCTTATGGTCTGTGTAGCTGGACACAGAATCTGAAAGCACTTCAGCCACCATGGACATCTATGAGAGAGAGGCACAACTAGTCATCGACTACTCTGGCCTGGAGGCTGAAATCAGGGTGAGACATCAAGCCTCATCATTGTCCTCATTTTCTGCTGTTCGTTCATATGAACAGAAATGTATTGCAAAACATTTGTACAGTACAACATGCATTGAAATGATGTGTGTACAGAGTCTGCAGGCAGAGAAGGAGGTGGAGGCCTACTTAGAGAGGCTGAAGGAGTCAGTGTCCTCCGTGGAGGAAGTGCTGCATCGCACCACTGCCCCTAACCTGAAAGCTCTGGAGAAGATGAGGGAGGTGAAGGACAAGTTACAGGGAGTGACAGAAGGTATTTTGTTGTTCAGTGTTTCTAATTTGAAACTTTTGATAGGTGGAATATATCTACTATGATCTCTGCAAAAAAAAATGTTTTGCCACTCAAAACCGTTTTGTTTATATATTTAACATTTTATTTACAAGATTCTGTACATTTTCTGTTAAGTGTGTAAGAGTAGGGGTTAACTTCTTTCTCAGTGGTCAGTGTTTCATTCCCACATGGGATTTCTACCTGTAGTTTTATGTTGTAATAATACTGAGATAACTAAAGTACCTGGACTGCTGATTTGTTTCCTGTCCCTGACTCAGCCTTTGATGCCAGCACCAGAGCAGCCAGAAAATGCAGTCAGGAGTTCGAGCAAGTCAAAGCCCAGCGCTTCCACCTCTTCAGCCAGTGCTTTGAACATGTGTCTGTCGTAATCGATAAGATCTATAAAAGAATATGCAGGAACAGCAGCGCTCAGGTGAAGCAACAAAACCTCAACCACAAAAACACACTGACAAGTTTCTGTTTTTGTGTTCTTCCCTCCCCCACAGTCATGTTTGTAAAAAGTACTCTTAATGTAAGCTTTACTTGACAGACTTAAACATTTTTAGCCCAATAACCAACCAGTAGGTTTGTGTGCACTTCAACGGTGAGTTACTGTACAATTAACTAACTGTTCTGCATTGGTGGCACAAACAAGAATGGACAGTACTTGCTTATATCGCCTTTCTAGTCTTCTGACCACTCAGAGCTTTACACTACAGGGTCATTCACACACAGATGCCAACTGCTCATCAGTACAAGGAAACTAACTCTTTCAAACAGACTCACACACAAGGCACAGCCTTCAGAAGTAATTTGGAGTTCAGTATCTTGCCCAAGGACGCTTCAACATGTGAGCTGGGGGAAAGCTGGGATCGCCGATCTTCCGATTAGAGGACGACCTGCTCTACCTCTAAGCCACAGCTGCCCCAACGAGATGCCTTAAGTGACAAGATCCAAAAAAAATGAAATTAAAATAGATTGCTATATGTGCTCCAGGCCATTCTGAGTGCAGAGAATCCAGACGAGCCATACCTCGGCGGCATCAACTACAACTGCGTGGCGCCGGGGAAACGCTTCATGTCCATGGACAATCTGTCTGGAGGAGAGAAGGCCATCGCTGCCCTGGCCCTGGTGTTTGCCATCCACAGGTAACACTGGCCTCACAATCAAACCCTGACTAGATTACATTAGATTACAATACATCAGATTATAATAGGGGAAACTGGAAAATTGCAGTGTAAGTGTAAAAGTAGAGGTTACCGACATTAAGATAAACAATCCATCTCAAGATAATAAAAATTGCACGTGTATATGATAGCACCAGATAAGTGCTAAGAGTAGAATAAACATAATGCATCTTTAATGACAGATTTGACATACCACCATCCTATTTCCCAAAATCTTTTAACAAAATCAATGTTTGCTAGACATTAATGTAGCTGGACAGCTGGATAATTACCCCCCACAGCTATAAATACAAAACCCAAAAATAAATAAGGAATTGCAGTAATAGCACAGCTGTTGACACACCATAAAATATCTTTCAGAAATTACAATTTCTTCTTTGGGGGGAAAACAGTTGGCTGTTCGGGCCGTTTTTAAACTGATGAACAGACTAATAAAGTAAAAGCTATGTAATTTGAAAAACTCTTCTAAAGAGACACTTGACATCTACCAGAACCCCATCCATCATCGCTGCTTCTTTCTCTAGTTTCTTTTGTACTGACCCTATTGTTCCTTCTTAAATTAAAGACTTTTTGTTTTTTACTTCTTTTGACTGATACGTCTTTACTTCTGAAGCACTTGTCTAATACCTGTGGCATCACTTTTATTGGCTGTCACTTCTATTGATCTGACCCACATTGCTGGTTCACTGTGTCTGTGCTGTTTTGCAAACTGGTGTTTGTTGTAATTTCGCTCAGCTTCCGCCCTGCTCCCTTCTTCATCTTGGACGAGGTGGATGCAGCCTTGGACAACACTAACATTGGCAAGGTAATATTCCAGCTGCATCCAGCGTTGACACTTAGTATTTACAATAGTGCTTACTTAATTAGTCGGTCAACAGAAAATAATTCACGAACAATTTGATAATTGATTCATTTTTAAAGTAATATATCAATCAAAAATGCCAATATGCTTTGATTCCATGCTGTCCAATGTGAGGATTTGTTGGTTGGACATAACAGGACATTTTAAGGCGTCACCATGAGTTAAGGGAAATTGATAAATTGAAAAAATTAACAGATCGCAGATGAACTGATAATGAAAATAAATGTTAGTTGCAGCTCTAATCTATACTAATGACATCCATACATGCTATTAAACGGTGCATTGTCTACTTGGGCACGGTTTTACTTGTGTGTCGGGGCAGTTAGCGCTCTTTGAATTTCCAATAACATAGCTTGTGATGGAAATGACTCCCATGTAATTCACGTAATTATGTTTTTTTATCAGGTTTCTATGTGTTCACCTGTGCGCTATTATCCTATTATCTTATTTTTATGGATTATATTTGTGCTTACCTTGTGTGGGTGTTCTGTTTGCATCCAGGTGACCAGTTTCATCAGAGAGGAGTCCAGGGAGAACATGCAGATCATTGTCATCTCCCTGAAGGAGGAGTTTTTCTCAAAGGCAGATGCTTTGCTGGGAGTCTACTCAGATGTAACAAACTTTTATAACATGTCATGAGAAGAACTCTTAATTTCTATATGTCATGACGATGCAGTCATTACGGTATTCTCTTCTTCACAGTTTGATGAATGTATGTTCAGCCGCATTCTGACCCTTGACCTGCGACCCTACCCTGTGGTTGAAGAGGACAATGGGAAACAGGCGGACAAGCAGAAGACAGGACACATGTAACCTGGAATCACCTGCGGGAAGCCTTTGAGTGTGTGTGTGTCTCACATTTTTGTTCATCAGCCATATCAGTGTTTTCATGTTTTGTCCAGGTGTACAGGCAAAGTAGTTATTTTAAACACCAAATGATTATTTCTATGTTCGATTTTAGGCTGTTTTACTAAGTTGATTTTACTAAAAAGGTTTTTGTTATTTTATGGGAGTGGTTTCCTGGTCAAGCCTCCAAGTATTTAGCATTTGGCTTGATTAGTGAGGCAGTTCAGGAGCTGGTTCTGTGTTTATATCTACCTACATGTGGAAATCATTGCCAGTTCGGTCAGTAACAAGCCCCAACCTAGATGGTCTTGATTTAAACAATGCTACTCCTACGAATTACGACATTCAGATGGTGAGGTGGCATATACAGCAGCATTAAAAAGAGCTCTCTGTTCATGTTTCTAAAATGTTGTGACTCTTGTTTCATGTTGCACAGTGATAAATGTTGGTATATCACTCCTTTGTTTTTATACTTGTTCTTTTTACTCTAAGTGTTTTGTATTCCAGTTATGCTTTTAAGCGTGACTTTTGTCCTGTTCAATAAATATACAGAGTTAAAGATGTGTTTGCATATTTCTTTTATTACGTGGAGGTCTGACTTGGCCACACAGGGGCACAATTACATTATAAAGATGGAAGTTTTACCCATTTCTAAGGCCATACATAAGTAGTTTGAGTGTCCATATTAATAGTACTAGTAATAGTTATTAATATTATTATTTGTTAGTAACAAAATCATACAAGAATAACTGGAAAAACTGTTCCTGTGATGTAATTTATTGTTTATTTTAGGGCGGTAATGTTGTGGTCTGGATACAATGAAGAAGCAGACCTCGTGATCAATATTTACGGAAGTGTTGCCTCGTGAACTGAAGTCACAGTGGTCAGTAATTTCTGTTGTATCGTGTGATGTAAACATCGGTTAATTCCTTAAGCTACGTGGGAATTACTCACCACCAAGATATAAGTGCTCAGGACTCGCTTAACTCCAAAGTAAACTCCTGGTTAGCTAGTAAATGTTAGCAGGAGCAACTGACTTCAGCTAACATAGCTAGCTCGAAATCGCAGAGCTAACAAACCCTGACTTCCAGTTGCCCCCCCCCCCTGCGGACATGGTTGTCTCGTTGTCAGTCCGGGTGTGTTTGGAGGTCGTATGAAGTCTTTGCGGACGGTCAGTCATCGGGTATTCTGGGTATCTCGCTGCAGTTTCGGGAAACTTTAACGAAAGCTAAGCGCTAACGTTAGCTTGCTAGCCAAACATTAGCTAGCAGCATGGGAGCCGAGCAGAGTGGAGATGCGGAGCACAAACACTCCGATTACAGCTCATCGGGTAAGACTGTCTTCTGTAACTTAAAATATAATATATGATTTTGTAATTGTCATCGGTTTATATAGAAGTAAACCAAGGTAGAGTGGTATATTAGCTAGCTATAGTGCCACTGGCATTGATGGTACCTTTATTTCTTTACTGGAGTATTCCCATTTTATGCTTTATACTTCTGCTCCACTACATCTAAAAGTGAAATACTGTATTTCTTACTCCACTGCACTTTACTTGACGACTAAGTTACAGACACCAGTTACTTTCTTTGTAATAAAAATATTGTGATCTTATAAAATGTGATTTTATAGATTAAACTACACCACAGTATAAAAGGTAGTTTACCTCCACCTTGACCAGCTACAACATTAAAATATTGCAAACATGTTAATGCATCAATAAAAGTAATAACTAAAATGACTCTGAAATGGGCAATTCTGCATAATGAATACTTTTGATACCTTATGTATATTTTGTTGATAATACTCACATTTTGGATGTAGTACTTTTACTTGTAATGGAGTATTTTTACATTGTGACATTACTTATTTTACTTCAGTAAAGGATATGAGTACTTCTTTCACTACTGTCCAAGTGATAAAGCAAATATTTATTCAAAGACAGCTTAAATGGATCTGTGTAAACCGTGGTATTCCTAAATCTTGAAAACCTTTTCTCAGATTCATGTGGGAGGTTACCAGCTAGTGGTTTGATTGTGATGTGAAGTAACTACTGCTTGTTGATATTAACAGGAATATTGTCATTGCAGTGGTGCCCTCCCCAGCAAAGCAGAAAGCAAAGATGGATGATATTGTCGTTGTGGCTCAGGGGACCCAGTCAATGCGAAATATCCACAACGACCCAGATGTCATCAAGCTTCAGGAGATACCCACCTTTCAGCCACTTTTAAAAGGTAACTTATAAGTCTTCCAGCTGCTGACATGGATTTTAGTGTCATCTTTAAGGCAGACTGTTCATTAGGTACACCTTGCTAAAACTAATGCAGTCTAATACAATAAGACAATACACACTTGAGTCGACAAGTACTCACCCACAGCAGAAATCCCATATTCTGTGGCAGATATTATGTGAAAAGGCCCCAGAAAGGTATATTTATAAAGCGAAAACCACTAGGTTTCATTTCAGTTTTAGACAAACAAGAGCGCACACAAACAAATGTGAAAGCAGATGTCAGATAATAGATCTGCACACTGATAGCTTCCAATAAATTAAATATAATATCACAATGTTTTGGTCTAGAGTGCTGCAAGAATGGGTCCTAAAACCAAGGAAACTAAAAAAGAAGGAAGGGTCATTACATCATCGTAACGCTCTAATGCTCTGCTTGGTGCCAGTTCTATTGAAGCCTGTGGGAGATGCATGGAGAAGCGCACTAAAACTCAACATATCTACGTCGTATGACCTTTTTAATGAAGAAATTCCTCTACCAAATGAAAGAACACGCTTCAGAGAATACATCACTGACTGATTTTTCCAAATGTGCTCATTCGTTTATTTGCTGTTGGTCTCCAAATAGTATCCAGAGATGAATATGGGCATACTAAACAGGGCTCGTGGCGAGTCAAATTAAAATGCTCACCATGGCAAATGAAGCGTCCCTTGAAAATATTGAGGTTTGTAAATGTTTCATTTGAATATGTGATATTCCCATAACAGCCATTATAAGCCCTGTCAATCATAGTAAAGCAGCCTTCGGATCGAAATAAAAAGGAAGAGAGAAGGAATGAAGAATAGGCTATATTTTACTTGAAAATACTGAGTTTAGGATTAATAAATATTGTTAAGGCACACTTCACTTGCAACTTTTTTTTTTTAAATTTGCCATGGTGAGCCTTTTAATTTGACTCGCCACGAGCCCTGTTTAGTATGCCCATAATCATCTCTGGATACTATTTGGAGACCAACAGCAAATAAATGAATGAGCACATTTGGAAAAATCAGTCAGTGATGTATTCTCTGAAGCGTGTTCTTTCATTTGGTAGAGTTATTTTTTCATTAAAGGTCATACGACGTAGATATGTTGAGTTTTAGTGCGCTTCTCCATGCATCTCCCACAGGCTTCAATAGAACTGGCACCAAGCAGAGCGTTACGATGATGTAATGACCCTTCCTTCTTTTTTAGTTTCCTAAACTAAAAGTCTGCCTAAAACCCAGAAATGAGTTAGCCTTTTTGCACTTCCGGGTCCCTCGTCTCAAAGTCACTGGGTTTTTTGAATGGGTTATTAGTTAGATGCCTGAAATGCGGTCTGTGGTTCACGCAAGCTTAAGAGATTTTCACGTTTTGTTCTACTTTGTTAGCTTTTTACTTCTGGCGATTGCATTTACGCTTCAAAAATGATAAAAGTGGTATTCATTTGTGAAGATTATCTTGCTGAACAAAACGTGTAAGTATCATAAACTTTTGTTTGCCACAGAGCTTATTTTCTGCAATAATCCAAAATCCAATGGAAAAATCCCATTGGCTTTTTGTCGAGGTAACCGGGGTGACGCTAACTTCCAGGTTGGCCTACAAAAATACGTCATCCCTGCAGCACTCTTTAAGTGACATCTGACGAAGATTAGTTTGAGATTGAAATGTTGCTCTATTAAATTAGATTTATTATGAGCTATAAGAAGAGTGTGCAGATCTTTTATCTCGCTCCTACCTTTTCAGTTTTCACATGAATATGTTGAGAGTCTCATCTAATTTTCAACCAGTTCCCACCAGTCCATGTTAAAATTCTGTATAGTGAAGCTAATTGTCGCTGCAACCCATTAGCACTTTGTTAGAAGGAGGATAATGAGCCAAGTTTCCTGTGTAGGCGCACTCCTGAAATAACAGGAGGGGTTAGTTCTGTCAGGTCCTGTGCATGGCTAATTACAATAATTACAAAGTGTTACACTGTTGTGAAGTGTTACTCTGTTTCAACACGTTCATGTAAATCCTTTGCTCTTCGCTCTCCACAGGAGTGCTGAGTGGCCAGACGTCACCCAGCAGTTTGTGTCTGGAAAGGCTGGATGCTGCCCAGGTTCTGCAGCTCTGCATCCGGTACCAGGACCACCTACACCAGTGTGCCGAGGCCGTGGCCTTCGACCAGAACGCCCTGGTCAAGAGGATCAAAGAGGTAACAATACAATAGTACAGTATGAGACATTTAGCACACAGGGTGTCTCATTTTTCAGTCCCAAAACAACAATATTAAATATTGTGTTCCCTGTTGAATGTAGAGGGTTTATGCCAACATGGTTAAGAGATATATTAACCACTGGCATGAGCACATTTTTGTTTCCAGGGCTAGTGGTTCAACAATTTTAGATGTTATTTCCAAAGTAGTATCGTAGAAAAGGTTTCAGTCGTAGTCATCTGGACACTGTTTTCAGAATCAAGACGTTTCGGCTCCCATCCGGAAGTCATTCTCAATTGTGAAAAAATGGGACGGGAACTAGAAATTTAAGCTACTCTGTGTTACTTAAGCCCTGCCCTTAGGAAGGAGTCTACCTGAGTATCTGGTGATTAATCTGCCTAGTTTCACCTGAAACTGACCTAATTGTTTCCATGATGGACCAGTAATCAGTAATCAGGCCTATTGTTTTCTGGCTGCACCTCCCTCATCACTGTTAAGTACCTGATTAGCATATGATTGGCGTGACCAAGGTGCTAATACACTGCGGTAAACTGTTCAAAGAGGGGTTTTCTTTTTTCACAAAAATGGCTTCTTTGACTCCTCTTTCAAACCAACTCTTCTCTCTACTAAGAATCTTCACCTCGCTGTCTTCAAATGTGTGGTTTGTAGCTTTTAGATGCAAATGCACGGCGCTCTGCAATCCTGAGTTAGTGTGTCGTCTGTGCTGATAAAGTCTTTTGTGAAGTGGCTGTTTGGTCTCACCTATGTACCGTTCTTTGCAGTTTTCCTCACTGCATTGAATTGAATAAACTACATTGCTCTGTTTTTGTGTGGGCATCTTGTCCTTAGGATAAACGAGTTTCTGTCTTAAAGTGTTGCCTGGTTTAAAGAAAACAAGAACATCGTGCTGTCTAAAGATCCTTTGTAGTTTTTCAGACAGTCCAGATACATAAGGGATGGAGGCACCGTTCCTTCTTGGTTCTGTTTCCCTTTTGTCCTGTTTTTGGCTCTTTTAACTTTGTTGAGAGCCCAAGTAGGATAACCACAGGCTGAGAGTGCATTCTGGACATGCCTTTCCTGAAATGATTAGTCGATTGACAGAAAACAATTTGCAACATTTTATTTTTTGTCATCTATTAAGCAAAAACATCTGTTGGTTTCAGTTCTCAAATGTGAGAAGTTGAGAATTTTCTTCTCTGTTTTTATATCATTGTCAATATCTTTGGGTTTTGGATTTGTTCAAACAAAATAAGTAATTTGAAGACTTTGCATTGGCACAGCACATTGTTATAGGCATTTTTCATTCTTTTTTTATATTTTATGGACTAAATGGTTGATTAAATGAATATTTTTGAAAAACATAATTAATAGAATGATCATTAATTAATATAATAATTAGTTGCAGCCATATTCCAAGGACAGAAAAAGATGACAAATGTGCAAGACTTCATAGTCTTGTGACTTAATTTTGATTACATGCGAAAAATAATAATATTTTTGTGTTTCTGACTATTTAATAAAGACAGTTGCACTTGGAAAGGCTATGCCAAAACTTTACATATTTATTACACAGTTGGTATTTTACAGAATTTGTATGTTTCAATCTCAGTTACATTTGCAAACTTGTGCTTGTAATTGTTGTTTGTTTTTAAGGATATTCATGTAATTGTGGTGAAGCAGAATTTTATAAATCTTCTAAGCTATTTTCCTCTGTTTTACTTTGAGATGATTCAAAGTGTCATCAAAACTCAAAGATTATCTCTCTTTCTCTCTCCTGACTGTTTCTTTCCAGATGGACTTATCAGTGGAAACCTTGTTCAGCATAATGCAGGAGCGCCAGAAACGCTACGCCAAGTACGCCGAGCAGATCCAGAAGGTCAACGAGATGTCTATGATCCTGAGACGCATCCAGATGGGCATCGACCAGACGTTGCCGCTGATGGAGCGCCTTAATAACATGCTGCCTGAGAGCGAGCGCCTGGAGCCCTTCAGTATGAGGCCTGATGGGGATTCTGCCACCAAGTAGCCTCCTTAAAGCCAACACAGCTGCTTCTTACCTGAGTCTCCATCCAGTCCAGGACGAAGTGCAGGTCTGTCCAGCTGTAGGGATATTACGTCTTTACATGGGTACAAAAAGTCTTAACCCATAAAAAAATGTTGTTTTCATAGTAGAGGTAGAGCTGCTGCAAGCTAATGCCAGAAGTTTTGCTGAACACTTGCGCTCTTAATCAACAACATCGTACTTACTATAGCACCTCTACTCAGCACACACACATTCATACCTGAGTTTAACCACAACCTTCTGCTACAGGCCTCTGAGCAGCTCTACTGGAGCAGTTGCCAACTTACGAAGTGCTGCAATCAAATGTACCCCAACTGCAGAGGGTGTGGAGATTATTACTTATCCCTTCCCTTCAGGGAATCAAACTGGCAATCTTCCAGACACAGGCTTTCCTTACTAATCTAAAGGCAGGCGAGGAACAAACACTTTTGATTGCGGATTTTCAGAATGAACTCCATATGCTCAAAAACTTGTCCTGCAGATGTGTTGCAGATTTTAGAGACTCAAATGGATGTGAGCGACAAAAAAGTATCTCAGCAGTTTTCCTGGTGCTCTGGAAATTTGCGTGTACCTCCCAAAACATCAGAGCCGCTCAAATCCTGGCAGTGGATTGATTTTGGATCTTGCACTTCACATTACACATCTTTGTTGTTTTTGATTATGATATTCATCTCGCTCCCACACCATATGCCTTTCTCACTGTTTGGAGATCCATTTCCATGAACTGCTTGCATGCAGATTGACTGCTTTTAATTTTGAACAATATCTGTGTATCATTTTGGGATATTTAGAGACTCACGAAGAGAACCAAGATGGATTATTGCCATTGGATTACACAAGGCATGTGGATGTACGGTACGTTGGAAGTAAAATGAGAAACTTCTTCTTGGAAAGAGGAGGACAGAGTCTCAATATTCTCATGAACTTGTGAACTTCAGTTTTGTGATGAGAGAACTTTAATTTATTTGGATACTTTTGCTCGAGCAGTTGTGTCAAGCCTATTTGCATGAAAAACGGTGAAGTACGTAAAGGACTGAACAGAGACCCTGACTCTTCAGTTTTTCAGCAGATTGGTACAGAAGATGGATGCAAAGGTGGACAGAAAACATTATAGCAAGTTGCCCACTTTAAGAACACTGCACTGCAATTTCAGCATTAACTTTGGATGTTTGTTAGCTTGTCACAGTGATAGCCAAACATCACACATACCAAAGATTCACAAGCTGTTGAATAAAAAGTGGCACTTTAGAAACAGTTGGTCATATCTTTGAGGAAAGTGATCAAGTTAACTTCACTGCTTCTTCTGTTGAGTATTTGTTTCTGTATCGTAAGTTATGCTCTTTCGGCTTAAAGGGTCAGTTCACCCAAATTATAGAAAAACATATTTTCTCTCTTAGCCCCAGAGGTGTCTATTTATGCAGGTAGTTTGGGTTTTATTGAGAAATCTGTCACCACCACAATTCAGTGGAGGTGACAGCAATAAATAATCACATTAATCAACAGCAACATCTTTGGAGAAAAAGTGTCCCTGATATTTGGGATAATCCACAAAACACGCTGTCATAATTAAGATAATATAGACTATTATATTATTTTGTTGTATAGACTATTTCTTTGGTAGAAAGGTAACCAGGGCATTGTTATTAAAAGCCATTCCCCTTTTATTGTATTTGATGGCAGCAGATATCTCAAAACCTGGGAAAATAAAATACGAACTATTTGCATGGCAAAATACCTCTATAGCGAAGTGAGACAATGTTTTTGTTTCTAATTTGGGTGAGCAAACACTTTAGCTACTTAATCACCGGTCAGTTTCCAGTGTGGCAATAAAAAATAAGACACTAAAAAAAGAGAGGAAAATGGTGTTATTATTGCAGCATTGTTTCAGTTAATTTCAGTTAATCGTTTCAGTCATTTTTAATGCACAAATGCCAAATATTTGCTGGTTCCAACTTCTCATATATGTGGATTTGATGCTTGTCTTCGTCACACATGATAATAAATTAAATATGTTTCAGGCTTTGGACTCTTGGTCAAACAAACCAAGCAGTTTGAGGACGTTTCTTTGGGCTCTGGGAAGTTGTGATGGCCGTTTTTCACAACTGTTTTTACATTTCATAGACTAAAAGATTAATCGAAAAAATAATCGGCAGATTAATTGGTAATGGAAATAATCATTATTTGCAGCCCTACATCGCTTGCTGTGACAATGGAAAACATTGTGTTACTGTGAAAACCAGCTACCGTGAGCTTGCATGTTATTTTTAATACGGTCATTTTAATATGTTTGAAAACTTGACAAAAGATGTAGTTACTGTAAATGACACCTGACCTTTTTTCTTTTTAACTTGGTGAAACTTTGTTGAAAATGCGGAATAAAAAATGGAAATTAACTAATCTTGCAGCACCCTTGGCCAGTCGACAAAGCACCCACTGCTTTATCAAACTTGTTTTTTCTGAGAATTCCCTCTTTCCAGTCCATGTTTCTTGCGTGTGTGACGCTAGCAACGTCACAGAAGCTTTGAACCCGTGTGTATCCCTTAAGGATTACAACATATATGTATCGAACTCAAAAGACCAAATCTGAATTGGGCATTAAAGGATTTTGCCCAGAAAAGGCTTAAACTGCTAATGGCGACTGGCTCCTCTCTGGATTCAGCGGTGGATGGTGTTTTTTTCCCATGAATGAGCCAGTGCAGTCTGATTAGAATGGTTGTGTACATTATTGAATTTTTCATCGGTGTATAAACACGCTGAACTCAATTACACCCACAAAAGGATCCTCCTCCGGCTGGCTTGCTTTAAGGTGCAGAATTAGCCAGGTTCGTTGACATAAGGAGCACAAGGCAGAGACAAGTTTTCTTTTGAATTTTAAAGCAGAACTCCTTTGATATGTTATTGCCTTTCATGTGTAAATTAAAATGGGTGAAAAATGTCTTAAATGGCCTTGGGGGTATTGTTTGAACATTGGAAGAGAAATGGAAATTGTCGTTGCATTCTGTGGCGAGGAGGTGTAAAAGTTCCTCCGAGTCTTTGTAATGAAGAATAGCTCCTGACGCTCAGAGCTAGATATTAACGCCACGAGATGATACAATACGATCTGCCATCAGGAAATTCATTCTCTGAAATGAAAGAGAAATCCAATTTCCCCTGTATACTTCTCATTTGAATATAAATCAAAGGCTGGTTTGCTCCCTTTTTCCTTCCTGTTTTGCCCACTCAAAATTGGAAACATGAAAGTAAGTCTGGGCTTCTTATCCCTGTCATCTTTTAGGGTGAAACTCAAACCAACACTGGTTGTTTTGCTGCGATAAGACTAGAATTTTGAGTTTCCAGACAACACATCACTGAAATGTGAAAAACATTCAATATAATTATGTTTTAGTTACGTAATTCAAGGGATTAAATAGTACTTTTCAGTCTGTCTGAGATCATATAAGAGAAAATATTAATAGTGTCAATTTTAAGTTGTTTGGATTTGTAGCTGAAACAATCAATTAGTGATTTGACAGAAAATGAATCAGCAACTATTTTGATAATCAATCATTGAAGTCAGTTTTTCAAGCAAAAATGACTAGTCCCTAGTTCCAGCTTCTCATTTATGAGGTTTTTCTTTATCTTATGCCATCAGAGCTGAAACAATTACTCAATTAATCGATTAGTCAATAAACAGAAAATTAATCAGCAACAATTTTGATAAAAATTACTGATTCCAGCTTTTCCAAAGTGTGTTTTTTATGAAAGTAAACTGAATATATTTTGGGTTTTGAAATGTTTGTTTGGATGTAACCACACCTTAAAGTACAAAAACTTGGGATCTGGGAAACTATAATAGGCATTTTTCATTTTTTTTCCTGATATTTTGATGACCAAACATCAAGAAATTAATTATCAAGAAAGTAATCAGCAGATTGATTGATACTGAAAATAATCGTTAGTTGCTGCCTCATATGTGACCGTACGCTAAAGTGATTTTAAGGGTTTTAGGACTTTTAGACTTTTTAGACTTTTTTTCAGACAATTTATAGACCTAATGATTAATCGATTAATCAGTAAGATAATCTTCATATTAATCAATGATGAAAATAATTGTTAGTTGCAGCCCTACTTAGATGAGAATTTACCCGATTAGAACAGTTCCCCACATTGTTAGTTGCCATTCAATAAAATATTTTGAAAGAAATAGGTCAACATTTTGGGGAAATACACTTATTTGGTTTCCTGCTGAGAGTTAGATGAGAAGATTGATGCCATTCTCATATTTGTACGTGAAATATGGAGCTACAGCCAGCAGCCGGTTACCTTAGCTTAGCATAAAGACTGGAACCAGGGGGAAACAGCTAGCCTGGCTCTGTCCAAAGGTAACAAAATCTGCCTACCAGCACATCCACAGCGCGCTATTTAACACGTTATATCTAGTTTGTTTAATCTGTACAAAAATAGAAGTGTCAAAACAAAATATCGCCATTTTACGGGGGGTTATGTGCAGGACTATTCTTGGCCAGGAGCAGTTGCCAGGCAACCAGCGGAGACTCCAGGAAGTTGCTGTGCCCGGTCAAGAAATAGTTTCAAAAGGAATCTGCCTTTTCGGACTGGTTTGGGTCAAGGATTGAGGGCCTCCAAGCTGAGATTTTATCAAACAAAATAATAGTAAAAACGTGGCTGTTTCTGCGCTCCTTCATTTTTCCTCAAATGTTTGTTTTCAAATGTTTTTTAATTCACTTTATTAATAAGCTTTTAAGTAAATAGCTTCTGCAAACAAATCATAAAGAACATTACTGTTTTCCTGCACAAAAGTAGATTTAAGGGGTGTCCCCATGTACCACATATCAAGGCTGAGTCCTTACTGCAGCGGCCCGGGTTCGAATCCGGCCCCGGCCCTTTGCTGCACTATGTCCCCTCTCTCTACTGTCACTATCCAAGTATCTCACTACATTTTACTGTACATGTACTGCCAAATCCACTCCCTCTCCCTTCTGGGCAGGTTAAAACCATTTGGCCCGGGACTGTTAGTGTACTCACTGTACCGGTGAGTAGCTTGAGGAAAGGCAAGAGGCGTCCCTTAGATGATTGCCTGTATTGACTGCATTGACTTTCCTCCTGTAAAATTACCCAGCGCTGCTTTTTTTATTTGACACCCAGTCACCTCCAGTGATAGATACCCGGTGGACCCTCCCTCTTGAATTGCAGCCAAACATTATCCTTCTTATTGGAGACATGAATTCTACCTCAGACCAGATTTATCAGGGGACATCTAATAAAGCACTTTGTTGCTTCATTGCTCTCAAGGACATGGAGCCGCTGCAGCAGATCAAGAGTGACGCGTCCTTCCACTGAAATACCACTAGGAGGGCAACAGTATATGAATCTGAAATGAACAAATTCAGTCAGATGCTGTTTGGTCTCCACATCAAATTTGTACAGTGTAATGAGGAATATTAAAGATGTAGGCTTTCACCAGGAGGACCAGCTGTGGCTGTTTGGATTAGTTCAGTTATTGCTTGAGAATCTCCACTGCACACCTTGTAGTGCAGATTGAAATGTCCCTTTATTATTTAGTTTTCGTGGTTTGGTTTTTAAATCCACTCTTGTGCAGAGTATGAGTAATGTTCTTTCTAATCTCTTGCAAAAAATATTTACTTATAGGGCAATTCAAAGGGTGAATATTTAAACATGTTTGAAGCAAACATTTTTATAGTCTTAAGTCTTGCAATTTGTTCAAGCAGCAACATCTTTAACAAGGCAGACTTGTCTGTTAGCAAGTCTCAATATTAAAGGCCTCTAAAGGGGCCAGTATACTCCATTACTCCATGTGCTTGTCGAATAGCTTCGGAAACCTCCTCCTTCCACCCCTCCCTCCATTCTGACGTCAGATTGAGGGGGCTGTGTCTGACCATTTCTGTAACTATCAGAAACTGACGATCTGACATTCACTTCATGCCGTGATTGGCCAGCCGTGCGGAGGTGAAAGAGGAGTCAGGGCTTGAACTTCTCTCTCAAGCTCTCTTTTTTCATTGTTGATGCAAATATTGTGTAGGTTCGTTTTTCATGTGAGTTCAGAACTATGAATGTCTTCCAGGAGAGACTGTCTGAAAATGTGCACCGTTATCCCCATTTTAAAATTTTATCACATTTCCCCCCTCTCTATGACGGCCGGCTTTTCCCTCCGCCTTCTAGTGTAGCTGCTCAGAAAACTAGTAAATGTACATTTGAATTTTGTTTATCTGTACCATAAGAAACAAGTCACAAAGCTGCACTTGAGATATAAATAAACTCAGTTATTCAATATAAATAGTGCATCTAAGCTTTAAGAAAACATTCTAACAAGTGAGTGTAACCTTACCTTTCAGATTGACATGTTTAGCGATTTACCAGACAGGTGTTTATGTAGTGACAGGTACAGTTAAGTGCCTCCACACAGATGTACTCTTAAACATTAGATGTCATAACAAATAACAAAATAATGACATAAATAAACTGTTTAATTATATAAAAGCCACAAAAACATGTTTTTGCTTTACGTGCCAGCATATTTCCTAGTTGCAAGTCTAAATGTGGGATTTTCAACGTTCATTTGAACACATTAAACCCTCAGGCCACTGCACAGCTCCAGTCAGTCTGGTTGAGGGTCAAAAACTATGATTTATGCGCCCTTGAGCATGGCACTTAGCCCCCAACTGCTCCAGCAAAGCGGCCAACAGCACATAATCATTGTAGATGTGGGTATTGGCAGCTGAATAATGTGTAACACATCCTCCCCCACAGTTAACTTCCCAAGTCACTGGTGTGAATAAGAACATGTTATGGGCTTGTCTGGATAAATAAAGGTTTAACAACAGCAATAAAAAGAAGAAATAAACCCAGGATATGGTAATTTTACACCAGAGATAACATTGAAATTGTTTGAGAACTTGCCTTTGACCAAATGTGGGACGGTGAGAGACTCAGATGGTGATTCAGTGCCACCGGGGCTGCTGCCATGAAATCTGAGTGACAGCATCATGTCTCATCTGAGACAGCCTGTAGCCAAACAAACAGCAGCTCATTACAGCATCAGTTTGGATCGCCTGCTCTGAATGGAAGAGAGGTGACATTGGCTCATAATGTGCGGGAGGACGTGTGTGTGGGGGGGTTGTGCGGTGCCATAAATGACTTAATGTTTCTTTACGTCTCAGCGGTCGTGATGTCGAACCAAAGGTACTTGAACTTTGGATGCACTGGCTTTTGAGTACAAGAGCAAGTCAACCTCATGTGAGGCTGCAGCCAAGCGATCTGTGTGGTCAGAGATGTGATCCAGAGATGCAAAAAATTTCTAAGAAGCCGCACATTTCCAGATCTTCCATCCATCCATCTTTTCATTTTCAGTCGCTCATCTGGGTCCAGGTCAGAGTGGCAGCAGGCTAAGCCAGGTCGCCAAATTCGTGACCTTAAATGCTTATTTTGATGTGTAGTGATCAATATTTCATCCATGATTCATAGAAGAGTAAGGGGAGGAAACCCGGTGAGACAGGAGCCACGTCCATCACTGCTCTGTTATGTTTAACTCGCTCAGATGTGTGAGTCAAACAAGCCGCTGGGAGTTCTGCTCTCTCTAAGCAAAAGCTTAGTGTTACTTATTGTAGGACATTTTCATTCAGGTCCCCAAGCTCTGATGTTTTGCTTTTTGGCGTACAACTGTCGGTTACAAATGTGGCTTACAGCATGTTTCTTCTTTGTTTCTCATGTTATTGGGTGCTTTAAATGAAAAATACATGAAATATTCATCATCATCAGTGCCTTACACAAGTAGAAAACCCAATTCTCCTATTTAAAACACAATAGTATCACTAAATGAAATGCTATCACAGTACAGTATGTTATGGTTTTAGGCAGAAGTAATACAGTAGGCCTCTCAAATATGCATCTCAAACAATGGCAGTGAGCACCACACTCTTCATTATGGCTTCATTTAAGAGGGAACACATGTACTGCTTTACTTTCGAACAAATAACATGTAGGAGGAAATCATTATTCGCTGTTATTCATATGCAAATGCAAATCTACAAGAACACCCTCCTCTTCAGTCTCCACTTCGCCGGGTGCTCCATCTTTGTGTGTGTGTGTGTGTGTGTGTGTGTGTGGTCAAGTCTAGAGAAAAAAAACCATCATCACATCCTATATCAATTATGTTGAGTGGTCTCTTCACATTGATTACCAGATAAGAGGCTGAGCCAAATGTTTTGTTCCTATAACATACTGTAGGCAGATGGTTTGGTGTACGTCAGTGAAAAGACTCTGGAGGACCCTCGAGGTTTGATCAGAACAAAACTCAGTGAGTGCGTTGGCCTGAAGTGAAATGTCCTCTGTGTTTGGCTGTTTCCTAAATGTGGACAAATACCCAAACCATTTAAAAAATCATTATCACCTTATCCCCAACACCACATTATCTGCAGTTTCTGGTTTTCTGTTTGGGTACTCTGCAGCTGTTTATGCCAAACATCACTGGACAGTAATATGATTTCTGCTGCTTCCATTTGAAAGTGAACCAGAGAGTTTGTCTGTCTAGGACACTTCCAAAGGCCATAACAGAAGGGTTTTTTCCCACATTGTAGCCTATTTACTTCAAATTGTGTACTTGAAGGATATGTCTGGTGATATTCTATATATGTCTTCTTGTCAACAAATCCCACAAAACAACACTGAATTGATCTTATCACCAATTATTGTCTGTGTATCCAGCCTGTTATAACTTGCTGTAGAGCTCCACAGTAGTTTATTTTGAATCAATCCCACATACGCTGCTGCTGGAAATACTCACTAGAACACCAAATGTGCAGCTGAAAATAGTCCCCAACAAATGCACTATTTACTCCGTTGGCTAAGAACAACTGTTTTAGTAAATTATTTAGCATTTTAAAAAAATGAAACTATATAAAGATTTACGTCTTCAGTAGGAGTGATTGGGCTTGAGCGGCACAGACCGGGTAGGAAACTAAGAAAGTACTGAGAGACGGACTAATGCATGGATGGTTTTTGTCTTCACATGGCATTTGCTGACAATAACAAAAATATAGAATATTACCATATAAAAAACAGGAAAATGTGACTTTATTTTACTTACATGGACTCAGGTGTGTAATCAGCAGCTCATTTGCGTTTTCTCTCAATTTTTCTTGAGAGACTCAGTTCACTGCAACTTGCACATAACTTTTAGGTGTGTGGAAATCCAGGTGAAAATCAGTTTTACATTTCTAAACACTTAAAAATAAAAATAATAATTCGGTAAAAATTAAGAGCCTTGCATATATTTGACATTTAAAATGATTTTTCCTGCCTTTCAGACAGCCACTAGTTTCTATTCATTTCCAAATGGTGTGAAACCCTCGAGTCAAGTAAGCCATTACAGTGAACATCATAACAACACCATTAAATACACTTCCACTGCATGATGTTAAAAGTGTAGGCTGATTTAAAAGTATGTGCTGTATTACATTGATAACGGCAGAAGCTCGCAGTGATTGCTGAATTCAACACCATAATACGTATTAATGGAAACCAATGGCTGCTGGAAAGAAGGAAAACAGATTTAAAAGTCTGAAAACATGGTGGGCAGTAATGTCAAAAGTAGGTGCTTTGGGCCAAAACATACTAAGCTACAAATGAAACAATGTATAATGCACAAAAATGCATAAAGGAAAACTAGGATGTGCCAGTACAGCCATCAGCAGCCAGTTTGAATTTGTCACCTTTTCACTTTCTGAAGAAAGCCTCAAATAAATGACTCACTCGACAAACAGAAAGCAGATATGTGGTGAGAAAACATGATATTTTTCTATTTGATTAAGGTTATTACACTGGAGTCAAGTATGACTGGAGTGTCAGATGCTCTAGAAGTGCACCGAGCTGGATGCTTCACAACCATTTTGAACTGAAAGCTATAATGCAGCATTGTCGAGTATTCTTTTGCTATTCCTAGTCAGGGTTACTGGTTGATGGACTCTGCAGGGGCAAATTTGATGGTAATCGCATGACCAACAAAAGTAACTGAAGTCTCTGGGTTAGTTAGGTTTGTTAGGTTTGGTGGTTATATCAGTAGCTCACACTGTTAGGAATTCATGTAGTCAGAGCTGAGGTTAAAAATGGTTCGGGTTAAGTAGGTTAGTGATGTTAAGTTTAGATATGGGTTTGGTGTGTTATGTTCCGCATAAGGACCTGGAGGACGGTGAGCCCTTGACATTACAAGGGTTTTTCCCTAGTTTTTCCTATTTATGGCTATTGATATTATATACCTCCATTACTGCTGTGCAATATCTTAATAATCTCAAAAAGCTACACTTAACTCGACAGTACATGCACCACTACTTATTAGTTATATTATTACATTGTATTATTATACTGTAGTATCATCATCAACCAGTAAACCCACTTGGTACCTCACACTTATTTTATCTTATACTTATACCCACCTGGTACTTAATTTATTTTCTGACCTGTTTTTATAGTGTATTGTATTATATTTTTTGCTAGTACTTTCTCCAGTGTGCACTGACGTAAAGGCGAGCTGCTGTAACAAAGAGTTTCCCTTCGGGGTTCAATAAAGTATTTCTGATTCTGATTCTGATTATTTTTGTCGGTCATGTGACTTTAATCATAGTTGTCCCAGTAGACTTTTCTGTCAGAGGTTGCCGGAGCCCAGACTTAACATGCAAACTGCACCAAGAAATCAAAATGCGCAGGTTGCTGCTCTTGCTGTGGGGCCAAAGTACTAAACACTAGGCTGCTGTTCCAGTCTTTTAATAATGTGAGACTCTTTCTAAGGAGGTCAAAGTGAAGGGTGAGCAACAAAATGGTGCCTCCAGTGTTGGGAGCAACTTAGTGACTTGCTCAAGGACACATCAGAAGGTTTGAACCCTAACGTTCTAGCTGGGTGTTGATCTCTTTAGTTACACATATACTGTAGTTTAATGCAGGGTTTCTCCATCTTTTCTGGCCCTCAGTTTGTTTTTCAAGTTTTAGCCTTCACACCAGTGTTGTCATTTTTAATCGTAATGCTCAAATTTGTTGAAGAAACAAGGACTTAATTTCCACTCGGGATCGGGGGGACATGTCCCCCTCACTTTTCAAAATCCTGTTTTTGTCCCCCTTACTTTTAAAGTGTCAGTTTTTTTTCTTACTGCAGTTTATACGAACATTGTCCTCTTACTGTCCAGCCTTCAGTTCAACACAATGAGCCTAACAAGCAGCAGGGAGTGGTGTGTTAAGTGCTATGCAGACTTTTTATTGCCCTAGGTTTTGCCTCTCAGGCTACATACAGGCTGCCCTACCTTATTGGTGAAGGTTGTTGGGGCTGTGTTCAGCCTTAGAGGAATACCTGCAGACACTATGCAGGGAATAAAAGAGGTACTGCCAAAAAAAAAAATCATAACATTTTTATTTACTCTTTTATTTACTGTTAATCTTCTCCTAAAAAGATGCTGGAATTGAATCAGTCAAAGATGCAAATACAACATTATCTATCAGAAAGTCAGGTCTCTATAAAGGAAACTTAAAATGATTGTAAGTAGGGTTACAATATGGAGGTTTACATAGCATTTTTATATTTTTTGTTATACTCCCATTATTATGGGAAGCATAATCAATTTGATCATAATTTGTTCACTGTCGTTCCCCATTTCTCTCTCCCTTGTTTCCTGCCATGTCTCTACTATAGATGCTCTAATAAAGGAATAAAATGTCCCCCATGAAAAACTTAATAATATAATATCCAAAATGTCCAAACATTGTGAAAATCACTGTTTCCCTGAGCCCAAGGGGACATCTTCATATTGCTCGATTTGTCCGAACAATACTCCAAAACCCAAAGACGTTCAAATTACATTATATAAAACAGAAAAAAGCAGCAAATCCTCACATTTGAGGCTGAATTTTTTACTTGATAAATGACTTAAATGATTAATTGATGAATTGTTGAATAAATTGATGCTGATCGACTGTTCAAAGTTCAAGTGTTTTAGCATTTAAACCCATAAATGAATCTTGAATCTTCTGCAAACCCTTCTCCATATCAGGCGCACCTTGGGGTCCCTCCCTGAAGGCTTAGAAACTCTGGTATAATGTTGACCACCACTATTAATATCTATTAAAGGTGATTTAAATTCATCACTGAATAATTTATCTCATTTCAGAAAACCTGACCCCGAGAATCAGCAGAGAGGGAGCTCTGGCCGGTCCTCCAGGTGAAGAGGAGCGGCTCACGTCTCGTCTACGATGCTGCCTTTCATCCCGTTCCACCGGGTTAAAATGTGAGTAGCAGTTCACTGAATATTTAGTCACACTGGGAGCTCTTGGAACCCTTCAAATGATCGGTTATGAAATATTCAGACCTCGTCTCTGTGGGGACGGAGCAGGAACACAGCAGGAGCTTCGACAGCTGATTGGGTGACAGAGTTTCCCTTTAGCTCGTTGCAACTCTGCATGCACCTTTTACACTGACAAGGCTGACATTAATGGATACCCTTCACGCCTTTCAAGCATGTAATTATGGTGCAGGCAGTTAGAAATTACAGCAATTGGCAGTTTAGAAAGGGCAGCATTGTAACTGGGTGAACTGTTATCCATTACCTGTGATAAAAATAACTTAGGGAGCATAGAATTACAGAGCTCTATCTGACCTTTTAATCAAAATGGAGTTATTCTTGATGTTTTAATATCAGTTTATGCTTATCTGCTGTTATATATTTGTTTTTAAAAGCAACTACTGAGGATTAAATATTTCAAAAAGATAAATAAAGAACACACAGTAACAGCTTTGCCAGCTGTTAAGCAAATCTTAGATGCTCAACATCTCAAAACTGCATCCTATGCAGAAAAAAAGCACTTAATTCCAACTTTAGAAACTGCTGTTCAGACATCAAATGTAGCTATAGTGATCTATAATTAAACATATAAACAGCAGTTTAATTGACTACATTTTGAGATGAGTTAGATGTGTAAATACAAAGTAAGTTCTTTGAAATATTCTTAACCCGCTTTAGTCCCTGAAGTAAGAGTACTTCACTTCAGTATCAATATATAGAAATCTGGTCTTGGATTTTCACATACAGTCAGACCCTCTGCAAAAACATCAGATCATACATTAGAGAGTGAAAAACTTCAGTCTGAAACCAATGGTTCCCAAACTTTTGGCTTGTGACCCCTTTGGCCCCTTAAAACAGTGTCTATTAGTAACCCGTTGTCACCGGTTGCTTACTTTATGTCTAGCGGTTATGACCACGTCAACCACAGAGTGAAATTTTTCTGTATTCTGTTTTATTTTTAGTTTTGAGAGGCGTGAATTGGTAAAACTATCCAGTAATTCACAAGAGAGCAAAGCAAACATTTGTGCATTGTAGCTGGATTCTTTATAAAATTACCACAGTGACCAAAAACACAACAGTCTAACAAAGCTATACATATATAATATATTTAATATAAATGTGTTATATAATATTAGCACTCTGTGAAAGAGTGCCTCAGGCCGAGTAGTGGGTAGTTAATGACAACATCCAATCTGTTGTATTGATTTAAGAGTGTGAAAAATCCCTGCTTACTGTGGACAGACGGATACAAAAACAAAGAAGAAAAGATGTTTCTTTAAGCCCTTTTCATTAATGGAATATGTAACATTGCTGGCTTCATTAATCTGTTAAAGTGATGGCTTTTTGTCACTCAGTCAAAGGTGCCTTTTAACGTTAATGTGCCTCACAGCTTCATTCAGACATGACAGGACATTAATGGAAAGAGCCACAATGCTCACATGATATTTGGCACCTGGTGCACGTGAGGAAGCGGGGAGAGCGGGAGGACAGTGGTGAGTTAAAAATGTTATGATAGCGAGGAAGAGGATTGCTAATTTTTCTGTCAAAGCCGAACTCTGCTGCCTGTTTTCTAATATTCGACAGTTCACAAGCATTGAATGACAGGACGTTAAGTTGGGACTCTTCATGCTGTATGTAAAGAGTTTGGCTGGATATTCATTTATTCATCCACACACTTGGCATGAACGTTGAAAATATAGGGAGAGACTGTTGGTGTTTGAGGGTTCGGTTTTTTAACCTCTTCTGCCCCGGTCGCACTGCGGGGGGGAAAATAGTTTTTACAGACTGATCTGATTTGAGAAGAATCTCCTCAACAAAAAACACAATACACTGATTCTGTGCATAAGAGATTATGATTGCGATAGTAAATAAAAAGTGATCCTAGAAGGCGGTACAAGATGTGCATTTCTCTCTGTCACCCTCTTTGTATGTTTAACCTTGTGCTGCTGCAGCCTTTATGTTAATCTGACGTTATTCAATTTAGACTAGTAAGACTGCTGTTGTTTAACATAAAAGTGGCCAGGGCGACATGTTAAATTGCTGCCAGATTAATGTAAAGGGGTGCATGTCTGAAAGGGGCTTTAGATTTAGCCGGCCTAGTGTGGCTTTGTTAGCTTCTAACAGTCTAAATATTGCTCATGTTCACCTACCTCCCAAAATGTGTCTGGACTTCCTTTTTCACAGGCTTCCAACAGGGTTTTTGGGTTGCCTTTATTACACCAGTAGTCAAGAGCTTGGACTGTCAATACAGCCTGTTCACTAATGTTGGAAAGAGGAAGCAAGCGGTGAGGTTGCCAGCATTTAAAAAAAAAACATCCCTGTGTGTTTTAGATGCCAAAGCACCTCTTGGATCCAAAAAGTAACTCATTCACATTTTCGTCCATTCAGTCGATTCATTCAGTCAGGGACTCACAGTGAGTTTGTTAGGATGCAGATAGGTTAAGATACCTGCTGCGGTATTGTCTGCAGACATCATTCATCCAGGATCTTTCACTTCTCCTCCTCCTCTGTGGTGCTGCTTCACCTCCATGACTCCGTGTCCTTGTTTACTTTTGTGCCAGTCTTTTTTAGATTACACCACTGTTTTGCATTCTTAGCATGGAGTAATATAGCTCATTGTCCTCCATTCAGAAGCAGCCATTTGCTGCCACTCGTACTTCCCTTGAGTGACATAATCCATCGTAGTAACATGTAACTGGACTTTGTGTTTTCATCGTTTTTTTATAATCAGCACTGCATTATATTCCCTGTCAATCACCTGTCACCCACATAAAGAACCAGAAGTCTCCTCCAGGAAATAATGCTTAAAAAACATGTCGCCTTAAAAACTCAGTTGTCAAATCTATGTCATTTTATTTAAGCTGTCTTTGTTAGCTGGAACAGCTACAACGATGACAAATGACTAAAAATCTAATAACGCCCGCTATATTGTGAATCACTTTGGGGAAATGCAAACCAGACACCGTAAATCACTTGATGTAAATGCATTTTAACCAGCTGACTTTTCCCCAGCTGTTGCTCCAGACAGATTTGTATCCGCTGTTTCGCGGGGCATTCACACCTTTGCCTGAATTCTAATTCTGCACCCAAAAATCAAACCAAAAGCACCAACTCTATTGTCACAACAATAAATAATCAAGACAGATGAATAATTACGGCAAGGGGAATCAATTCCAATTCAAAGTTTCTGACAAGCTAATGGATGGAGTTCATGTTCGGCCGTGGTGGTGTTGTAAAGTGCTGCCAGCCGCCGGAGATGAAGGAAAAATCTCAACGCTGCCGCTATGATCCACTACGTTCCCTCTGTGATTGGAAATCTCATGATGTATGGAGGAGATGAGGGAAAGTATTGACTTTTTTTTAAACTTTGCACAATCATCGCTCTCATTGCATACCTCAAGGTCCCGTATGAATCATTCATTGCATCAGGAATTAATGCTATTTTCAGATGTGGAAGAAGTACTCAGATCCTTAACTTCACCAATACCACAATATGAAAATAGCCCATTACAAGAAAAAGTCCTGCATTTGAAATCCTACTTAAGTTAAAATACATAAGTATTATCTGCTAAATGTACTTGTAATATTACTTGTAATGTAATATTAAAAGGGAAAGTCACTCATTGGTAACTGATGTATTACTTTACACTAAATTAGTAGATTGTTAATACTGATGCAACAATGTGTAAGCAGCAAATTTACTGTTGTAGCTGGTCAATGCTGAGCTAGTCAGTGGACTGAAAAAAAAGCTACACAAATCTATATTTATTTACTGGAACATTCTTTAATCTTTGCTTCTTTATCAGGTATTCGAGAGTTGTACCTCTTAGGGGCCTCAAACGTTATTTAAATGAAACCATCTGAGACATTTAGATGGGAAATATCTCTTTGGAGTAGCTGCTAACAACTCATAGACATCAGAAACCCGACAAGGAGCCCCCAGACAAGGGGTTACAAGCCAGAAAGGTTAGGAACCACTGCTTTAAGCTTTAACAATGTGTTTTATATGCTTAACTAACTAGTAACTCCAGCTGTCAGATAAATATAGTGGAGTAAAAAGTATAAAATAGGATAAAATTGAAATACTACAAGTAGAAGTACCTCAGAATTGTTCTTAAAAGTACAGTACTTAAATAAATGCACTTAGTTACTTTCCACCACTGGCTATTTTTATATGTGAAAGAAAGAGAGCAAATTGGGAACAAAGTGCTTTGGAAAAGAGGTTTAAAAACTCACTCTGTGATGACATGAATCAGACAAAAACATTAGATTAGACTTTGTCACTTGTGTTTGTAACTGTGGCTGTTACTCATTCTCTATCTGGCTGTGAGGCTTGCCATGCACCAAGTTGTCATAGTTCTAACTTTGTTTGGCAGCTAAATATGATAAGATCTTCCTTTTAATGCGTTCCAGATGGAGGAAATAGTAATTTGCATCCGTTATCAGCGAGACAAGACAAGGCTGTGTCAAGCTGCTTGAGAAAATTCAATCTCTTTCCTCTCTCCTCGCCCTCCTCCCTTATTCCTGTATCTGCGATAGTCTAAAGTGTCATCTGACGACCTCAAATGCTCTCAGAGCAACTTGAACTTTTAAAACAGTTAATTAAGACTTGTTCTGACACATTCAGCGCTGATTTCTCAGGCAGGAAATCCATATTCATATTTCAAACAGAAGAAGGTCATGCAGCGCGACGGCAAGAGACCAGTCACCCGTGGATGTCTTTGAGCAGGACTTTGCATCACCTCATCAATTTTTAATTGATTTATTCATCTATTCATGCATTAGTGTAGCTTGTCTCCAAAGCACACATGAATATCTAAAGTACACACCAGGCCCCTGATGTGTAATTGCGTTCCCTTTTTTGTATTAATAGTCAGCTGACTGTCACTCATCATCATGGCTGCTAATGGTTCCAGGTTGTTTGCCGCTCAGAGAAGCTGACGGGGAACTTTTGCCCTTAATGAAGTCACTCCCAAGAGAAGATTGTTGAAATTAGAACCAACAGCTAAGTTCCCAAGACAAAATACAGTAAATAATGGCTTTAATCAGGCGTGTGGAGAATATCAAGGCATTCATGGGTCTGCTGGGCATTGAAGCCTGTTTTCTGTTTGAGAGGACTGAACATTGACAGTTGCTTTAGGCTCCTGATACAATCACCATGTTGACTATCGCTGCATTATTCCCCTTACAGTGATGTTAGTTCTTGGTACCAAGCAGCACTGCCTAAATAATAGTAATTATTTACTCCTTAACTTACCCTAAAATGTAACATGTTACAATTCAAAGTTACCCTTTACGTATTTGTCATTTCATTTTCTTTTTTCCAGCGTTTTCAACTGCAGGCAAGATGTTTGAAAACCAATGAAGTGACAAGAAATACAAACAGTGAGATGCTCAAATGTAGCAACAGTACCAACAAAATTAGCATGCTCACGATAGTGAACATATCCTGCAGGAAGCAGCAAAACATTGATGCAATGATGTAACTATGACATCCACCGTTGAGTATATGAAGCCGTGCAAAGCAGTATGAAGCAGCAGAACACAAATCAGCAATACTGTTAATTTTGCAAAGCAGACCATCTGGCAACAAGCTTAGGACACTGAACAAGTTAGCAGAATAATAAAAAAAAATGTTTTGTGCATCAGGAGTCATCAGAGTTATAGCACTTTAACATTTTTATCTCACTTCAAAAACCATCACATACCACATCATTAAGGCTTATGTGATTGTGTGTTTTTTATTAACAATGTAATATAGGACTCTGTTTGTATAACAATCTCAGATTTTTTACAACATAATGACATAGCTCTGGCATTGTCACTTTAAAGGTTCTGACTAATATCACATCACAGTTTAAAACTACAGTTTAATGTGTGTTAATGTGTTAAAAGGCCATAAAGTGGTTTTGTACATTTTAGCCCATTAAATACAAATTGCATTCACTTTACATTACTGCTCATATTTTTCCATACTGTACCTTTGTTCATTGATTTTTATCACTCCCAGGCAGAGACAAGTTTCAGCTCATTTCACAACAGTATGAAAATCAACTAGCAGTGACCTAGATGTGCTTTAGATACATAAACCATCTCAGTGAACATTTATTAGCTTAATTTTTTTTTGTCAAAGCTAAACATTATTGCATGGTAATTATGTGGTGGTTGCTAGGAGGGACTCTCCCTATTGGCATCTTCAAGAACACTCTGACATCTGAGATTTGAGTTGTCAGCTGCTAAGCAGCATTATTTTTAATGTAGGAGACAACCAAATTTACACTGTGTTGTTCACAGCATCTACATTTTCTTATTATTTATCTTCAAGCTTTGATTTTCTGACGCTGCAGCCCATGAATGCAAAACATTGCTGCAGGTGACTCAAATATTTGATGGCCAAGGACAGTTTTCAAATAGATCCGAGCTAGCAACACAAGAGAATAACGTAACTAAAAGTGATTGTTCAGAGTCATTAACTATCTATCATTCTCATTTGAAGTGTCTTTAGGTAATTTTTCTGAGTACTGGAAATTAATAGAAACAAGTGGCTGCTTAGAAGGTAGGAAATTAATCTAAAAATGCAGGGTATTGCTTTGGGAAAAACTATGTAAATGTATGCATGCAATAAATGTGATTAGGGTTAGAACGTGCAACACCACCACTATCTTTCTTCAGTTCCCCAAAGACCTCATTCATCACTGGAACTAACTGTGCCTTTAGGAACATATAAACATATATAATTATAAAAAAACATTAATATAATAAAAAATATGAATCTTCAAAATATCAGACAGCTACTAGAAGTAAAAAATAACTGTACAATAATGGTTTTATTACAACATTGACAAGGTGTTAGAGCACCTGCTTCCTTTGACATTGATAATGTCGTCTGACCATGAAGTTCTGCATGTTGAACCTTTCCATCAGTGCATAAATCCAGCTCAAGACTAAAACATTTAGATCAAGTAATGGTACAAATCCCAGATTTAACTCTGGATGTCCACCAGGGAAATCTGTGCACCAAATCTCAACCAAGTTTAATTGTATATTCTTGAGGCTAATGAACAGACCAGCAGACAGAGAGTCATATAAAACCCACAAATAAAAACTAACAAGAAGGACAATAAAATGACTCCTGACAGACACTCTAGTTCCCAATAAGAGCAGGACAGATGTTGCAGCATCCCTCTTTAATTTCCTGTTCATATCAAAGTTGCTGCACTTGAATTAGGCTAATGCTTACAGGAGTATTGTAACAGCAGGGACTCTGTGTTGCTGCTTTGTGTTACACGGTGTGATCTGAATGATTTAGGAACGCTTACATTTTAAAAGTGCTGCAGCACATTTTCAGATACCCAAACACCAAACAGCACTTCACACCTTCAACATGAGCACATCTGTGATTCTGCCATTAATCTGTTTTTCATGCTGAATTAGGACGAATATCACACAAGGATGTGGCAGCATGGAGAATATATGTAATCTAAGGGGCTTGAAGGCTAATTATAATTGCAAATTGGCATCTTGACTCCTGGCCCTCTTTCGGCGCAGACCCAGTTTTAACTGATTAAAGGCTATATTCACTCAAAATTCACAATCCTCAGAGCGCAGTTTGGTGTTCTGCTCTTTAAACGTATATAGTTTTTTAGTTTGATTTCTAAATCTTAAACAGAAATCATATATCTTATTTTTAAATAAATGTCTTCAACTAGAAATACATGAAATATTCAGCAGTCATTATAAAGATAATAGAAATAGAAAAAATAATAGAAAAGTGAAGCGATAGAAGTGTCAGTTGAGTTTAAGAGAGTGTAAAACAGATTAAATGACCTCATTGCATTAATAGGGTTATCACACGACTCTACCCCTTTATAATTTTGGGCTTGTGGAGGCTTTGTGCGCGTTGTTTGCTCCATCTTATCTCAAGTTCCGGGCCTTTTAAATCCATATGTTGTTTGAGATATGAGGGAGATTTTAAACACCTAATTTAATACACTTAATGGCTGCTACTAGTGGGATTTGTAAAAAGCCAGTCCCTCAAAAGCCTTCTGAAATTTCTACTACAAAGTAGTTAATAAAACATGTCGTCCAACCATGTCTAAAGTGGTCTAAAAACGCCTCATGTTTTAGTGTGGATTGGGAAAACTGAACTTTGGGGAAATTGATGACGTGAGTCTGCTCAGACACGGTTGGGGGTTTTGTAGCAGCAAAGTTAAGAGGACAGTTTTCTGTTGCCTCTAACATAATGTCAGTACTACATGTGAATTCAAAATGGTACTAAGGTAAAACTAACAAAATGTACTTAAAGTGTCAAAATTAAAAGTAGTCATTATGCAGAATGGCTGTTATATTATTATATTATATTATTCAGTTTTTATTAAGTCAATGTGGAGACAATTTTAGATTCTTTGTATACTACTGGGTAGATTAGTACAATAGTACTGCATCATATCATATAAGCAAATCATGTGTTTTTTATGTAAAAAGGAACAAGTGTCAAATAATTGTAGTGGAGTAAAAAGTATAATATTTCCCTCGGAAATGTAGTGGAGTAGAAGTATAAAGTAGCATGGAAATACTCAAGTACAAGTATGTCAAATTTGTAAGGGTTCTATATGTAACTTTCAGAAAACCCTTGTTAATAACGATGCCTTTGGCAGTTAAGTGAACTGCAGTTAGCATCCTGTTGCGAGCAAGCATCACCCTGGGCATCGGCCAAAACAGTGACATACACGAGACTGAACGCTGAAATGAACAGTGAATGCTGGAAAATAAATTACAATTATATTTAGAATAACATTATCACCCAAGTCCACAGGCTGTTATAGGCAACCGAGAAAGGAAGGTAGGTTTAATTTTTAAAGTGTGGTTCACACATTGGCAATAAAAAGCTATTAATACATGTCAAAAACTACATACAGTACCTTTAAGTACAGTACTGTCCGTCCACCTCTTATCCAGATGTCAGCTGTGGTCAACAGTCATGATGTTTGTCAACTGAGATAGGAAGAGGCAGAACAGATTTAGCAAGTTTCCTATTATTTAGGGGGTTTAGTGTGGACAGAGATCTTTACAAAAAGGACCTGAAAATGCCTGAAAACGCTGTTTAAGTGTTGTTGATGTGTTTTTTTAAATTTAGCTGGCTAAGTGTGGACATACTCTGAGTTGTGCAGCTGTGGTGTGATGCATTGCCTCTTTAAAGCAGACAATCCAAAGAGAGCAAGAGAGAGAAAGAGAGAGGTGGTGGGGAGGGTGAGTGGGGGTAGAGAGAGGAAGAGAGAGAAGTGAGAGCCAATAAGAGGCAGTGGGTGCAGACACACTCTGTTTGTGACACCTTGTGGTGGAGAGTGAGGGGGTGGCAGAGATGGAGAGAGAGGGGGGCACCACTGGATAGAGAGAGAGAGAGAGAGAGAGAGAGAGAGAGAGAGAGAGAGATCAAAGCAAAAGAAGAGACAGAGGAGGAGAAACGAGGATGAGAGATAGAAGTGCTGCAGCGAGAGCGAGCGCCCTGCCTGCCTTTGCAACGAGTGTTTACTCCACTTTTCCTGAGAGCCGGTTATCTTCCCTCTGCGTGAGTCATGGAAGTGATTTAGGTGAGTGGAACGGCGCGGAGCGGCAGCGGAAAGCCACAGATCTGTTTGTGTGCCTGCGCCGTGGGCAGGTAAGCTCGCACTGCATCTCTCTCTGGGTGTAATTTTCACTGTTTTCTATTGTTATCTGCTTTTTATTTTCTGCCTTCTGTGAAGAGGAGCAAACAACTTCTGCAGAGTTTGTTCAGTTTTCCTCTCCTTCTCCTTTCCCCACTACACCCCTCTAATAGACTTAATTCTCCACATTTGTCCTCTCAGTGGAAGGATAGTTCGTGCTCATGCAGGCTGTACAGTGGGACTGTGTAAAGTGTAAAAGGCGTGCTGCAGTTCCTCTCTGACAGTCTGAGCAGCATTTAGTGTCTCTGTATTGACAGGCAGGCTCAGTGGGGCTGAGGGTTGGAAGAGGATGAGAGGGAGATGAGTCAAATCTCTGCTTGAGGGACCAGGAGGGTAACAGCATCAGCGATGATGATCCCGATCTATATGAGAGCAGAGAAAGAAAAAAGATAATCCTGCACAAATAAGCCCTGGCTGCTTGTCAGATTTTACACTGCATTTTTGTTTTTTTGGTTTCGTAACACAGCTGAGGTAAAATGAATCCATCCATGAATTTGGATTCTGTGTGTGATGGAAAAACCACATTGGCCCAAGAGCTGGATCCTTCCCTGGGATTCCCATCACATCCACGCTGACTGAGGCGTGCGGTCTGTGGTTTTTGGAGGTGTAGAAGGAAGGTGATCAGAGATTTGTGGCTCAGCCCTCCTGAGTGACAGCTGAGCTCTATCACAGCTTTCATCATGACTCAAGCTGGTAAACTGCAGCTCAGCTTGTGACACAAATCCCCGTCCCCTCAGCGATATGGGAATAACCTGCCTTCATCTCACAGCTGGATTGGAGTGATTTACTGTTGCTCCCCGTCAGCCCGGGTGTGTTTGTGTGAGGTTTGACCTATAATGACACCTAATGGCATCATATGTTATTTACAAGAGGACACTGTCGCCAGCCACATCTAGGTGTAATATGGCAGTTGGTATTAATGTTAGCTCTCCTCATGACCCCCATCAAAACTACTACTGGCAGGGGTGCTGGACCTCTTAAAGTTAGAAATTACATTTATTGTGGGCTGGATTTACTGTCACCGTCAGACCTCCGTCACTCTCTCTCTCCATAAAGGACAACTCCAGAGAATGTTTTTATCTTTGTTGACTGGCCCACAAAATAGTCCTCAACACAGGCCTTGATTGAATGTACAAAATATTACAGTCATCTCCCACATATTGATCTTCAGCCCCATTCTCCACATCCCTGTTATCTTGCAGCTTAAAAATGCTTTTCATTGATTTGTCTGCTTCTCTTTACCTGCATCTCCTCTGTTGTGATTGGTATAGATTTAAAATGGGGAATCAATAAGGGAACATGGTTTTTACCTGGATTGACCTCATTGTGTGTGCTTTGTGTCCCTGACATGTTTTTAGTTTTCAGTTTGCTGCAGTTTTTCTTGCTCTGTGTGGGCTGCCTTTTCAAAACCTTAACCACCTTCCTTTAAATTCAAGACATCATGTTAAAGTTTCAGTATAGCAGCTGGGTGAAGTAGCTCACTCAAGGATCAATAAACAGTCTGAATCAATGTGAGGGTGAAGCAATACAGCTAGTAAACAAATTTAACAACTGGTGCTTAGGCAGGTAGACTTACAAATCAGTGTTGTTTTGTTAATGTCAAAACTATCGAGCAAGCACAAAACTTAATAGGAGAAGTAAAGATTTCAGAGAACAAATTTGTGTTTTCGTTACAGATTTGTTTTGTGGTTCTAGATCTGTCCCTGAGTGTTTTCAAATACTGACATCCTAGAAATTATGTTTATTACTTCTAGGGATGCACAGATCTGATATGTCAGATTGACACCGATACTGACTTTGTTAAATGGGATCAGGTATTGGCCATGCGTTGATCAATCCACATTAAATACAGTTTCTTTGTCAATGTCATTATAAAATTGAGTGTTTCTGCCATCAGTAACATTAATTCAGACACAGTGAGCCGCCAACTTGTTTTTAGCACCACAGATAGCTCTAAAAATAAAAATGATTCCACTTCTACGCAGTGAGGTATATAGATTTTAAATTTGGGAAAAGACAGCACTGGTATCGGATCTGTACTTGGTGTCTGCATATAACCTGAGTTGAGGTACCAGAGTCAGTATAGGAAGAGAAAAAAATGGATCATTGCATCCCTGTTTGGCAACTAATTTGCAACAGCAGATAAGTTTTGAGAGAAACTTAATATTTACTGAAATGCATTTTATCAACATTATAAGAAAATGTTTAAAATTACCGTAAATGCAAAGTCACATAATGTTCATACTGAACATATCTGAAAAATGTTCACAGACATCGTACTTCATTTATTTTCCTACAATATCCAATAGTAGCAACTAAAGCACGATTTTTTTGTAGTATTTATTGGGCATTTTGGGCAGTTGACAGTAGAAATATGACAGGAAATGAAGGGAGAGAAGCAACATCGAACCAGGGATGCTGCAGTTCATGGTCGGCACTTTAACCCCTCGGCCACCAGGGCGTCCCATGATTAACATTTTATGGTTATGTTTAGGCACTCAAAGCACTTGGTTGGGAGAGATTATAATAACTCAACACCAAGCTCAAAAACTGTTTTTCACTGCCCTCTCTGGTTGAAAGTTTCAAGTGTATTTCACCTCTGACCACATCTGGCATCACTGATGAGTGTCGTTGGGTGTGGTCCGAAGTGTGCTTTGTAACCACACCCAACAGTGACATCACGGTGTACTGACACGCCCTGGAGTACACTTCTGCATCACTGCAGCAAGATGAGAAGTTAAACCACTGGAGGTCAGCAAAAACAAGTCTATGTTAAGTTCTTTAAATATTAAAAATGTCAAAACCGACTCGAAGCTTGAAGCATCCTGAGGGACTCTGAACTTCAGTGCTTTGCACAGCCAGCAAAGTTGCACTTCTCTATTGTAAAAAATGTTGCCAGTGAACAAATCTCATGTGGCAATTATGTTTCTTTAGCAAAAACAAATTAGTAAGATGTCGTCTTATTTTTAAGGAGACATTGTGTACTGATCAAATATGGTGTTAGTAAACCTCCAGATAAATAATGATTCAGGTCTGAGTCATTTAATATCAACAGATTTACCTTCCATCTGGCAAAACCATTATGTATCTCCAAGTTAGTGATATTTCTTATCACTAACAAAACACAAAAAACAAGTACAAACCAACATTCAGGTCAGGGTCAATTTCGATTTAAAAATGGCCAAAAACAACCTCATAACTCAAAAACATCCATCAACATCGGAACAATGGCGTCAGTATTCTGTCCCCTTTTCGGCTTTCCCTTCAACAAAATAAAGTGTGAAAAATGTGGAAGGTGGGTGGGCTGCCTACTTTTAAACAAGCAAGCAAAGTCTACACGGCCATCTGCTCGCACCAGAATATTTTTTTAATCAAGGCTGCAGCCTCGCAAGAAGCAGACTCTCTCTCCGTCCTGCAATTTAGCATCTTGTACTAAGAGCGAACAGAACACACAGCATAACATGTTAGTTACATCAAATCCAAGTTGAAATCCAGGCATGGCTTTGGTGCCATAAACAGCTGCTGCACTGGAGAAATTAGTCTAGAGATTTGCCGCAGGTTGCTTGGTGTCGACACTTCCTGAGCGACTTGTTATTTCGTCTTTTATTTTTAGAATTTCTCTAACTTACAAAAGGAGAATTAAACACACTTTACAGAGTGGTCTTATTGAATTACATAAAATGTGTATGTTAGTACCATTAACTGTTATGTTTGTTACACATTTAAGCACATTTTTTTTTTGTATTTTGGGTACTTAATATACTCTGCAGATGTTTTTCTTATGCTGCTTAATAAAGGAGAGATTTCTAAAGCATAATCATACAGTGTTATTTAAAGTTTTGTCTTCAAAATTACATATTGTATCCATATTTTATGGAAGGATAATGATTGACAGCACCAAATTAAATCAAATCAAGATTCAAGATTCAGCGCTGTACATATGTGCATGTCTTTAGAAAGTAGCTCAAATTTGGAATTAACAAGACAACACTGTTTTAGAGATGGTCGATAATGAGCCTGTTTTGTTCTAAACACAGTTAGTAGTGTTTTGGAAAAGAGTTTTGGAAAAGAGCATTTTCAATGGCGGGTGCTGTGTTTGTGAGAGTCTGATGCTTAAGTCTGACAGGACTGTAGCCCTCTGTTTCAAATAACCAGACAGTTCATTAGAGGGTGTGTGGGTGAAAATGCATTACAGTCTTTTGAGTTATAAAACCAAAATGCGCCAATATATTGTTTTTGTTTCTCTTTCTGTGTCTTTTTCTTTTCAGGCTGTCTCATTTTATTCTCATTAAGGCTGCATGCCAGTCCACAGAGGGAACAGCAGAAACCCTCCCACAAACAGCATACAACCTGCCCACATCAGCAGGCAGGTAAGAGTTTAAGATTGTTTAAGATTAGAAGTTTGTAGTTTGTTTTCCAGGACTATTTTAAAAGCGCTTTCATATTGCGAAACATTTTCTCACATTGTTGTCAAATTGGTTGTGATCGCACATTTTAATAGTTGCCACAAATGTGACTCTTGTCACCAGAACAACAGTAGCGCCACTTAACAGTCTGTGTCATCATTTCGTCCAAATGTGACAGTTCTCAGTTTTAATTATATGCAAGCTCTTTGAACACCCTTTGTGTTAAAATGGTTATTTATGCATCAGAATGCAGCAGAGATTCATTCATTCATTCAACTGACTGATAGTACCTCTATTTGCTCATTTATGACTTCCCAAAAGGAAGGTTGCAGAGAACTGTGCGTAGCTTAAGCAAAAGTCGAAGACATCTCAGAGTTTCTTGGAAAATTAGACAAATCACTTGTGTTAAGTTCATAACATTAATTATTCAGAAGAACTCGCTTTTTCTAAATGACAGCAACTCTAACGATTAAAATGTTTCCAACGGTTTGGTACACTGATATACTGATGGAGGGACCCCAACGTACGTGTGCATTAAAGATTCATCCAAACAGCTGCTCCTGGCTCAGCATGTGTTCATGTTCAAAACCGTGTTTCCGAGCAGGAAAAAACGGCAGTACTTTTTTGATAAACATCCCTGACTGTTTCACAAAATTTTAACATCAGTAAACTTAAATTGATCCTGAAAGAGGAAATTATGGTGTTACATTGGCGGTGGCATGTGATTTGAGAGTAAAAATTGTGTTGCCATGCATTGGCTGTGCTGATGAGCCCTCTTGGAAGACTCTCTGAATCTCTACAAGATCGCTTCAAGGTCTGATCTTGACCTCTGACCTCCCCAGAAGGAAGAAAGCAGAAAGAGACTGATTCTGCATTAATATTAAGAGAATAAAAAACCAATAATGAATTAATCCTACTAACAAGTATTGTGTGTGTGTATCCACAACCTGATATATCTTATTCCTCAGTGACACAGAGCTCCATTGTTGTCCAAAAACACATCAGCGAGCCACACCGCTGCACTGGGTGACACACACACTGTAGTATTTTAAATCGATCCCACATACACCGTCCTGCTGCCATGAATTCTTACTAGAGCACCAAATGTGCATTAATCAGCAGCTCAAAGTCTCCTACTTCTGTTTGAGTAACATTTGCAAAAAACTACAGTGACCAGCTGTTTTAGGAAATTACTGAGCCTTTAATTAAAAAAAAATGTAACTATATATTTGTGACCTGTCTTTAAACATTTAGGTATTCAGTAAGAACCAATGGGCTTAGGGCCGAGTGGCACAGACAGGGAGGGAAAGTTTGGAAAGTTGGTTTTTGATCTTTTCATGGCTTTTCAGACTGATTTGCCAATCCAGCACGTTGTAATTTTGTCTGATATTGTAAATCCAAACTCTGACTCATGGGATCCACTATATTTTCAAGATACTGAATGAATAAGGGCTGCAACTACTTCTACCCACAGTAACATAATAATTTATGAACTGTTTAGTCTGTATAATGTCAGAAAATAGTGGCCATCACATGTTCCCAGAGCCAGGTGATGTCTTCACATTGTTTGTTGTCTGTCCGACAGTTCAAAGCCTCAAAATGTTACATTTACAGTGATATAAAACTGAGAAACGCAACAAATCCTCACATTTGAGAAGCCACAGTTTAGCATTTTTTACTAGATGAATGTCTTCAACGATTAATCATCAAAATTGTTCTTGATTAATTTTCTGCGATTGACTAATGGATTAATCGACTAATCAACAATCAGTCAAAATCTAATGTGTCTTCCGGTTAGTTGTAAATTCATTTAGAAGGCTATGATTTCAAACTCTGCCCAGAGTTTGAGTCAAGTTTTATCTTGAAGTGCAAGATGAGAGTCAAAGGAAAGCAACGCATCTTCAGCGATACGTCTGCTGTCCCTGGTTGATTAGCTTTTTATTTTCTCTTGTGTTTCAAAGGCTTTTGATCTGCCTTCCTCTAACTTTTGACAACTTAGAGGAGGAAAGCCTACAGCAGTCCCACAAGGCTTAATTATCCCTCAGACTGATAACAACCCGGTAAGAGGGGAGGCCGAGAAGAGAACAGGAACTAAGGGGATAGAGATAGAGATGGTAGGATTAATGTAGATTGTCTGATATTACCTGGCCTCTGATCAAAAGACTGTGTTGGCAGGCGGAGCACATAATCCTCTCGATTTCTCTTGTCAATGCCAAAAACTGCTGGTGCTGTGTAGCTCAATGGGCAGAGCAAGACATCAGTGACCGGCCTGTTCTCAATGGGAACACTCGTACTTCTGTAAATACATATCTAAGGGCATGAATCACATTAAAGCTTTCATCAAATATCACAGGTCAGGGTGCCAACCTCACAGGTATGAGGCAGGGTGAATCTTTGCTGCAGTGTTACTTTTATATTTTCTAATATTGACACATTTTTTCAGAGCTTTTTGTTGCATTTTAATAACCAAGTCCATTCCTACACTTTGCTCAATTTTAGTCATGTTCTCTGTGGATATTTTAGTCCATAGAGACAGCCAATCTCCACAAATTTTGTTCTTTCATCGTCATCTTTTTCCCCTTTGAAGTGCATCTTGGCTGTAATAAGCCTGCTCATAGTTCTCAGAATTGTTATTAGGATATTTGCTGAAGGATGTTTTAGCAATTTGTGTCAAAGGAAAAGACAAGAGCGATGGTTTAAAGAGAGAAGTGCTCAAAAGACAAAAGTATGAAAGTATTAAATAATTTATAGGAGTATAATGACTTGAGTTTGCTTGTTTGTTAAGAATTCATATCAGAATCATGATATCTAGTCTTTAATTTAAAAAAAATCCTGGTTTACTGTTCTAGTAAAACATCACATGGTTTGTTTTGCAGACTTTGTTTTAATTCTGGTCTGATCAGCAGTGTTGCTCAATGATTCTGACAGATATTTTGATGCTGATTTCTGATAGTTTTCTGTTTTATTATATATTTTTATGTCACCAGAAAAGATGAATAGAAAAGAGACAGTGGTGTTGAAGGTGTTTGAGTCTGCACAGAGCTGATGTATATGCAGAGAGGAACAGACATATGATCGTCAATGTTTCCCTCTCTCTGTTTTTTATGTAGAAAACACCTAAACCTTGTTAAAGTGAGAATAATCACTCTGCTGCAGCGTCTCACTCTGGTAAGAAACAGTCCAATAGGGCCAATCATAAGGCCTTCACAACCAACAATAAATCCTGTTCTCGAAAATGGGAAGCTCACTGTGCATTCAGACATGTCTTTATGTCTTCTATTGAGAAAAATATCACAAACTATGCTCGCTATCAGGTCTTATAGAGATTTTGTGTTTAATTTTGTTTCAAAATTGTCTGCTGCTGGCACAGATGTAGCCAAGAATAGTCAATTCAATAAAACCTGATAGAAAGTGTGGTTTGCAACCCACTTTTTATGGCTAAAACATTTAGACATTTTTGAGTGTGAGTGAGCTTTCAGCTTCCTGTAAAACAACATTTATCGTGTTTTTTAAAGGCCTAAACGACGGACACATTTGACTGTTTAAACCCCCAATGAGGAGCCACAGCAGAGTGGTTTAAACTCTCTGTGATGTTGTTCTGTGCCGAATTATAAATCAGGGGAAGCATCACTTCTACAAGGTCTGGCTTGAAAAACAGAAACTTTATCCTGTAACAGAGATGTCATAATGCTAAGCTGCTTAACAGACAGAAAAAGCAGCTATTTGGGTTTGCACTTGACAGCACTAATCTGGTCCCAAAAATAAATCTACTTAGAATTGCGTGATAATATCAAATAATTATAATGTTCAGTTATTATATTGTAATAATTGATATTCCTGGTGTTTGGATAAGAATGAGAAGAAACAGTCATTTCCATGGTGTGATCGACCTCCACGCTGAAGGTTAACTTTTAGAGACGATATCAAATGATATATGATGATATCAGATATGAGAAGAGGTGAGCTGAGTGTCTGTGTCTAATGATTCAAATATCCGCTTTCACCTCTGTTGGCAAAAGTAATTATGACAAAGTCATATTGGGCTGGACGAGTACCAACATCAGAGAAAACACACCGTCCATCTGACGTTCTGCAGCTCCTCCAACAGTGCTGCTCAAACTCAAGTGACTGTTGTGTTCAAACACTTGAAGAGATGGGGTTTTTAATTCTGGAAATTAGTGATAAAGTCAGAATTAAATGGTTTTTCCTACTTCCTGACTGTGATTCTGGTGAAGCAGGATGTGGGAAAAGCACAGGGAGGGATCATTTAATAGCTTAAACTAATGGGATATTGGTTAGATAGGGAAAGGCTGTTTTATTTTAATGGAGGAGCAGAAGCCATTGTTCAATAATCTGCATTTTTATTGATTATTGGTTTTGTATGAAATCTCATCAACCAAGGGAGAAAAAAAAGCTCCCGACATATGCATTAAAACATTATTTGTCATTATTGTCATTGTTTGGCCCACACTGTCTAAATGATGTGTTGTAGCTGGAAAGATAAAATGGCTAAAAGTCTCAGTATCACTTTAACACAACTGGCAATCTACTGACACCACAATAATACCATTAGGCAGTGGTATAGAAATATTCAGTCTTTAACCTTTTACCACCCGCTGATCACCCGTAGACGCTTGCACAATGTAGAACTTTAATGGATTGCTACTTCTATGAAAAGTTACATGTGATATATATGTTAAGTATCAATAAGACTCATCTTTTTGGTAATTTTCAAAAATAATGTCTTGTTGTATAAATAATTCAGGTACAATGCATGGCAGAGTATGGAATGATATAATTACAAGAAAAGTATCTCATAACTATAAGATTCTTTTCTCGTAGGTATTTTTCTTGTAAATATGAGATTATGATGTCTTTTTTTTTAAGACCTTTTGTTCTAATTTAGGCATAACAAGGGGTTATGTATAAGTTGCAGTATCACAATGTAATAAAAACTCCTGTATGAAGTATAAGCACAGAAGTTTTAGCAACAAAAGTACAGATGTATTAAAAGTAAAAGTAAGAATAGCCCCTGTTAGTGTTATATTATAATATTGCCTTATTATTAATGTTGCATTACTGTGTAAGCAGCATCTTAATGTTGTAGTTGATCAATATGATTAATTAACTCATTAACTAACTAGCTAATTTAATTACTTAATATACTTATGGATTATGGAACATTAATACTACAATACCACTACCACTACCAAAAATAATATTAATAATGCTTATTGTCATCAAATAGTCATCATCGTAATCATAATCTAATTCAAGAAGACATACGTAGCTGCCAGAAAAGAATCCCCACAAATTCACTGTCAACTTGTCAACAGTGAATTTGTACCAACATGATTTCATATAAATGAATAATAAGCAGTAATAATATGGTACATAATCAGCAATAACCAAATTATCCACTTAACAGTTCGGTAATCACTAAGTGTGTCATCCATTCGGAGCCAGAAGGACAATCAGATGGGAGCTTATCAATCCTCCATTTATATCAGCAACCTGGTGAACCGTGAAGAGCACACGAGTCAAATTCCCAACACATGCTCGGTGCTGCGCTTACGACGGCAACTCAGATCAGGGGATTATTTCACTAATTAGCGGGGATATGCTCCTCTTCTTTGACACAAACTGAAGCCCGTTAGTGATTGGATCAGATAAGCATTTGACATTCAGACCTCGCTTTTACCTTGTTTTGCAAATCCCAGAGAGGATTTCATCACAGACTCCTGCCTGCCTGCTAGTGAGCTCTCAAATTCAATTTTCTTCTTTTTCCATTTCTACCCTGCAGTTGTAGCAGTGTTGGTCCTACAGTGGTTATGATAAAGTGTCATCATGCTTGTGTTTTCCATTGGAATACTGAGCAGTATCACATGGGTGTGATTTCCATGTGATGTACATCACAAATGGTCAGTCGTGTTGACAGCGCTGATCTGTGACTGGTCAGTCACAATAGCTCCTGGAGCTTCTCTCTGTTTTCTCTCTACTGATGTGATTACTTCCCCGTGGTATTTTGTTAACCATTGCACACCATTTTGTTCAATAAAAAGTTATTCAAGAGGGAAAATAAAGCTCTTCGAGTTAACGAGCTTGCTAACGGTCAGTTAGGAAACTAGTTAGCACGTTAGCAAGAATAACTTTACCCAGTTTATTCAAAAGACGTATTTGTACCCTCAACTCTTGTCTCATGACTGTCTGCCAACCTTTTGTTGCTCTTTTATGGAACAACACAGTTAATAAGCTACAATAGCTTCCTCCATTTTGGACTCTCCGGCTCTCCGTCCCCTTAAAGGTCAGCGCTGTCAAGACGGCTGCTGTTGGTCAACGGCGTGAATTTGCAGGTCAGAGTTCACTAAAGCTGAACTCGACGCAAAAAAAATTGTGCAGATTTATTTAGGGAAACATCATGGTTTGGGTTAAAATGGCTACTTCATTAAGGTTAAGGGAGCTTCGTTGTCATGGTTAAAGTAATAAACACATGGTTATGGTTAGGGAACAATCATGGTCACGCTGAAAAAAAAACAACGTAGGCTTTCGTTTGGAAACAGGAAACTAACAGTGGTCTCTCGTGTCCGATGATGTGTGTTGACCCATCCATCCATCCACCCGGACCTCTTGCCCACGCGGACTTTTTTCTATTATAACGTCACCTGACTTCCTCCTTTGCCGTAGTTCAGTAGAAGTTATTTGGATATACTGTACACTGTTCACTGCAACACACGATGGACTGTTAAACAGTTTAAGGGTAAATAATCACAACCTGCTTCAAGGCCACTTCCTGGTGATAAATATGGAAATGTCTGACATTACTATAAGTCTAATGCACCTTTAGTTTTGCTGTCTCTGAAGCTGTTTCATTTGGCCTTCAGGTTCCATGAGGATTTAGTCTCTGAACTGGTTCACAGCTATAGCTGTAAATAAACTGCACACAGCATCACTCATGTTTACCTCTCCAGCCAATCTGTGATGTTAAGAGATGAGGGAGGAAAAGGGTCAAAGGTGAAGCTTTCTGTGGATTGAGTGCTCACTTTTTGGAGATTATTTGGATTTCACTCTGCAGTTCAGTGACTTTACCTGACCCCATCATTTTATTTGGGCAAACAATTTTATCTGCGAGTCGGTGGGACAATCTGCATTATTCCAGACCCACTTTGTAATTCAGACTAAATAGCAGCATTTTTAGATTTTGTTCTACATTTTGCGGTGTACAGTGTCAATGTGGCGATGATATTCCTCCCAGCAGCTTTGAAAATGGGCTAAATATGCTGAGATTTCCTACCACTCCATTACATAACTAAACTCAACAAAAATGTACAAAAAGATAAAACATAAAAGCAAGCAAGTATCAGTTTCAAATAGACATATTACAGTAGACAGTTTTCTTCTGTCAGCTTTAGCAGGCATGCATAATATAAAGTAGATTATACTTAAATTGACAGGGACTGTAGGTTTGGTAATTGCTCAGCGACTTTTTGTGAGCTTTGTTCAACATCTCTTTGAGTTGTTCTGTGTAAGATGATGTGAAGTATGAGCCGCTGCTATGTTTAAAGTGTCCCAGCAGTCGGCTACATACAGTACACAGCTCCTAAGGTCTTAATAAGCTGAGCCTGTCTCCTCTGAAGGCAGCAGGCTTGCCAGGCATCCCCACCTTTGGAGGATCCAGTTTCAAAGTTTCCTGACAGAACCTTTTGATCATCGTGGAAGGCGGCAACATGCGACATCTGAGTGTTATTTTCTACCAGCACAGAGTCTCCGCAAAAAAAGAACTAAGAAAATGTTTACATGTGACCATCTAAAGAATATTTTAAGACCAGAACAGATGATAAATGAGAAGTATATGGATATAAATGTACTTTATATAATAGACATCAAACAAAACAGCATATATTTCTGAATTGTCCATTATTGTTCCTTTGTAGTAATTTTCAACCCATTTAGAAAATCAGTTATTACATTATTTTGCTGTTATTGTATTATTTGTTGCTACATGCATATTACTTATTAGGTCCTTTCTACTGCTGGCTTATCGTTTGAAATGTTCACTGGCTGTTACTGCTGTAGAAATGATCAGCACTTGTATTGTAGCACTGAACTCACTCTTAGTTGTCTGTTTGGGAGCAATGCACTTTGATTTAATCTGGCTCTTGTTCCTATGCAAGTTTAATGCACTTATTGTAAGTCAAATTGGACAAAAGGGTCACCCAAACCAATGTAGTGTAATGTTGCTGTTATCAGTCCAAAGTAGGTATACTATTGTGACAACGTTCACATGCTCCTGTTGATTTCCAGTTCATGGATAGGGCAAATAAATCACAAAATTAAGAGCTTTGTTTAGTGGAGCAAAGGTGGCGCTGGAACAAATCACTTGCCTACTATTGCAAAGATCCCTGCTTCAATTCCTAGCAGAGAGGTCTCTCGGTTGGGCCCAGAATCCTGCTTAACAGTGTTTGTGGGTGGGAAGCCAGTGAGGGATTACTTCATTGTTGTTGCGTTAGCGTCTTCCACTGGTCTGTCGGGCATCTGTATGGAGTGGCTGCAGGTTTCTATCCAAGAGTAGCACAAATTTTACCCGAATCTACAGAAAATCGTCAAAAATAAATGAAAATCGGTTACCATTAAACCATTGCAGAAAAAGAGGGCGCAACAAGATAACATAATTAAAAGAGCGCCAGTCAAACTTCAAACAATGGAAACCCATGTGGAAAACATCATGGAAATATGGCATTTATGTTTGTTTAAAGTATTAATTTGAGGAAGGTTACAGTCTTCTCATTGCTCCACACAGATCGGATGTTTTCATTTTCCGCAATGTTTCATCTCTTCAGTGGACATTTACTGTAAGTCACATGCTTCAGATACGTCATGTTTCCATTGCACTTTGTCACATTTTCTTTTTATCAATACACCAACTTCTCCACCACAATTAAGTGTAAAAACATTTTTTGTGATATTTCAAGTTTATTCGAATTTTTGCCGTTTCCAGTCAGGTTTTTTATATGTGCAAATTTTAAATGCACATAAAAACAGGTGGATGTAAACACACTCTATGACTGGAATTTGTGAATGTAGTATGAGACTTCAGGTTTTCTTCTTCTGAGTTTCTCTGTGCAATCTACAGCAGTGTTTGTCAAAGTAAGTGCTCCTGAAAAGAGACAAATCAGAGTCTGTTAATGCCCCATGTAAAGATGAGAGGAATAGTATCACAGTGGACCCGACAAGTGCATCACAACTGTATCTTTGAACAAGAAAGGTGTCAGCTCCAATCCCACAATGGAAGTGAAAAACAGCTTTTATGAAACAATTTACATCATACGTTATGATGTCAGTAAGAAAATTAGATTTGATTTTGTTGTTTTTTTAAAGAGGGATATGAGAAGCGTATTGACTTCAAGAACACAATTAGAATTGATCTGGTGAGCAGAGGGAAGATTGTTCACACTTCCTACACTGGATTGTTATGCTGGTAGTCAGAGTAAACCTCTGGCAGAGTCAGCCTCTCATTATTCTTCCAGGCAGGCATCCAGTCCTCAGATTGGAAATGTGAGTGACTTCAGATGACTTAAAAATCTCAATTGATGAAGCTGAGGTTGGTGTAGAGGTCCTTCTCACATTCACAGCTTCTCTGTAAAGAAAAACAGTCACCGAGAAAGCTGCTGCTGCTGCTGCTCTCAGCCAAGAGAGAAATTCAACAAACAAAATGAAAAATGTTTTCTTCCAGCGCATCCATATCTCCACTTTAATGTCTGAAAGACAAACTGTGCGACTGAGCACTGTCATCAGCTAATCCTTCTAAGAACAAGAAAAAACTAAAGCCCATCCAGAAAAAAATGCCTTTTTAATGTAGATGAAAATCTTTAATGGCATAACTTTTATCCTCTTGGATATAATCATATTTTCCTTTTTTCTTCTTTAGGTTTAAGTCATATTCTTTCTTTTTTTTAAATCCAATTTAATCTAATTTAGTCTAGTCCAATCTAATCCAATCCACTCCAATTCTATCTAATCTAATATAATACAATCCAATTCAAATCAGTCAGTTTCTATCAAAACAGATCAAAAGCCATTCTGTGACATTTTCACACACGTAAAGGCTAATTTTGTCACTTTTGTGACACGTTCTGACATCATCTGGAAGTAAGGGTTACAACAATTTAAAACATCTTAACCTGTTTTAATCAGTAGAATCTGAGTTTACTGATGATTTTCATGTCAGCATGATGAGAAGGCTGACAGTCCAAAACCCTCCGGTGGATGGACTCTGACATGATTTCTACAGGGAGACAGGAAATACAATGAGATGTAATGGTTTCATAAAGTAAAATTTTAAACAGAGCATGAAAGATCATTCCTCAGAAAATGTTAAAGGCAGGGTATGCAATTCTGGAGAAATCCAATACCATGACAAATACCATGATATAGAGCGAACAACGACACAGCAAGTAATATAACTAACGTTAGCTAGGTTGTGAGTTAGCAAACTGTCCCTACAGTTGCTGCTGCTAAGCTAACAGCCAGAGAGGACGAGACGGTTTCCCAGAGCCAGCACAGCAGCTCCAGACAGCGATACTCACAACTCTCCTGCTACTATAGCTAACATCACAACAACAGCATATCTTGGCAAACTAGAAAGTAAGCTGAATGTCCGCGGGCAAGTCATTTAAGGTCACCTGACACACAAAACATTTGTTTATTTCCCATTCACAGAGCCAGGGCTGTGTACAAACACCAGAGGTTTTTTTCAGCGCACACACAGAACAGACAGCTAGCTACCGTGAGGAGATATTCACTGAATTTGACAAAAAGACGTGAATTGGATTAGAATCGCATACCCCACTCAAGGTCCACTTACCAGCTTTTTTGCAGGGCTTTCAACTGACTGACAAGTGAGCAAACTCCATCTGCTGAGGAATACAGCAAGATGTGTTTGAAAGCTCCAGACAGAGCTAGTGAGTGGACCTTAAGTTACGATTTTCTGCAGTTAAAAAATTTACTTTCTCAATTTAAAATTTTACTTTATGAAACTTTTTTTGGGCATTTACAATGATTCAACAGCACTGAATGAGAAATTTCTCAAACCAATTACAAAAGTGTCTAAAAAAGGATAAAACAGGCAACTATCTGATCATTACATACAGCCGCGCTAGCGGTTCTGTTATGCTGTACTAACGCACAGCGGTGCTTTGAATTAAATGCTCACAATAACAATGCTAACATGTTGACATTTAGCAGGTATAATGTTTACTAAGTTCGGCATCTTAGTTCAGCGTGTTAGCATGCTAACATTTGCTAATTAGCACTAAACACAAAGCACAACTGAGGTTGATGGGAAAGTCATTAGTTTTGCAGGTATTGGACAAATGAAAGTTTTGACCTGATGATGGCGCTAGATGAAAAGTAAAGGGATCATCAAAGTTATTACAGTTCTTCCTTAGGGGGACATTAATGTGTGAACCAAATGTTATGGCAATTTATCCAACAGAGAAAATTCACTCAAAACCAAAAATATCAATGGTGATGGTAGAGGAACAGTAAAGTCCTTTCATTCATCTTCTGGAGACCATGAATGTCTGTACAAAATTTCATATAAATCCATATAATAGTTGTTGAGATATTTCAGACTGGGCCAAAGTGGTGGACAGACCGACCGACTGGCCGATTGATCAACATTGCCATCCCTAGATCCACGCTGCTAGCAGTGTTGTGCAAGTTACTTTCAAAATGTAATATATTACATATTATTAGTTACTTTCATTTGAACGTAATACATTACTTTAAAATATTACTGTCTGTGTAATGTATTACTGATTACACTATTTTTGTGTTACTTCCAACAAAATAACAAGTAAATGGCCTAGACCTTTTTAAATAAACAAAAATAGCCTTGGACACAGGGATGGGCAGGCAGACAAATATTTATCCCTATCTCGTAATTAAATTATGCGATAGGGATAAATATTTTTCAAGTTACTTGTGCTATTTCTCGCTGTAAAGAGTTCCCTTGGCTTCCCTAGACATAGACTGCACTTGACTATTATGTTCTTGTCCTTTTCTTTGACAGCAATGGGAGTATACCCATTTCGAAAACGTAGAGTCTGACTCTGCAGCCTTCTCAGCCATCAAATTTTGGCAACAGGTTTCTTTGGGGTATATTTCTTCTGGTGGCGCACGGTGGGTGAAAAACAATAAACAATTTCGGGTGGTAACACGTTACTTGACATAGTAAATGTAATAATATTACTGAAATCCTATTCAGAACGTATTATATTACTTTGTTACTGCTGAAAGTAATATATTACTGTGAAAAGTAACGCATTACCTCCAACACTGGCTGCTAGTATGTCTAAAAAACTGCATTAAAGTGACCCATTAAAGAAGTACAAGAATAGCACTGAATATACAAACCTAAACTTCTCAGGCACAACAAGACAAAACAGGAGAAAACAGGACAGTCTGATCAGACAGTGACAAGCAGGAGGCAAGAAGTGCAGCCAGTTTGAGTAACAGTGAAGCGGTAAAAGATTGTAGCATTAGTCATCAAATTATGGTTATTTACATCAAACTGAGATATTAGAGAAAAACACGAGTGTGGGTTGTACACTAGACGAAGCAAAGCTGTGCTAAAACAGGACGCCTTCCAAGAGCAAGTCAGCCTCCTGCTTGTCTGATTGATGAGCATTCTGGGAAACATCATTTTGAACTCCCGGTGATCTCCAGAGGATTTATTAGCATCCTATTATGTTCATCTTATAGTAGCAGCTTCTCTGGTACACTCTTGGCAAGCACCTGAGTAATGATGGTTTTGTAGCTCTGCACTATCGGGCTACATTCATAATATGGGCTTTCGGGCTTGATTCCAAATTCCTGCTCCTATCTGATTTGTTGGATCACTGTTCACGTCTCTGCTTGGATGTAATAAAATAATCTTATATCAATATGAGCTGACAGCAATGTCAGGAAGTGGTCAGAGGGTTAAGAAAAGCCTCCACGCTTCTACCGTTGCCAAATTTACACCCAAGTTGATGATAACCAAAATTATGACGCCATGTCAAGTGAAAGATGGATGAATAACAGAGTGTAATGAACATGAACGCTGAAGTGCAGACGACATATTGTGGACAAATTATATGAAAACTGTGTTCCTCCATCATGAAAGTAATATGAATTAGACAGCGTTCAGCACCATGTAAAAAATGCAAGAGACTGCGTTGTTTTGGGCATAGCACTGAGATGATTCAGAGACTGCTGTTGCTATATATACTGTATGCAGCCATTAAATACGATGCAGGAAGGCTGGTTAAATTCATCCATAGTTTCAAACTACTGCACAGTGATGCTTATGAAAACTATGAGACTGGATATTTCAAGTCTGGAAAGTTATCGCAGCGGCAATCATTTTATCCTCTGTTGCAACGTTGGCAAAGTAAATAGTAGACTTAACACCGTTCAAGTTACAAAGTTATCTACAAGAAATGTGCACATATTTGGCCATCGCAGTATGTTACTGGATGAAGTTTCATTGTGGCAAAACATGAGCAACTTTTTTTGCCAGAGCCTCTGTGTCGGGACTCCCGCTGTGCCAACACAGTGGTGTTACTGAAATGAATAAGATGACTGTACTTTTTTGATGCTGTCCACACAATTTTCACCTATTTGTCTGATGTAAAGGTTATCTTGCTAACTTAGCGTATCCCCGATTTCTTGATGGGGTAGCGGTCTCCAGTCTCTCTGGGCTGTGGGTAATATGTCTCTCTTTGAATATTATCTTTAATCAACATCATCATGGCAAGACAGTAACATACTCTGTAATTACTCTGAGGCAGGGGGACACGAGCAAGCACCATAAAGGTTACACGTAAACAATAACATTAGTTAAAGTGCTGTAAATGATAATGAAATAACGGCTATTGCAGTAAAATTATTACCCAAACTGTCCGTTATAAACATCCATCACAGTTTACAGACCAACTTCCTGGTTCATCTTTGACTACTTAGTGTAGTTGTGCTTGCAGACAGTTTTCCTGTGCAATAAGGGATTATTACTGATATTTTCTGTATTCACTTTTGGTTTTGCCTCCAGATAACAGGGTTTAGATAATCTAGCTGAACTGCTGACTTGTTCACAACAGGGCTCTATGCTAACTTTTAAAGACATTTAGGAGCACAGTGAAAAATGTTCAAGTAACAGAGTTTATTCACAGTTTCTTACATACATATTTATACTGTGTGTGCGTGTGTGTGCTCCATCTCCTTGTGTGCATTTATGATGTGAAAACCAGTGGTGGACTATGGAAGTGAAAGACCCCATCGAGACACTAGGCATGGGCCTTAAAATATTGACAAAGCTTTTTAAAACATTGAAACGATTCCTTGGCATTCTGCTTGCTGCCAGCTGTAGTGGGAATCGAGCTCTGCTTTCCTTAATCATATCTCTGAATCATCGTCGCGCGGAAGAAATTGGAAGCATCTTAAGCGACTGAGTGAGCTTCAGAGCAGAGCTTTGTGCGCTCTGACACCTCTCCCTCCTCCTCTCTCTGTGGAGCTGAGCTGTGGGATGATTTTCCAGCGAGCGGTGTCGCTTCAGAGTTACAAAGATTCAAGGCATCTCAATGCCACTCTGCCACTGAGCTCGCACTGATGTTTCCATTACACTCGTCGCCATGGAGACCAACATCTTCTCCCCCCATATGCCATTGAATCTCTCCAGCAAATCTCCCTGTTTTCCACATGTGTACCTCCCAAACTAGTGGCAATGAGACTGCGCCCATGTTACTGCTGGCTGCTTCGACACGGATTTCCCCTGTTCCTGCAGAGTTGAAGGAAAGTGATGGGCTTTGAGAATAATTAATGGCTTCTGTATTTCCCTCTTAGGCAGTTTCATTTCAGATGTGAAATCTCAGTTCCCCCTGCGTCGGATAGCACATACTGTATTTTGCATTTATGCGACATACATTGTCACGCGTCCAGAGTGACAAATAGCACGCGACTCACCTTGGGGCATTGTTGACTTCTCACAGGAGGGCTGTTTGTTATTGAAAATGCGGTTCAGACTGGCTTGACACTTCCCAGTACCCCCCTGGTGCTGTCTTGCTGATAGAATTTTATTAACAGCAAGTCCTGGGTGATATCATATCCCTTCGCCCTATTGCCCCACAGCAAGTGAAACGCAATAACAGGAGAATTGATTATATGTGGACCACAGAGCAGCACTCAGAAAATGTGTTTACTGTAGTCTTCATCCCATCTAAATGCCAAGAATCCGCTCTCAGCAGACACTCCTCTGCCCGATGAATGATTAATGAGTCAGAGTGCTTCCATAACTGGCCTCACAAACAAATTTCCATCCAGGTAGATTAGCAGTGTGTCAATTGTTTGGCAGCGAAAAGGGAAATGCAGGAACTTGTGTTGACAGAATTAGGTCTGAAAGTAGAAGGTTGCTGGTTGAAATCTCTGGCCCATATGGGCACAGGTAATACTGGTAAAATGATTGTGATTAGGGGATTTACCAGCTACTAACAGGCCACAACATACACTGAAAGCCTTCGGTTGCCAACAACAAGAAATGATGCAGGCCTTACCTGAAACCCAGGTGAGATCGGCTTGCTTCCTGCTGCAGCTCCACTCATTCCCCACAGGGCCGCTGACTCGCTGCGTCGTTAGGCCAGCCCACGCCAGTCCTATTCTTGTGTCACCAATCATTTAGGTTAACAAATAGAATAGACGAAGACAGAAACAAAACCAAAATACTTCAGGAATGAGGGTTATTTTATATTATTCATTATCCTCACCAGCCCATAATCACCCACACCTGCTCCGAATTACACTCCTGCCCTTAATCAGCCCCAATCACACCCAGGATAAAATCACTCCACTCTCCACACTCAGTGTCCAACCTCGTTTGTGGATAGGACTCCATGCACCATACCGTTCCTGTGTCTCTCCAGTTCCCCGTGTGTTCTCCAGTCCTCCGTGTCATCGCCAGTTCTCAGTGGCTTCTCCATTCCTTCTTGGTCTCTCCGGTCTCCTGTGGCTTCCCTCCGGTAACTTCCCCAGATTCACTCTACCTATCTCCACACTCTCCACTGCTGGCTGTCATCTTCAATAAAGACATTCCATTCCATCTCGGTGTCCTCTGCCTGTTAGTGCGTGACAGAAGGTTGGACCCTCTGGAGACGGGCGGCGGCGGCTGGGACCCTCTGGAGACGGGCGGCGGCGGCTGGGACCCTCTGGAGACGGGCGGCGGCAGCTGGGCCTCGGAACTGGAGGCAGGCGGCGGCGGCGGCTGGGCCTCGGAACTGGAGGCAGGCGGCAGGCGGCGGCGGCGGCGGCTGGGCCTCGGAACTGGAGGCAGGCGGCGGCGGCTGGGCCTCGGAACTGGAGGCAGGCGGCGGCGGCTGGGCCTCGGAACTGGAGGCAGGCGGCGGCTGGGCCTCGGAACTGGAGGCAGGTGGCGGCGGAGGCTGGGCCTCGGAACTGGAGGCAGGCGGCGGCTGGGCCTCGGAACTGGAGGCAGGCGGCGGCGGTGGCGGCTGGGCCTCGGAACTGGAGGCAGGCGGCTGGGTCTCGGAACTGGAGGCAGGCGAGCAAACGGGTTGGAGATGGGCTGACGACCACATATTTGGCGGGCCAAACTCCTGGCCGAACCGCGCCAAGAACTGACCCAGAGAGTGGAGGACCGCCTCTTCCCGTGTCGGAACTGGAGGCAGGCGGCGGCGGCTGGGTCTCGGAACTGGAGGCAGGCGGCGGCTGGGCCTCGGAACTGGAGGCAGGCGGCGGCTGGGCCTCGGAACTGGAGGCAGGCAGCGGCGGCGGCGGCAGCTGGGCCTCGGAACTGGAGGCAGGCGGCGGCGGCGGCTGGGTCTCGGAACTGGAGGCAGGCGGCGGCGGCTGGGTCTCGGAACTGGAGGCAGGCGAGCAAACGGGTTGGAGATGGGCTGACGACCACATATTTGGCGGGCCAAACTCCTGGCCGAACCGCGCCAAGAACTGACCCAGAGAGTGGAGGACCGCCTCTTCCCGTGTCGCCAGGGAGAAGGTTGGACCGAAACCGCTAAGATGACAGCCCGGAGGTCCGTCAGCCGCCTGAATCCCCAGGCTCCGCTCTGGCCTCCAGCCCGGAGGTCCGTCAGCCGCCTGAATCCCCAGGCTCCGCTCCGCTCCGGCTTCCACTCTCATGCGTCCATACCTCTACTCTCCTCTCCTGGCGTCTGCCCGCTGACAGGCTCATATTAGCTAAGACCCGCCTTCTTGAAAATTGCCAACCAATCAGAAATCACCAATGACTACCTGTGACTGTGACAATATGTGTAGGATGCGTTCACACAATATATAATATATTCAAACATTTTGCTTATCTGATAGGCTGATTTATTTATTTTTGTTAACCATATTAGGTTAAAGGTATGGACTGCATTTATATACCCTGTGGATTTTTGCATTTAAAACTTGATTTTGTTTCTCATCAATGTTTTTCACCAAAACTTCCTACAACGTAAAAAGTTTTGATGTTGTTTCTTTTCATTTTAAAACTTTGAATCGTTTTACATTTACTTGCTTGACATTACTGATCTTCTTCTTCTCCTCTTGTACTGTGTGTTGCTACCTTTTAATAACGCCTCATTACCACCATTAAGGGTTGATATGTGAAATGCCCTAGCATGGCCAGGTCAAAGGTCAAAGCCACATTTGATTTGACATTCAAACCTAGCTAGATGTTTCCCCCACCTCAACCTCCCTATTTTAAGCACTCGCAAATGTATCTAAATTAACCTTATTGGCGAAACTGAATAATATTTTACAAAACTTATATATGGTTGTTTTGCCGAGTAAAAACAAATCTTCAAAACAGAATGCAGATACAGGTTACTTTTAGTGAGACCCCCGTCTTGAAATTACTCCATGAGGAAAAACATCATTGTAACATGTGAAAACAGAGAGGTCAAAAAACTACTACTACTAGAATCTAGCCAAGAGGATGTAAGTCAAAATTAGACTGGAAATCTGCTTTGAATTTGCAATTTCACCACTTGCTTCTCAAGGCGTTTGTTTTCCTCCTTGTTTTCTGGTCAAGTATTCAAATGTACACAGTGATGTGTCTCATGGAGAGTGACGTAAGAACCACACAATGTCCAATCTGACAGGTCAGTCTGCAATCACATGGCCACAGATCAGGAAACCCAAAAGATCAGATTCACTGTTGTAGTTGTTTCTGCACTACAAGCAGAAGATGTGTGTCATACAACATAGGAAATAGCAGCAGTGGAAATGTTTCCAAACTGATAAACCCTCCAGCCCCTGAACCTGGCACAAAGAACCACAACCTACCCAGCTGTAATGGGTCAGGGGCCAATAGTAGAAGATTTGAATGTGTTGTTAAGCAGCAAGATATCAGAATCAGAATCAGAAATACTTTATTGATCCCCGAAGGGAAACTCTTTGTTACAGCAGCTCGCCTTTACGTCAGTGCACACAGGAATAGAAGTACTAGCAAAAATATAATACACTATAATACAGGTCAGAAAATAAATTAAGTACCGGGTGGGTATAAGTATAAAATAAGTGTGAAGTACAAAGTGGGTTTACTGGTTGATAATGATAATACGGTATAATAATACAATGTAATAACATAAGTAATAAGTAGTGGTGCATGTACTGTCAAGTTAAGTGTAGCCTATTAAGATTATTATGAGATGGTGGATATTGCACAGCAGTAATGGAGGTATGAATAAATATCAATATCAATAAATATACCTGCTCAGGCTCCAGTGCTCTGAGACGCTCAGTACATTTCTGTTCTTTAATGCAGTTTAAAGGACTGGTGCTTTACTCCAGTATTTAGGGGAGACTTCTTACTTTTACTTCATTATATTTACATTTACTCGACTACTTCTATCTGATTGCTTTAGTTGATAGTTACTTTGATTTGACTTGAGATAAGCAAAACATCCCTAATACTGCTTTTTAATTGGGTTCCCTTCTGTTCTTCCTTCTTTTCTACCATCCTTCCCCTTATCTGTCCTGCCTCGTTTCCTTCGTCTTTTCTTCCTTCTTGTCTTGTCTTTTCTTCTTCAACTGTTCTGAAATTATTAAAATCTCCAGAATTGTACGTACAACATTTTTCATCCTCTTGCCTCCAATATTGGGGATTTTTACTGTCAAGTCTTATCTCCAGTTTTGGGTATTTTCAGTATTACACTGCACCATGTACATATTTAATGTGACAGGATTCTTCACTATCACTACTTTTATTGGAATACATTTTACCACTATAACATGAAAGAAGAGATACAGGACTTCTTTCTTTTAAGTAAAGGATTTGAGTACATCTTCCACTGCTGGACTCTGGTTAAAACACTCACATGCAGTGTGTCTCTAACATATAAACAACCTTTTACTGTCTGTCAGAGCATGCCAAGTGAAACCAGCACCAGTAAAACTTAATGAAGCTGAAAACTTTGTGTGAAACAGCAGAGAGAAATGTGACAAAATAAAACACATTTTTCTCTCTCCGTCTCCTACAGTTTTGTGAGCTTTGAAATGTTCTGATGTGCCTTTGAGCAAGGCACCTGACTGTAGTTACTGGTTGTTTTGGGCAGCTCCCAGAATATGTCTAAAGCCGGCTGTTACTCAAAATAGCATGCCAGCCAACTTTCCCTGGATAAACCAAAACAAGAAGAAAATGTTTTCAAAGTTATTGAAGGCTATAACGTTTCCAAGGTGACCATGTTTCTCAAAATGACCCCCTCATCAACACAACACCTCCGCCCCCTGTACACCACTTCTCACCCAAATCAGTCATTTTTCACCATTCAGCTCGGCTTTGACGTCACACAACTGGCCAAAAAAAAGCTGACTGAGTTAGTCATCATGCCCCACCACTGATTCTGAACGCTACATAATAATCAGACAAGCTGTTTGAATCCTGCCTCAAATAGACACAGTGACACATGAAGTCAGATACTGTGACAATCAAGCCACGTTCTGCATCATTCGAAACAACATTTTAAAAGGGACAGTTCACCCCAAAATCAAAAATACATATTTTTCCTCTTACCTGTAGTGCTATTTATCCATCTAGATTGTTTTGGTGTGAGTTGCCGAGTTTTGGAGATATTGGACGTAGAAATGTCTGCCTTTCTTTGAATATAATGGGGACTCTATGGCACTTGGCTTGTGGTGCTCACAGAGCCAAACAAATACATCTGAAAAACTCAACAGCAATGTCTCTTTCCAGAAATCATGACCCGGTTACTCAAGATAATCCACAGATTTGTTGTGAGCAGTTTCATGTCGGAACTATTTTCTTTCTACCGATGGTTCCAACATGAAACTGCTCACAACAAGGTCTGCGGATTATCTTGAGATTATCTCTGTCCTCTCTGCATTTTAGCTTCGCAGCAGCAACTGTAGCGAGAGTTTGCTAACCCACGACCTAGCTAACGTTAGTTACATTACTTGCTGTGTAGTTGTTCGCTCTATATCATGGTATTTGTCATGGTATTGGATTTCTCCAGAATCGCATACCCCACCTTAACATAACAAAGCAGTTAAAAACCAAAATATTTTAAACCATGTCTAATGTTGTAATAGACATATTTCTGCTCTAATCTTGAAGCCAGGACAGATTTCTTTTTTCCTTTCTGCTCTGCATCGCTTCCATTTAAAGATATTGTCAGCCATGTTGTGCTGACTGATAAAAGATCACAGCAAATACTGTGTATCACAGTGTTTTTTTGAAGCATTTAATGGTGTTGCAATCAGTGTAATGTTTTTCAGGAGATTGATTTTATCTTGAAACTCTTCTCCTCCTGTCTAAACTCCACTTGTGTCTGTTTAGAAGCAGATGTTTTGAATGCTGTTGCCGTTTGTTAGCAATGAATAAAACAAGTCAAAGTTGCTGCAAAATATTTCTTTGAAATATTATAAGGATGTAAAAATAATGAGTGTGAAATGTGTTGCCCGTGGCAGTGCAAAACAGACGCTAACAACCTCTACTTCCAGTAACTCCACATCATTGGTGTAAACACTTTCCAGACGACTATGAATATTTCATGTTTATGATGATCAATACTGTTGAGCATGTATCAGAGTTACTGACAAGAGGCTGAATGAAATCACCAACCAAACCACTGTTTTAGAGTCCTCACAGACTGCGTGCTTCACTTCTAAAGGCACGTTTCACGCTAAATGATTTTATTCAGATGAAAGTGTAAAAATCATGAGAGAAACATGGTGAAATCTTTGATCATCAATTCAAAACATTGGTCCTAGGTTGTACCGTGAGACACGTCAATGAGATTTAAAGCTTTGGACACCAAAAAGAGGCTTCACCAAATTCTGAGTGTCAGAAGTTTAGGATCAAATTCTCACAATGTGACTGCTTGGTAATTAATAATTAATAATAAATCCTGCATGAAATGATTCAGAACACATTGGATGACGCCAACATTACAGGCACTCATACTCATAGATACCACATTGGTGTGTATAACTTTATGGTAAACAACATTTTCAAATCAAGTTTAAAAAAATAGCACTATGGCATAGCATTTTCAAAACAAGAGAGCGGCGCAGATGGACGATGCGAGTTGATGACGTGTCGTTGCTTTCATATATTTATAGCCACGGATGTCAATGTCTGTCTGCCGACGACTTTGGTCCAGACTGAAATATCTCAACATCTATTAGATGGACTGGCATAAAATATTGTACAGGTCATGGTCCCCAAAGGATGAAGCCTACTGACTTTGGTGATCCCCTGACTTTTCATCTGCCGCCACAGTGTAAAGTCTTAGTGTTGTTTCTATGTACATCGCAACGCTTTGATTCATCGCACAATGTGACATGCCTGAATATTGATATCATACAGTCTGACACAGATTGCGACAAGGACTTTAATAGAATGAGCTAGCACAGAGTGACATGCCATGAACCTGTGAGATCGCTGTTGTCACACAATGTGTAGGGCCTTTAGTCAGTGTGGGTAGCACACCCACAGACTTAAAATTTGAGACTTCGGTCAGACTTGAGTCAGTCACAAAAATCAGGACTTGACTGCTGTGAGAATTGACCCTCCAAAGACTTAAGTTGAGACCTGAAAGCAAAAATATCCAAGTCTCAACTTGGTTTTGACCTGGTCCAGGGCCAGGTTCTTCATACGTGGACCGGGTTATCCAGATTAGAATGTGGACGATTTGACAGGACTTACCTCTGAATTTTTACAATTCAGAGGTAAATAGTGTACTTTTTACTCCACTACTACATTTATTTAATAATTAAAATTAGCCCCACCTTTACCAGCTGCAACATTAACGTGATGAACACATGAATACATCAATAATTACAATTCAAAATCATAATATACATCACTCTGAAATGGGCCATACTGCATGATGACTACTTTAACTTTTGGTACTTTAAGTAAAGTTTGATGCTAATACTTTTGTACTTTTACTCAAGTAAAAGATCTGAATACTAGTAAAAAAACAAAGCTTTAAAAGGAAAATGTTTAAATGTCGTGTCATTTTATGGTCACCATTCAGACACTTGAAAGACTCTGGATTTTGACTTTTGCAATTTACTTACACAGATGTTCTGTGTCTTTATCCATGAAGTGCCCACTTCTTCTATTCCTGAGCACCAAATCAATACCTGTTCACCAAACGATTTTCACACAAAACATCTAGCAGAAAGTTTTGGTGTTTAGAACAGCAAATGGAGCTGCAGTTCGAATCAATGCTGAGTTATATAACTCACTGGTGGGAGCTCCAAAATAAGCAAATTATTGCTGTAAGCGCCCATAAACCTGGAAGCAAAAACAACAAGCTGTAGATAAATTTTAACCCTTGAACCTTTGAAGGCTCTTTACCACAGTTCTGGTGGAGAAGCTCAGTGGCTAACAGAGGAATATGGTTATGGCTTTTGACAATTGTTATGGATTGTAGCTGTAAGTGGTGCTGAAAAAAAAAAACGTGTTAAGAACTTGCTGCAGTTTCCTACCAATACGATGTCATCTTTCACTTACTTATACAAATCAGGGCCCTACAGCTGAACGTTTGTTTCATGTGGGTTGTCAAGTCCTGTTTTGATCGCTGTTTTTCGCTGATATCAAACGTTAGAACTGAAACTTGCATCACTACCTCCCCGCTGTGATTCCTTGTCTTTCCCCAGCTACAAAAGAAATCACTGCTGTCACTGAAAAAACTCATGACTTATTAAAATTTAAATTCTTCCCTCTCTTTACTGAACTGCTGGTTTCTACCGCCTTTTATTAACAGTTTTAATGAGAAAGGAAATACTCATTTCATCATTCCATGAAGGGCCATACCAGTGTGTTTGTAACTTTAAGCTCCTTAACTACAAATCATGTATAGTTTTCGATTGTGCACAATACAATTGTATTTTTCTTACTGTTCCTGGCAGCCAGTGATTTCTATTCATTGATTTCTATTCATTTCCGTAGCAGAAAATTACACCACTCAACTGAGAGCTGTGTAATCGCAACAAACATCAAGACGGCATTTATTTTTGTCAGTGTTACAGTGTTGTTGCAGATTAAGTGACGACTGATTTGCAGAAAAGTCTGAAGTGTATTACCTCATAACAAGAATGTAACTTATTAAATGCAGACTCGATGTTCACTGTAATGGATTACACAACTCAAGCAAGTTTCAAGAATCTGTTCACTAACATACCACATGGATATTAATGGAAACCAAAGGATGCCTGAAACTGCAAGAAAACGACATAACAAAGTACGGTTTGAAAAATTTCACAGTTTTGTGAAACTGTGCTAGGTTTAGTTTTGTACTTCCATTTTGCTAAAAGCGCCTCTACAGGTTCATTTTCTTTTGAACCTATCTGGCCATGCAAAATTAATGAAAACAGTTTACAAAAACATGCACATGATTTGTAGTAAATAAAACATGCAAAACCACTGGTTGTTGTTTTTGGAAGAACCCTTGCAACAAAGGCGAAATGCTGCATCGACTTCAGTCCCCTCTCTGCTGAGACAGTCACATCAGCTCTGCATGCTGACAACCAAACATGCAGCGTGGGTGCATGAATATTTGGCACAGGACTTGCTGCCACGCCTGTTCCCATGCATTTTTAATCGGGTCTGCCCCTCTTGTCCAACAGCAGGAAGAGGGTAACTGCTGGAGCCTGGAGTCTGAGAAACTAGCTGCCCCCCTCCACCTTGATGAATAAGTAAACACATCGAACCAGGCAGAGATGCAGTCAGTAAAGCTCCCAGCTGGAAGCAAAAAGATTTGCTTTCTTCTGGAGGAAATGCTGTTTACTCGCTGATGATTCCACAGCTCGCTCCCTCTGAACTCTATTAACATTTTCCTCTGAGTCTGGATCCATGCATCAACTTTAATTCTGGCCAGGAGATTGCATTTCAGTGCCTCAATCAAACTCGCAGCAACCCATATTAAAGCACTAAAAATCTTGCCTCAGCCTTGATATGTGGCTGTTAAAATTGTGGTTTTAAGGTGATACTGAAGTGTCTTCTTTTCTTTTACCTGAAATGATTTTTGTTTAAAAACCTTGAAAACCCTGTTGTGTTATTCAGCAACAGAGGAACACAACATTATATACAAAAATTAGAACAATACTGGATATTTCTGTATTTGCGTTTAGTCTGTGCTCTTGGTTTGAAGTGGCTGTTGGTAAAATGATGATGTCAGGTTTTCGCGCACCAATCAGAACATGGCAATGAAAAAATCAGAATCTGATGACAGTTGTTGGGTTGTTGCTTATGTTGCCAAGGAGACGAGAGGGTGATGAAGCAGATTAGCAGAGAGTTTGCATTTTAAACTGATTAATTTTTAACTATGGATGTTTTTTCAAATTTTTACTTTGATTGTTGCTTTGTATCAATGTATCAATATTTTTATATTAATAGCTGAGATGTGTAATGTGAAAGGGGTCTTTCGTAGCGACAAACCCACAGAGAATAATCAACGACTCTGCGGGTCCCCTCAGCTCTACGGAGCTTTATAGCATCTTTCATCTCATTATTTTGGTTTTACAACACACAATGCCATTTCCAGCCACATCATGCTGCTGTTTCAAGCGAAAAACTCTGATAAACCAACTGTACGCAACCTGATCAGCACCAAACAGCAGACAGACGACTGTAGCAGCTGGCTGGTGAACACAGTGGAGCATTTAGCAGCTAAAGAGCCAGATTTTTTTATCTCAGGAGTTGGTGGAGAATAATAACGGAGCTAAAAAGAGAGTGAATATGGGACTTCAGGTTGCCAGAAACACAAAATGAATGATAGTTTCACTCTGTGTCTGCTGGATGTGTAAATAAGCAATTGTTTGCTAACACATTCCCCACAAAAACATTATGGGGTCATAATGTGTCGGTTGCCCCCAAGTGGCCGAAAAATTAATGCAGGTTCACTGTTTAGAGAATGACCTAAGATTTGAAACCATGTTTTCAGGAGCTTTAATAAAAACATGCCAGATAATCAGACTGAAATGCCATTTTGTTTCACTTCATTATTCAGTCTCACATTGTTTTAATTCAGGCAGTAACGAGAGACGTATCCATCTTGAAACTTAACGATTATCATGTCATCATTGAAAAAATGCTTCTTGATTTTGGTCGGAAGAAAAACATAGCAGCACTGGTCTCCAGGAGTTGAAAGGTATAAAGGCTGTTGCACCTCAGACCACGGCCAACATCACAGCGGGGTGTGGTCCAGTGTGGTCTGTTGTACTTGTGACCACCTCCAGCTGTGCTGTAGCTTCGTACTTCAGTGCCACGGTACATCAATGTCTCTGGGGTTTTTTTTTTCCCAAACATGGAAACAGCTGTCAGTGAACTGCCAAGAACATCTGAAATGTGAACAGTGATTCAGAAGTGAAGCGATTAGATTCGTTTTTGAGTTTTAAAGTCTTTAATTTATAACGAAGGATGTTTTTTTCTGATGATTGTTGCTAGAACACTACTCTGAGGTTTGTTTTCACAAAATAATCTTGACTCAAGGTACACTTACTACCTCTTTCCAGAGCTTGCGCCAGCATTTCATAGCCTTCATCACTTCAACCATGTAATGACAGGGATCATAACCCCTACCACCTGTTATTACGTGACTAAAAGCTCTGGAAAAAGCTAGTAAACCTGAAGTTGTTATTTTGTCCAACTGCTGTTCAGGTCAAGAATGAACTTTCAGGCTCATGTGTTTCTAGGTGCTTTCATAATATCTCTAAAACAGGTGTTGCAGTCAAATCAAATCTTAGTTAAAGCCTATAATTTAGTTTCATATTACTAACTCACTATTTGGACAGTGTTTCATAAATCGTACAGTAAGTCAGAGTCTGTTCAGTTTAATCTCCTCATTTATTGAGAGATTAATCAAATCATGGTGACTACAGTGTAAACAGGCTCCACCGAAAATAAAGACTCAAGGTTAAAGATGGGCTGTATCGCTCAATGGTGTGAATATTGTCACGTTCAGTTCAGCAAAATTAAATACATTTTAAAAGCTCATTCAAATAAAATTGCTGAAAAACATTTAAACACCAACATTGTCATCAGCGATACTTCATCAATAGTTTTCCTGCCAGGGTCCATGTGGGTTCATGCACTGCCTGGATGTCAACAGGCAAATGAACAATAGTGTTTACCAAATGGCTTTGTTGTTCAACACACAGGCTTATTAAAATGGCATCTCATTAGAGGCCCTGAGTAGCCATTTTCTAAGAGATTAATTGCATTTTTTGAAAGCATTTTCTCTTCATTATTATTCTGCGTTGCATATGGATTTGCTGTGACCGTAACAATCCTACATATTCATATTACAGGAAGCTTAGAAGCGATTGGGAAATGAGCCAAAGGTGGAGCCGTGTTGGTGTGCAGACTGACGCTGAATTTCAAACACAACGCTTTTCTGCTCTGCATGTAAAAACAGGCTCAGTGAGTTTCCTGCTAAATTAATGAAATGTCCAACAATATATCTCCCGCTGTTGGCTTGATGTCCTTCTTTTCTCTTTGTACAGTCAAAATGTGTGTGTGCATATGTTGAGATTCAAAGTTCTTTCTTGACCTTGGAAACAGCAGTTGACAAAACAATCTCACCACAAGGTCCATTTAGTGGCTGTTCTGGAGCTTCTGATCATATCACATGAGCTTCATATAAATATATAATATGTAACAATATGCATCCTCATTCAGTGTCACACCAAAACCAGTTTGTTTTTTTTTATAAAGTGTTTTTACAGTTTTACAGCATGTCTAAATAAGATTAAATGCAATACTGCTTATGAAATAACAACCCTAATACAAATTTTGGATTGTCTTACCTGCTTATATTTGTACTCTGTAGTTTGGTAAGAACAAGACAAAGAGTCTTCAGCCATACTAGCAGCTCTGTAAGGCTGTACTTAGGTACAGTGGTGCTTTAAGCTAAATGCTAATTGGTATGCTAAGTCTGATGGAAATGTCATTAGTTTTGCAGGTATTTGGTCATAAACCAAAGTATTGGACAAATTAAAATTTCGATCTGATGATGGTGCTAAAGAAAAAATTATTCAAATTGATCCTGAGGGGGACATGAATGTCTAAACCAAATTTCATGGCAATCAATCCAAAAGTTGTCAAGATATTTCACAAAATAAGTGAAAACTTTGACCTGCTGGTGGCACTAGAGGAAAAACCAGAAGATCACCAAGTCAGTAGGATTAATCTTCAGGGCACCATGCATGTTTGTACCAAATTTCATGACAATCCATCCAATCGTTGTTGAGATATCTAGTCTGTACCAAAGTGATTGCCCTCCCTAGAGCCATAATGCTAGCATGGCTAAAAATAGTTGTTACGAATATCTGAAGTGCTCTTCAAAATGTCTCACTTCAGAACTAAATAAACAAATAAAGTCTGGTTTTTGATTTTAGTACCTGCTCATATTTGCACTCTGTACTTTAGTTACTTACACAAAGTCATAAAGAACGTTGCAGATACAAACTGACTTGATGGCAGAACATTTCAATAATGTATTAAGTGTAAAATAGTCAAGTCAATTGAACTCTGATGCTTTTTTTCGGCCCAACTTCACTGTAATGCCCATATCTGCTCAGAGCAGAAGCAGTCTTGGGGCTGAGTGCTTTGCTCAAAGGCACCTCCCCAGCAGTTATTGAGTTTGGAGCATTTCTTCTTCTCTGTCACTTTGCACCGTTTATCAGCTGTTGTGCCAAAAAGCTTTAATCCTGTAGATAATGTTTATCTGCTGGCTGTGACTTCACCTCAGTTTCACAGCAGGGAAGAAACAGAGGGCATTATCGTCATTTTAATTTTTGTGTTTTGTTTTCCTGTCACTGGCTTTTAAAACTGTAAAAGAACATTCACAATCTTTTAACAGGATGTAAAAAAAAAAGTAAAAGCCTGGTAACGAACAGAGATCCCACCTATAAAAGACAGAAGCCATTGATCCTACAAGAATATTATTTGGCTTTTAAATGAATGTGCTTGTCTATTAAATTAAATTTTATTTATGTCCATTGCACTTTTTTTTAGAGCAGGTCTTGACCGTACTCTTTAGAATATTATTTACAGAGATCCAACAATTCCCACTATGAGAAAGCACTTGGCGACGGAGGCAAGGAAAAAATCCCAGGCAGAAACCTCGAGCAGAACAGTAGCACAATGCAAATTCCACATAGACATTTAAAATAATGGTAAAAATAATGGTAGTGGTAATAATATTAATAACATAATAATAGTGAATGATAGGAATAATGATGATAATAATAAGACTAATAATAATAATTGTAGCAGCAGGTGTTGAGCAGGAACACTGGGGCAGCAGGTGGCCCACAATCACAGATCCAGACTCTGCAGCTCCGGAGGTAGAAACACCTGCTGAAAGCGACAGAAGGAGAGAGGAGAGAGACGAGAAAGCACAAAACTACGGGAGAGAGAAGATGTCGAGTTAGTAACATGCATTAATGGGATAATAATGCATACAGATATAGAGGGAGAGGTGCATCATGGGAAGTCTCCCAGCAGTCTAGGCCTATAGCAGCGTATGCAGGCTGGTTCAGGACTCACCCAAACCAGCCCTAACTATAAACTTTATCGAAGAGAGAGAGAGAGGCTCTGGCTCCCAATCTACTTTTGGAGACTCTAGGAACCACAAGTAAGCCTGCATCCTGGGAGCCCAGTGTTCTAGTCAGGTAATAAGGTATTATGAGATCCTTTAGATACAATGGTGCCTGACCATTAAGAGCTTTGTAGGTGAGGAGAAGGATTTTAAATTCTAGTCTGGATTTTACAGGGAGCCAGTGCAGAGAAGCTAATATTGGAGAAATATGATCTCTTTTCCTAGTTTTAGTCAGTACACGTGCCGTAGCATTCTGGATCAACTGGAGAGTCTTAAGGGACTTATTCGGGCAGCCGGATGATAAGGAATTGCAATAGTCCAGCCTAGAAGTAACAAATGCATGTCTACCTATCTTGGTACAACACATTTGAACTGGCAACCTTCTGGTAAAAACACCCCTCTTTGTAGGATATAGATACTATTTCAAAATGGCAAAATACACAGATAAAAAAGAAAAAACAAGATCAATCAAAAGTGAAAAACATTATGAATGAAAACACATGGCTATACACTAGTAAAACAAAACATTCAAAATTAGATTAAATTCCAGCCATCAAAGCTTAAATAAAACTTGAGCTTGTGCTTTGAATAATAAACAAAATCATGAACATATGCAACTTTTATGTGGAAACAGTTTTGTAACCTCAGTGACATATTTTGTCTGATTATAATTCCATTATAATAACATCTTGAAGTAGTTACATATCAGCATTACTTGCAGAAGAAAAACAACTGTCTGATATTCAAGCCCAAGACCAAAATTACCTCCAGTATTTATTGCTACAGTTTTATCTGAACAATTCAACTAAGTTGCAAATTCTGGACTTTCCTTACATTCAAGTTTCTGTTGATATTTAAAAGACTCATAATGTCATGTCAGTGTCAATGTCTGTTGACTTTAATTTTTATTGGTTTCATTGATGGTGATTAGAGCATGACCGATACTGGATTATTTAGGCTGATACAAATACTGATATTTGAGAGTTTTTAAAATCCTGTAATTATATATCTGCCATAAATATATAACATGAACAAACATTTTTGATAACTTTCCTTAAATTAAGTTACTAAACAATTGTGACCAAGATATATACTAAGCAGGACATTTTACGTATGAAAAATAAACTTGTTAATGCTCTTTGGTGGACAAACTACGTAACAGCAACAAATTACCTTGAAGGGCAAGTCCACTGATTTTACACATCAGAGTCTGTTTACAGGTCTTGAGGAGTGCTACTGCATGTGTAAAAAAAAAAAAAAAAGTTGTTTAAAGCCTTTTGTGGCTCCAGAGGAAGCTGCGCGAAATTGCATAAACTCAGTCAGTTGGGCTGAAGACTACAAGTTTGAAAATGAAAACAAATCTGGGGGTGTGGAGTTAGAAAGAAGTGACCTTACCAGACCTCTGTAACCCGCTCCTCATCTCTGCTTGAGGCTAGCGGCTCGAGGCTACATCAGCTGCTACTAGCATAACGAATCTCCAACTGATCTGTCGGTGGTTGAGTTGCATTGTGGGTAATGAAGGTGCCACATTTTGACATGAAAGAAGAATGCGTGGAATAAAAAAAGATGATATTTCTGGTTTGGTTTCATTGATTTAGATTATTTTTTTAACTGTCCATTGTGAGACCGACAAATGTTACAGGAGTGCAATGCTTAATTGGTGGAGTACTCTTTTAAACGTATCTTTGGCATTCCGGTGCTTCAATTGGTTGTTATAGTTACTCAGCAGAGATAAACACTTATTTGATCTGTAAGAAGTTCAAAATTCGTCTGGTAATGTCAACCTGGCCAATGTATCGGTTTTTCCGATACACTCAAAACAATTACAATATACTACTGCTGCATTAGTCCCAGAAACTTTCAGATTATCATTACCATTGTTTAAAATAATCAAATCTCTGTAATCAATGATCACGGTTGCCTGCAAAGTGCAGCTGCACAGTATTCATGATTAAAGGAGGCTTTAGCAGACATAATTACTGACTACTTCTGAAGCATGGCACTTGTGTGCAGCAGGCCTGCACTACATGTAAATTGCATCTGGAGTGTATTTACCTTTCAGGTCAAAGACGAACATGAAAGGCTTTTGCAGTCCCAGTGGTGGCGACTGTAATGAGGATGGGCTCTCCTCAGCAGTCAGTGCATTGACCCACATTAGCTCTCTGCCCGAGGCCCGCTGAGGCAGGATGGAGATGGAGAATAATAGCTGGATATAGTATCTAAGACGCGCATTTTTATATTAAATTATATTCACAGAGTTCCACAGGACTGTGTGAAGTTCATAAACTAGAGGGGATTTAAAAAAAGCCATTAAAAGCTTTTGGCACAGATTCCCAAGCACATCTCAGCGGCACAATGATCTACTCTAAAACCGAACTGAAAGGATCTTGCAGAGGCTTTATTATTGTTCTTGTTGCAGTGGAGTTTGAACTTTCAAGACATTTGAGGGAACATCACTAACTCAGTCTGCTTTTATTTATACGGGGTATAATACAGTGAGAGGAGACCTTCAATTTAAGGCTGTTTTCACAGAATAAAAAGATAAAACAGTATCAAAAAATGTAGAAACATGAATAAAGTGTTAAGAGTTTTGAGGAGTGGAAGTCACAAAAACAAAATTATAAAAACAGAATTGATTAAAGCACAAATAGTTACTTTAAAATGTTAAGATATGGCTGGCAATATTCTGTATTTTTCTTATTGTCAACAAATCCCATGAAAAGACCAAAAACAAGTATTGTTTGTGTGGCCAAAGCCTGATATATCTTATGCACTATTTTCTCTTGTTTGAGTGACGTTTGATAAAAACTACAGTTACCCGCGGTTTTGGTCTTTTTCTGGGATTTGTTGACAGTAACACCAGCCTTATCCTTTAAGTGAGAAATGCTTACAGAAATGCAAACATTGGATTATAAATGAGTGTGATGAGTGATAAAGATTCTTATCTTATGTTTTTTAATCAAATTGTAGCAATTGAAAAAACGTATCAATTCAAATATACCTTCGTCAGCACTGTTCATCAGTTTTTTCCAAATTCTGTCCCTCATACAGATTAAATCGTGCAAACAACATCCACAATGACAGAGTCACCCAGTTATCTAAACTAAATCTAGAATGCATCAAATACATTTCACTTCATCACTTGTGATCTGATTTTGATCTCTTACAAATACAAAAACCTACACATTTGCACTCAGACACACAGCTAATGCTGGAATTAAACTGGATTATGCTCGCCGGGCTGGGTTTAGGCAAACATGCACAGGGGTTGCTCGGATTATGTTCACATCACTGTTTCTTTTATATTTATATAAAGTATGTTATGGTTGTTTTTGGCTCTGTTTTAAACTCACCTTCTAACTGAAGTTGAATAAACCAATCAACTTCTTTGATGCGTAGGTCCGAAAACATGTAGTCGGCTCCGCTGCAAGCCTCTGTGGCCTACAGTTTGTTACGCCCCACCCTTAGGCGGCCCTATGAGGCGAACAACACTCCCACCCAAATCAACCACAGAAAAACACCTTTTAAAAAAAAAAAACAAATCCATGGGATTTATTAACATAAAGACATACAAACTACCAAGACACTAACTCAAGACTATCAAAAGGCACAAAGTCAAAACACAACGGCAACACAAAATCTTAGGCTGAGCGGCAGCAAGACCAGCAGTCCCCACACTAGAAGCCTCTCTTCTTCTGATGCTGGCACAGGAGCTTTCAAGCTCTTTATTCACAGGCCAGGTGCACCTCATTGAGCAATCAGATGTAGCACACCTGGGCAGAGCTAGAGAAGACAGAAGAGGAAAAGGGACAAACAGCACAGGGAAACACATACATAACACCCTTCTCTGAGTATTTTAACAGTTGTTTACGTATATCTTGGAAGAAGAATAATTCCAGTGTAAAAGGCTAGACTATAAAAACACACAATGAAAAAGAAAGAGCTACAGACAAAAGTGAGGAAGAGGCTTCACAATTCATGAGAGAAGATATGTAACTTGGGCATGAACTCTGGAGGCTTTTTAAAGCCATATGCTTACTACAAAGTAGAAAAGACCACACTTTAATGCAGTCAGAGATGCCTTTCATTGGCTCTTTACACTAAAATGCAAACTGGATTATGGACACGTGAGTCTATTACCACCTCCCAGTGTGGCTGGGTGCATTCCCACCTCTATTAGTATTTAAAGAAGTCATCTTGTACTCAGATTACCTAGCATGTCTTCTTTCTTTACAGAGCTCACAGCAGGAGTAGCATGTAAAAACAGTCACCACATGATGAACCTTAAGTAAATGCATTAACTTCTTCAAGTCATCTGTGTTCATTGAGTGAATGATGTGAGCCAGCCGTCATATAGATACATCGCTGTGGAGTCTCACGGCGCTTTGTCTCTGCAGCAACAAGTACCCCATCCATCTTTGTTATTTCTTCATTTATTCAGCGAAGGTTTTTGCTGAGAATGCAGACTATGTTTCAGCATTTTATACAGTTACACTTGGGAGCCTCCCAGTACAACCACCACAGTCTCCTCACTGGTGGAGTCTTGCTGCTACTGACGCAAATGGGGATTAAGTGCCTTGCTGAAGGGCACCTTGATGGAAGTTGTTGAATTTAAAACATTACTCATTCATTTTCCACAATCAGACTTTCACAGCTGGTCTAGTTATTGACTCTGAAACCCTCCAGCTACAAGCTTGGCTAACTTTCATTCAGACTGCAGGCTGTCAATTTTCCAAATTACTGCTCAAATCAGACATTTTTGGCTGTTAATCTTCATTTTAGGATCTGTTTCCAATATGAACTGACAGTGATATTGAAAAAAATGCATGAATGTACAGAATCACAGTTTGTTTTGACCACATTTCAGCTGTGGTTTCTGTCTTTGTTTCACCTTGTTGCCCTCACATCGTGACAACTTTCTCTGATGTGAGGTTTATATCGTAATGGGCTGAAAACGTCGATATTGGATGATCCTGCAAAACCCCGGATTACGTCTAATGCCAAAGCCTTTAAAGGGCACTCCACCGATTTTACATATGAAGAGCAGTTTGCTCATCACAAGTAGTACTACTCAGCTTATAAGAACAGTTGTATAACGTCTTTTGTGGCCCTGGAAGAATTTTCTAAAGTCTTACAAAATAACCCTGATGATGTTATCAAGGTTACCTCGGGTTGGGTTGGATTGACTTTGTTGATCATCTGACTTTTCATCTAGCACCATAATCAGGCTAAAATTCCAAAATCGAATCCTTCCCGTCAGCCTCAGCTGTACTTTGTGTTTTGTGCTAATTAGCAAATTTTAGCATGCTAACATGCTAAACTAATATGACCATGAAAAGGGCTTGTGAACATAGTAAACATTACCTTCTAAACATCAGGATTCTAGCATTTTCATCGCGAGCATGTTGCCATGTTGTAGCATTTAGCTCAAAGCACAGCTTATTTTCTTTAATCTGCCTCTCTAAAGCAACTTAAGAGAGTAGTAGCTCCTAATTGAATAAGATTTGCTGCAGTACTCCAATGTCTTAGGACAATTTAGCCTGTACCAATAAACATAATTTGTCCTCAAGCTATTGTTGAAGCTGCTTAGCTGTAGATCCTGGAAATATTAAAGTACTTGTTGGAATCATCATCCAATTCAGCTTCATTTTACTTACTTTAGTTTTCATCCAGATTTACTTGTAAACCAGGAGAGCCAGGCTTGTACTAATATTAAGTACTGTTGTAATTCCCTTTTTCTGTGGATTTTACATTTATTAAACAAAAGATTAGTGGACAGGACGAATCTCCTCTCATTGTCTGTTCTGGAGAGACTGTTGTTACTGTGCACTCCTAAAGTTAAATGCTCCTATGGGACAAGTAACAAATGCTTAATGCTGAAACTCATTGGTATTCCCCTCTACCTGTTATTATTTTACTGGCTCTAATCTAAAATGACTTCAGTCGTAGAAATGAGCTCACCAGGCACACACGCTGATAATTTGCTGAGGAAAAAAAAACAAACAACTTGGCAGAGAAGTATATAAACAAAATCAAATGGACCCAACAAATAGTGCTTATTTATTCATAGATGTACCTTCATTTCCATATAAATGTACGTGACCTATGGGAGGCTTGTTTGTTGTTTAGATTCACTCAAAGAAAGCAAACAAAAATCAAATTTCTTAGCAGTATTTTCTCTTGCAGACAAAGCATGTGGCCATTATTTCGCCTTGTTAGATATTCTTTCGTCGTCTCAGTATCTGATTTCGCAGGCTGCTATCTCAAATAATGGGTGTGTGTGTGTGTGTGTGTGTGTGTGTGTGTGTGTGTGTGGAGGTGCTTTTTTGTGAGGACGTTCATAATATTGACTCACAGCTGTCTTGTGTTTCCACTTACTCTTGCCTCTGCATCTCTCAGGTGCCACCGTGGAGCTTTTTCATGACAGACACAAAATGGCTCACTTCTCTGGCAGATGGCAGATGATTTCCCCCCCTAAAATGGAACTCGGGCAATGAATAACACAATGAATAATAAGTTGTTTATTGAGTTATTGGGCCCAGCAGCAGGCGCACAGGCCTGTGCCGAAATTGTCCCTGTCACCGGGGAGCTCACGGCTTCTCACATCAAGGCTGCGTTTTTGTGTTACGCAGCATCAGATTTAGGGAGGGTGTCATGGGATCAGTAGTTTTTTAGATGAGGAGCCAAATAGAACAGATAGTGAGCAGGGTAATTATGTTTTAGTTTAAAGACTGTCAACACCATGAGTAAATATCGCACCGACGGGGCATTTGTTTTCTATCAAGAGATGTCTGGTGTTCATTGAGTTTTTAAACATCATCTGGCTCGTACGACTGCTGCGCACAAACTGAACAGATGACTGACGTTTCCCCTTGTGAGCGGTTAGATTAACGACCAAAATGATCCATTATTAGATCTATTTTGCTTAATCCACTGATAAACCTTGAAATCAGCCTTCTGTATCTCTGTGACAGTGCCGTCGGCCACATCTGTCATGCTGAGTACCTCATCATAATCCAAGTAAAGATGAATATCCTTCCAGCTTTGTGATTGATACTTCAGGGCTCCAACTAATGATTATTTTAATTAAAGCTGCACTAATCAATATTTTTATATTAACAATGGATCAAGTAACTGTGTAATGTGAAAGGAATGGCTCATAGTGACAAACCCACAGAGAATTATCATCCGACTCTGCAGTTCCTCTCAGCTCTATGGACGGTTTTAGCATCTTTTAGCTCATTGTTTTGGTTTTATGGCCCACAACTATTGTTTGGTTTACTCTTATTGCTCTCATCAACCCTGTTTCCAGCAAAAAGGCTCTGATAAACCCACTGAACGCTACCTGCCCATCACCAAATAACAGACAGACAAAGTTAGCGACTATCTGATGAATATAGTGGAGCAGCTGAAGAGCCAGATATTTCCCTCAGGAGTTGGTGGAGACCAAAACAGAGATGAAAGGAGAGTGAATGTTGGACTTGCATTCATCACGCGGCCCAAAACCAAATAAATTTTAATCTCCTTATCTGCTGGATGTATGAATAGATAATTGGTTGCTAACACGTTAGCCGTAACAACTTTATAAGGTCAATGTTATGTTTTCAGTTCGTTCTGCTGCCTCCAGTGGCCAGAAAATTCTATAACTGCTGCTTTAGTGAAAAGTTTGTCATTTTTGTGACAATTAATCATTTAGCCCTTAAAAGTGTCAGGAAATAGTGAAACTTTCCAAGAGCCCAAGATGGCATCTTAAAATTTCTTATTTTCGGGTGTGCTGGTGGCAGAGTGGGTAAGGCATATACCATATAACCGCCTCAGTTCATTTCCAGCTGGGGCCCTTTGCTGCATGTCATACCCTCTTTCCCCACGTTTCCTGTCTCTACTGTAAATTGTCTAATAAAAGCATAAAAACTTAAGTGTTTTGTGTGGTCAACAGACCAAAACCCAGAGATATTCAGCTGCATGAATATAAAAAAAGAGAAAAGATGCAAATTCTCACATTTGAGAAGCTGGAACTAATGAATTTTGGGCATTTTTTGCTTGTTAAATGAGATAAATAATGAATGCTATCAAAATTGTTGTTGATGTTTTGTCTGTTAATTGACTAATTGATTCATCAACTAGTTGTTTCAGTACTATGATACTTACATGGCAACACTGTATCTTACAACACTTCAGGTTTCAGTAAAATATTAGTTCTGCTCTGATAAGTGAGGAAATCCGGATTCTTGCTTTTTGTGTAAAGTTAAGTAAATGTGTTATATTACTTTTATATATTACCCTTATATCAATGCCATAACCCAAAAGGATTAAATAAAAAAACATGTAGCTGGCCATGTGTACATGCTCTCATACATCTTGATTCGCTTTTGATGACCAACTTTCTTTTTTATCCCCTGCAGTGAGAGACGTGATCTTGAGGCTAATGTGGAAGTCCGTGGACAAGATGAGGTGTTTCAGGAAACGATCCATGTTCCCCTTCCTCGGCTTCCTCATCACCTTTCTGCTCTTTTTCAACCTTTACATGGATGACGGATACATGCTGGTAAGATTTCTCACCTTTGAAAGGTCAATATTTGGTGACCAAAACATTGTGATGATGGTTTTTTGATGCTTCTGTCCACTTATTACTCTTTGCTTTTACTCAACGTGTTCTTGTATTTGTAATTTTAGGAGGCTGAAAAAACACAGCTGGGAGAGACACTGATGCATCCTGCAAACTCTGAAAGATACGTTCACACATTCAGAGATCTGTCTAATTTCTCTGGAACTATTAATGTGACGTATCGCTACCTTGCTGGAATTCCTTTGCCACGCAAAAGTAGGTATTTCTACCAAGCTGATACTACTTTTCCTTTTGAGGTCGGAATATATTTATATTTTTGTTCCATAATGAGGTGACTAAAGTGATTTATGTTCACAGAGTACCTAACCATTGGTTTGTCATCTGTCAAGAGGAAAAAGGGGAATTACCTTCTGGAGACAATCAAATCCATCTTTGATCAGTCCAGTTACGAGGAACTGAAAGAGATTGTGGTTGTGGTCCACCTGGCAGACTTTGACCTTGTCTGGTGCGAGAACCTAGTTCAGGAAATCACCAGGAAGTTTGCTCACCACATCATAGCCGGACGCCTCCTGGTGATCCACACTCCTGAGGAGTACTATCCATCTCTGGATGGACTGAAAAGGAACTACAACGACCCGGAGGACCGGGTCCGTTTCCGCTCTAAGCAGAACGTGGACTACGCTTTCCTCCTCAACTTCTGCACAAACCTCTCTCACTTCTACATGATGTTAGAGGACGATGTGCGCTGCTCCAGGAACTTCCTGACGGCGCTGAAGAAGGTGATCACCTCCAGAGAAGGTTCCTACTGGGTGATGCTGGAGTTCTCCAAGCTGGGCTACATCGGGAAGCTGTACCACTCCAAAGACCTGCCACGTCTGGCTCACTTCCTCCTCATGTTCTACCAGGAGATGCCCTGCGACTGGCTCCTCATCCACTTCAGGGGTCTGCTGGCCCAGAAGGACGTGATCCGCTTCAAGCCCTCGCTGTTCCAGCACATGGGCTACTACTCCTCTTACAAAGGAGCAGAGAACAAGCTGAAGGACGATGACTTTGAGGAAGACTCCATAGACATTCCTGACAACCCTCCTGCCAGCCTTTACACAAACATCAATGTCTTTGAAAACTATGACGCCACCAAGGCTTACAGTAATATCGTTGATGAATATTTCTGGGGGAAGCCTCCGTGCACTGGAGATTTTTTTGTCATAGTCTTTAATAAATCAACTAAAATCAGCAGAATTAAAATTGTGACTGGCACAGAGGACAGACAAAATGACATTCTTCACCACGGAGCTCTGGAAGTAGGACAGAAGTCTGTCGAAACTAAACAGGGAAGGCAGTGCACATCCTACATCACATTAGGAGAGTTTAAAGGGGGAAGCATTGAGGTTAACAATGTGGACCACAAGATCGGCTTTGACATCGAGTGTGTGCGAATAGTCGTCACTGCCAGTCAGAAAGAATGGCTCATCATAAGAACTATCAGTTTATGGACCACGCAACCTGTAAGTCAATTTAACAAGTAACAGAGGAAGTTTTTAAATTATCATCTGTATGTACAGCATTAATTTTGGATGCAGTTGATGTAAGTTCATTTCAGACTACTTCTGAGAAATGTGCGTGTCTGGGATTCAAAGCAATCCATATTTTCTTGGGTTGTTCAGAGATCTACTGTATGTTTTCAGTGTGATGTATTAAAATGACCTGTACAGTATGGAGCCTTTATATTTATGTTCCTTTTCCTAAACTGAAAATCTGTATATAAAATTGTTCATACTTGACTGCTATCTTGTTTTCTTTCACCGTAGCACGTAAAGGGGCATTCCACAGAATCCAAGCTTCAAAATTTTGAACTTTTGAACACCCAGAGAGAGGATGGGTTCAGTGCTGCACTAAATAGAAGTTTCCTACATCTAAAATTAAACCCAATTAAAAAACATATGAAAGGAAAAAATCAAGGAGGAAAAGTTTTAATGGCTCATTAGTCTCGGTGTGTAATTCTGTCAGGACTTGTGAGTGGCTGAGGTAGAGCTAGCAGAACAAGCCTGAGGACCTGATAATGATATAAAAGTAGCAGTGGCATCTCCCATCTGAAAGTGTGAGAATATGCTAAAAAAAAAAATCCTTTAATATTCTTTAATATGAGTCATGAATTTCTTGAATCAAGTAAAATAAAATACAGCCAACTGTGTAAGGTGACTTACTTCTCCTACAGAATCAACAATCAACTGGTAATATCTTGGCAATGGTTACTTAAGAGTCGAGGTCATTTTTACCTGTATTGGAGGTATCTTCCCACTGAGATCTTAAGGGAACCTGGAGTTTGCAGCTTCGCACATCACCAAAAAGCTGAATTTCTTTTCATGTAATGACATAACGGTTCTGGATCCTGCTGACTTTGTTAACCGCTTCACAGTATTTGTCGTTCTTTTTAAAAACGTATAGCAGAAAGCTCTCCTTCGTATGCATTAGGCCACATCTGCTGAATTTTTCTTATGTACAGAATTAGTATGGACTCTGACCATGGATGTATTATAATTATATAATTTTGTTTGGTGTCCTTTGCTGCCGCCTGCTGGTTAATTAAAATACTGACAATTACTTGCTTAAATGTAATAAAATGTCCCATTTCTTTATTTGAAAGTGTAACAAAATCTCATATAAATTGTCAGAAACAAATTATAGAATCACATTATTAAAATACCTGCTAATATTCACTTTATAAGGCTTGTAAAGTACTTACAATTTATGGTTGACTACCAGGCCATTGTGCATATAAGTTGAATATTGTGTCAATTTTGAAACAAGTGATTTTTTTGTGTATGTGTGTTTTATTTTATTTGTAATAATAAGAGAGACTTATTATACTGTTTATTACATTTTTGGAAGCAGTTACATGTAGATGCATAACTTAACTTAAACCAACTTAATTTAAATGAAATTAAATGATTGCATTAACTTTTATTTATTACATTTCATGGCAGCAGTTAGATGCTTAATAAGAGCAAACATGTGACATTTACTTGAGTAGGCATCCTGCTCTTGGTGGGTCACACCCTTTGTGTCGAGACAATTTTATTTATGAAGCCCAAAATCACAAATTTCCCCTCAGAGCGTTTTACATTCTATACAGTACACAACACCCTCTATCTTAGACGCTTGATCGGGAAAAGGAAAACTCCCCGCAACAAAACCTTTAATGAATATAAAACAGAAAGAAACCTGAGGAAGAGCAACAGAGGATAGATTCCTCATCCAGGATGAACAGACATGCAACAGACGTGCATACAGAGTAAATAGAAATAACAATAGTAAAATTACACTGTGAAGAAACAGAACGACAATATTAGGTAACTAAACAAAGTGCAAACATATGCATATGAAGAATGTGAATCTGGGAAGATTGTGTCCCTCTCCTCTTCAGGTCTCAGAGAGTTACAGGTGTCATTTGTGCTGCAGCCTCTTCTCTGTATGAGTCCCCTTCAGGCGTTGCCAGTATAAAACAGATGGCCTGGCTACAGATAGAGCCAAACCCAAAATTAGTTTTCAGGTGAAAAAAAAGTCACCCAACAACATTTTAATCATCACATCAACATCCTGAGCCTTATTTTCAGCGGCTATCTCCTTGGATTTTACTTCACATTTGAGCCCATACATATTTCTGTGTTTCTTTCTTTTTTACTCTCTGATGTCTTCCTCCTGAATCTTACATTATCCTCTTTATATCTGTCCTTAGGTGGCCTGTTCTGCTCCCCTGCCTTCCAGTCCAATCCAATTTCCCTCAGCCTGTTTCTCTACTCATTATATTTTCTACCTCCTCTTGTTTTTTTACCACCCGCTGCCTCGTCGACCTCCCGCATCCATATGTAATCTGAATCAATCTCCCATCAGTCTTCCCCCTACAGTGTAAAAAAAAAAAGGACAGTGAACTATTTGTTCTCCAGTCAGAGAGTATCATGGCAAGAAGAAAAACAACCATCACAAAACCATAATTTTTGAAAAAAGGCTTAGATTTGTGTTGTCATTGTTATATAGTATCTATCTGATACCACTTATGGCAGTTTTATCTCTGAGATTAGGAAATAGCAACAGAGCAGAGACTTTGTGGACTAACAGGCTAAATGAAACTATCTGTATTCTGTTGTCTTGATTAAGTATATCATAATACAGGGATTATTATTATGTGGATCATAATATTAGTTGGTTGGATTGATTGATTGGATTTGAAAAAACCTTGTTCAGCTTGTATTTTAAGGAATAAAGTTGCTGGTTAATGACTGAGTTCCAAAATATTCTACTCATGTAGCTCAGATAAACTTGAAGTCTTGACTGGTTGCTTGTCTTAACAACAGAGCAGATTGTACTAACATTTTAGGTTTCATTAAAAGGTAACATTTGGCTTAATTGGACAAATTTAATCTAATTATGGTGACATTTTGAAAAGGATTCATAATTAAGGTGGCCATATAAGTCATATCCATCCAATCGTGTCTTCATTACAAAATCGTGTTTTAGAGTCCATTTGGCAATCTGGAAAGTATAATAAAATATTGGTAAATTCAACGAAAAAAAGTCCACAAAACATTAATTCATTATCTACTTTGAATCTTGTTAATTCAGTATTTTGGGTTCAGATTTGGGCATCTGGGAATATCTTTGTTAACAAAATTAATGCAGCCTACAACAATCAGAGACCATAAACAAAAGAGTACATGTCAGAATACCAAATATACAGGAAGTGACCAAAAAATACAATAATAACAATAAAATAGTTTTAAAAGTCAGGTAATTTGGGACACTTTGGTAGATTAACAAGAAAACCACCTAAACTTCTGAAGAATTTAAGTGTTAGTTTTAGAACTTGTTATGGATCTCTGCTATATTTCTATAAAGAAAATATGTTGCCAAGTAAAATACTTTAAAAACTTTGGACCTTCAAACACATCAAGAACCGCCACCTCACTCCGATGACATGTTCAAGTAAAATGGGACAGCTGCCAGCTGGTAAGGTAAATGGGACAGTCACTGATGGTTAAACGGGACACCAAACAATTCAGCTTAATTGAAGAACAATTGTATTTCATGTTTGTTTGTTTTTTTAAATGGCTACATCCATTTATCAGTTCAGTCATTAATTCATTAAATCATTAATGTAACCTAACTATTCATTAAAAAAGAATTAGGCTAATTAATTAATTTCAGCTGCCTCATGTAGATAGGGTTTCCTACCCGATGCATATTCTGTGCCACTTATTTTCCCCTTCACTCGCCTCTCTAATGTTGACAAAAATCAGAGTTTTGCCCTCCGTCCCGTCTCCAGCATCTTCTTATATTTGTTTATTGCACCCTTCATTCTTTCCTCCCTCCATTGATTATACTGTCCTTCAGCTGCCTGTTTCCTCTGTGCCATATTGTCTACAATGGATATTAAAAATGTAAATATTCCCTTTCAAACTATACCTCCCTCCCCCACCAGGATGTGTGTGTGTGTGTGAACATGAGAGAGACGTGCACAAACACTCGCATTATGTGTGCATATATGTGTGATATGCACAGACACGCCTGTGTGTGCTTGCAACAGTGATATTGTGGGTGACATGGACTCACAGCATCATCTTTAATATTTTTTAAGTGACAAAAATGAAAATGTCTGTAATATGACAGGGTGGCACACAATAGCATAGTAACTCATGATTTAATGGCACCTGGTAGCCTAGAAACATGCCGGTTTCACTTGAAATGTCCCATTTTACCTAACGCATTCAGGTAAAATGGGACAGTCACTCAAAACCCTTTCCCATAAAAAGTCAATTTTATTTATATAGCCCAATATCACAAATCACAATTTGCCTCAAGCGGTTTTACAATCTATAGGGCATACAGCACCCTCTGTCCTTAGACCCTCGATTCGGATAAGGAAAAACTTCAAGTAAAGTGTATTGTGAAAATAATTTGATTATAAGTCAAACAGTGAATAAAATGCAACATCCTACAACCATTTTTGTGTTATACCCTTATTGTTCTGCTGCTGCACTCTTATTACCAAAAAGGGAAAATCAACATGCCACAAGTTCTGGGACCAGTGATTTATTTATTTATTTATTTTTAAATCTTTGCTCCGCCCATTCTAGTTATCTCAGGCCAATCAAAATGATTATTTCATGTAAAGGAAATTTGTAGTAACTATGTGCACTAACGTGTTTGGTGATTGGCTGCTAATATTTAAAGAGCCCCATTTTACCTGACGTCACCCTAACTAAGTAGTGAATAAAAAAATGCTACAGAGACTTTGCGTTTCAGACAGTCTTGACTTTTTTTTAAATTTGAACAAAATGTTTTACTTGTGTAGACGAAGAAGAAATTAGCCTAATTATAATCAAATTAACCTTATCTTTCAAAGTAAGCCTCAATGTCTTGTACTCTGTAACAAAAATCACCTAAATATTTCTTTAAATCTTTACAAAACGTCAGCAAAGTGAATTTAGTATTAATCCTCCATAAACTGTCGTAAAGTGACGTTTGAGTAAAACTTTGCGACACACTGCGACGTCATCAAACGGCGCCCGTGTTGTGACAACACAAACAGAACCCAACGGCGAAGCTAGTGGTGAAGTTTGGACGCCAACCCCTGTCTCTGATGTTGAGCGTTTGGTAAGAAAAGAAGCTTCCTTGTCTCATATCACGATAGAGGATCATATTTATCTCTCTTATCTTTAGAGAAGTTTTGGCTTTTTCCACCCATGGCTTGTTGAATGGCTAGTTACGTGCAAAGTAATGCTGCTCCTCGTTAGCAAACTTCCGATAAGAAGTATTATATTGTTGCTAAGATTAGCACGTCGTGTTTGAATTGAGGTTCACTGGTGGATTAACTTCACATGTAAAATGACCGTGTTTTAAACGAACCACTGAAGTGATTTCAAAACAAGAATATTGCTGCCATTCACTACAGTGACGGGTAAAATATTTAACGTCCGCACCATTAGTTTACTTATCAGTTGGACGTTATTACATAATGCTAATTTAGCTAATACAGTTGAGGTGCAGTTCCTGCGAGTGCATTATACATTTGGTTGTTTATCTGAGTTTCCATTGACGATTCATTTCCAAATCATGGGTGGCTCTTTTACTGCGATTTGATGTTGCGTTGCTGTATAAATGTTGTATAGGCTCAACTGTAAGCTGCTCCAGGAAGTACTACTGTGGTTAGCTGATGTGACAGGATGTGTTTGTTTAGTTCCTATCGGAGTAACAGTTGCTCTTTCACTTTAGTTGGCACTTGACTAGCTATCTCAGTTTAGCATGGGTTCAATTAAACCGTTGCTTTTGCTTAATTCAATGTGATTGCACTTCAAAAACTAGCAGGTTCAGATGAACCGAATCTTCTTCGTCCGGGTGCAGACCCTTGGTCTGGGGCTGGTTTTCAAGGTATTGGCTAGGCCCCTTAGCTCCGATTGGAAATCTTAATGCTCTACAATGTTTTTTTTTAGGCAATAGTGTGCCTATTTCCCATAGACTTTATATACAGTCTATGGTCCTTTCCATCCTGTTTCAACACGATAATGCCCCGTGCAAAAAGTCAGGTCCATAAAGAAATGGTTTTCCAAATTTTATGTGGAAGAACTTGACTGGCCTGCACAGAGACCTGATCTCAACTCCATCAACACCTTTGAGATGAACTGGAACGCCGACTGTGAGTCAGGTCTTAATGCTCAACACCAGTGGCCAACCTCGCTAATGCAAATCCCTGCAGCCAGGTTTCAAAATCTCAAAGAAAACGTCTTCCCAGAAGAGTGGAGGCTGCTATAGTAGCATGTTAATACCCATGGTTATGGAACATGTTCAACAATCACATATGGGTGTCCACATACCTTTGGTCATGTAGTGTATTATCAAGTTATTAGGCAACATAATTGGTCTGTTTAATGTAATGTAAGTTCAGTTTATTCATTTCCATCTGGAAATGGTAATAAATAATTGGCTTTGGTTCATCAAATGTGTTTTCCAGTTTACTATGCTAATTAAATGCTAATTGAAGTCAGCAAATCTGTTAATATTATGTTGACATTTTAAGTTTTAAATCTCACAAATCATCATTAAATATTGACACTTTATATATTTTTAATACAATACTGTATTTCATGCTTGCTGTTCAGCTACCTCTTCTGTCTGATTTTAAATAACCCTCTGTCAGGGCTTTAAAACTAAGTTAAAGCAAATGTGATTTCTGCAAGACACATCAACAGTGCTTAGACTAAACCACAGCTTCTAACGAGAGAGGAGTCCGGTTTTAGGTTTTTATGTTCTAGATTGGTCCTAGCCTTTCAATCACAGCCCACATCTCAGATGTTTTAAGTGATTCAAATAGAAAAATAACAAGTAAAGGCTAGAATGTGCCAGAAAAAGAAATATAGACTAACACATATGAACAAAAAAACCTGACTTTTAACTGTTTATGTCCTACCAGGCTCTGCAGAACTGAATGAGGTGCAACCTTCTGCCAGTGCTGTTTTGTAAGTACTGCTGCTGCCAGGATGGGCCAGCAGCTCTCAGGTCAGGCGGTGATGACCCGTCTGCCTGAGAAGCTGGTGAAACACGCAGGACTGGTACGTGACAGCGGCTATCTAACGTATGAGGAGTTTCTGGCAAGAGTGGCTGAACTTAACGACGTGTAAGTCTGTGTCTGTTCCGGACACATACTTTAACTGTTCAACAGAACAAATAACCGGTTAACAGGAATAATAGATGTTCAATTGTGCAAACATGCAGCTGTTTTCCAGTTGCTTTAATGTAGTGGAGGAACAGTGAAATTAACAGCTTTGCTTTTGAACAAAATTATTTTAAGCAAATGACTGTGAGGAATGTTGACTTGAGTTACAAGTCAACAACTCTGCACAGCTAGCTTCAGTACTATTGCATCTTACTCCTCAGGCATTAGGCCCCGCTTCTGCCAATTCAATTTTTAGCTTACTAGCTCTCAATGATAGTAACTGAGAGGCAGGATAACTTGGTAATAGTGAGTTATTCTCAGTTGTGACAAAAGAAACTCATTGTAGTAAGTAGCAAAATAATTTATGCAGCATAATGTAAGTGGTTATGCAGCAGTATATCATTATGTCTAGGAAGATCCAGTGCCGATCTGCAGGGTTGGGATCTGAACCGATCCATTTTTTGATGTATCGCTATTGACTCTATAAAGCCCAGTTCACAGCATTCTGAGTTAACAGCACCTAAACTGCAGAGTACACACAATAAACATCATACAGCAGTTCTGGCCTTCATTCAGCATGGCCAGAAATACATTTTAAATTTAGGGAAAACTCACAGCTAAATGTAGAAATGTTTCAAATACTTTGTGTGTGTTTGCATGTGTAGCTGTGTTCTTATGCTGAATTGTTAATTGAGTTGAACACACCCTCTCTCTTCTGCTGGATCTCTCTCAGTACGGCCAAGCTAGCTACTGGACAGCAGCAGAAGCACCTGCTGTTTGAGGTGCAGCCAGGATCCGATGCCACAGCCTTGTGGAAGGTGGCTGTCAGAGTCCTCTGTACCAAGGTGAGATCAACTAACCTTTTTCACAAACATCACATGCCAACAAGAGCATCTGCCCACACCTTTGATTTTGTTTTAGAGGGCAAACCAGAGAAAGACAGATGCAGGTGGAGAAAATGAACCTGTACATTGTGTTTATGTGCAGGAGAAAGTGTGGTCAGGGCTATTATTGCATCAGCACAGGACTCATAAAATAATAAAAACTCATTCAGATGACTTACAGTAACTCACATCTAAAATCATGTCACCTGCTGCCAAATTCTACACACATCACATCAGGCATGAAATGTCGTCAGCTGCATCCCCATCAGGACACCTACAGCAGTTTATTAACTGTCTCCATCCTTAATTAACAAATTTCAGTGTTACTTGTTTCACTGGTGCTTGTTCTTAATTTAACTGTCCCTCTTCTTTCTGTGTAGCTATTCTCTCTTTCTCTTCACCACTTATTCATTCACAACAGCAGCCCCAACATTAAGAGGGACCAAAGTTTTATCAGCAAGTACAGACAGACTCTGACCAAGACATACAGTTTTTCATATATATCTCTTGTCTATTGTCTATTATCTGAGAGGTTGTAGCTCATTCTCAAAACTTGTTGTAAAAAAAGGAATCTATAATATAATGGTGTATACAGGGAAATACAGCAATAAACCTAGTCAGTTTTGCCTGTAAAAATGTGAGTGTACATGTCTGCTAAAAAATATATCCAAAGCATTTATGGTATCTCGTATCAAAACATAAGCAGACCTACCTAATACTTTCTCTCTGCATGGGAAGTATTTTTCTTCATAGAGAAGTTTATTGCAGGCAGAAATATTACATATTGTTCCCTCAGTATTCCACGCGTACTCTATTGTGGTTGAGTCATTCTGCAATTTAATTATTTTGTGCAGCACTGGATAATTTACATGCCAGCTAGAACCAAACCGAAAGGAGATGAACTGAACCAAGAGTTTTTATCCACCCCATATTAATACTACACGATTGTAGTGAAACCATGTTTTACTGTCCCAGGATGATCAAATGCTTTTTAAGATGGTTTCAGCGACAATGGTCCCACGAGAATCTTTAGACAGAGAAATCAAATTTAAAAATTCAGCAGTTGGAATTTAATAAACACCTGTATTGGCTCTCAAAAGCCCACATTGGTTAAACCCAGCTATTTTAGAACAGTGTAGGATTGTGACTGCATGTGTACATACATACAGTGTACTATACCAGTGTGTTGTCTGAGTCATGTGGTTACCTTTGCCTCCTCCCAGATCAACAAGGAGAATGGTATGGTGGAAGCATCACGCATCATGAACCTGTACCAGTTCATCCAGCTGTACCGTGACATCACCAGCCAGGCTGCTGAGGTGCTGTCTGCAGAGGGCGCCACCGAGGGCCCGTCTGCCCAGCTCCCCTCCACAGACTCCTGCCAGGCCAGCATGTGGATGGGCAGGTAGGCGCACATGAAGTGGTCCCTCAAACAGTCAAAGACCCTGTAACTAATACAGCATTTACCTCAATGTATCTTTTTCACATTTAAAGAAGCGTTTTCATTGGAAAGTAAGTTTCATTTGCATTCAGTGTTTCATACAAAAGACCCTTTGTGTGCACACTTAAGGCCTTGTGGGTGGAATGCATTTCGTACTACATTACATTTACAATTCTCCTGGTGTTGGGGTTCATGCTACTACTCTAGGTCTCCTAAAAGGAAAAATGTCACGACCAGTCTGTTCAAGCATGACATAATGATTCCACATAGAGCTGGACTAATTTTTATTGATTAAATGGCCGCGTGTAATGTGAAATGGGTCGCTCACAGTGACAAACTTCAACATAATTATCAAAGCTTTGTAGCCTCTTTTTAGTTTTAGCTATTTTTGTTGTTTGTTTTACAGCTGCAGCTGTTAATGCTGACATAAACTGACTGTACAGTACCTGCTCATGTCAGTATGTCTCAAATGTCAATGTTGCGTTTTCAGCTTCAGCCCCCAAGTGGTCAAAGAAATCAATTAATGCAGTTTTAAGTTTCTGTCCTACTCACCACAGTTGACAGTACTAGAAAAGGGGTACTTACAGTTCATGTCCCACAGGCTGCTTAAACAATGATTTTGCCACTTATTTTGCAGTAGAATGACTGTTTATCCCCCTTGATGAATTCCCATCCATAGGAGGAGCTGGGGGAGGCTGAGGGGATCATTTTTACATTTTCATGCATTTGTATGAATAACTCTGAACATTTTTTCTGAGACAAATCCTTTGATTGCAAGCCATCAAGATTCATCCAACGCCAGGCGTTTCATTCCAGAATATGATTTTTGGATAAAGCGGCACCTTCCTCCTTAGAAAATAATTAAAACTTTATCTCCGTTCTGTTTGTGTGCCCATGCAGAGTGAAGCAGCTGACCGATGAGGAGGAGTGCTGTATCTGCATGGACGGAAAGGCCGACCTTATTCTGCCCTGCGCACACAGCTTCTGTCAGAAGTGCATTGATAAATGGTAAGATGATGGATCAAGCTTGAATTGATTTAAATAATTCTTCTATTGCTTTGTAAAATCATTTGACTTTGTCACAGAAACGTTTTAGTCACGCATGATATGAAAAAACACTAACAGTTGTTACTCATTGTCTTCTGTTTCCCCAGGAGTGGGCAGAGCCGAAACTGTCCAATATGTCGCCTGCAAGTGACTGCTGCCAATGAATCATGGGTAATGTCTGATTTCCCCACAGAGGACGACATGGCTGGCTACATCCTCAACTTGGCTGATGAGGCGGGCCACCCACACAGGCCTTAACACACAGCACAGTAAGCCAACTACTGTAGATGACAAGGCAAATTGACCCGTACCAAGTAGACTTTACATGTTGCAACACAAAATGTCACTTTCACTGAGGAAGAGATTTTTTCTTTTCCTAAAAAGCTAGCAACGCAGAAGAAACCAGCCAGTTTCCTACTACTTATGCTCTTAGTGACAGCTTCGGAAAATGAAACCTTGTCTCTTTTGAGTCCTAAAAAATCCCAGGATGCTCTTTGTAACCCAAGTATTGTAGATGTGGTGCTTTATGGGAACTGTGTGTGATCATATGTTGTCTAGAGTGAAAATTCAGTACTCGTAATATGTTATAATAAATTCTAATCTATTAATTTAACACACAGAATAACCAAAAGCACATGTCTTACAGTTCGGGTTAATTTAACCAACGTGGGAGAAGAAGACTTGTGTTGGGATTAACCAGGCACTTTATAATAGGAATCCTGAATCCTTCATGTTAATATGAATGGGACAGAAGCTGAAAAGGAGCCAAACTAAGGTCAGCCCTCGTATTCAGAGAGGGTTATTCATAATCGTAAAATTTAAATGAATAGTACGACGTTTTAGAAAATACGCTTATTCGAATTCTAGGGGAGAATTAGATGAGAAGATCGATACCACTCTCAGGCCTGTCTGTGAACTATAAAGCCACAGCCAGCAGGCGGTTAGCTTAGCGTAGCACAAAGACTGGAAACAGAGGGAAACAGCTAGCCTGACTCTGTCCAAAGGTAACAAATCCTCCTGCCAGCACCTCTAAAGCTCACTGATAAACACATTTTATCTCGTTTGTTTAACCGTACCAGAACCAAAATGTACAAACAAACGTATAATGTGGTAATTAACAATAAGGTTAGTTGTTTTCCCCCTGTTTCCAGGCTTTGTGCAAAGCTGAGCTAACCGCCTACTGATTGTAGCCTTATATTTAACAGACAGACATAAGAGTGTTATCGACCTTCTCATCTAACTCTCTGCCAGAAAGTGAATAAGCTTATTTCTCAAAATGTCTAACTTTTGCTCTAAGTGCAAATCTAAGACACAGAATTTCTGGTCAAACTATAAAACCAAATTTATTTTGCACCTCTAAAGCTTTTCTGTAGTCTGTGCAATGTAACCCTGCATGTTTATATCCCACATGACATGCCGTATGAGCCCTGTTATGTGAACCTGTTATAAACTGATGTTCTGATCCAGTTCAGAACCTGACATAATGACTGACCATCTTTTGGGTGTACAGGACTAAATAGTTTTATATGATTTTAATGACTTGGCTTGCTGTGGTCTTCTTCAATGTTGGAAATCACCACTATTTGTGTTTATGCTGTATACATTTTTATTTTACCATAATTTTGTCACAGTTATTTTAATCTGCTGTAGAAGTACTGTAGTTTACATTCCCAAAACAACCAGTCTTGTCTTTGCTCTGCTTTGTCATGCCTATGATGAAAGAATAAAGAGATTTATTGAGGTAGACAGCTTTTCAGTTACAAATTAACTCTTGTAGAATTAAAATACAATTTAAAACCACAAAATAGATTTATTTTAAATAAGTATTTCTGGCTCATTTTCCAGATCACATAAATCACAAGCAGTACTTCAAGCAGTACTTTTAGTTTAAAGGTCCAGTGTGTAGGATTTAGTGGCATCTAGTGGTGAAATTGCAGATTGCAACCATTTGAATACCGCTCGCCTCACCCTCCCCTTCCAAGTGTGTAGGAGGAACTACGGTGGCTGCGAAACTCTCAAAAAACACGAAAGGCCCAATCTAGAGCCGAAGTTTGGTTTGTCCATTCTGGGCTACTGTAGAAACATGGCGGTGCAACATGGCGACCTCTGTGGAAGGGGACCCGCTCCCTCTGTAGATAAAAACAGAAGAATATGAAATCACAACGATTCTTATTTTCAGGTGATTTATACACTAATGAAAACATATTTGTAAATATTATATTCCATTTCTGCCAATAGCTCCTCCCAAAATGTTACACACTGGACCTTTTAAGAGCACGTAGTTGTGATTTATGAGGACTGGATCCATGCTGAAGTATTTCATAAAATGTGAAAATGTATCGACACTAATTTTCATTAGTGATACATTTCTATTTTACTGAAACCTAATGAATTGTTTAAAGTTGTAATGATGTGGAATGCAAATTTAGCATATTGTTGTGACATTCTGCAAGTTAATCAGTTTTGCATCACATTTAGACCATTTAACAGATTTTTCGAAGTATGAGACAGTGACTCCACAATTATTAAAGACTAACGTGATATAAGCCTTTTCGTTTCCTGAATAGATATTTGATTTCTGTTCATTTGATAGACCATAAACATGTGAATTTTTAATTTGACCAAAAGTAAATTTTGGTTGTTGATGCTGACAAATCGCACTTTGAAACCTCACTGTAGCTTTCTTGGTGTTTGTGCACTACAACAACAGATGATTTTATCTCTGTGGTGGAAAATATTATCTGACGCTGTAATTCTTTTACAGCAGTTGAGACAAGGCACACCAAAAAATGCGCAGCAGTAGGAGACTTTCTTCACTACAATTCATTCAGAGACAGAGTCTGATCTAGTGGCCTCATTACTGTGTGGTCCATTCAAAATTTATAAAACAAAGTTGTAATATTTAATATTTAAAGATTGAGAAAATGTTCAATTTGGTTCCAAGGCCACTTTTCATAATAGATTACTATAAAGCATCTAATCCTACATACACACATTGTATGTAAATTTGCTGAATGGAAGGAGGTGTATTTAGAATGAATTGAACCATACTGTATTATCCTTAATAAAGAGATACTCACTTTTTGCACTTTATGACTTTGTGTTATGTTGGATTGAAAGAAGGTTGAAATCACTTCAGTGTCTTTTATCTGTTGAATTTATTTAAAAACAAGCTGTGTTACCGATCATAAAAAGCCATTTATCCATCTTATTTAAACATGCAAAGACAATATTAAGCAATAAAAACTTAAATGCTGTCATGCATCAATGATGTAACATTAAAGATATGTACTATATAATTTTTTAATTTGTATGTCTTCATTTCATACATCATTTGAGGTCAGTACTGTGTAATTGCATTTTACAGCACATCACAGAATAACCCCTTTTTAAAAAATACTCTATCATCCTGCCTGTTAGGGAGCTATTTGGGGGGCCATCAATAAATTACAGTTTAAATGACTCAAGACTGGTGTTTCTTTCAATACATTAATGCTGAGTTGGCCATTTTTGTGAAAATTATAATTAAACAATTATAGTTAATTGGTCACATTTAGCACAATTATTTTGATTACTAATGTGTAATTTATTTATTTTACATAATTTAATAGAAAATTCTGGCAGTTTTTACAATGGCTTCAATGTGACTACAAAAACATCAATAATTTTCCATTAAAATATTATTATAAAATAGATATTTGTCCAGTGTAGTAATAATTTTTGGTATTAATTTGGAGTCAGCTGGGTCACATTAACTTACATGTAGGCTATTGAAAATTGCCATTATTTTCTATAAAAATATTTGTGTAAAGCAAACTAATCACGCATTAGCAATCAAAATACGTGTGCTACATAAGACCAATTTAGTATAATCTTTTAATCATAATTTTCACTAATAGTGGCAAGTCATGTTTCATTTAAACAATTATTTATTGATGGTCCCTAAATCAACCACCAACGGTTAAGCGCGAGGGTTGTGAGGTGAGCTAACCTACTGCTAACGCCGGGTCAAACTGAGTAAGACGACGCCGCTGGATCCGGAGTCTGTCGAATAACTTCACCGCGGTCCGAAACCGTGTTTATAAAGAAACATTTCTACAGTTTAAAAGTGTAATTTTAAATTGTCGCAATACATCTTGCGGCCGTCAGAGTCAGCTCTGAACAGCACTGTCGTCGGTGGACGAGGACGACATTTTGAAACGCTTCATTAGAGTGTCGTGTGGTCGTTAACGTTACATTAGGATTACACCTCTTTACCTCCTGATGGGTCGCTGAGAAGTTCGCCTTCCCTCCGGTGAGTTCATATTTTTCCTTTTAACGAATTTTATGAGCATTAAATACTTGAAATGGGTGTGGTACCCATAACCATGGGTGCATTATTAGTACTGTATAGATGTATTATTCCATATAACGGTCCAGTATCAACCGTTGCTAAGCTAACTGCTAACAGACCGCTGGCACTGACAAGCACCTGTGGAGGATCTACATCATCATCATGGCGGGACTGGTGTCTTGTTTCTTCTTGTTGCTTCTTTCCCTAGCTAATTAATTAGTAGCAAGCTAACGTTAGCTACTTAGGTACTGTTGTATTTTGCCGCTGAACGTGTAAACTCTTCATCTGCGGTTGACAGCGTTTTTGTTTTTGTCCGTTAGCGGTGAGTTACTTAATTTTGTCATGGTTTATGAAAGGGAACTGTATGATTCGAGTCAACTCAACATTGGACACACGGTTGGAAAGGCGTCATCTAAGCGCCTGTATCTTAGTAATATTTTTTTTTTTTTTACTACAAGCAATACATATCTGTTAAACCCGTTTGTTGTGGTAACGTTAGCTCAAACCCGCAAATGAAGTGGTGTCAGGTTGGACATCTAACATAAACCTGAAGCTACAGTCAGCAAAGATGCGTCAAAACTAGCTACATGGACATTAAATCAGTAATTTGTTTTAGAACCAAAGTACACACTTAATGTTATAGTTGTTTTTCCCGCTCTCACTTGCTGACTAACTTACCTCTGTGTGACATTTCCAGCTCAACATTATGCATACCATTGGCAAGTTACCTTTTTATATTTAATAGAATACCAACTAGGAAGCAATTACACACTGAAACGATGTAATCATTCATTGCTTTTTTTATGATGTAGGAAGTAAGGCTTGTAAAGAAACTAATTATTAGCACTCTGATCATAAAAGTTTGAAGGGGAAATCTGTGGATGGAGTTGAAAGGTGTAGTCTTGCAAGTTGCCAGCAGACAGCAGATGACTACTCACCAACATTTAAAGTAGGCATCTTCAAGTGTGAGGGCTTGTTACTTTACTGGCCTTTTTTTCTTCTTAGTTTTTGAGAAGTTCAGCTCACTTTCAGACTAAATTTATATGAAATGTGACCTCATGGACATACTCAAGTTGGGGGGGAAAAAAGATACAAAAACATTATTGACCGTTCTGCAGTCTTTATTTGCATATGAAAAACTATGAAATTACAAATATAAAAAAGAAAATAATTCTAATCAGTTAGTCTCTTCACAGTTGCGAGTATAACAGGGGTTTGTGATACTGACTTCACCACAAAGCTCCCACAAAACTAGTTTTAATGCTCTGTCACTCTTGCATCTGTCTTTGTGAATATTTGCCTGGCCTTTCATTCACTTCTGACAAAATCATGCAATTGATTGAATTAAGTGTGAAAAGGCAAATCTGACCATAGCCTTAAATTAGTATTTTTTTCTTTTTTCTGCACTTCATTTCACCTGGACCTATAGTCCAGATAAAAGCCTTTGTAACATTCATATATGTAAGTGACAGAAAAAAAATCACCAAGCAGCGCCAACTTTGCAATATAAGAAACTCTTTTACAGAGACAATACTTGAGTACACAATACAAGTACACTTCACACCCTTCAAAAGAAAATAAACCTCAATCCCATTAAAAGTAGGCACACAATGATTGGCAAAGTTCATAGATACAGCATTTAATACGGTCTAAAAATCTAGTTTTTATCATGCTATATGAAGTAGGCCATGCCAGATTTCTGCACCAAGGTCAACACAAAATAGTAAGAACCCCCTTTTTTCAAATCTGGGTCATGAAGTTTTCTAAGAATATGTTTAAAAAAAAAAAAAAAAAAGCATGTGCCGTCAACCTATGCCCCTTCATCCCTGAGGACATAGTCAGGCACAGTTTGTGCTGCCATAGTCAATCACTCGGTTGAGCTAGTGCCTACATCCGTCTTAACTGCATCCACAAGAAAACTGAGCTCGTTGCACAGTGTCTCATGGCGGTAGGCCATGCGGATTTGCGCCACATTTGTCCGCCGTATGTCGTTGCCCTCCGGTCCTTCCTGTAGGTAGTTGGCTCCAATGCAGTGTTTCTTCTCCTATTGGTGAAAAGGTAAAGAGCTAAGATGTAGAGCTAATATTGCACAAATGTGTAAATCTTTTCAGTATGTGGCAGGCTCTTTTTGTCCAGAGCAGGTACGGGTTCAGTGAACTCGACATGAGACATGGCTGATGGTAGCAATATGAGCTCCGGCACAAGGTTTAATTTTGGACCGTTAAACGGTTACATTTATTATAGTGATGTAGCAAGACACGGTTTAAGGGATGGAGACAGGATTTTATGGACGTTTGGATAACTGAGGCTGGGATTGTACAAAAGAGGAAGTGCTTCTCATTATAATGCAGGTGGGGCTGATATAATGTACACAGTGCAGTTTGACCAGTAATTTGCTCATTCAGGGAAAGGTTTTGTACAACCTGTAGGCTTTTTGTTGTTTTGCCTTGACCTGAACCAATAAATTTAGATGGGTCAACATATAGACCAATATTCGCTAGATATATCGGTAAGAGAAGAAACTGTAGTAATACCAAAAATATATGAGGCCATTTAGAAACGTCATGTCATGTAGGTCATTACATACCCTATTATTTTGTTGTCTCACTACAAGTACTATGTGGGGTAGATATGACTATATGTGTGTGTGTGTGTGTGTGTGTGTATATATATATAAAATAAAACCCAGTCATGCAACTGATTGAGCAAAAAAGTTAGACTTTACCTGATGTGAGAGTCCGCTCTGCAGCACACTGTTTCTGGCTATCTCACACAAATCACATGTGCTCAGCTTCCACAGCTGGGCTGCGATGGCATACTCCTCCATCAAGGCCTCCTGAAAGGGTTCAAAGGAACATTTGTGATAAATTGTTTCCAAGAAAGTTTTAGGGATTGGGTGTAAAATGTGTTTCACTTTAAAAGTGGATATATATGGCTGATTTGTATGAGAGTAATTTGTTTATGTATGCCCTATTAAAGCTCGAATTATTAGTCAATTGACAGAAAAAGCAACTGTTTTAAAAATCGATAATTCTTTTCAGTCATTTATTAAGCAAAAATAGTGAAAAAATGCTACAATTTCTCAGGTTCCAGATGTTAAAATGGGAGGATTTGTCGCTTCTTTGTTTATATGTCATAGTAAACTGAATATCTTTGGTCTGACAAAACAAGACATTTGAAGACCTGTCTTCTACAGCAACGACAGATCCTCAGTGCACCACGGGAAATTGTGATTGCCGTTTTTTCACTAAGACAAATTCTTATGTCCGCCGTCATTGGTGATTTAAAGTGTTTCTGATGGTGTGGAAAATAAGTTGTCATATGATCCATTCTCATCCCTCTCGTTCTGACCTTGGTGTAGTGGAACTGCAAGGGATCGTCGGTGGACAACGACACACACAGGCCTTTCTGTAGGAACTCTCGTAGAGGGTTCTTGGAGTACTGCAGGAACAGGCTGTTGTTGCTCAGTGGGGACATGGCGATCGGGACCTGGGCCAGGTAGTACAGGTACTGCAACACTGGACTCTGGGGAGGAGGAGGTGTAGACACCAAAGTAATGAGTAATGCTATGTATCAATTTAAGGAGCTTTTTATAAATGTCTCATAGAGTACAGCTAAGTGATTAATAGCATAATGATTCAACCTATATCCAGTCCACGAATACTCTTACAATTGCTGGTGCACCGCGAGTGATAGATTTTAGGGTTTTTGACGGCAGTAAAATTGTTTTGAATAAACAGCAGAACTGTGTAGCAAGTATGAACAGTGTGAGTCACCATGGTTGAACACAGAAAAGAGTGCCACCTACAGAAATGTAGGTCACATTTAAGCATGTTTTTAAATCAAAGCAACTTTTTTTTTAAATGCTATGATAAAAAAAAATATATATGCTTTATCAAAAGCATATCAAGATGAGGTCCTTTGTCCTGTGGAGTGATAGGTTTTAGTCTTTCTGTCATCATTTTCAGCTGAATTCTTTGTAAGATGCCAAAGCAATACTTGAAGTGCAAAAATTAAAACCACAAACCCTTGTGGGTTAGCACTTTACTACTTAGTGTCTGTGTTGTTGGCAGTAAAAGGGGATGATGGTAGTCATATTAGTACAAAATATCATCTCTCAGCACCTTGCACCTATCAGCATTCAAAAAACCTTGAGTGTCAAACCCTAGTATGAGTTCAGGACTGCACCTTCTTGAGGTTGAGTCCATGAGAGATGTTGTCCGCTGTGAGGAAGGCGGAAACCAGGTGGGTGATGGAGCCGGCCTCGCCACAATGGGGACGAAACTGGAAGGTGTTCAGTCCTCGCTCCCTATGGAGGGAGAAATAATACTATGTACTACCAGTACTAAAATATGTAGCATTTCATGAGGTTAATTTCTTTTAAGCTGCTCAAGTTTTAAACAAGTTTCCAAAAAGTCAGCAAAATAAACATTTTTATTGTTTGGGCTCTCTGGTGGAGCAGAGTCATTTAGTGGTGGGTGGCAGTAATACCCTGATGGATATTATGCAGCATAGGCAGACGTCATGACTTGTTAACCCCCCAAAAAAAAAAAAAAAAAAAAAAACCTATAGCAGTTTTTAAAATTTCTGGTGTTTTTATATTCAGACTCTATTACAGATGCAAAAGACATGCTGATGACACTGTAAACTGATCATTTACCCTACAGAATCAGTGTGAACATGTTTGTCAGGCCTGTGATTAACTTGCAGCCTTTCCAGGTCACCCCACCACCCATTCTCCACCCATGTGTGCCTGGAAAGCACAGATGATGGATAGGATTCTGGCCTCTAAAATCATGTACATTACCATGAAGACTTTCTTGTACCTGGCAAGTAACATGACTTTGAGGTGTGAATTGGATTGCCATTCAATGTCGTAAAACCTCTCAGGAATCTTTTTGCAAAATTGTTGCATTCACAAACATGTAGACTTACTTGCGCAGGTTGTTGAGCACCATGATGTTGGCATACATGTAGAACAGGTAGTAGGTGTAGGGAGGGTTGTCATCAGTGGTCCACGCCTCTGGCTTTGGGCTTTTGTAAGAGAACATGTGGTCGCTGTGTTTGGACTCGTCATCCACGCTGTCAAATCCTGTGACCTACAGGACAACACAGATAACGTCAGCGGATTTGGTTTCTTCATCAGTGCAAAAACATGTAGTTTAACTTTGTCTTTTACTTTTACTTTTACTGTCTGCTCTCTGTTCCCAAAGAAGTGTCACTAAATATCACTGAATAATCAGGGGGTGAAACTAAAGGATATTGCTGCTATTTCACTTTGAAATTTTCCTGTTTGTCTCGGATTCCACCCTTCATAAAAGTACTTACGTATTTTAAGAATACGTGTATTGCTTTGTGCTTTTGCGGATTGACTGTAGCCTCAAAGAGGGGGAGGAAAATGTTCTCCAGCATCTTGGCGTAGTGTGGTACTAATTTCTTCGACCTGAAAATGTCACTGCAAAACAAAAGGAATCAAATCAGCTCATCTTCCAGTACAAACAACACAAACATTTAAGCAATTGTTTGCTTATTCAAAACAGCCTATTCAGTAATGCAGGGCTCATCGCACATGCAACCAAAAATCTGTGACTAAACATTTTCATGGGTTGTACTAGTGTGCCTGAACTTTAGCAGGTCTGATTAAAAAACAGCGCCATCTGCGATCGATTAACTAGGGGAAAATATCCCCTCGCTCTACCCCTTGTGTGCAGTCTACTGACAAATTCACATGCTCTGCAGAGAAACACAGAGATAGCCTAGTAGTAGTAGTAGTACTAGTAGTAGTAGTACTACTACTAATAATAATAATTATGATAATAATTAATAATAATAAAAAACTATTTATAGAGCACTTATCAAAACAAAGTACAAAGTGCTTCACAAAAAGAGAAATACCACCATGAATGATAAAATGTAAAAGCAATAAAATAAACAGACAGCTCAGGTAAAATCAGGATATGCTTTCCGATAAAAATGTGTTTTGAGAAGAGACTTAAAAGAAGACACTGCCTCAGACAACCTAATTTCTTCGAGCAAGTTGCTCCAGAGCCTCTGGGCCCTGATGTCAAAAGCTCTGTCCCCCTTAGTTTTCATCCTGGACTCAGGAACAGACAGAAGACCCCTGCCCGAAGATCTGAAGCTATGTGACGGTACATAAGGGATTACAAGGTCTAAAACATAGTCTGGAGCCAGACCATGAAGAGTCTTTAAAAGTAATCAATACGATCTTAAAATCAATCCTAAAACAAACAGGGAGCCAATGTCAAGAGGCTAAAACAGGTGTGATATGATTGTACTTCTTGGACCTGTTTAAAAGCCTAGCAACTGAGTTCTGTACAAGTTGCAGTTGTTTAAATGTTTTTAGATTAGGACAAGTGAACGGGCTGTTACAACAATCAAGGCGTGAGGAGATAAAAGCATGTAAACAGTTTCAACATCACTAAAATTTAAAATAGATTGGATTTTTGCAATATTTCTGAGGTAATAAAAACATGATTGGACAAGCTTAGTGATATGTTGCTCAAAACATAAATTGCTATCGAACAGGACACCAAGATTTCCTGCAACAGGCTTGATATGTTGTGACAGGTTACCAGTAGATGGCAGTATTTGTTTAGTGATATGTTGGGGCCCAATAACAAGGATTTCAGTTTTATTTGAGTTGAGCTGTAGAAAATGTATCGACATCCAATATTTTTTTTTTGTCAGACAGGTAGTCCTGCAGAGAACTCAGCGTACTAACGTCAGTGGGCTTGAAAGGGAGGTACAACTGTGTGTCATCCGCATAACAATAAAAAGAAATTACATCACCCAAGGGAAGCATGTATAAGGAGAACAGTATTGGTCCCAGAATTGAACCTTGAGGCACACCGTACTTGATATGAAAGAAGGATGACATGAAATTATTAATGCTTACACAGAATTTCCTATTGGACAGATAAGATGGGAACAAGCCTAGTGCAGTGCTAGACACGCCCACCTAATGCCTCAGTCTATCTAAAAGAACGCCATGATCAATTGCGTCAAAGGCAGCACTTAAGTCCAGCAGCATAAGAATTGGAATACATGCCTGTGTCTGCATTCATTAAAAGTTCATTGGTAACTTTGAGAAGGGCCGTCTCAGTGCTGTGGTGCCGACGAAAGCCAGATTGGAACTTTTCAAAGGTATTCTTGTTTTCTACAGCAGCAAGAAGCTGCTTAGATAAGTTTTTCGAGAATCTTCGAAATAAAAGGCAGTTTAGAGATTGGGCGATAGTTGTCCAGGAAGGTGGGATCAAGCCCAGGTTTTTTTAGGACTGGCTGGACACAAGCTGTTTTAAAGTAATTTGGGACACACAGCCAGTAGACAGCAAGCTGTTAAAAATAATTAGTAAAAGGGACGCAATACAATCCATAACTTCCAATAAAAACATAGTTGGGATTTTGTCCAGAGGGCTGGAGGATACATGATGTCTGTGAGTTCAGGCAGAGTAACAGCAAAAAAATTGCTCAAAGAATCCCTGAGTGAGTGATCCAGTGCGAAAAAGAGAACTGAAGGGAGAAGCAAGGTGAGCAGATTAAAGTAGTTTATGAGTAAACACTAAAATAAGGTGGAGAATTAAAATGGTGAATGTAAAAAGTTACTCTGGAGCCCTATAATGTAATTATTCCGAACTTGATGGTGAACTGTGAGTTTATAAGTTTAGAGCCAATGTTTTGGCAACACTGTCATTAGAATTTATCTACTCAGGATTTCTTAAGCCGTGACTCGAAAAAATGCTAAACTGGACACAGATGTGATGGGTTTTAATTCATTAATTAATTTTATTTTTTATAAATGTCTTCCTTACAAGAACCCCAGCACATTTAAATGAGTCCAGGCCCTTTTTGTATTAATAGAACTGTGTTTATCTTCTTAAAGAACTGTGAAAAAAAAACTGTGCTTGCTGTCTCATAGTTTTCCACTGCTTTCACTGAGCACTTACTAGATCCTGGGAACTTGGATCATCCATCTCATGTTGGGTGAGTGGATCTTATGCTGGATGAACCAGGTTGCAAGGCTCTCCCACTCGCTGGCAGAGCGGCCGTAAATCGACAGACGGGGCTCAGCGTGCTGGTACTTACTCTCCTCCAGATCTTTGGCCACTTCCTGAAACAGATGCCAAACCACAGGAAGTGACTGAGTGTATTTGCTCACTGGACAGATAATTCTGTCACATCTGTGCTTTATATAAATACCAACAAACCAATTGTACTTTATGATCCAAAGAAGCATTACAGACATGAAAGACACTCTAGTAACATTTCCGTAGTCCACCACCAGTGGATGCAAGGCATCTACAACCTATGACAAACCAATAATGATAGATGATTCAAATCTTTGGTATATCTCTACAAAATACACTGAAGATACACATGTTTGGAGGAGAAAGAGAAATTCTACTTTAAATAAAAGGCAAAAAGCTAAACAAAGTTAATGACCCTACACACCTTTGCTGTGTAGAGATAGTTTATTGCAATCAGTTTTTTACTTTTTTTTTTAAATAGCTCAAGTTATATATCATAGTTAAATGACAATTGTATTAAATGTTTATTTCAACTTGGTAAAGCCACAGAGGTATTTTCACATATTTTGTCTAATAGGCCTTTTTCACTGCAGACATTTTGAAAGGATAAACATGATAGCTCTGATCTATTCAAGTGTCCCAGTAAGCCAAGACAGTCTTACAGTTAGCCAGCATGCGCAATACCAGACCCTGAAACTGAAGCAGCTAAATGGAATTCAGCCATCATTAATTTCATTATTTACAAGTGTGCTTTTCGTACTGTGACATGTCAAAATGTCTGCAGTGAAAAAAAGCCTATTGGACCTCTTTTGAAGACTGTACTTCATTGATATTTCCCTGACCATCATTATTATTCTTATTGATTCATGGAGTTGACCTCTGACCTCATAATTCCAGCTCAGCTACATCCAACTTCAACCTGAGCAGAAATCTAAGTAGACAAATGAAAACACCTGTGTGCAGGGACTTGAAGTGATATTAGTGCTTAAACTCATACTACACACACCTTGATGAGTCGTGCAAAGTATTCTCCTTTGATGTAGTTGTCGGATTTCAAGTAAATCTCTCGCAGTTCGCTGGCTCCCACAGGGTTGTATTTGGAGTTGAACTTGTCAAACCGATGAAATGTTTGTCTTCCCTAGGAGAGTAAATCGTGAGAGTGAATCTTCTGTACTGATGAGCACTTGCTTATTCCAACAAAGTGACTATATTGATTATTTTCAGATTACACATTAAGAGGACCTTGCATGGAACGTAGAAAATGATTGTGTAACACCATATGAAATGCATGAACACCCATAATTGCATCCTTGTGTCAATAAGCACAGGTTTGTGAAATGAGCTGTAGCTATTTGACAATGACAAATGAATTCTTGGCAGGCACATGGCATTATTATGTGATTACCTGATCTATTTGCCTTAAGGACATAGTCTTTTTAGATAAAATATACAAGGGTAACCTGATGTAGGCCTTGCAGAAATGTGACGAATTTGTTCTTACAGCGTGCACGTCCAGAGAGTCTACGGTGAGGTCGTAGGGGTCCATGTTAAGGTTGTTGAAGACTTCCTTGAGTGTGATCTTATTACTGCCTTTCTCCAAGACCACGCGATCTGCCTCTGTCTGGTATGTGGTCTTTATAAATTTCAGCAGATGCTTCTGGTTCATGCAAGCAGCAGCGTGTATATGTGTGTCCACCTGTGTTTGACATAAAGAAAACCGTGACAATGTGCATGACTTTATTGGACGAGTTACAGTAGGTCCATAAACTTAAGTTTATTTAGACTGAGGGTACTAAAGTTAAAAATAACTTCTGCTGTAGTGAGACAGCCCTTCAGCCTAAGGGCTCAGGTTGAAGCAGTGTTGGCCGGATGAATTGTATTACATATATCTACATTTATAATAGAGTTTGTATTAACTTATTGATTGTTTGCATACTGAACTATATGGAAAAATACCAACCAACCTTTCTGACGTTGTAGAAGTCTCTGTGTGGAACGCATTTCAGCTCTTTCAGCTCTGCCATTTCATTCATCATTTCATGAAGGTAGAATTTAGAGGCCAAGAAGTTCAACCGTCTGTGACAGTAGGTTTTCCTGTGAGGCAACACGACATAAGATCAGCCAAACATTTCATGTAGGAAAATGTAAGATATGTCATTACTACTTTTCAGCCCTACCCTGCTGACTAATCCTCTGCTCCTGGCATACTGTCCCCACAGTTCAGGAAGGGAAAACTATCCACACTATCTTGAAATACAGAGTAAAACATTTGTAAAATGTCCATTGGACCAATTGTTAAGAATATTCAAAACGTTTGGGTACTTACGTTGGGCCGTCAATTATCATTGCGAGGACATGGCTCAGGTCTATGGCAAAGGTCTCAAGATCGGGGTAAGGGAGGCTGCGAGGCTGCTGTTGTTTCAGGGCCTCTCCATTGTCGTAAACATTAACTATGCCATCCCTCATCTGTAGTTTGTAGTTCAGGTCCTCAGGAATACCCTCCATGGAGTATGGGTCCTCCCCTTCGTCAGGGAAAGGCCAGATGTCTACAGATGGCGGGAGTAAATAAACAAAACGGCAAATGAGGAATAATCATAGTCATAGGGACAAAAACAGTATGAGACATTCAAAGACATTGACATTATCATAATTATAAATTGTGTATCACAATCCATATTTTACCATGATAAAATTGTTGAAAGACAATTTAAAACAATATTGTAGCCCAGTTCTTTACAGTAGATAGTAGCACAGTTAAACATGGATTCCATTAATATGCACAAGTCATTATGTATTGCACATAGTCATTATATTTTGCACCTAGTCATCATATTGCACATATGCATTATGTGTTGCACAAGAACATTTAATAAGTTTTGTGACATTTGAGTATTGCCATATGACTAAGAAGATTGTCGTGAAGGCTCAACCATTGATCAATGTGCAATGATCTGTATGTATAGATAACAGCATGTGACACATGCTCTGTACACAGCCCAGAAGGACATAAATGCTTAAAAGTCACTGTTCTCTGAAATGTAGAATTCACTATTCCAATCAGGTTTGTGATATTACGTGAAACTAGTTTTGCCACCTTAGACTCTTCAAGCAGCGTTTAAGTATCTTATGATGTAAAGAACCAAAGTGAGGATGTTCTTAATAGGTCCCCTAATCTGAGAGGCATTTTTATTTTTTTTATTTTGTTGACATCTTTGCCACTGAGGGAAGATTACGGTGATGTTCTTGCACCGTACTTTTCTGAGATCACCTGCCAGTAAAATACCATGTTGTCTTATTGAAATTTCTGCTGCTGAAATTTGAATTTCTGTTGGCTTTGTTCATTTGGTTGTTGAAATGGCTACCTTGTTGCTTATGCTGACTATCCAGTCATCTGTTTATTCTTAACAAACTACACTTGCAGTGGCTTCACTTTTTACTAGGTGGTTAGAGCTGAGCAATAAAGCTGTTTATCTTTATTCTCTGTTCAGAATGGAGTTAACTTTCCAGAGTGTTTCGTAGCACTTTATCTACGAATCCCAACTCTAAAAATAATGTTCTATTTGTTCTAACCCTTTGAGCTTATAAACTTACTATATTTGGTTCCTATGTGTTAAGACATCCCAATCTTTTCTACACATACAGTACATTTGATGGGCAGATTACCAGTACAAATTGGTCATATCCATGTATTAATACTTTTAAGAATCAATAACACATTTTCTTTCTCTACCTCCTGTTTGCTGGGTTGCATTCAGAAGCTTCTGGAAGCTTGTCCTTATCTGTAATCAGGGATAGTTCAGCTGACCTTGGCTCACACAGCCTCTTAAGTTGTGTCTACTTGTTTCTGCTCTGTCTGAAGTGTTTGGCTGACCTTGGATGTGAGAGTGCCATCCACACGCAGACTGTAGTCTTCATTATGTCAGCTAATCGTGGCTTTCTGGCAGTTAACTCCTGTACCACATATTCTCTACATTTTTGTTCCTTACCCAAAGAAGAATGTAATGTTGGTTGGTTGAGCTGAAGAAACATCTCCACTTGAAGTACAGCCCCTAATAAAGTCGCAAAGGGGCCAGAAGTGTTTTTCCCCTTTCAGTATCCTTAATATTACTTAACATAGGGACAAAGGACTCTCCCAGATGATGTAACAGTCATATAGGTTTATGTTATGGCCATCAGTTTTAATTATTTCTGAGAAATCATTTTGGCATGCCGGACGGGTCTAAATACTACAATACCCACGAGCCTCAACATGAAGAACTGGCCAGTCATTAACGGCGCATGTAACAGAATTTTAAGCTTGGTGATTGGATGTTTTTTTTTTTTTTTTTTTTTTTTTTTTTTTTTTTTTTTTAGTCCTTAATCTTTTGTATTAATGATTTAACTGAGTTTCATGTCCATCCAAGCCATAGAAGTGCTCCAACTGTTAACACGTAACATTGTCTATAGGAAAAACTTATGGGACTTTTACTTAGTGAACCAGGTTTTCACAAAATAGCTCATCCCACTGCGCAACTCTATTGGACGTGCAAGAGTGACGACAATATAAATAATTGCAGGATTATTTGGTTCAGTGTGTAACACTTAAGAGGAGCTATTGGCAGAAATGGAATAATATTTAGTAAGTAAGTATGTTTTCATTAGTGTATAATCACCTGAAAATAAGAATCATGTTTTTATTACCTTTTTAGAGTAAGCCCTTTATATCTACAGAGGGAGCGGGTCCCCTCCCACAGAAGCAGCCATGTTTTTCGCAAGTTTTTGCGGCCACGTAGTTTCTCCTATATGCTTGGGAGCGTGAGGTGAGTGGTATTCAAATGGTTGCAATATGCAGTTTCACCACTAGATGCCACTAAATCCTACACACTGCTCCTTTAACCCGTTGAGTTTTTCTAATGAGGAAAAGAGGAAGTTCCCAAAATGCCCCTACCTGGCAAGACCTCATCCTCCTCGTGCCACTTCTCATTTTCAGCGTTGCGAAGGAACCGTGACGTGGTCCTGGGGAAGTGATGGTAGGCCAGTCTGGAGTATTTTTCCCTGATGAACAGCGCCCTAAGGAGACTCTGGGCTGCCTGCTCATAATCCTCAACTGTGATCTGGATAGGTAATGGAAAGTTTTAGTTTTGTATTTTACGTCACCAAGAAATAATTTTAAATTTCTTTAAATGCCCTTGAATTGTAATAATGAATTGAAACTATGGTACATGACTAAATGCACGCTCTTTCCAGTATGGTTGCCGGTGTTGCCTTGAAGCTGACGTAAGGCAACACCTGGCAGCCATACTGGAGGACCTCCACTCTTGAGCAAAATTGGCTCTTAACAGCAGATTGCACTTCAACAACCACACAATTGGCAGTCTCAGCAATTTTTAATTGACATTAATTGTATTCATTTTCTAGGGTGAAAAATTTTACTCTATTGACAGTTTTATCATTTTTGTTTTTAGATATCCTACAGTTGCTAGTGTACAGAGAATAAACTCCTTTTAATTTGGGTAAAAACATGGCCTTTCCTCTGACATCCTTTTGGCCAAACTTGTTTTTATTTTGCACCAGTATTGGTAAGAAACTAACAATACCTCATCCATTTTGTTTTCTGGTGTGAAATGACCGTTGCAGCCTCACCTGGTCTCTATCATGGCTATAGACTTTAAGTCTTGCTCTCTCGTCTGTTTGTTACTTTTTGTATTTGTTATTTGTGGACAGCCACTTCTTTTAATGATGGTACCCATTTTTGAGTGTAGGGAGACTTCTGAATCTGTGTGTTCATATTATGTGTAGTTGCGCATCAACATTCAAAGTGTTAATTCAGTTTACCCCTGCACAGTAATCTCCACTGATGGTTACTCTCTGGAAGTCTGGAAAGCTCTCTGTGTGACAAGGTTCAGGTGTGGTTGGGGAGAGCATTGGGGAAACCACGGACAGGGCCCAGTCACCACTGACAGGTATCTGCAAAGATACCGACTGTGAACGCTTCAACATGAAATTCTTCTTCCTAGTGACACACAAGAGAGGACAAGCATTACCCTCCTAACAAACTAAAAGCTCACATCTCCCTAAGGTCCACTGCAAAAAATTGGAAGTATTTTCTGTTTTTGCTTGGAGATTTAAGATGCAAAGGCTGTGGAGAGAGAGGCATATTTGATCAAACATATTTCCTATTCCTACTTCTTAGCAGACTCCTGAGAATGCTGCTCAGCCAGCTCCTTCTGCAGCGCCCGCTCCCTGTCCTCATGCAGACCGATAGGACAGTCCTCTGGGACGGTAAACAGTGCCAGAGCATCCTTGTTGTCTTCCTCTTTCAGGGCAGAGGCATACACCTTCTCTGCTAGCAGACGTACCTTCTCATCCACATCATTCATTGACATTCTTGGGAAAAGCCGTGGCATTTCTGAGGAAATTGAGAAAGATTTGAGTTTTAGTGAATGCTTTTTTTTTTTTTGTCTTGCCAAGAAAGATTGGGTTTAAAAAGGTATCTCAGAAGGAAGTGTATATTATAATTCATAATTTGCATTAAGGACTGGTTCTAGGCACAGAACTTCATTTCATGTAGCCCTACAGTGAATGCTCAATTATGCCATATAAAAATCATGATTGAGTCTTTTCCTTACAGTTAAAATGTTGATTCTGCTGCTGGTCCACTTCACATAGTTTAATGTTAGGTGGTGATTTCAATGGAAAGGAGAAAATCCACTATAAGGACTTATAAGGACCTACTTTCACTGGTGCTTGGCAAAGATTAATTTACAGAAATTACATGCTTGCTCCATTGTGATATTGTGAAGTAATTGTGATCACTAGGGAATTAGTTACTCACAGCAGCCATCAGCAGCAGTTATTGAAGTAGTTTTATGTTATAGTTTGTGTACTTGACACTGAGATTTTTGATGTAACAACATGGTTTTAGAATCTGTGCAACCTGCTAACGTGTTATATTTCATCTCATAAATGTGATGAAATATTGCAGCACAGGAGAAATAACATTATCTTAGTGGTGGCTAAGAATACCAGCAAGATAAACATGAGAACTACAAATGTGAATGTGAGGTAGGGGTGCTGGGGGTTAAGGGATGAACTTGTATGGAGATAGATTTGTCTCAATATTATTTGTGTGAACAGATTGACAATGTGTAATCTGTAAATATAAAACACCTTCCACAAATACAAAAAGATTTGTAAACTCTTTTAGTATTCTCAGTAAATATATTTCTAAAGGTGCGATTGACATGAAATTTTCATCAGATGTTGGTAAGAACTCATGAAATCAAAACATATATGTCCATAAATTAAGTTATGTATAATAATGTTAAATGACACAAGGAAAAAGTATTGAACACGCTTACTGAAAATCTTCCCATTCTTCCACACAAACAATCTTCAAATCTTGACGGTTCCTTGGGCCTCTTCTATGAACTCTGATCTTCAGTTCTTTCCATAGATTTTCAATTGGATTCAAGTCAGATGATTGGCCGGGCCATTCTAGCAGCTTTATTTTCTTTCTTTGAAACCAATTGAGAATTTCCTTGGCTGTGGGTTTGTTATCATTGTCTGGCTGAAATGTCCACCCTCATTTCATCTTCTTCATCCTGGTAGATGGCAGCAGATTTTTATCAAGAATGTCTCTGTACATTTTTCCATTCATCCTTCCTTCAATTATATGAAGTTTGCCAGTACCGTATGCTGAAAAACAGCCCCTCACCATAATGTTTCCACCTCCAAATTTCACTTTTGGTATGGTGTTTTGGGGGTGATGTGCAGTTCCATTAAATGAGCTTCAACATGCTTTTTCTTCAGTAATGGAGTCTTGCGTGGTGAGCGTGCATTCAGGCCGTGGAGGTTGAGTGCATTACTTATCGTTTTCTTTGAAACAATTGTACCTGCTAATTCCAGGTCCTTCTGAAGCTGTCCAAAAGTGGTCCTTGGCTCTTGAACAACTCTTCTGATAATTCTTTTCACTCCTCTGTCAGAAATCTTGCGAGGAGCACCATGTCATGGCTGGTTTATGGTGAAATGATGTTCTTTTCACTTCCTGATTATGGCCCCAACAGTGCTCATTGGAGCATTCAGAAGTTTTGAAATCCTTCTGTAACCAATGCCATCAGTATGTTTTGCAACAATAAGGTTGCAAAGGTCTTGAGAGAGCTCTGTGCTTTTACCCATCATGAGATGTTTCTTCTGTGACAGCTTGGTGATGAGACACCTTTTTTATAGGCCATCAGTTGGGACTGAACCAGCTGATATTAATTTGCACTGACAAGGGGCAGGGTTGCTTTCTAATTACTTATAGATCAAATAAACACACACTAATAGTGTCACATTCATGTAATAAAATAATGAATGCAGGTTACTTATTGCTGATTATTTATTTATTTTTTTTAAAAAACAGCTCATAGACTGCATGCTCTTTCAGCAGAAATTACGTTGTATCTCTCGGCCATTTTTGGATAGTATGTGATCGCCTGCTGACAAGTGGATTTTCGTTCCGACTGGCGGAGTTTGTCTAAAATCCATAAGCGTAGAACTGAGATCCACAAATGCCTTCTCGACTCACAAATAAAAACTGGATTCACAAATGTCATTAATTGAAATTAATTTAATGTATTCAGATATTTATTTATTTTATTTATTTGTGGAATTGGTTTGTGTATTTGCAGATCTGTTTTTATATTTGCAAAATATTTTTACACAATATTTTTGTATTAATGGAAGATGTTATATTTACAGATTACACATTTATACATGGATTGTCTATCTGTTCACACAGATAATATTGAGACAAATCTTTCTCCATAAACTTGGCACGTTTTGCAATGCCTCATCTTAAATCACACCAGTAAACATGTCTTGAGTAGCTGACTTGTGTTTCAGTGCTGGCAACATGTTATGCCAACATGTTGGGCAAGTTACAGTAAACAGTCAATCACTGTCCCGGGTGTCCTATACAGGCAGTGTGACCTCTCAACCCCTGGGGTATTAAGGGTCACCCTCTCTGGGATTACACAACACTGGGAATGCTATGCAACACACAGAAAACCAAAAACAAGAAGTTATCTGCATTAATGACACTTGAGATATACACATTAATATATATCCATTTATTTATTTAAAAAAATTATAATAAATAAATAAAGCCAAATGCTGTCCACCACACTGGCGGGTAAATATTTGTACCAAAATAGTCATGTAAAAACAAACTGCTGAGTCACCGCATTTCGGTGTCATTTACGGCACGCTGTCCTCTACTGTCTGTGTCAGAGTATGACACACACACAAGCTGACACTACCATATGTGTGCGTGTCTAAACAGTGCTGCGAAACTGTCTCAAGCACTCCTAGTTTTGCGGCACCGTTTACAGTACGGGACATCAGATACTCCACTAAACTATCACTTGCCACCGGTCTGCTGCTGCAACCCGGTATCGGGCCAAAGCGTGTAATACACACGCCGGTCCACCATGGCAGTGTCACGTATTCAACACGTTCTCATTCTGCAGTCAAGTTAGCAATAACAAATATGCAGCGTCCGGTTAGACTTTCAAAATAAAGCTTGTTGCGAAACATTTGCGGTGACGGTCGCAGTTCGGTTAGGTTTAGGCAGCAGAACTACGTGGTTAGGTTTAGGAAAAGATCATGGTTTAAGTTAGAAACTACTTCCTTAAAACAATCAATGTTGACTATTGGTTTCACACGGGAAATGAACCTCCTGTGTGAAAGTCCCGTGTTTGACCCATTACTTGTATGTTTGATCCTTAAGTACATTTAATAACATACTTAAGTAGAATTTTGAGATCAAGACTTATTTAGTTGTATTCAGGCTTGAACTGATTTAACCTTTGATCAATATATTAATATAATTTTCTTCAAATATTGCTCTGGTCTCAAGTTTTATATTCAACATAATACCTTATTCCCCTTCCACAAAAGTCGCCATGTTGCACCGCCAACGGACAAACTAAACACTGGCTCTATATAGGCCCGCTTTAAGTTTTTCACGAGTTTCATGGCCACCATAGTTTCTCCTAAAAGATTGGAAGGGGAGGGTGATGTCAGCGGTATTGAAATGGTTGCAACCTGCAATTTCACAGCTAGATGCCACTAAATCCTACACACTGGACCTTTTTTAAGTCAGTCAAAATTGTTTTTCTCTTCAACTCAGTTGAACTCAATTTTTGCCAAAACTCTAAACCAAATCAATGTAGGAACAGTAAACTAGGTAAACATTCCCAAAGAATCTGCAGATAAGTATCTGATAAGTCACATGATTCAGATTTTCCTAGCTTTTGCTGTAAATGGAAAAGGAATGTCTGGCCCTTTGTTGTTAGAACCATCGTTTTGGTTCCCTCGACCTTTTGGTTTGCAAAACAGTAATGTTTATTTGTATTGACCTAATTCTCTTACATACCCATGGCATGAACTAGGGTCCTATTTTTAAACTCGGAGACCCTGTGAATTCATATTTTGGTCAGACTAGATGATGGACAGCAGAGTTGTTTTGTAAATACCTTTGCCTGCTTGCTTAATCCCCCAGTGTGAAAAGTACTGTTGCTATCCAACATCCATTAGTAGTGGAGATATTTGGCTATTCTGATCACCATGTCATCACTGTTACTAATAATATTAATGTTGCAGCCAGTGTAGGTCACTCGGCCAGTTCCAGCATCAATCCCTGTGGAGGTATTTGAATCAACAAGCAAAAGACAGGATATGCTGTACCATTGTATCAAATAGCAAACGTCTCTGCTGCAGACTCGCTATCCTAAGTGATTTACATGCAACTCTATCTGCCTGAAAACTTTGAGTGATCGTGGTGCCTTCGCAGATGACACCATTAACATTTGCTCTCACATTGGCACAATTTTCTGCCTGCTCCTTGGCTAGCACATTTCGGAAGCCGTCATTCCTGACGAGCCTCTCTGCATGTGTACACTCTCCCTACTGGAACAGCTGAGCAGCCTCTAGGATGACCTTGACCTACATCCCCCTATTATGGAAACCTGACCAACACAAAGCAGTCTGGGTATGTCGTGAGGGTCTTGGATACTTGGATAATAAAATTTTAATTAATATGCTGATCTGTTTTTTTGGAAGAATAGACCTTTTATGTAGCTTAACATATCACACAATTCCTTACATGAATAAAATGCTTCAGCAATTCACAACACTCACTCTTAATAGTATATACACCCCTTTGTTTCAGCTGTCACTTTTGAATCAGAAGTTTTAGAATCAGAAAGTGAATCATCCATCAAATCTCACTGCCTCAGTGACTTAGACTGTAGACATTGAATGAATCTCTTAATAACTGGTAATTGTTATCGCATTGCATCTCAGTGTCACGACACAGCTCCATAATCAGTAGAGGAAGCTGTCTTCTCTTACCTTCTGCTGTGATTTTGGCCATGTTTGGCTCTTTCAGTCTCTGCCTGTTGAGTCAAGTATTTCAGCTTTCATGTGTCTGCTTCTGGACTCCCTAGCTCTTAGTCTGTGGCTCCACTGTTTTCATTTGTCTGCCACTTGCTGCCGGGTCTCAGAGAACACTTTAAAGTGTTGCTGAAACCTCTTGACAATGTCAAGACTGTCCTCAGGTCTGGTGTCTGTATCTTTCTTGTATCTACGATGCGTCTCTTCTAGGTTTTCACTCCGACTGCCTCAGTCAGGCTTTGCTCTGCTGTTTTATGTGGTCCAGTACCTGTATGTATAATGCAGCTGCTGGTTGTTGCTGTCTTGAGTGTCCCTCTCTATTTCTATTTTAGGGTGTTGAGAGCGTCATGGCAACAGGGGCTGCTAATCCAGGCTGGTATGTCACAACTGGCTGCTAACATGTGAGCGGCTATCTGTGAGATGGGGCAATAAGGAGGGAATAAAATACTATGGCTCTAAGGTAATATTAAAGCCCTGGGAAAGTACATTTGAAAAAGTCTTAATTTTTCCCAGGTGGCAGAGGTAAGTATAGCTTTGGCCACTGGCCATGCATTTAAAGACCAGAAAAGCCATTTACTGAATAAAACAGTTTTTACTGGGGCAAGTTTTTGGATTTGCAATTTTTTAAGAATCCATTATTTACCAAAAGCAAACAATCCCTACAATTCTCCATGGTTAAGCTAGCATGTAAGGGTTTATGCTGCTACAGTCAGTGTGTTTACTGCAGAAAGATGACAGTAAGTCATGTAAACAAATTTGTTTAATGGGAAACCCAGTTAATGCCATGTACAGTAAATGCTTAACTGTGTTTCTAATGTGGTTAATTCATGCTTGCACGCGCTTGGCAAAGACTCGGATATCGAGAGTATCACTCTGACTGCAGTACACAATGGACCTGTCAATACTTATAACTGTGTATCCTTGTATTCCGAAATAACTCAATCCAAAGTCTGACTAAAAGTGAAAGCAAAATATGTGAAGTAGTAGGGTATTTGTAAAACTGTGAGGTAAAATGTATGCTATCGTAGAAAAGGTTTCAGTCATAGTCATCTGGACACTGTTTTCAGAATCAAGACGTTTCGGCTCCCATCCGGAAGTCTATGATAGAACACTCCTGGACAAATGAGGGGCTACACCGTCTAAAATGTATGCTCTCACATTAGTAGTGCCTGTCTTCTCACTGAGAAAATGAAATGAAAATACTTTACATTTCAGGGGAAAACGAGTTCAACCTGTTTGTGTGGATTGCGCAAAATGATCTATTGTTCCGCTATTCAGGCTTTTATTATAGTTATACTTTGAGGTATGCAGTGGGTTAATGTAGAATTCTCCACGTGGTTTACTGTTTCATTGTTCTCACCTACAAACCAAAACACACTACAGTTGTTGCCTGAAATGTATAACTCTTTATTAGAGCTGGCTTCAGACTACAGTACATATAACTTTGATTTACAAAGGAACAGCATTTTGCTTTCACTATATTGATGAAAACACAGTGCAAAGTCATTACAGCTCTTCATAACAAGTTGCCAACTGATGACAATCAAACATTAGTACTATAATAAGACAGTGGAACAAGAATGTGGAGTAGGGTTGTACAGTTTAATCCTTGTCCAGCACCAATGAGAAGAGGTGGATTTCTTTGTTAATTTGATTACCAACACTGTCAGCAGATGCTTGGAGATCTGTGGCATAAGTGCATGTTTTTAATAAGTGGACGTGAGCATTGTGCTCGTTACTTTAGTGAAACCATTGTTTTTTGTTCTGTACGAATGTCTATGTGCCTGTGTATACTATGTTCATACTACACTGAAGTATTTACTCACCTTTCCCAAAGCAGGGTGTAGACTGCTGCTTACAAAGGGGCATGTCCCGTCTCCTCATTTTAATCTGCATTGACCCAAGAGAAACAAAGCTTTAATTAACAATGGACTAATCCACAGTTCAGTGGTGGATTTGTAACTTACAGGTGAATTCTGAGTGAGCTGGTAGAGTTTCAAGTCTACAGAACCAAATTAAGGTAGTAAATAAGTGGCTCCAAAGTCGTACAGTATGTTGACTTGACATTTCAAGAGAGTGTATAGAGAGCCAAGGTCTGCCTGCACCACTTTTGGGCTAACTTCCATTTCACTAGCGCTTGTTTGAGGGTTCCTTTCATTTCTTTTTCTGAAAAGCTAAAACATGATACTGGATAGTAAAATTTGAGAACTTCATATTTGTAGTCAAGACAATTATTTTGTTAGCATTCAACACCTACTGCTCCACTGAGGTTTTGATAGTGTGCCTACGGCCAAGATGGATGTTAGCTGTAGTAGTTAAATGCTAAGAAAAAAACATGTTTGATCTTGGCTACAATTATGAACTCCTCAGATGTTGCCTTGTGCAGTAGTAGATAAACACTGAACTTAGAATATTGTCAGAAAACCCCAGTTTAGCTTCTCAGGAAGTACACTAAAAGAGAAACCATCATGGAACAAGACAAGAATGCAGCCAAGTGTTCTAAAATAACAGATTTATTCCCTGCAGGTGGAAAGTGCATGTGGGAAATGTTTGGTGTTGCAGTACTGTTAAGTTGCCAAAATGCTAACTTAACTGCCATGATTCTGAGGCTTTACACAGCACTTGCCCACGCAACATGTGTTTGTAATGATAGACCGGCTGGAGGGTCAGTGGAGTTAAGGGGGATTAAAGTGCAGTTCAGGTCTCCTCACGACACACACACAGCTCTCAGTAAGTCATATCAGGAGCAGACGTACATTTTCTGCACTGCATCGATTACTCACACATTCAGAGAAAAATATGCGCACATTTTGAAATGAGAAATTAGCTCAGGGTCACATAAAAAATAAAAGATGGGTTTTATTTTAAGACACAAAGTGGTGCAATCAATGCTGCAGGTTTTGCTTTCAAATTCACTCCATTGTTTTAAAATTGTAATGTAACGTGTGACTTGCCGTGGCACTTATGATGATCATTCAGGTGACAGTGAAAGTCTATGGTGGTTCAGTTCTCAGGGCTATGGCTGGACATCAAGACTGTGTTGGAGAACTTTTTACCCCTTGTGACTAAACAGTGGCTGATGTTAGTTGAATAAAGTATACAACTGAACTGAGGTGACTGACACTTGTGAGAGTAAAAGAAGTAGAAAAGAATCAAATACTTTATTGATCCCCGAGGGGAAACTTTTGTTACAGCAGCTCGCCTTTACGTCAGTGCACACAGGAATAGAAGTACTAGCAAAAAATACACTATAATACAGGTCGGAAAATAAATTAAGTACCAAGTGGGTATAAGTATAAAATAAGTGTGAAGTACCAAGTGGGTTTACCGGTTGATGATAATACTGTATAAGGTAATAGTGCAAACCCAGTTTGGCAATTGGCTGAGAAAGTTTCACATTAAATGCTGTGTTGGTTTAGGAATTTCCTGTTGTTTTTTTTCTGTCAGAAGAATGTACACACAGCCAAACATTGCAACACTGGGTCACACTGCTCTTTTGCGTGTGTGAAGGCTCTGCACTGACACGCATTGTCAGTGTACTAACAATATCAATGTGGACATGTTTGTCTCTATTTAGATATTCAAATTTTCCTAAAACTTTCAAAGCAACAGTGGCAGCGGAGGTAGTATTACTGTATGTTTATAATCTGAGTTGAACTGTTCAGCTGAGTGTATGGCTATTTGTCAGTATTTTTAGATATGTGATATGGCTGTTGCAAGATGCTTCCTTGTTTTTTGTTTTTTTTTGTATTCAAATTTGGCACACTGAGGATGACTGTGCATTTGACTGTGAAAGTGTAGAAAATGTGTCTCAACGATGACAGAAGAGACTGTAGTTCTCTTTTAAGCAAGATTTTTGATTAAATGTATTTATTAATTTGAAAAAGTGATGTTTTTTTTACCCAAGTAATCTAAAATTATTAAAATTTTGCCCTCTAGCAGTCGTTAAATGAAAATTAACTTTTAAAAAAAATTTGAATTAGGCTAAAATGTTGGTCAGTGTGCACTTCATTTTACTGTCCTTTTGATGCACATCACATTTTTAGACATGCTACAGATGGCAATGTCTTTTTTGTATAGACATTTTTGGTCCCCAGAGGATGAAGTCCTCCTACTGACTTTGGTGATCCCCTGACTTTTACTCTAGCACCACGAGTGAACCTCATTCCTATTACAAGAAATGAAACAACTTAAAATATTCTAATTCTTCTATTCTGATACCTCCTAGATGCTTTCTGATCAAATAATATAGGACTGAAATCATCTACTACTTTTCAGAAATGTCCATCTTTACTTTAGAATATTTGAACTGTATTGACCTCCAGGGCAAAATACAGCTAAGGTATTTCAGTCACCAGATACCATCCTATAAAGTAGGCCAAGTAGAAAGAATGCAAGAGTGTTTAAAAAGATAAGATGTGACAATAGAAAGAAGAGGAAAAAAAGTCAAACTGAAGGGCAAAGAATCGTTGTAACAGCAGTGTACTTACGGTTTGCAGCGTTGTGCACAATGTTAACACCTCTTGGGACTGTAGAGACCCTTATAAGACGTCGCAGGACAGAAGACAAGACTTGTCTTGTCCTCTTCTAGCATGCAGGCGCACAGCAGGTTTACTCTTTCACTGCCAGTCTGGACAAATGTAACGGGTGCACAATTTAAATGTATGAAGTTACAGCGTTCAAAATGAGCTTGAGGAAGTGATCTGCATCACTGTTGCTCTGAGTAGATAGAGGAAGTGTTGGAGGAAGCTTGTATTTGCACCAGTACGTCTGTCACTTCTGTCACAGTATGGAAACTCTTTATAGACCACACCCCTCCTTGTTTATTCGTGGTGTATGTGCTGGTCATTGTGCAGGCAAAATCTTAGTGGCACTTTTTTGAGGATAATGATTGCACAAAAAATAAAGACCTGTGTCGGATAGTATTTAGATAAATAGCATGTTTTATCTAAATTTTAAGACATAGCCTTTTTTTAATGGTTAGGGTTTTCCTGATCCATTTAAAGAGAGAAGGAAGTTTTGACAATCACAGAAAAGAGCTACTGACATGTGGCACAGGTCATGGTCACAATTTGTCTATTGAAAATATATATATAAATTGCTTATTTCACCATTTTAATTCTACTTAATTCTCCACCTTATTTTAGTGTTAACTACTTTAATCTGCTCACCTTGCTTTTCCCCTGAGTTTTGTTCCCAACACACACGCGCACACACCTACACCTCTGTCTCTTACTGCACACCTGCTTGCCCCGCCTCTGTTTTTCTCTCCCTGTATGTAACTGCTCTGTTGATTTTTTATTTTTTTTTATTTTATTTTTTTTTTCACCCGCGATTATGTTTTCACAACAGCAGGTGAGCCTCGTGTGGAGGAGGCTTGTTGTTAATGATGTAACGTATTACAATGTTCCAAACTAACAGGTGCACTCACAGGCTTTTACAAAACAAGTATAAGTAGGCCTACATTAAACAGTAGACTCTCTACGTGTCTCTCTGCAGAGCATGTGCCGCACAGGAGGGGTCGAGCGAGGGGCGATTGTCTATTATTAATTGATCGCAGATGTCGTTGTCTCGTACAGATAAAGAAAATAACACTTAAAAATGCTATAATGGGTCAAATACTTTGGCGGCCATTAATATAACTGGGCAGCCCGCCCAAGTAAAGTCTTAATGTGGGAAACACTGTTGACCTTTTTATTGTATAGTTACCTTAACTTATCAAAACTATACATAGTATTGACAAGGTAAATCCCACCTCAGGATCAATAACTTCTGAATTCTTATCTACCTACTGTACAAATTATACTGGTATAGTGCTTCTCATTTAGAGAGATGCAGTAAGGGAAAGGGATCTTTATTAAATGAGTAAAGGATACTTAGTAACTTTGCCAAAACAAATTATGGGAAAGCTTTTCTGTCAATGTAATGAAAGCTAATAAACATCAGTGCTACACATTTGTCAGTGGGCTACCTACAGTATCCTATGCAAGCTGGGGCTCAGGTGGCTCCAGAGAGGTGGAGTAAGGCTTACAACACCACCATGTGGACAGTAAAGGAAAATCTTCTGTCAGTGAAGTCCCTCTCATGGCCCCTGGATGGCTGGATCAGAATTTGAATTCTGTATACTTATGCCTTAACTTTTCCATTGTTACAATATTTCTTGAATATTGAATTTTCTAGAATATTTAATATTCTAGTATTTTACATCATATCTTAATAAAGACACTGGTCAATTTAAATTATGTTGAGCAAACTGCTTTAAAGTTATTATATTACAAGAGTTTTGGTGGCCTTATAGTCTAAAAGCAGTAACTACGTTATGTACACACTCGATGCCACAATGTTTCTTGTTGCTTTCTACTGGCTGTCCAATAAAGGCACAAAAAATTTGCATTATACTCTGGGGTGTGATTAGTGTAAGACCTGCCACTTGAGTGTATATCATCGTTCACCTGATTCCTCCTTCCTCGAAGGGTTGATTTTTACAGAAGTACAGTTTTCAAAGTAATAAGGTGGCACTTAAAATCATGGCAGCGATTTCTCTGGGAGTCCAGTACGTGTCATGCAGACCTTACATATGAGCAGACAACTGGGGGGGCATTTATGTCATACTTGTAGTTGTAATTATGAGTATAGCCCAACTGATACTGGATTTTTGAGACCAATACTGATATTTGACGACTTAAAAAGATGATGATATATTGGCCGATTACTCGTTTGTTTGTTTATGCTTTGCATTTAAAAAAACAAAAACAGTCTTAATGTGGATCCCTTAGATTAGTTTTTTCTTTCTTTTAAAGAATTGTGACCAACATACATACATTTTGCAGTTGAGCAATCACCCTGTCAGTGCTCTCTGGTTGACAAGCTATATAATGTAGACAGTTTCTAAACTACCTCAAACCTAGTTTGGCATTTCTGTACTGCCATTTTGTGTTACTTATTGGCCGACATATACACCGATACAATATATCTGCAGTAAGCTAATATCACTGACATATCACCATGACCAATTTATCAGCCTACCTCTTATTATGAGTGGGAGATATCAGGCATTTATGAGGGCTACAATATCTCCCACTTGGCGAAAGAACTAAGCAAGAGTTGATGTTGAAAATGTATTGCATTAAATGGTGCCTTATAGATTATATGTATGGTGAATTGTTCAGTCGAGCCAAATAGTTCTGAACAGCGCTACATTCATGTTGTAGTTACTGCGCACAATGTTATTTAAAATAAATAAATAAATAAATAAAAAAGTCACATTAAAAATGCATTTTATGGATGGACTTTGCAAAGAGAAGAAAAGTATCACAGAAAACATTTTATTACAAATACAAACAAGAATAGGCGATTCTCATTTGAAGAAATCGTTAGTTATTGATTTAATTAAAGGATTTACTTATTTTGTTTTGAATTTCTTTGCAAACAAACATTTGCAAAGTCATAGAGGCTTCAACCATACATTTTATGTAATATTCTACTCATTCCAATGGGGAGGTTTTGATGTTTTAATGAAAATAATCAGATTTATGATAAAATTGTTTGTAATTTCAGGACAGCGTGACCACTCTGCACATCGGTGGAGGTCAAATTCCATAGTGATTAATATCTGTATTTAGTCCTCATTTGAGTGTTCCTGGTTTGTAGAGGAGCACACTGCTCCTTTCTCTCCATTCATCAAAACTAATTATCTTTGAATTATCTTTGCCAAAAGATAATTCATTTTGTTGTAATGCTGTGATTACGCAATTTTAGGAACCCAAGACAAATTTAATTTCAGCAGCTAATAAAACATGTAGTATTTTTAGAACGGAATGTGCACCATTGTTTCACATATTTTGGACTTTACAAGACTCAGGATTTAATCAGATTTTACTACACATACCATTATAAAATGGTAAGGCACATATACTGTGTTGCCTATGGGCCTCCTAACACTAGCAAACACATGCACAAGCAGAATAGTTAATTTTAGGTCACCAAATAATGTTCTTTTCATGGTTGCATTCGTTCATTTATTTTGAAGCAAGAACACCGCAGCCAGATGCAAACTATTACAATTCCTGTCATGTTCACCATAACAAGACATAAATCATGTTACCTAATAACATGTCAAGTAGCCTAATTTCAGCTGAATTATGAGTAAATTAGGATTTATTACATTCAAATAAAGAAGCAGATACAAAATTAGGCTTTTAAGATGAAACATTTAACATAACCACAGTAAGTGCTTTGTTGAAGCTGCATTGACTTTGAACCGCTTGGCCTGCATTTGTTACATGTTGCCTACTGTAAAGCTAGATGGCAGCACAACACTTACTACCTCATCAGTCCTTCAGCTTCATAACAAAAACAGGCTCTCCATCACTTTAAAGGTGTTTGGTTGAATGGTGATAGGAATACCTGGCAACTTAAAAACATCTCAAATATGATTAATTTCCAGGAAGATATAATCATCACAGTGAGACTTAATTCACATGAAGAATACAGGACAAGATAATTATTTAGTTAAGATACACACTTCATTGAAGTTAAAATCCAAAAAGAGACATGTTCAATATGTATTTTGGATGTATAAAAATATAGTTGTATTGCATGTTTAAATATAAGGTAGCTTTATATATCCTTATATACAAGCTGATAATGACACATTTTTAACCATGTATAGGCATATATTGTATGAATTGCACTTCACCAGATTCAGTTCACTTGTGAAAGGATCCTGTTTGCCGCAGTTTGGGGTCTAGTAATGTCAGTTTCTTGAGAAAAAAATCCTCTCCTGTCGCGGCCTTGGTTCCTCCTCCGTTCATGGGTATATCAGAGAAGATCTTCAGGGATTGTCTTCTATCTCAGCTGCCAAGCTCACTTTGGAAGCTGAAGAAGAGACAGACATTCTTGTCAAGTCGCACAGATCTGACTTGAATTCATCCTTAAGTCCACACACTTGTTTAGACACACCTGCACCTAAGCATATACAAACAGTATCTATTATTAGAATCTGTCTTTCATCTAGTGATCTGAGAAAATCTCCCTTTTGATGGACTGTACAGATGTAGCAGCCATTCTTTCTACATATCTAGTTGTAAATCTGTGGAATAAAACCTCTGGGGGGACTTATCTTCATCTGCTGTGAGCAAATGACCCCAACAAGGACTTTCTTTTGCCTTTCCATTCCTGTCTTAGACCATTGTGCGTGTACTTTTGTGTCTGTGGACTCGCTGACCAGCTTCAGTGCTCCGTCTTTGCCCTCGGTCTGGGGGGGAAGCTGAGTGACATCCTGGAGTGAGCGGCGGCGCCGCCCGTAACCCTTCGAGCCAATCTTCTTATCGGGAGCATTTTCCTGATTTTGCCTGTTGCTAGTAACTTGCAGTCGGTACACCAGGTCATGATATGCACATGTGACTAGGAAGCAGACGGATGATTGGGATGATGCTGACCTCCTGGGTCTGATATTTGCTGATATCGGACATATCCGAAAGCTGGAAAAGGAAAAGAAACATTTATGCTCTATTTTCAGACTGCTTTCCAGGGTTGTTAAATCTGACCTGGCAACACACAATATGTTGACAGGGATTAAATCCAAATTGTCATCAAGATTTATCTAAATTCATGTGAATTGATCAGTGCAATAGAGGATAGATCATCCAGTCTTCAGATACTAACCTTATTAAAAATATTTCTTTTCTCACATGGTGGACATTTCATTTGCAATTCATTTGTAACTCCTGTGGTATCAGACAACATCTGTGGCACCTTCAAATGCTTAATAAATGCAGTGCTTTGGGGGTCTCCTGGTATCCTAATGTTTAAGAGGCATACCACATAACTGCGATGCCCCTGGTCGATTCCAGCTGGGAACCTTTTGTTGCATTTCATACTCTTTTCTGTCTCCCCACGTTTCCTATCTATCTCTACACTGTCAACTATCAAATGAAGCCAAAAATGCCCCCAAATGCATCTTTTCTTGTTACCTTGATGGAGGTGAGACATTGCCGTCCTGCTGTGGTCCAACATGGATGTCAGAGAGCCGGTCCTTGTCTGTCACTAAGCTGTTGTGCAGGTCTCTCTTCATACGGCTCTGCAGCCATACTCTAAACCTGCCATGAAGGACAGAAGAGGTTGTGATAGCAGAAACAGAAATTCTCTGACTTTACTGGGATATTCACTTGTTCTCATTAACTTACAGGAGATATTTATATCAAGTGTCATTAAAGGCGAGCACCTGATTTGAATGTTAAAGGACTTTTTCCCTAGAATGAACACAATGTTCTCACAGTACTTGTTGTTCAGGCAGCTCACCTTTTTTTCAGACTGGTGTTGAGCTCCCCTGGGGTACCTTTTACCAGTGGCAGGACAGTAGTGAAAACACAGCAGCAAATGACAGTCTGCAGGGCTAATCTCATTTTGGCTGGGAGCTGTCAGTGGTAAAGATAAAGACATTATATTAGGAGGTTACCTCTGAACTGCTGCCACAACTGGTGTTTGATTTGTGTAAGACATTGAATTGGCAATTGCATAGCCACAACATGGTGGTTAAGAGTCAGTCAGTTGGTTTGTCAATTACAAATCAGTATTAGTGGATTTGTAAGGCAGGTTATTTGAAGAAACATCCAGTCATCAGTACAACCAGAATCACTGAATAAAAATGAAAATCTTCACTCAACTCCTAGTCCTTGAAATTCCTTTCCCAAATTTGACAGGACATCAATTTACATTCTTAAATACCTAAAGAATTCTTTAGCAATCTTAGTAATCTTAAACTTAAAATTGTGGAAAAAATCACTTACCTCAGACTGACTATCTTGTAATGTGATGTAGAGAATTTATGATGCACATCCAAGTGTGTTGTGTACTGTTTAGCAGAGTTAGGTGTTTTTTCCAAAGCTGTAAAGAGTTTACCATGAGTTGAAGTCTGAAGTTTACACTGCTAACATGAGAGGCTTTATAGAGGGAGGGAGGGAGCTGTACCTGAATGCCAGACCCAGTGGGAGGGACTGTGGGACAGTTCATGTCAACCCCGTCCACCCCACATGGAGACAGTCAAACCAAAAACACGCAGATAGAGATTATGATCAAGTCAGCAATCCCAAAAATGCCTATTAGTTTGTGTAAATCTTAATTCTAATTGAATACACCCCTTTCGTTCAAGAAAGTGTTGAAAGCATTGATTTTAAGCATTTCAGGATTTTGTAAATTGAGCACTTTTTTTTTCTCTTCCAAAGGTTTATTTTTGGCTCTGCAAATGGGAGACTTATGTGCATCAAGTCTATTTACATATTTTCTTAAGGGTCTTTTAATATTTCTCTCGAAACTGGTTGTTTTGGGAGTTATACTAGTGCGTTCATTGGCCATGCATGCTTTAAGGCAGTTAAGTTGGGTGTAAATGTTAATAGCTCAATTAACTCTAAAGGAGATGTGTTTTTGGTTAGCCATCTGTGATTTTAATCGCTACAAAAGGTAAAGTATATTTAAACTAGCACTGTGTTGTTATGGCAACTGCATGCACTGTGTAAATTTAAGGAAGGAACTTGTGCTTTTTACTGAACTTGTGCACCTCCAGATGACCATTTTAATCATTCTGAGTGTTACTTACACCCACCGGTAGTTACTTCCAAGCATTATAAACAAGGGCAGTGTGTTCTGCATGTGTAAAGATTAACATGCATTAAGGTCGTCCTTGTTAGCTACAGTGTAATTTTCAGAGCAGAAATTGAGAGACATCAAAAGTGCAAAAGGCTCCCTATTTTAGAAATGTATTGAAAATGAATAGCCTATTACATTTTATGTAAAGTTTGAGTATTATCCTGAAGAACTGACTGCACTTTGTGTAAATTAGTCAATTAGTCCAATGCAAGTCTGTGTTGGACTACAAGTAACCATATGTAAAATACAGATGCTTTACAATATATTAATCATTAATTCACCTATAGATAAACTAATTCACATTTGCACGAAAAACACTCATTAGTTAATAGAGGTTAAAAAAAATTGATGATTTTAGGTTTTTGTTTTTGGTTTCTGTGGGAAATGATCGTAGTATAAGCATTATAATGCTATTGTGTGTGTGTAATTGTCTCACACAATAAAATTGATGGTGGATGTTTGAAGGGCATGGTGGTCCATTTTAAAAAGTGCGTGATGTAGTGATCCTATGGCAATACCCGCCATAATATTGCTGTACAAGACGCCTCTTTTTTGTCCTTTCTCTGCCTGTTTGTCATTATTCACAACATGAAGTCAATTTGCAGTCTGATACTGCTTATAATTGCTTATTTTTTGTAGTGTTGTCAAAAATATCGATATTTTGATAAATATCGATACTGAAATATCTGAACGGTACCAATACTAATTTCCCGAAGTATCGATACTAGCCGCACTTTCACTTCTCTCCAAAGGCGCGTTGACGACCACCACACGCGCACTCGCACTCGTCTGATTCGCTCTGGTTAGCAAAAGTGAAGTGAATGGAAAGATGGCGAGTGCAACGCCCGCGCGACCGGCTTTGGTTGATAAGGAACACAGCAGGAGTGCTATCTGGAAATATTTTGCATATGAGGCAAATGAACATGGAAAGCCGAAGGACACAAGCAAGCCAATATGCAAGAGATGCTACAGAACAGTGCTAACAAAAGGCGCTAACACCACTAATATAGCAAAGCACCTGAGAGACCGACACCCGGATCTGTATAAAGAATTTCTCGAGGTTGGTATTATTATTATACATTACTGACACTCTATCCTCCAATTTGATACTGTTAAGAGCTTTGACACAATCTGTATTGTTAAAAGCACTATATAAATAAAGGTGACTTGACGACTTCATGTCGATCCAGTGAGCACTGTTTTCGCGTGTGATGCACGCACGTTTGCGTTTAAATCTGTTCATCAAATAACGTTAATGTATTAACCAGCTTTTATGACCGATGAGCAATGCATTTGTTACAGTATATTTTAATCTTTGATAACAGTAGGTATTAGGTAATAAAAATATAACGGATCATGTTAGCTCTGGTCCAATGAAAAAATATTAACAAATAGAACTTTGGATTTTAATTAGTACATGTATTAGTGAATGTTAGTTTAAATCAACTTTTAACTTTGATTAACAAATGTTTTGTAAGTATTTTTCATTGCTTATTCATGTTAACAAATATCTATTACCATTAACCTAAGTTAAGTCTTAGATTAGTTCATTCAGTTAATTTTAAAAGTGTGGTCAAAAACTGCAGCAACAGATTCAATTTAATTATTTTGTTTACTAATTTGATACTTGATGCATAAGATTGCACTGATTTTGTTTTTGCTTGAAGTTTAAGTATATTTTATTTTTGATAAAATGATTTTACTTGGAAATACAAAAGATTGCACTTTTTTTTTACTTGCACTTTATTGGTTTTTGAATGTAATGCAATCTGAGAGGCTTTTGAACAAGTGCACTACCTCAGGACAGTTTTGTTAATGTAAAATATATGTTCTAGACTTGTTATATTTAGCTTTAAATAAAAAAATAACCCCTTAATATTGTGGCAGTTTTTTTCTCCCTGGTATCGAAAATGGTATCGAATATCGATATTTTTCAAGGTATCGTATCGAAGTTAGAAATTCTAGTATCGTGACAACACTAATTTTTTGTGAGCTTTGGTGACACCAAAGAACATAAATAGACACATAAGAAGCATTAAAGTGGTGCATGACCTGCTGTCAGTCACTGAAATTTGATTTCCCCACTTGGCTCCATGGTAGCACTGATGATGCAGTATGACCCAATCAATGAGTTATCTGTCAATGTGTATGACTTGATGTGTACGGCTCTTGGTTTGTTTCTTTAAAATAAAATTTAAACAAACTGTGATCATGAACCGGACCAGAACTAAAAGTCAACAATATATCATATTTTCCTTTGGTACTGGACCTAATGAACCAAACTACAAGTGTGACAGCGCCCTAACAAATCGCTTGAAATTATAGACTAACCTTTATGAATTGGCACATTTAACGTTCTGGTCTTATAATGAACTGAATTGACAAGTAATGGTAGTCCTTCCCAGTTTGTTCAGAATCTTTTGCCTCCAACTTGTGTTGACCTGCATACAGCTACAACCACAATCATCATCCAATCATCATGTCCGTAGGATACAGTTGTATAATAAATTGTGCCAATGTCAGGTCTGTTTTGATATGACTTTACAAAACCCATTGCCACAGAAAGGTTTGATGGGTCTATAGGAGCACATGAGTAATGTATTTGGATGCCTTGAATAGATACACACAGCGCCGTCATGGCAACAACACAGTACACTTCACGGGCCAAAAAGGTGAATCAGTGATCTGTGTTTTAACATGATCCTTTCCACCTTTTCAATTGCTTGCCCTGTATCTGTTTTGCATGGCGCGCGTCATGCTGGAGAATTTCATTATTCCAAAACAGTATGCTCATGATCAAACAAAATCTATCTGACCACTTACCTTTTTATAAATAGTTTTTGTATCCATATCAGATGTTGCTGCAAGAATAGCTTTTACATGACATTACATATACACGAAATCAAGACAATATGGTGTTTAGTTAGGGGATGGATGAAGCTGTGATTGATTTCTGCAGTCGGGTCAGTAGAGCACAGTGTAAGCTCAACATTGGCAGGCACCCATTATGTGATATTATTAGATATTTAGTGTCTATTTATAGTTCCACATTTCATTCTGTGTTTTTATTACTACTGAGATAGAAAGGCAGGGATTATAGGGATTTTATTAACTCTCTGCTCCTCTGGTATGTAGTACTATGGTGCTCTTCATGGGTCTGAAAGAGAATACTCCCTGGAAATGCACTGAGTGATATGCACTTGCCTAAATGTGAGGCCCAAACATTCCTAAGTTCCTTTCCAAACAACGGAAAATCACAGTATCTGCTGTTTTGTGTGGGGAAAAATACAGGATGAGATATTTACCGTTTACAGGTGGAAAATATCAATTTGCCCAAGGGAAAGGCAATGTTCCACGTCTTCCTGACTGATATGGTTTGAGAGAAATAACAGAACTATCTGAACTGTAGCTTTTTGTTCGGTGTTTACTAGGCTCAGACAATCATCTGTATTTTCAGAATGTCTTACCATCATTGTATTCAATTGCCAATAACTGATATGATCTTGCTGTGGCAGATTTCACTCTCAGAAAGATGCAGGTATGCAGCTGTAAAACACATGTAGCCTATATGCATATAAAGTCCAATTTTGGGGGGACTAAAAACAAACGCTCTCTTTTTCTTTGTTTTCTGCTGCTTCCTTATCAATTTTGTGCTGATTAATGCATAGACATTTGTGATTATATTTATCATCTCTTTTATTTGTGATCGATCAAGTTGTAACCCCACCCCTATATAATTGTTTAAATATCAATAAAAATTTAGCACAAAAAAGAGAAGTTCCTTATAAAAATGTCTCGTAACTGGTTTGCCATGTTTAAAAAACAAAAATAAAAAATAAATATAAAGTGTTACATAGTCTGTATTGCCCTGGCCCCTGACTCCTCGGGCCTCAACGCTGCTTTCTTGCAAGGTGCAATCTTTTTGTCACCATATTAAGAGTGTAACAGTACATACAATGGTATATAAACACATCAAAATACAACATTAGATGCCATGTTTAGGTTTATGTTCAACTAAGTTAAGTATGGTGTGATCCATGACATGTACTGTATTTTTTTTTTTTTTTTTACTGTAACTGACAGACTCCGGCCCTCTAAAAGACAGGGATCTAGCAGCTAGCCCTCATTAGAAAAAGTATAGGGACCCCTGGCCAATGTGTTATTTATGTTTTGTGCCCTTAAGTAAAGGCATTTGGTCTTTGGATTAAGGGAAAGTATCCCTAATGCCATATTACCACAGGTAAACCAGTGTTCTTGGTGCCAATGTACTGGCCAAATTGTGTGAATAAATACTGTGCACTAGAATAAAAAGTAATCCAAGAAAAGGATGACGAGAACATCAAATCAAAATCATTGCATTGCCTAAGAACTGTGCATTCATCTTCGTAATGAGTCGTTTATGTACTGCAACTATAGACTGTATAAAAGAAGTGGAAGTAGTCACCGTGACATCACCCATTGGTTTGTGGACTACCGTTTTGAAGCCTCGAGATTGGCGTTTTGGTTGTCGCCACCTTGGTTTTTTGCAACCAGTGACCGGGTGGAGCAGGTATCAGCTAACGCTAGTGTTAGCAAGGTCTCCTCTTCCATAATTCACGTTAACTGTGATTATTAATTGGGATGCTAATTTTGGCTAGAAAAACAGGCTTTAAACAAAATGTACTTACTGACAAAAAATAAACAGCCAACTCCTAGAGTGTCTTTTAGTACAACCGAACGCTGAACAAGACATTTTTAGACCAAAATGTTACAATTAACTTTCATGAACTGAAAACACATTGTGAAAGGGTCAATGTTCTTAGACAAAAACGACAACACCCAAAAACAAGTTCACGGCTAGTTTAAAGATTTTCCCCTCGGGGATCAATAAAGTATTTCTGATTCTGAAATGTACACAGTGCATATGCGTATCCTACGCATCGCCTCTATCCTGATTGATAGGTCTCCGTGGGAGCGACTTGTCAATCACAAGGTAGCCACGCCCTAAAGCATACCCTGCTGTATAGTCTATTTTACTCTAAATGGATCATAATTTTCTAAATGAACATCATGCTGTATTGAAGAAGAATTTAAACTAGCGATTGAGACCATAAACTCATGAGGAAAGTGTTTACTGAAGTATTAAATCAAGTGAGAAGTAGGGTCATTTTCTCATAGACTTCTATACAATCTGACTTCTTTTTGCAACCAGTGGCCATTACAAAGAATGCAGGTTTTAGGCACTTCCACATTGGCTTCACTTTTCAGCACCAGCGGCTGCCGCTTGACTGCAACCCAACTTTTAATATCCCTTTCTATGTAATTGTCGACAGACTGTTTTTGCTGACAGTCTGATCACGTCCTGCATTGACATTCTCAGTCACCTGAGCAAGAGTTGCTCTTCCGTTTTTCCTTGCATGTCGTGCTTATGCATGAGCGTCACGGTCATCAAATGTGTGCTGTTGACCACAATTTCCAACCCTTTTTACCGAGTGCTAGTCTTTCCCATATATCTAAGTGCCGATGTCACTTTAGTCACTGTTCCTGTTGAAACACTAGCCAGTTGAGCAGTCTTTGTGACTGAAGCTCCTGCCATCCGTGCCCCAACAATGAACTCTTTCAAAGTAACTTAGATCTTTTCCTCTTGCCATCTTGATAGAAAATCAGCATTTTTATACATGCCACAGAGCATGATTGTATGTTAATTGCTTAATTGTACCATTGTGCAGTGCACCTGTGTGGAAGCATCTGCATTTATGTTTCTCTACTCATTTATTCAGGTTTTTCCTTTAATTTGTCATCTGTCTGTATATGTATACAATTTGATGTAAAGCACTTAGAGCTGCATTGTATGTATGAAACATTGTTTTTGTGAGTATGTTAGTATGGCAGCATTAGCATTTTACTCATAGCATTGCTGTGCCTAAGTACAGCCTCGCAGAGCTGCTAGCCTGGCTCTTTATTTATTTTATTTTTTTTGTTTGATTGTACCTAAAGTGAAATAGATGTGAACATACACTATTCCCCAAGCCCAGAAATAAGAGAACTGGGACACAAACTAATCATATCCTCAAATCTGCAATATATAAAACAGAAATCTTTCTTTTTTTTTTTTTTTTTTTGATGCTTCCAAGTTTATGCAATTAACTTAAATAAATTGGAAAAAAATTATTGTCTCTGCTTTTGAGATTCTGAATCAAAATGTGACACCGAGAACTGGAATTGAATTGATTGCCAAAGATTTCCAGTTAACAGTTAGTCATCAAGTTTTCATCTAAATATTGCTGTTCCTGACCAGTGTGAACCTGGCTTATTACTGTGTGAGAAGTTTGCCATGGGAATTCCAGCACATAACTCAGAAAGCAATGTCTCAACCGCTACTCTGAGAGACTAGTCCATCAGAGCCGGATGAGGCTCTGAATATAAACTAAATCTTGTGTCAAGTGATGGATATGTGGAGAGTCCAGTTTTCTGCCAGTATTGTTGTGACTGAGTTCATCATTCCATCCATGACCCTGCAGAACATGTGTGTTTGTTTTTTTGTAATGTGGCGGGAGGTTGGAAATACCTACATTTTCTTGAGTCTTGTTCACTTTATTATTCAGTAACTCTAATGTAACTTACTACTTTAGTCTTCAAACAAGGATGGCACACAGCAGGTCTGGTCTGTCTACAGTTGCTGGGTGACCAATTGGATAGAATGACAGTCTGGTGCATCCAGGTCCTACAGTGTGGCCACAGTGTGTTGTTTATTAGTTTCCTTGAATGAAAATAAAAACCTCAGGCATGGAATCTGAAACATTGCTGGCTTCATCTACTATTAAACTAAAGAAGTATTTTGGGGAGCTGTTCTTAAGTGAGATTCAGATACAGCTTATTGAGAGGGGGCTGTGTGGTGTCTGCAGTGATGTGTGCATTGTACACAACTGATGCGACGAAGGTGAAAATCTTGCTATCTACGCAAAACACAGTGAGGGACTATGTTTTGGAAGAATGGTGTTCATCCCTCCAGTTCAGAGACTTGGATTCTGGTGCGTTGTGGTGGCTCAACACCTTACTAAGACACTTTATATTGGTTTTTCCTTTAATTTGTCACCCATATGTATGTTCCAACCTTCCCTTATGGTCATAAGCCCTGGGTAGTGACCAAAAAAACATGAGGTTGCATGTAAAAGCAACCAATATGAGTTTCCTTTTTCAGACAGTATCTTGCATCTCAGCATCTTAAAGGACGTCTGAATGAAACCGCTGCTTCTTTGTGTTGAAAGGAGCAAGTTGAGACCAAAAACAGAGCTAAAAGAGAGTGAATTTTGTATTTGCCAGGTGGCCAGAAACATGACTCCCAATGAAAAAAATAAGATATGTTGAAGTTGTGTTCACAACATTTTCGCTGCCCCCAAGTGGCAAAAAATAATAATAAATCAGTTATTGCTGGTGTTATGTAACTCAACTTTTGCCACAACACCAAGCAGCGTTACTTGGCAATGCACTGCATTAGCAAATATTTGTCATATTCCTGGTACGTTACTTTATCAACAAACTTTTACTTAAGATAAATCTGTCTTATCCTTCATCACAAACTGAGCTATGGTAGAGATGAGTGTCCAGATGCCAAACTTTAAACTTGAAATCCAAGCTGCCACATAAACAGCAGTGTCCTCTCTTTGCAGAGAAAGCTGGACTCGAAAGTTAACGTCTTTGCCTCACTTGACTCTTTGGTGTACCAGAGATGTCATGTTAAATTGTTTCTGGGTATTGAATTTCTGATTTGTTAATTACTGCCAAGTGAATGCGTCCTGTGGTACCCATCTGGTGTGCTTTTGGCAGTCAGATATACTCTCACAGCCTCTCAGTGTTAAAAAAAATGTGCACATTGTATATCATCTTGTGGAGATTTACTTAAGATCATTCAAGGCTAAAATGATTTGCCAGTAGCTCCGTCGTAGCACAGTTTTCCATTATTAGGCAGTTAAAAATGTGAGTGAGTAGCGTGTCAGAATATCAGTTGGGGTGGGGGCGAGATCTTGTTCCAAAACAAACCAGAAAGTGACTTTTGAAGGCCAGAAATCTCAACACATTGTTAAGCCACAGATGTTAGTTAATCTGATATTCTGACCATGTTGTAACAGGCTTTAATATGTCCCGCTTAAAAGCACTGTAAATATTTCCCAAGAGTGGCCTCTATGTGTTGCAATGATGCTGCTCTTTTGTGTGTCATGGATTCCACATCAACACAGATGACAAATAGTTATGGTTAATACTGTACCTGCAGTTTCATACCTTTAGACTTAATCATACACCAGATGTTCAGTAACCTCTGTTGATAGCTTAAGAAATTTCACAAAGTAGTAAAACATTGCTTTTAACAAGTCTCTAAGCATCAAATGTTTTCATTTGTCTTTATTTTTAAGTTACACAAGAGGGAAAGTCAAATGATCACCAGCGTAATTAGGATACATCTACTGGGAACCACAAAAGTTTGCTAAAAAATCGTGCCACTTTATTATATTTTGAAATATTTCACTGACTAAGAATTTGACCTGATGGTGGCACTAGAGCAAAAGTCAGAGGATCACCAAAGTAATTAGAATTTATCCACCAGGGAGCTTGAATATCTGTAGCAAATGTCATGGCCAATATTTGTTGAGATGTTTCACTAAAAGCCAAAAATGTCAACCTCATGGTGGTGCTAGAGCTAAAGTCAGAGGATCACCATGGCAATCCATCCAATAGTTGAGATATTTCAGTCTGGACCAATGTGGTGGACCGACCGACCGATATTGCCATTTATTGAGGCATGCAGCTAGCATAGTTAAAAAAAATAATAATAATCTGAGTTATTTGCGCTTGTATTATCATTTCAATGTTATTTCAGTTCCATCTAGGGCTGTAACTAATAATAATTATTATTATTATCGATTAATCTGACAATCATTTTCCCAATTAATTGTTTATACCTTTGGCATTTTTCTCTATGAACATAGAGAATTCCAATATTTTTTTCTCTATGAACATAGAGAAAAATGCCAAATATGACACATTAATATTGCTTGTTTTATTTGAACAGTCCAAGACCCAAATATATATTCAGTTTAGAAAAGATACTAGAAAAATCAGCAAATATTCTTATCTGAGAAGCTAGAACCAGTGAATTTGTCTCACTTTTGCCTAAAAACCTGTGACTTAAATTACTTGGACTAGACTTAAACGAGTCTTTGTTTGATAAAATTGTTATGGATTAATTTGTTGATTACTCAACAAATTGCTATTGTTTAGTTGCATCCAGTTTTTATTAATTGCAAACAAAAGTTATGTGGTCATTGAAGTGAAGTAAAATGTGTTTAAGGTCACCACTGAAGGCAGAGAGTAAAGGAAGTGAAGAGGTTGAATTTGTCTCTGGAGAATTGCCAGTGTTATATTTACTATAATGTCCACTAACACCGGTACCGATCCCTGTGATTGCTGATGTAGTCGGTGTTGTATTTCCTTCTAGGTTTGATTAGTATTAAGTCCAGCACAGTTAAGCCTTTTTAAATAGTCATTAGACACAGCTTTCACAACCCCACAACACATTCAGTCACATTTTCCAATCAAATTGCCAATAACTTCAACAGAAGAGGGTAATATATCAACATGCCAAATTTACTTTTTGACCTGCAACTGACACATATTTGCGTTTTTTATAGCTGACGTGCCTGGTGATATTGGTTTCTCACTTGTCTTTCATAGTTGCGTTGAAAGTGCAAATACGTCAGGGATCGATTTGGAGAGTCCTGAAATTCCAGTGGGTGGGGTGCAGGATGGGAAATGGAATTTGAAAGCCAGAAATCTCAGCACCTGGCAGAGATGTCATTGATATTGATCAACAACGCTGTCAACCACCCACAGATATATTGTTGGTTTTGTACAATCTGCCAATAAATATCCTACTTCTTACTCCCTTGAATATTTATAGAAATCTTCCTTAACAATTTTTTCTCAGTGTGGGTGTTGTACTTTTACTTGGTTTCAAAACACCTCAGAGTGAGTCACGCTAACAAACAATGACATGCAAGAAATGCTTATGTAACTAATTGGCTTTACAAATGTGAAAAAGTGTGTTCCAGCAACGCCCTGCTTCACATTCACTGATTCATAGATTCACACCTATTAGCTGCCCAGTACAACCAGTACTCTATTGATGACCACTGAGCAGCTTCACATTTGGGGGTTTCATATCTTCTTTGATGGTATATTGACGGGGGGGGGATTTTAAATGGCAACCTTCCTGCCTCAGAACTGCTTTTGTATCCTCTGTGATTTGTGGTTTTTGGTTTTTCACCTGGTACATAAAATTCATGTTTTGTATCTTGTCATAGCTAGATGTACAACTACTGTTTCTCGATGTGTGTACATGCATATTGTGCATCTAAGATCAGCAAGTTTTGCCAATAAAATCAACTATATTCACTCTCTCACTCACACACACACACACACACACACACACACACTCATACACAATATACTTTAACTGCAAGGATATATTGGTCACTGTCTACAAGTGTGTATCCTTTTTTATTTTTGTACTAAGGCTACAAGCAGAGCAAACGTAGATCACATTTCTAAGATGTTTTGGGGCTTTATTCCACATTGTCTTCTCCAATTCCAATAGATGGATGTCCCTCAAGTGGCCCATAAACGTGTTTCGAAAATAGCATGTTTACTATAGTTATTCCTGTGAAGTTAACAGTGTAATTGGAATTGATGTTTCCTGCTCCATCACATTCTGCTGCCATGAGTCATCTGCTTGCATGGAGGCATTGCATGCTGAAGGGCCACAATCTTTGCCCAATGCTGCGTTGATTGTAGATCAAAAAGCTAAATTTGGCTAGTATCACTGGCCATCACTCACCCCAGTCTCCCCACTGACTGATTTAGACCCTTTGAAATGTGACCCTGGGACTCTTGTGAGCTAAATTATTGTATAACACTTCATTACAATTGGAGAGTTTATCTCCAGTTTTGGAGACAAAGGATTACTGTCACATTGTCTTAATTACGACTTTATGGTTTAAGACATGTTTCATCACTTTAAAATTAAGTGGAGAGATGGATTGGGTAACTAGGGGAATTTATTTTACTTTCTTTTTAGACATGCTCTTTCAAATTTTCCCTCAGAACCTCTTTTGTTTTAGAGGTTCTGAGGGTTTGTTAAACCCTTTTCAGACATGGAATACGTAACATTGCTGGCTTCATCTAACTGTTAAAGCGAGGGATTTTTGTCATTCAGACATGTTCGTCAATTATGTAAATGTTCCTCACGGCTTTATGCAGACATGACGGGACATTTATGGAAAGAGCCTCAATATTTGGCAACAGGTGGATGAGAGGGAGTGGTGTGGGTGAGTTATAAAATAATGAAATTAAATTAAGAGGAGTGTTCTCTGTCCTATTTCGCCATTGATGCCTTAATTAATGACCATCGCAAGCAAGAGGGATTCTCGTCTCTGCTTCTCACAGTAAATTCCCTAAGAAATTTTCTCATTGCTTTCATAATTTAACGTTATTAGATGGCGAACTCTTTTTAAAAGGTCCGAAATAGGGCTACAACTAATGATTATTGTTGTTGTCAATTAATCTGCCGATTATTTTCTCTGTTAATCGTTTGGTCTATAAAACACCAGAAAACAGTGAAAAATGCCCATCACAATATCCTAGAGCTCAAGGTGACTTCTTCAGATGTCTTGTTTTGTCCGACCAACAGTCCAAACCCCCAAAATATTCAATCTACAGTAATGTAAGACCAAGAAAAGCAGCAAATTCTCACATTTGAGAAGCTTGCACTATCTTTTTTTTTTTTTGGCATTTTTGCTTGAAAAATTACAAAAAATTAATTATCAAAATTGTTGTAGATTAATTTTCTGCCAGTTGGATAATTTATTAATTTTTGCAGCTCTAGTCTGAACGAATTTTGTCATTACTATACTTCCATAGTTAGGGAAATGTTACTAGGCTCGAGCTAGTAAAATTACTATTGTGACTTTTATGTAAAAGTGATTTTGGGCGCTTATCCAGACATGAAAGCAATGTGTAACATTGACATCACTTTTACGTGGGGAGGTGCATGTCTGAACAGGGTTTTACATTGTCAGTGGGTGAGTCTCATTACCAAAACTTACTCAAATTGTCTGAAGAATTATGACACATACTTTTTTGGGAAGCCATATTAGTAAGAAGGATGTCCAAGATGAATTGTGATACTCTGACAAAGCCAATAAGGGAAGTAGTGAAGAAGCTCCAGGCCTGTGTCCTTACTACAGGAGGATCATGACAGTTAAGATTAGGTGCCTTTCCCTCCTTTGAGTCATATGACTTTTATTTATTTTTTTTTTTTTTGACAAGCTAATAAAGCAGGTTGTGTTGCTCTGGGATCATAAATAGCAGCTGCAGTTTTACCTTGATGACACACTTATCCTGGAGGAAAAGAAATGGGTGTGTATTTAGGGAAGGGATGATGATACAGGAGCGTGCAGGTAATTCTACTCTCTGCTTCGCCTCATCAAGCACTTGGCCTTTCACCCGGTGAAGAAGAGCTCTGCTGACTCGTTGACTTGTTTCTTTTAAGCCTGCTGCGCTGGGGTATTTTTAGCATGATTTCATTTACTCTGTGCAATTAAGTAGGATGCTGGTAAACAATGCTCTGGTAGGAGGCCAGCTCCAAACTTGGCTCAGTCATGATGAGTCAGACTGTTTCAACTGAAAAAGAAATAACTTCTTGTGCTGGCTGGAGTACAGCATAGTCCATGGGGGTTGCAGGATTTTTTATTTTTTTTGTCTTCAACAGAAACACTTGTGTTTTGTATTTGCGCCTTGCCACACATTCTTTTGTGTTCATGGGGGAGGAAGAGGATGAGACATTGGCTTTTGAAGTCTTTGTCTTGTCACGTAAAGCATTCCTCCCAGATAGAGTAGGCTCACATAGACACCTCACTGCTGCCTTATTACAGTTCATATTGGGCTGAATTAAAAAACAAAACAAACAAAAACAGATTTCTGTGTGTGCATGCATCTGTTTCTGTGCATCTGTGTGTGCCTTTAGCACATTTATAGGTGTGTGGTTGTGTGCCTTGCGGCATTTGTGTTTTTGGGTATGTGAATGGGTGCATTGAGATGTCTGTGCGCATCCAGGTGTGGACACTATGCATGCATGTAGGTGTGTGTGCATTTGCATATGATTTACAGTAGGTAAGTGTGTATGTGCATGTACTTTTACATGTATCCACAGTAACCTCTGACCTATGAGGGTAAAAATACCACTGGGAGGTCAGAGTGGCACACGGCTCACCTTTAGCTTGGCTCTATGCATTGTCAAAAGATATTTATATCTGGAATGAACAATTGAGAAAGATGGGTTTGATTTCCCCGCTGTGGCCTCGGGCTCGGCCTTCCTGTGGGTGCAGAGTCAACCTCAGTTAGATGCACTGATTGGAGCCAGATCCTTTGTCCCAAATTCTGTCTCCTTGCACCCTTGAACCTCACGAAATCTCTAAACTAAAACCTTCAGTCAGTGGTGTAAGTCCCACATTACACAAATCCAACTGTAATGTGATGTTGTGAAATGTCAGGAAAGCGTGGTGCGGAGAAACATGTGCTGGTGGACAAGAAGGATGACATACGGGGGAAATAAGGTTGAAGATGAAATTCCACCAGCAAGGCAGAGGTGCTCTTTACAGTAATGGTCACTGTAGTTGGTGTGAAGTGGAATGCTGCAGTTAATTCCTCACTCTCTGGACCCACTTTCTGTGTTTTTCATTTTTATGAGGCGGAGGAGGACATCTGTTTGCATCGTTGACCCTTACAGGAATTCTCCAGGGACCTTTTAATCTTCCATAGAGATCTATAAGGTGAAGATGGAGTGATGTGCTATTTTTGTCTACTCTCTCCAGATGCTTCCCTGAACTCTTAATACGGCCGTATCACACCCCTGGGGTCCATGAATTGTCATTTGCGATACTGCGAAAGAAGTTAAATGTTCAACAGGCATTTTACCCCCTCTGCTCCATAAACCTCCACAGGCCCCGGGGCTCCCGAGAACCCCATTTGCTGTACACACCCAGAATTCTTAAAACTTTCGAACCCTATATATTTTGAATTCCTCAGACGCTTTTAGACGCTTTGTAAATTCAGATGCTCAGGTACTCATGGGGGCAGTGAGACCCCTTAACCCCCGCCTTGTCCTTATTTTCCAACGTAACCCCCCCGCTGCCCCTCTCACTCACACACACCCCCTGCGATGGATTCCAGATCGGGAATTTAATGCATTTCTGTTTCGCATCACCTCCCAGGAATGCTGCACGCGTGCCACAAGCCTCATAACCTCAGGCTGATGAGTGTGAGGATGTTTAAAAGAGAGAGGGATGATGGGATACAGACGCTGCTGGGGGTTGTGGGGGTAGTTGGGAGGGATGGGAGGCGGGGAGGTTGACAGAGTGCATCCGGCGCGGCACTTGCAGTTAATGATGGGCCATCTAGTTTCATAAAGCAATGTTAGTGCAGCTGTGGTATGTGCCGAGCGCATCTGGACCCCAGATTTTTGGGAACATATTTTATGTGTGTTTGTTTGGTCTGTCCCGTCTCACTCAAATTAACGACTGTTGCACGATACGAGGGAGGATGGAGTGAATTAACTTAGTTGGGGATCTTTTGAAGGGGGCCTTATCTAGAAGTGGAGATTTTACAAGGTGGTCTGTTTTGCATAACGTTTAGATACTGTTTTTCTCTTCTGTGCAGTGTCAGAATACGCATATTGAATCTTGTTAGGATTAGATGCTCATTGTCAGGTGTCTTGAAGGGGAGGAAAAGTTCCTGACAATCAGGTTTTTGTCAGACAACCTCCAGTTAATTCTTGGTTTGAGTTACCAATTAATAAACTACAAAAATAGTTGGCGATAAACTTTGTCAGTCATCTAATTGATTGATTGACAAATCACTTCAGCACTAATCTTTTTACATAATCGTTCATCAGATAGTTGCTGATTTAAATCAAAACTTTGATATTGAATTATTACCCAGCCCTAGTTGTCCATAGTAGTAAAATAAAATAAAAATCTAACATTAAAAACAGCACATAAATACATTAGTTTGATTATTAATAGTGTTTAACCCAGGTTTGTCTATAGAGCTGCTGCAGTGTCTACCTGTGATTGGCAGGAATGTTTCATTCTCTTTTTAAACTTCCCTGCTTGCCCCAGATCTCAAATTACTTTAAGTCCCTTATCAAAGACCAGAGATTAAAAATAGAGGATGATAATTTAATTAGACATTATTACAATTATAGAACAGTACATGATGAAATTGTCTTTATCATGCATAGCCAGACATGAGACAGAAGACAGTGATCGTCTTTATTTTGGAAAATAGAAGGTCTAGACAGTGAAGTCATGGAAATGAAGTCACCGTTTCTCTATAACTATTCTGTCCCCAGATGATCTAAAGTTAACACATTTACTACACTTTGACAGTAAGTGTGGCTCGCCATGCCTCTATTGTTTGTCTTTTGCTATCAGAAATACTGTACATATCTAATCTCTTTCTGTAGTGAGGTGGTGTTTGTGGCACTCTAGTGCCATCTGGTGAACATCTGAGGTTAAGGCAATTGTCACCTGGCTACAAAGTGATAGAGGTTTGAACATATTTGCAAAAGTGCAGCTGGCTGTGGGTTTGTGCAACAAATTTCTGCTGCAGTGTTTTGTCTGATTAGTATTTATTGCATTCACGCCTGTTTTATACAGTCAATACAGTAAGCCAGTTATTCAACATATGCTTTATTACATAGTTCAGTCTTCAGCTTTTTACATATATATAAAAACATAAAATTCATGAGTCATGATGGTATCAAAGGCACTGATGGTGACAGACATAAAAACCTAGGTCAGACAAATTGGAGAAAAAAAGCACTTTGATAATAAAAGATTTAGTGAATCGTACATGATATTTCAATTAAGGTTCAATTAAGGAAGACAACTTTGTTAAACATAATTGACTTTACATTAAACATGTCACCCTCAGGAGCTACTCATACTACTTTTATGCAGCTTAACTTTAGTACGGAAAACAGAAACCGTTGTTAAAATATGTACAAAAACCCCTTATATTTCCATGTAAAAATGGTCCCAAAGAGTTAAGAGGGGAAATAGTCACAGGAAAGAGAGTAGATCTTACAACTTCAGGTGCGATTCATCATTCACCAACTTTACAACAGCGTGAACCTAAAACATGCTCATGCAATTTGCGTTGGACAGGTCAGACTCTGGTCAACAGTAGTGCATTTATTAGACACAAATCGACAGTCGGGACAAAGTGGAAGAAAATGACAAAGGTGCTCACATTTACAATAATGACTTTTAATAAGCTGCACATCAACAGATTTAAATTAAGTATATTGTTAGCTTGGTCAAATTTTAGCCATGGTTAGCTCTAACATATTTGTCCAAAGTTCATAGACCATGAAGTACTAACGTTGTATAAAAAAGAATTTGTAGCTTCGAGAGCGAGACCTACAGAAGGTCTAAAGTAGATGGAGTCATCTTTCAAAATTCTGATGGTTGCCGTATGCTTTATTGTATTATGACTCGTGTGCCATTCGGTCAGCTAGTGCTGGATCAATGCTCAGCTATTGAAAAATTAAGATGTCCAAGGCACTATTTAAAGTTTCTTTTCCTGCTCTGTAGCCTAAACCGACTGTACCTGTGGTGGTGGTTGTTAGGGTTAAAGATGAATTTTATATGACCCAACCTTGCCAAGCCTTTACAACTAATTTTACATCCTGTACACAGTTTTGGAAAGAGAACTCTCTATTCCTTGGACTTCCTGGACACTACAAATCTACATTTTTAACTGCTCAGATATACAAGACCAAGCGACTGACATAGCAATCAATACATTAAGCAACAAACGGAGACAAATATAACAACAAAGCTATTATTCCAGCATTTTCCCTGGTGTTATCACTTAACTTACTATTTTTGTTGGATCCCTGCTAGAATTAGTGAACTTAATCCTCATAATGTTACTTGAGTCTCCTTTAATCTATAGTGGCCAACACTTAATGATTCATAAAAGGGATAAGGGTCATTGATTACTTAATGCCCCCTTAACATGAAATGCCTTACATTATCCTTGTAAATCTCACTTGGATTCCACTGAAAATCCAGTTACCAGCCAGTATCCCAGCAGCCCTCTCTTGTCTTCTCTTCTTACTTGTAGACATGTTTAAGGTTCAGGGCTTACAGGGGCTCTCTACTGGGCCGCCTGGTTCTTCATCTCCTGCCATTTCTTCTCTCTCAGACTGAGCTCTGCATCAGAAAAGGCTGCTGGGCCCCAGTTGGTGATCCGCTGCTGTCCCTTGGAACCTTGCAGGGAGGAAATCAAAGAGACTTTTCACCAAAGAGGTAGGAATATATCCTTGAGTTATTATAATTAAATAGTTAAAAGTGGCTTAACACCTGTCTAAAAAGCAGTTTTACCTGTCAGAAGTGTGCTCTATGACAAATGTAATGAGTACACTTCTACATCACTGCAGCAAGTTGAACTAATGGAGGTCGGCAAAAACAAGATTTTCAGCTGGTGTGAAAGCATGCAGTTCTACCATGTGAAGCTGCTTAGACTTGGGTTGCTGTTTGCAGCAATGTGACTAGGTAATCATGGCCCTCCCTATAACGTTTATTACTATGCAGTTATATTTTATCTTAAATGTAATCTTAAACTGCACTATCGACTCTTGGGTTTCAGATGAACAGCCATTTAAAATTCTTTCACCAAAAGAGTTTGGACAGACTGATATGTTTAGTACAGTCGTCATCTTACTTTGTAGTAAACAACATTCTTAATATGAAGCCTTCAGCCAAAAGTAGCTGCAGAATTTAGATATCTCATTGTTATGTTTTCTCCCTCCAGCTTTTTTGGCTGTAACCTGCTTTGAGGGAGCAGACTGTACATAGTTGGCTGAGATAGTATGTGACGAGTGTGTGTCAGGTTTACAAAGAGCCATGTTGTTTCTCCTTGACTAATTTCACTAATGAACTCTACTGGGAAATTAGTAGGAGGAAGGCGCCATTAAATTTATTCATGGCAGGAGTCTGTTTGTAGCTTTGGGGAGAAGAAAATTCAAGCAGATACTAAATGTGTCACACAAAAAAAAACACTCCCTTTCTCTTAATACTGTGCCTCACTGACATAGCACTTGAATTTGTGGTCAAAGGTCCTCCATGTCTGTTATTTTCAGTGTGAAGCACTGCAACTGTCATATCTCAACCTTGCAGTTATGTGATACAGTTCACTGGCTCCTGTGCTGTCAGTAAAACATTTATCTGTATCTGCTTGGATTGTAAAGTTAAGTTCAGCTGAATTCCCTGGCCTCTCCCTAACCTGATGTGATCGGCAGACAATGGAGCTACGGGCATTGCTGCTGCTATAATTACCAAGGCTGTGACACAAGTTTTTAATGGATGTAAAGGGGTTGAGCTGGCTGAGTGTCGTGGTAAAGCTACTCCTGAACTCCTGTGGTGTATGCAACACATCTATCCAATAGAAGTATCAGGTTCAAATCCTGGTGGGAGTGTCTGGCTTTAATAACGCTTCTTAGCCACTGATCTTTGAGGAGTACACATTAACGAACAAGTTGAAATCACAGCTATAGCTTTAGACACAATCAGTGTATCGGCGTCCAACCCACGGCCAGGTACAGCAGAAGGACACACCCACTATGCTGTGGTCACTGTCTTGCTTTAGACATGGAATACATAACATGGCTGGCTTCAACTACCAAGGCGCATGTCTGAAAAGGGCTATAGAGCGGCAAATCCATTAAATGGCTAAAAACAGTATGAAAACCTTAAGGATTGTTATTTTAACTTAAACCTAATTCTAACCGCAATCCTACAAACAAGTCTTACCCCTCAAACAGTCCTTTATACAGACTTTAGCACTCAGATTGGTCCTTACAAACAGAAGAACAGACAGTGTTAGTGTGCTGCTGTTACCTGGTTGAATGAGCCGTAACAAGCCCTCATGTTCAGCCACCTTGTGCTTCCAGGTCGTCGTCTTGTTGGTTGCGTCTTCCAGCTTCTTCATCACCGTCTGGCTCACACAAGGAGACAAAACATACAGCACATTATTATTAACAGGTAATAAAAGACAAGGAGGAGGGTTTTTTCTTTTCTGACAACACTTTGGAAACCTTATTTAAAAACACTGTATTAACTTCTTTGCATGGTTTTCTTTCATGTCTAAATAGCTACCCATCCAGCAGTCGTATAGTGACACCATGTGGTGATGAAAGGTACTACTTTACTAAGAACTGAAGTCTTTTTTTAGTAAATGTAGACAGATTTATTGATCTAAATATAAAGTCAATGTTATTTCATATTTCTTCGCTTCAACAACAATTATTTACACTGAAAACATCCTTAACAGCAATGTTGGGGAGTTTCTGTGGATACCTGTTAGTAGGCCTATACAGTGTTAATAGCTGCATGTAATCCATAAGTAGTCAGAATTACTGAGAATTACAAAAAAATCTTATTCTTATATAACCTTTAACAAAAGCAGGAAATTTTAATGTTTTAAAAAATAAGATAAAAATAACAGACTATATTTAGTCATATGCTTTACAAGGATGGTCCTTGTGAGTGTGGTGCATTTAAGGAAAATAGTTTGTGTGGAAAAATCTGTTTAAATATTTTATTTTGTGGTATTTGTACCATGTGTTCATTGCTCATTGTTGATGTTTTGAAATTCAACACAGTTCAGTTGAGTTCCCAAACATCAACAGTGAGCTGGGAGGAGATATTTGATAATGTGGCAGTGTTCCTGTAACCAATAATGGGCATTTTGCATAATTTCTGGCCTTGTATACACTACATGACTATTTGTTAACATAACTGATGGATTAATGGATACTGAAAATAGTTATGTGCTGCTCCACTCCCAGTTCTTTCTCAGCCACTGCTCACTGAGGAGTCTGCAGGTTCCTACTGAGCCATACTTTGATAGTTGATTTAGAACAATCACATGACTCTTGCGGACCATTGGCTACTGCTCATCCCTATACTACCACCACCACCACCACCATGACTGACCTGGTACTGCTCCAGCGCCCCCTGCCTCTCTTGCTCCAGCTGGTCCAGTTGTTTCATTGCTGCCTGCAGGGCGCTCTCCTTGGCCAGACGTTCCCTCTCCAGCTCCTGTTTCTCAGCCTCCGTCTGTGAGATGGCGCGCTGCTGCCGCAGGTGGAACTCCTCCAACTCTGCCCTCTTTGTGGCCTCCTCCTCCAGCAACCTGCTCCACACAGACACTAACATGGATGAGTATAGAGTATAATAATTCTGTATATATGTACGACTTACAGGCATTTTTGATTTCTCGTTAGGGACATTATTAGCCGCTGTATAATACCAACATTTTTGCAATTCCCACCACCATTACATACTGTACGTATATTTTAACTTTTGAAAACATTTAGACACATTTAAAGTAATGAATATATTAAATAGTATCAATCCTAATATCTAAATCTATGAAAGATGTAAGAAATGTTTCCTCAGTCCAAGTAATACAATTAAGCAACTAATGTATAAATCAATGGTAAATGCAGGTGGTCGTGGCATGTCAGTGTGTCAGCAGATGGTGCTATAGTGCAATTATGGTTATATTCTTTAGAAAAACAGGCTTTATATAAAAGGCAGGAGTATGAACCAAAATGTACTGTAAGGCTTGATTAATGAAGAAAGCACATAGCATACAGGAACTATGGTGGTGCTACTGACAAAATGTACAAAAGCAGAGGTCAAGTTGGCTCAGTGCACATTATTACAATGAACATCTTACTGCAAATGTCCTCCCAAAATCTCTGTGATATGTTCCTGGTGTTTCTTACTTTTCTAACTAAATGGTCCTGTGCCTGAGTTGGTAAACCCAGCAAATTACACTTCCACTGTAACACATTTGAAAACGTCATTTGGTTGTCAGAGGGGAAAAAATAAAAAATTTGCTCAACTATTTGCTACATCTCTACGCACAACAGTAACAGTAACAAGCCCTTAACCTAATCTAAGGGCAGATTTGAGCCCAATTTTTAGCCCCAAACTGCTTTTCATACTATAGTAAGCTTTACATGAAACTTCATTCAGTGTGGTAGAAGAGTGGACAACCTTTGTATGGTGGGCTGTTTGGATGAAAGCATCCAGTAAATGGCCTACATTACTGACCGCTGTCTTTTTAACACAGTGGGTCAGTACAATAGTGCTGACATGCTCACTACTGGTTAGTCAAACGTGAGGTGGAAAGTAAATGTCAGCAGAGAGGAAGGAAGGACAAGGGAGGAAATGTGGTGGAGAGAGGGAAGTAGAAGTTGAATGTCTGGTTGCGTGTGAGTAATTAAAAAAAAGAGGAGCAGACTCAGCCCATGGGGCTGTTTGTAGATTCATGTTAAAGGATTCCCAAAGACATCGACTAGCTGATAACAGAAGGCTACTAGCAGCTCGATACATCCACAGAATTTGATATTTATCCAACCCCAGTTGGAGCCGTAACGTCATGTGTGTTTTTGTTCATGCTCGTGAGCTAACAAACTCTTAAAGAGGGCTGTTGGATGACGTGCAGTGGTGGAAGAAGTACTCAGATCTTTTACTTAAGTAAAAAAGTTAGCATCAAAAGTGAAAGTACTCATTTTGCAGAATGGTGATAATATAATGTACTTGATTATATTTTGTAGCATTAATCTGAATTTGGTAACTAAAGTTATCAAATAAATGTAGTGGAGTAGAAGTATAAAGTAGCAGAAAATGGACATACTCGAGTATTGTACTGTAATGTAGTTACTTTCCACCGCTGATGATATGATGCATCTTCTGGCTGGTTATGTTTTTAAAGTGTTTAACTCTGGTATCTCAGCATAACTCAACAGATGTGGTTAATTTTAGTCTGAAAATGTTTGTTATTGATGCATATTAAATATTATCTGGACACCTGTTCATGTCTTAAGGTAAAATCACAGTGAACCACACAGGACGGAAAACTGCTGCATTTGAGCAGATTTCTGTCCTTTGTGATTTAGTTTGTTCCGTCGCTAGTATTTACATATTCACATTAATATTAGTTGCTTTGTTATATTAACCTGCTGGTTTCTAACAACGACAGAAAACAAGTATTCAGGTTAAAATGTTTGACTTCTCTCATGCGCCAACTGTGTGTGCCCTAAGTAAAGACTAAAAAGAAGTTTCATCTCAAATTACAAAGTTGACTTACTTACATTTTTTCCTTAGTTGCTGAATATATTTGTGCACAGCCACACATCAAACAGACCTATTTAAATATTGGATGCAACCTCAAAGTGTTTCTCCCTCCTCCACTCTTTGTTGACTGACCGTGCCTGCAGCTTGCGGACAGTCTCCTCGTCCTGTCTGGCACGCCTCTCGTCCTCCAGAGCGTCCTCCAGTTGACCATACATGTCCTCCAGCTCCCGAACCCGCTGCAGGTACTGTTCCAGCTCAGTGGACTTCTGGGCTACCTGCTCCTCCATCTGCTGCCGTACCTGTTGAACCAAGAAATACAGAGAAATACTTTATCTGGAAGTCAATATCAACACTCATCAGGCTTTCAAAGGCCACCTTGTTCATCAGCTTAGCCTATGTTATATGCCTATGCCTATCTCACCAGAATCTAGAATTAGATTTTCTGCTGAGGTGTATGAATTAGCACAGAGATCATTAGGCGATGAACATAAACTCATCAGTTCCTCAATCCAGTTATTCATCAAGCAAAAATGACCAACAATGGCTAATTCCAACTTGGAGGATTTGTTGCTTTTTTCATTTTATTTCACTGTAAATTGAATATATTTGGGTTTTGGACTGTTGCTGGATCTAACAAGCAATCGTAGAATATCACCTTGGGCTCTGACAAATTGTACTGAGCATCTAAAAAAAACAACCTATTTTCATAATTTTATAGACCAAATAATTCATTATCAAATTAATTGCAATAGACAATGATTGCTTGTTTCAGCTCTATGATGAATGATTTAAGGATGTTGTGTTTGTGTATTTAAGTTACATTTTGTACCATTTTCATTCATTAAAGTAATACAAATCAAACTCAAGTTGTTTCTTCGTGGAAACAACTGAGGTGGTCAGTGCAGAAAACAAGCTGTAAAGTCACTGATAGGTGATAAAAATCATCTACCATTACACCACATCCATGCTGTGCACTGAGCATGTAAAGATGTTATCTCCAGAGTCAGTGAAGCACAGTATAGATGCCTTTTTGGCGGTTACATTTACCAAATGTACCTTTCAGTAACAAGTACGTGTCTCCAGTTCCAATCAAACAAGCAAACCCTTTAACCATTACTTGTCAAGTTTCAATTTCAGCTTTATGACCTTCATTCTGAGCTGTAGTGTGTCTTAACTTGAAACTTGAAATAGACTTAGTTATCTTTTTTACATTTCATTTAATCTGACACCTGTAGATAAATGTTAAATAAAAATATTGTACTCAACTCACACACAAAAAAAACCCCACTACAGTAGTTTGCGGGCCTCATCCGGCCCAGAAGCAATCTCCAAGTGGCCCAGCATACATAAATCTGATATATGACAAAAATGTAAACTACATATATAGGCTAGTGTATGGAAGTAGCTAACAAATGAGCCATCTTGCTTCCTTCACATCTCTGTTGAGAGTTGCACATGCGCAGTACCGATGTTTACTGCTGTAGCGACGCCGACAATCAAATCTACGTTTTTTTCATGTGAGCTCCGACCACGCTTTTCAAAACATCTGGCTATTGATAGTCAGTAGGGAAGTGCTCTACTGAAAATATGTCTGTCAACCCTGAAACGTAAATTTTGTTTCAGTTTAACCCTGCATGGACTGGCAAGTATTTTGTTTATTTTACTGCCATCTCCAAACGCCTGCTATTTTTCATTACATTCATTTGCATTTGTTTAAAATTTGTCATTACCAAAAACTTAAAAAAAAATTAAATAAATTGGCTGCCCTACAGTATACCAAAAAGAGGAAGTTGCATTTAGGTTGCTCTTGCTCCACCACTTTTTCTGACGTAATGACTCAGTGGAAGACGACGAGGTGTGACGTACCATTTTCTCTCTCTCCAGGTCCATCCTGTAGCGGTCCTGGAGTTCAGTTTGGGTTTGAAGTCGCCTTCGTTCTTCTTCTGCTGCATCAGCTGCCGCCTCCTCCAGAGCCTGACCAAAAGAAAAAGGTCCGATATTCCCAGTAGATAAAAGCACCTGCTGTTTTTTCTGTTAACCAGATTTCACCCTTAAACATACATTTCACCTGAATTTAACAGAACTAAAGAAGGCAAAATCATCTAAACTGATGTTACATGGAGTTTAAACGGAGACTGTGGCCCTATCAGGGTGAATTACACTGGTTATTTTAGTTTGAAGGCCAAGAAGCAAGCTGTGGCCTACAGCATATGAACAGAAGTGAACCTCTAAATAGTTAATTAAATGTAATGTCTGCTCTGTTCTTTATCAGGAAAGCTTCCTCAGCTGAAATGTAAACTCACAGCACAGATATGCAAGCTCTAAAGAGGAATTGAGAGTAAACATAAATAGTACCCACTACTAAAATATTTCTTGGCAAGAAATGCTGATTGAAAAAAGCACAGAAACTGAAAGAAAAGGTTAACTGTGAAATCCTAACCACCATGTGGTAAATTAACTGACTGTATCACTTAGTTTAAATTTCAGGGCAAATGCATACTATTTATACTATAAACTATAATGCAGCCAGCCAACTTACTTTTATTTCTTAGACAAAGAAAATAACCTGACGACAGATTGCAATGAATTGTGGCAGATCCAAGTCTAGGGTTTCTGATGTGGGAAAACTAAGGGATTATGAGATTTCAATCCAATTCATGAAGAGATTTTTGCAGATTAAAAAAAAACACTAAAATTTCACTCAGTGGTCACGAGCAGATATTGTCAACCTCAGCATCCCCCCTTAAGTGAATTAAGTTGTCGGTGCTTGAGCAGTAACCTCATGTAGACTCATGTCACCCAGCTGTGAACTGTCTTAAGACTGCGACAGTCTACTACTTCTAGCAGCATAGTGCGAGAGCCACAGTGCCTATTGTGTATTTCCGTGCATGTGCCCAGAGATCACTGTACATGACCCTGCAGTCTCTGTGTGTGTGTGTGTGTGTGTGGCCGTGTGTGTTCATAGTGCATTCATGCAACCAACTATGTGAGACGGGACTTGCACCTCAATGGCAGATTGTTGTGCATTCATGGGAGAGCAGCATCGTCGCAGACAAAGACAAACTGTTGTGTAACATACAGTGCAGCAGAGAACAACGACGATGTGAAATAGTTTGTGACAAACTGTGAGATGCAGCAACAGTCAGTCAACCACTGCTGATGGCTGCAACATGCCCTGTGCTGCATTATACTGAAGACCATGTCAACCGAATTATGGTAAATATGTTTTCAGTTCAGTCAAACATTTCTTTTACACTGTGAGCTAAAAAAATAAGCTTTTTTATTTTTCATAGTTGCTATAAAGTTTCATTCTTAAGCCAGGCTTCTGCCCAACAGTGACTGTGGGGTTTTGCTGTAACAAAATCAAACTACTACTTATTTTCTTCGATTAGACTTGTAATGCCTAATGTAAATCTTGATAAAAGGTTTGACTGTTAAAACGCCGGGGACAGTGGTGAAAATACTTAGGTCAGATGTATAAATTATGCCCACACACACACCCCCCAATGCATAAACCACTTCCCCACACACAAACTGTTATTTCTAAAAGCAGAACATGTGGTGAGAATGTGCGCACATGGGGCATACCTCAGACCAGGTCTACACATGGTAGACATGAGTGATATGATAAGGTGGAGATGGAAAATGAGACAATTTTTTTCCCGGTTGTTAGCAAATTTCATTTTTTTGTGATCATTTTTCTCACTGTTTTATTGAAGGCATCATTTTATACTTTATATTGAAGTTTGTTTCGATAAAAGCGCTGCAAACTGAGATATCCCTCCCAATGATTGTTTTCAGGTACATGTGATGAATTAATGATCCGGGCGCTGTAAACAGCCTCAGCTGTGTGTAATATCTGCTCTGGTGCTGTTGGAGAGAATTGCCAATGTGGCAAAACTGAGCTTCTTCTTTGCTGTTCTTCTTAATGACTGGTCTAAAGACTGCAGTAGTGGAGGAGACAGAAGTACTGATATGGAAATAAGTCATTAAGGGCATCTACATACATTTATGGCTAACTGTGGGAGTGGAAATGAGGCATGTGTGCCCAGTTTCACAATTGAGATAAAAAAATAAAAAAAATACAACTATGTGTATATCCAGCTTTAACAAAAAGAATATGTTTGCATATTTCTAGTTTTAGTCTACAGTTTTATGCGTCTGGGCCCAGGACTTCATCATTCTATACCTGACAAACTCAGATATATTGTAAATACACTCTGTGGCCATTTTATTAGGAATAACCGGTACAATCTAATGCAATCCAGTACAGTTGAATTGAAACACTTCTTTAAACAGTGTCGACAAAAACCGAACATTATTATCTTTTTAAATATAGAATTTGTGGCAGATATGTTGTATAGGTACTGAAAATGAACTATGCTATTTAAAATTGTTTGTTGAAGCAACTAATGTCATAACCTGTAACAGCTACAGTATATTTCAATCGATTGTATGACATCAGCTACTTGTGAAGCTGACACTTCCTATTAACCTCATGGTAAATAGCTATATTAGCAGGAAGCCATTTGTCATCACCATTTAGGGAATCCACATAATCACAGAAGGACCAGTCAGTCAGCAGTTTCAACACAGGAGTGTGAGTCAGGTTTGGGGAGATTTACTGGAAAAACATGTTTAATGGAGACTAATATCACCCCTCTGCCCCCTTCCTGGTTCAATACACATTCCTCTGTTTGCAATGAGTGACAGACTATTCATCAGTCGGAGGCCGCAGGGTGGAGCTCATCTATTATTGGCATTCATGAGCTGGCAATGAGTTTCAGAGGAGACCCACCAGACCCCATGAGTTTTTCGGTGACCTACTTTAATTGTTGTGTGAAACGCAGCCACAAGAGTGTGTGTGACTGAAACCAGCAGTGCATCACAGAAAAATTACACTTAATTATTTATACAGATTATGTGTTACTCTGTGTTATTGTAAGCTGTGGCGTTATCTCTGAGGAATGTCGTTGAGCCAGCTTTGAGACTGCAGTTGTGATGACATCAGACGAAGTGACTAACTGCAGTAAATATATATCTGATTGAGAAAATATCTATTTACAGTATTTTTCCTCTTTTAATTAACAAGCTCAGTAGAAGCAAAGGATTTCATACATGACATGATGCTCTTAAGAGTCATGAGTTTGAAGGTTTATCAGATGCCAAAACGCTGCACAGCACTTTATATTATAAGAACAGAAAGTTATCATGGCGGCAATTATTTTATCTTATCACGAAGTAAACAGTAGAAATAAGGTGCCCACGTTACAAAGCAATCTACCAGGAATGTGCGCTTGTACATATTTGATGCACTGTTTTGCAGCTAAGTGTTGAGCCAGGTTCAGCTTTAACGCCAGAGCCCTGGCATCCCCACTGCATCATCGGATTGGCCTCATGCAAATGAAAGGGGGCTGCTAAAAGTCGGTCTGGACGCAGCCTTTAGGGATTCAGTCACTGATAATCAAACCAGTTGAGTTTTGAGTTGACCTGGAGCAGACAGAACTCCTCTTCACAGTTTGAGGTTCTTAATTGTGTGTCAAGATGTGATTGATGATGCCGTATGAACCCCTGAGTACAGTGGATGAATAGAGATCCCACGAGTTTGCGTTCCAGCTGAGGAAGCTGTCCTGATAAAGAACAGAACAGACACTTTGTACCCAAACAGCTGAGTCGGCTATGAAAATAACAACATGTGTCTTGAATACCCACGCAGCTTGAAACATAAACTGCAAAGACACTGTGCTACTTCAAAAAGTATTTGGAAACATGTCCTTCCCATTTTTTAATCTTACAGGTTTAGAAATTCGCTCTGGGGAAATCCCTCAGGTTTCATTAACTAACAAATTCCAGTGAATTACTTCCTGAATAGCTCTTTGCTTTTGTTTTGCTTGTCCCTTATTTAAAAAGAAACATCTACAGACAACGATTGTGTTTATAATTTCAAGTGTACAAATTGTCTCTCTCCCTCCCACACGCTGATTTAATCCAACTGTCTGTTTTGTATAGTTTGTCTTGGGGTGGGTTTTCTGAGCCATATCTTTGTGTGCGTTTGTTTTGACAGAAATTTGAATCTCTTACTTCACTGTCTTTTAATCATTGCAGCTTGGCCCTGTTATTTATTTATTTTCTTTTTATATTAAAGGGTATTTTACACTTTAATGATGTGAAGTTAAAGTCATGACATTCATGTCAGAGTCAGTGGAGCCAGAAGTAACGATCTCTGAAACCCACTGAGGATAATCTGTCCAATATGCACACCTTTGTTTTCACTCCCACATTATGTTGACAGGTCATCACAGATCGCTCCTGCCCTTCTCATGTCAAAGAAACACTTTATTTTAAATTCAGGATGCTACAAAAAGGAACTGGTACTGCACCAGATGTTTCCTAACCAGACTGGATTCACAGGGAAACATTGATTGTGTTCTCTCCTCACCTTTCTCATCTTCTCCAATTCCAGCTGTTTAGCCTCATTAGCCGTCTGTAGCTCCCTCATCCTCAGCTCCAGCTCCTCCTGTTCAGCCTGCTGCTTCAGTCGCAGCTCCCGCCGCTTCTGTCGAGCCTCGCGGTGCGGCGCCGGCCGGCCCTGACGCAGCAGGCTCACACAGGTCTGAATGGCTGAGAGGAAAACATGGAAATGTGAAAACCATGTTGTGATTTCATTCAAAGCTGTCTGTAAATGTATGTACACAAAAGTAAAGCTAACAAAAAGGTCCAGATAATCAGAGAAGCGTGATTAGAGCTGAAACTGTTTTGATCATCAATTAGTCGTTTTCATTCATTTTTCAAGCATAAAATATCCAAATGCCAAATATCCTCAGCTTCCAGCTTGTCACGTGCTGCTCTTCTGTCTCTTTCATTTATGATAGTAAACTGAATATATTTGGGTTTTGGACTGCAAAAGTGCATATTTCACTATTTTCTGACATTCTATAGAATTAACTAAGAAAAGAATCAATAATAAATAATAGTGAGTTTCAGCCCTACTTTGTATACTTAAGAGGAATCATGTAATGACAAAGAAGAAAAAAAACAGGGATTTTATTTTTATTTCACCTCTTGGTCAAAAATGTTTAAATAAAAACTTACTGTGAAATGCATTTTGATAAGTTTTTAAAACTGAGACAAGTATTTTGTATTTAGACATGATTAAATTTCCCATTATGATTAATGAAGTACTCTCTTAACTTCACACAGCTCAAATGAAAAGATCTTGTAAGCAACATTTAGGAGAGAAAACCAAAACATTCACTATCACTGAAATGCAAAAAGTGCATATGCAGCAGCAGGGAGTGAATGAGTGAGACACTTTATGAGCGAGATACAATACACTGAGTCACCACATTAAGGCTTACAGCTACAGAATTAAATATTAATTATCTGATAAGAAATAGAAGGAATAATTCCTGTGATATCACTGTTCACCCTGGATCCATTCCTGCTTCTTCTTCTTGTCCGACGCACTGATTTCATAGCGTTTTTGTGACGACTTGATGAGGAAGAGACACTTCTTTCCCTCTTTATCTTGTAGAGCCTGCAGCGAAAATAGATACGGATTATACCAGCTGATTAAATACACAAATGTAAACAAACATGAAGAGTGTACACCACAATATTCAATGTGTAGCGAAATAATGTCAACTCAAGGTCCACTTATTAGCTTTTTCAGAGCTTTCAACTGTGCCCATTGTTTCATCAACTAGAAAGGCAATGAAATTCAGTACTGATTACAAGGTCAAGAATAACTTCCATGCTCAGAAAACAAATATTTTATTTGTTTTTTTTTATCCTTCTGACTTTTCTCTTTTATTTACTGAACTTCTATGAAGGGCAGGGGGGCTGACAGATAAGTGGAAGAGTTTTCAGGAAAAAAAAAAAAACCCCAGCAGGTTCTTGCCTCCACGCTGCAGTTTCCGTCCAGTAAGATCTCTCCTTTCTGTTCGGCCAGGTCCTCGCCGACGTAGTACAAGATGGCGTTTGGCTTCAGCATGAACCAGCGCTCCGTCCAGTTCTTCCTCTTGTGACCTTTCTTCATCATGTAGCCCTGCAGAGAGAAAGGAGGACATGAATCAGGATAATTTAAACCAACAACCACACTGACATTGACTTTCATTATAAAAGGGTCATTTACAGACTGGATTCCCTGTATGATAATGAACATTAAACCAGGTTCTTTTTTTTCTTTTTTTTTTAGCTCACTTTGACAATAATGAATGTTTTTCATTTGTTTATTTTTGTCTCTACGTGACCCCAATGACACATTCACACATGTTTTCATGTGAAAATATACAGCCCTGCTCCACATTACCACAAACTCTCACTTCCTTATTTTTTATATATTGCAAAGGGCTATTTTAATTGAAATTTCTTCTATTGACAATCCACCTGTATCTGTTATGTTTCTTGTGAAGTGTTTTATGAACCATTTATTTTATTTTAGTGCAGCTGTTCCTTCTTTTAAAAATCACTGTAGTTTCAAATGTTTTTTAAAAATTTGTACACTTTTACATTTTATTCTTGCAAAATAAGTTTTTCTTTTGTGTGTAATGGCTGACTTGACTAAAGAAACACTTGCAGCTTATGTCACCACATAAACCTTAGTCATGACATCAGCAGAGACTTAAAATGACAATGTTTTAGCAATATTTAAACATAGACTTAATAAGTATTATTAAAAAAATTTTTATTGTCAACAAATTCCACGAAAAGACCAAAAACAATGTGTTATTCTGTCTCTCAACACTTTCCCTTCCCTGCCTGTGGCTCTCAGCCCAAACCAATTCCTATCGAAGACAAATCAAAAAACTATAAATAATTAATTAATAAATATATAATTTCCTAAAACAGCTGGGCACTGTAGTTTTTGGCAAACGTTAATCAAACAATAGTGTAAATAGTGCATTTGTTGGGGGACTATTTTCATCTGCGGATTAACAAACGTTTATTGTTCCAGTGAGTATTTGGGGCAGCAGGACGTTGTGTGTGGCCAGTGTAAGTTCACACTTCACAAGAGCTAGCTCAAAGTTCAGAGTTTTTTTCCTTTACAAAATGCTGTGAGTTTGACTTGAGTGGAGGAACTTGGCGGCTGTTGGCTCGTCTTACCTTTTGTTAATGATTTCTTGTGATCAGCATTCACTCGCAGATGCTTCAGCTCGATGTGTCGTTTCAGAAATCTGTGACCCAAAATGCCGGGTGCCGTAAAACAGTGCGTGAGCGTCGTTAACTCTCACAGGACTTAACGGCGTTTACTTTCATTAGTTGCAAACTGATGTTCAGTTCACCTTTCACCAAAAACACGAGCATGTTCAGTGAACGGTGCACTTTTCTTGGGTTCATGCACAACACTGTATCTGGCAGTGAGTCAAAATAAACTACAGTGTGTGTGTTCATGGTAATGAAGGAACATGTCACCCAGTGCAACCATGTGGCTCACTGAATAACATACTTTGGGCTTTGGATACAGACAATAGAGGATACATTCATTGTTGGTTTTGGTCTTTTCATGGGATTTGTTGACAATAAGAAAAATACAGAATATCACCAGACGTATCCTTTAACTTAAATTGTATTTCAAACGAGAGAAATTGTTCAGCAACATGCACACACTGAAGATCAAATTAAACAGAAACTTTTCTAATCATATATCGAATGCCAAAGACCGTCCTTGAATAGAGACTAACCACACATGATTACACCTGAAGCTTAGCGAACGATCAGTTACATATCACTATATTACATGTATCGTCAGCGTTCTGCCTGTGCAGGTGTGCTGCCCACCTGTTTGAGCACGTCCAGGATGAGCTCCTGGTAGACGTCGGTGATTCCCATGGAGAGCGTTTGGCGGTCCATGCCCTTACTGAATTGACCCGACCCCACCAGGCTGATGAGCTGCCAGGCATTCAGATTCTGCTGCTTCGAGTTCAGCTGTAGCTTGTAGTCCTCGAAACGCTCCTCCACCCAGCTGCCCCCCATCGCCTCCGTCAGCTTACGCAGGAAGTACTCAATCTGTGTGTGGAGACACATACGGGGTTATACACAAACACAAGAGCAAATGGTAGTGTACAAACACACACACACCAAACACACAAACGTACAACTGTTCATTTATATTGAAGATAACTGTCCCCGTCCTGTATTTTTCCTACTGCTCATCTCTACATGGGCTGATTGGAGCATATAAATTTACATTTCTCTTGCTTGCAAACAAACAATCTTCCTGTGATTCAGCTGATGTTTGTTTTACCCAACAATAAATCTTCCAGCGTTTGTAAAAGAACAGGAAGCTGGAAACTTCCTTTTCTGCTCTTGAGTAACACGTTTTCAACTGGCTGTAGCAGCAAAGCGCCACACACACAGTAGTACAACTAAAATCCAGTTCTGAGTTCGTGCCTGGCCTGTAAGAGTTTGACATGAACAAGGGCCCATTTAAATGAGTCGTTACTGGAGTGGGAAGTTAATACCCAACCAAACAAATGCAGACTCATTTTTATTCTATTAGGAACAGTGACATCTATAACTTCCCCTATTTTGTAACCAACCATTTCCAAGAGAGTGCTTTCCAGTGTAAAGATCTCGTAGCCCGGTCCTGGTGAAATATCTATATCAGTCAGTACGGTGCAAGTTTACGCGTTAGTGTCCAGTTGATAGTGGATCAACCCTTAACTATGGATGGCGGTTTAGCATAAACAAAAAGGGTTACAACATGTTTACATTAACTTAAGGTATAGAAGTATTGTATTGGTGTAATGTTAGTCATTACAGGTATTGTGTTGTCACCAATATATTGAACATTTTCAAAATAATAAACAGCCGTAGCCTTTTTTTTTTTTTTTTAAGTGCTGCTGAAGCTTGAAGTTGGGAATCTGATTTTCAGGGCCTGAATCAGGTTTGTAAACTACTACATATGGTCTGATATGTTGAGGGAGCCACCAGCAATGTTTTCAATCGATCAATCTTTTGTTCACAGATGTATGATTATAGTTTGTTTTATTTTAACTAAATGACGTTTGGTGGAAAAAAGGTTTCGCCAATTAGACACAAAGTAATTATTAAAAAGTACTAATTTGTCACAAAAACAGGACAATACCCATCTGTTAAAGTTTCAGCAGTGACACTGTAGTGAACACTCACCTCCTCAGTGACGATGATCAGCGGGTATCTGTCCTCAGACAGGAAGTTGAAGATGCACCAGATCTTGAAGGCGTCGTTGTTGGAGACGAATAGCTGGCTTTGGTCCAGGTTTTTCCTGAAGCACAACGTCCAGCACATTTTGTTGAAGTCCTGACGGTCGAAGTTATCCGTCACCTGTGGCAGAGCAGAACAACAGTTCTGGTGAGTCATGGGTTCATGTTCGACACCAAGGAAGGACCGCTTGTTTTTCTAGGAAGCCGTACAGTTTGTAGGGAGACAAGCAGAGGACACACATAAAAACAAACCCTGAGCTGGCAAACATTTCCCCTGTTGACATTTCCATCAGTAAAACATGTTGGTCAGTAGTTCCAACCTTTTTGGCTTATAACACCTTAAAGTGAAGTTTTAAGTTCATATTTCATAAGTTGTGAGCCGCAGAGTGATGTTCCCTACTTGGATTGTTTCATTTGAAAAGTTTTTTTTTTTTCAAGAGAAAAGGAGAGAGAATTGAACCGGGGATGTTGCGGTTACATGGTGCAACCACAACATCCCTAAACCTCTTGACGGATATTTGAACAGTTTTTAAGAGACCTGAAGAGGTAACACTATTTAGTGTTTCATGATAAAAAAGCAAAGATTAGACAAAAATCTGAAAAGATAACACTTGTTTATCATTGTTATATGTCTTACAACCAGTCAGGTGTATCTTACGACACCTTAGAAGGTCCTGACCCCTAATATGGGAACCACTGCTAAAGGTAGCGGAGGATGGTGAGCTAAAAGAAAAAATTGTTTTTTTAAATTAGGGTGTCTACTTTCTAATGAGTCACTTTTTATGAAGGGTTGTAACCAATTGTTACTGAATAATTTCCTAATTCTCTTTATAGATCTTTTAGTTGTGAAAAAGGGCTGCAGAGGATCTGGACCAAAATCCATTTATTAATAACTTATAGATGTTAGCAACGTATTAATAACTGTGTAATAACTCAGCCAAAGGGATTTTTCACACCCTGGCAATCCAGTATTTCTGGTTCCCAATGGCTTACCACTTATAAATCTTATAAACCCTGTATAAAGGGAGGTGTATCAGAAAATGGTGCCAATTTAGGATGTTACTTTATTAAACAGGCCAGCTTGTTAAATATTTGAAACATGAGAGAAGAAACACTAGAGGAAGACGGGATGGTGAACAAAATGTCTCCAACACACAATATGCTGAATACACAGAGTGTAACTTGACATGCTGAGCCACCAATGACGACATCATATACACACTTTAATTTTATATACGTTTTTTTGTTTTTTTTCGCCCAGAGAGACGGAACGAATCCTGTCAAAATGAATGTGAAAGGAAAGTGGTCTCTTTCAGAAACGAATAAAAATCTCAAGGGTTCAAATTCCAGAGCAAAATGTGAGGAAAGCTCTTGAAAAGGTACAATCGGTGCTGTGGAGGGGAAATGTTCTCCTCGAGCCGGTGAACAGTAGCGTCTCCATGGAGACCGCTGGCAGGCGAGCTGTGCAGTCGTGTGGATTAGAAGAACATCTCGTCCTGCTGGCAGCTTCCCCCCCCACCCAAAAAAAACCCCAACTCAAATGCTGTCTAACTAAAAACTGATCTGAACATGAAGTGAACCCTGAAACTGAGCTCACCAAGCATCACATTTACAGTCTAAATTTGGCGATTTAAAAACTATTAGCATAAACAATGTGAGAAATATGGTGCGGTAGTTAAGATTGTGGTTTCATAACCTGAGGTGTTCGCATGCACATTAAAAGATAATAACAGCTGAAACAGCTACAGATAAGTCAAGTATGTGAGCAGCGATAACTGTAATCGGTGCTTAAACATGAATACCAGAGAAAAAGTACTTGTTCATCGTACAACACGTGACAGATGTGATATTGTTTTGCTCCTATATGTTGTACAATTAACAGGTTTCTGTTACAGTTTGAGTTGAAGACAGCATTTACTCGTGTTGAGTGAAATTTAGAAAAAGAAAAACAGAAATTGTCAAAATTAGACAGATTTCGCTTTATAACTAAAAATAATTACAATTTAGTCTCAATACAAGTCCCCATCACAGGGTTCTCAACTGAAAATGAGACAGGGTCCTTGAGTGAAGACAGCTGAAGCATGTTGATGAATTTGGATGCTACACTCAAGGAAATCCAGTCATTTTCAAAAACCTTGAAGCTGAATGTTAATTTTATAATGTCCAAAACAATTCACAAGTCAAAAATGTGTCTGAATCTAAATTTCTGATATTTATACGGTGATTTGTTGTGTCTTAGGCTTATTGTCTGCTTGCAATGTGTCACTATACACAAGAGTTTCCTACTGAAGCTGGTTTTCTAAGAGCTGAGGCTCTGACCTGTTACAGCTACCAAGTTAGAAATGAACACAAGACTGAGTCGGTGGTGCTGTGCAGAAAAACTAAAGTATCCTGAATTCTCTCACAGTCGTTTCATTATTTTCATTTTCTGCGCTGAGAGACAGAGATTCAGCCCAAGTGAATGACTGCAGTGGGAGGGAACTTTTCCAAAGCGACACAGGATCTGATGTAACTCTCTATTGTGCTAAATGAGGGTGAGTGCCTGTGTGGAAACCTGTGCTGGATGTTAAAGCGATTCTCCACCTAAAACTCTCTGCAACAACTCACCCTCCTGTAGGCTCGAAGGTTAGCTGTAAAAAGTTTGTAGTTTAGTCTTTCACTTATTAATCATTTTTCTGTGGCTCAGCTTTAATGTGCAACTGTGTATTTCAACAGTGGTTAAGTTTTCACAACAGAAATAGAAACTTCTCAAATCACTCCTGCAGCATAATATATACTTCTCTGCTGTCTGTATATGCTCAGTATGTTCAAAACAATCATTGTCCCAAAATAGAAGTAAATTCAGTGCTTCGCTCTCACTTTCCTCAAAGCTCGAAAGCTGCATATTCAGCCGTATTTTGCTTATATATCCACGAGGATAAATAGTACCACAAACTACAACCTCTGAAATGATAATACAGTTGAATGAACACCTCTCTAGAACAATTTAAACAGAAACTGAATGTAATGTCTGTAGATGTCTGTCTTACTGACATAATAACGAATATTCTCATAACAGAATATGACATGCACGCTCCATGTCAAGGTAATAAAGTGACTGGGCCTTCTGGTCATAGCAACCTTCATTCATGACACATGAACATTATAACCTTCATGAAAGTAGGATTGATGTGAAGTTTGTTGTATTAGACTGCATTACTTTAGCTACATGGACCTGATAAACTGGCAAAGTGCACTGAAGTCACAGTTGGCAGAGCTGTAGACTTCAGACTCAGATTAGGATTTGAGACTTGACTCGAGACTTTAAAGCAAAAACACACTGTACAAGTCTTCAGTTTTGACCTGTTAAGTCAAAATAACAGTGACAGTTTGCATTTTTACTTATTAGATCTATAAAATTTAAAAAAAGGACTTGCTGCAAGTGTAGTGTCATTTAATGGTCAGCATTCAGAAACATGAAGACTTCAGACTCGACTTGGACCACAAAGAAGTTCATTATTCTGCAGGAGTGATCTGTTTCTAAGGATGTTTTATTCTGAGGTGAAAATTTGTCCGCATTGGAATCCATTGTTAACACACACTTTTGATGTTTTTCTCTTTTCCACTCTGGTCCTGAAGAAACAACCTTTCATTTGAACCGTATTTCTCATAGTTTGAAAGACAAATAAAACTCTTCTACACTCAGCTCAACCTACAGGTGCTGTTTGACACAATAAAGATAGATTTTAGGTGGAGTATCACTTTAAAAAGTGAAAACGTTCTTCCCGTCATTAAAGTTGTCACATTTCAAACTGTGGACGCCTCTGACAACAGATACTGACTCAAACACAACCGAAGTCTAATCTGGTCTGTCATTACTCAGCAGCATGATGCGTCTCTCATGTGAGGATGAGGACGATGATGGCTGTGTTCAAGTGGCTGGACTCGTCTGTATTATCGTTTTTGAATCAGTCGACGCAGGCTGAGCATCGGAGAGAAACGCTGGCAGGATGACAGACGGGGAGGGGGCAGTAGTGAAGTTGTGAAAGTAGGGTTTGTTAAGAAAGAGCAGCTCTTCGTCTAACATTGTTGTGTCATGCTCGTCTTGTTTTTTTTTTGTCCTCGTGGCTCTCTCTCTCTCTCTTTTTCTATTCCTTTCTCACTGCTTCCATCAATCACTCCCTCTCTACACTTGCACAATGAGGGGCTTGTCAGCACTGCCTCCCTTCCTTCTCCACTGCCACATGTTCATTAGGATTCAGAAGCCTTATCTCCCGCATCCCAAACCTGCACAAGCATTTACAACTCACAGAAACTCCACAGAGCAAAACTAAAGTAAGACGGGTGGTGTCGGGTTGGAATAAACAGCAGGATAATTAAAAGGCTTGTTACCAGTTGAACAGGATCAGCTACTTAATCAAAGGGTTTGTTGCAAATGAAATACGCACCAGCGATAACGGGCGTGGACGTTCAAGTGTGCAGCGGATTACGACATGAATTGAATCATTTAAAAAGGAGAAATGAGTAGAGTTTTTTAATGCTTCAAAGCACAAAACTGGCAAAACAAGCTGCAGGTGTTGGTGGGGTTGTTCAGTCAACTTCAACAGGGTGGGGTAAACTGATGGATTAAATGTTCCTGTACTGGCTGATGTTACATAAACAAAGATTTTCTTGTATTTCTTTATACCTCGTTTTCTTGTTAAATGGCATTCAGAGTGGAAGGCAAAGGAAAAGTTTCATTGTACAGGGAAACTTGTTTTTAACTGTGCATATGACAAACGCTTTGACATTATCTGATAAATGCACGTCTCACTATATCCATTATAACAGTCCTGCGATAAATCCTCCCTTCATGAAGATTAGTTCAGTTTTTTTAACCATTTTAGAGAGGTGTTGATTCACCTTTTGGAGGCTGTTGATTGAGTTATAATTGGAGGTGTTTCTAATATTAAAATACTGAACTTTTGTCCACTCCATGTATATTAATGAGGGTTAAACACAAAACAGTTCACCAGCACCACAAATTACATCCTCCCAATGATCGTACAGTTCAATCAACACCTCTCTCAAACAGTTTCAACAAAAAAAACAAAAAAAATCAACATTACAACTTTCCTGAAGGGAAGACTGAATGCAGGGCTGTTGTATTAGACTGCATTAGTGTTAGCTGCGTGTACCTAATAAACTGGCAACTGAGTTTACTGAAGAAACAGATTCTTGAGACAAGTCACAGAAACACAGGACTTCCTTGAGACGATTTATATTTTGACCTGTTAAGTGCCAAAATAAAATACAAATGAACAGCAACAGGCAGGCCTTGCATGGCCACACTGCTTGGACGTCTCATTATACGACCTATAACATGTGAAAGGACGCAGTCTCAGCTACGCAGAAACATCAACAACGCAGCTTTGAAAGTAAAATGATTAAGTGCAGTGTCATTTATTCTGCAGGGTCAGAATTCAGGTACCTGAAAGACAAAATGTGCTTATGAAGGCTTGTAACTTGCCTACACAACTGAGTGTGTTGTTTTGCAATTTGGGTGAAGTGACCTTAAAAAACTCAATTTCTAACATACAAAAAAAAAGAGGAGGGTAGAAATGTGGATTTGAAGCTAAAATGACATAAATATCAAACAAATGTTCCAGAAATACATAAAAGGTGATGTTTAAGTAAAGCAGGTCTGCAGCTGGTCATTGTGATGGTTTCTCTCTCTCTCTTCAAACACACACACACACACAGTATTTCAGGGTCACAGAGGATCACTTGTTTCCGTGGATTGCGACGCTCCATGAAACCACAAAGTGCTGAGTCCTGAGCTTCAACGTCACTCGTGTCTCTGCTGCCGAATCAACAGTCTTCAGTTTCGAGTCACTGAGCCCAACAATCACATCTGTGGTCGTCTTCTTTGTCCTCAGATGAGCTAAAATATCAGTGTTGTGCTTTTTATTTTCTGCTGCATCGTTATTGACAAGTGAAGTGAGTCTGAGGATGAGACACACACACACACACACACACACACACAGTGTGCCCCTGGCCAGTCAGATCTCACTCCCTTGCTGGCTCTCCCCCCGTGCACCAAAGTGTTTCTTTTGTTTGGTTTAGTTGTACTTATCTGCATCTTACACCAAACAACACTGCACTTTCACACATCCACTCACTAACGCTGCTGATCTACTGATTGCCCATTTCATACATTTAGTTGTGTTTTCTGTTGCAATTACTGTAAATAAACATGATTGATTGTTCTTCCCAGTACAACTGTGGGCCTTTCCCTTCTTTTGTCATGGCCTAAGAGCCAGGTCGTGACACACACACACACACACACACACACACACACACCATCTCGCATTGTTTCCTATTGTATTACAAGCACACACACACACACACACACGGGTGTAACTCAGGTTTTGCTTTTATTTTAAAGGATTTCAGTTTTTCTAGACTTGCAACTCCATTCATGTGTAAAAATAGGATTCCTGTTGTCCTGCTTTTTGAGTTTCTGGCAGTGGTGGAAGAAGTACTCAGATCTTTTACTTAAGTAAAAGTACAAAAGTATTAGCATCAAAATATACGTAAAGTACCAGATGTAAAAGTACTCTTGCAGAATGACCAATTTCAGAATAATGTACACTACTGTACAAATGTTTTTGAGTTGCCTGCCACAAAAGCTTGATTCGGTACATTCAGGTGTCTGAGAGGAATACTCTATATTTCTGAATGGTCTCAGGCTTTTAGGTTGCAGAAAGTCCTCTTTACAAATAGATGTTATTTTGTATGAAGAGTTTGCAAAAAAGTCATGTTTTGTACATGGACAAGAAAACGCTATACATGACCAGGGATCAATAAAGTTTTATCTTAATCTATAATAATAATAATAATACATCATCATTTATTTGTTGATTATATTTTGAATTATTAATCTGAATCTGCAAAATAACTACAGCTATCAAATAAACATAGTGGAGTAAGAAATACAATATTTCCCTCTGAAATGTAGTGGAGTTGAAGTATAAAATGGAATTACTGAAGTAAAAAGTACAAGTACCTCAAATTGTACTTAAGTACAATACTTAGTAAGTAAATGTACTTTGTTACTTTCCACCACTGGTTTCTGGTTACAAACACATACAGGTGTAACTTAGCTTTAGTTCTGTTTGTATTTAAGGATTTCAGTTTTTCTAGACTTGCAACTCCATTCATGTGTAAAATAGGATTCCTGTTGTCCTGCTTTTTGGGTTTCTGGTTACAACACACACACACACACACACAAAGTGCATACATACATACATACACAGTTTCCTTGTGTGACCGGGTGGAGTTTCCTCAGGAGTGAGAGAAGCTGAATGTACTGACTGACGCCCTCGCTCTCCAACGGCCCGGTCACCTCCACTTCAATGGGTGGGTGGGATGGTTGTGTATTGAAAAGTGTGTGTGTTGGTGGGGTTATTAATGTCTGCCCATGACGCCATGTCTCCCTTCCTGAACCTAAATCAAGAATTTACATTTCCTTAAAAGAAAAGTGTGCCTGCTAAAGAGTGAGACTGCAGGCGATGCCACTTACTGAACGGCCAGTGGGTCAGCCCTTACAGACTCCTGCTCTGCAGCTCAAACCCACAGAACTTTATTTAAATTCTAGCGGAGATCCCAAAGTTTCAAAAGAGAAGACCAAATATGTCAGGCTGAATTTTGGGGAAATGTGTATAAAATAATGCACAAGACATCTAGAATAGAGTCTTTGTTTTGAATATTTCCTTCAGAGTAACCATCATGTAGCTTCAACGAAGAGCAAAGCAATACTAAATATATACGATGCTGTCCGACAGCGTGGAATAAGACAATTTAACAAACTTACAACTCAAAGAGGACAAATGTGTGTGTTGCTGCGTCACACTCAGACAGAACTGATGCAATGTTGTTGGCTGTTAAACACGTCAGACGACTTTGAATCTACTCACTGTCGTAAGAGCCATGAACAAGGAACTAATGAGGTAAATTTGAACATAAAAAAGAAACCGCAAAGTTGCTCAGAAGTTGCTTACAGTCTTAATGAAAAGGGCACACAAATCATTCCTGGTTAAGAAAGTTCCGTCCTCTTAACAACACTCGACGGCCGCCGCCTGCTAGTTTGATGTTGACAAAATCCCACAGGGGAAATTCACACAATACACTTGTAAGATCTCTCTGAGGGAAAGTCTTACTGTGTGACAGATTTATCACAAAATCAGAGACACAGCACTACACCATGATGTCACATGCAAAGAGCCACAGTCCCTTTAGACATAAAGGTTTCATATAACTGAAACTTTAAAGCACCACAAAGAATAACACAACTCATAAAAAGAGGTCTCCCATCACCTATTTTATGTATATATATAAATTAGCCAATGAATAATTCTATTTCTATATTATGTCTTTAAATGGTGAATCATTTATTGAATTTTAAAATGGAACTTAGTAAATATAAGGGAATAAAATAAACTGTATCATATCAAGTCATTTACCTGCTGCTTTAAAATTTACAGTTTCCATTTTGTGATTAGTTGAAAGAAGGCTCTTTAACGACATGTTAGCAGTGTGCCACCAAAACTTAAATAAAGCCCAACCCACAGAGCAGAAACAAGAGCTCTGATTGGCCACCTGCTATGTGTTGGTAGCCAATCAGAGCTCTTGTTTCTGCTCCATGGGTTGGATTTTATTTAATACAATTTTTTTCCAGCCATGATTTGTGTGTCAGGTAACGTTAAATGACTTGCCCGCGGACATTCAGTTTACTTTCTAGTTTGCCAAGATATGCTGCTGTTGTGACGTTAGCTATAGCAGCAGGAGAGTTGTGAGCATCGCTGTCTGGAGCTGCTGTGCTAGCTCTGGGAAACCGTCTCGTCCTCTCCGGCTGTTAGCTTCGCAGCAGCAACTGTAGGGACAGTTTGCTAACCTAGCTGTAGCGGCTTCCTTAACAAACCTTGCAGCCGCAGTGAGGGTCAGAGTTGGGTCCTGGGTTCGAACATTTGTGACGCGCTTGAAGTCTGTACTTTACAAAATGTTCTGAGATCCAACATGCGTTTTGTGGGTTTATTGCACATGAGCCATCAAAGCACGGCAGACAGAGGATGGACATGAAAACCAGATGCATAAAACGGGTAACGGAAATGGACAAAAAAACAGAAAAATCAGGCGGTCAACAAAAATTACGGCTACCCGTCCCTGACTCTCAACAACCTGGCCTCAGGTAAGTGCTCACCTTTACAGACATACGTGCACGCGCACCTGCTCCCGTGAGCTCCGCCCCCTCAGCACCAGACCAACCCACACACATGCAGCAAACACACCCACGTTCTGTCTCCTACACTAGCTAAACTAACCCTCAACCTAGCTAACGTTACATTACTTGCTGCATCGTCGTTAGCTCTATATCATGGTATTGGATTTAGCAAAAGAGTTTCCCCTCGGGGATTAATAATAAAGTATTTCTCCAGAATCGCACCTTTAATGACACATCATACAAATATTGCTGAGAACGACCACGAAAACCATGTTAGAAACAACAATCTTTGACCAAACTGCTGGACTAAAGTTGCCCGATATCAGACAGAATTGTCAACTCCGCTTCCATCTTCAGAAGAAGAATCCGTCGGCTCGGTGGAGCGGGCGGATTCGAAAGGTCTGGACCCGGGCGAGGGCTAAACATTTACAAAGTGTTCAGAAAAGACGTATAATCAAAAAGGCCGAAAGTTCTAGAACCTTCGGGAGAGTCTGCGTGTGACGCAACAGAATTCCAGACCGTTTGCCATGGCAACGGCCGTTCGGCACCCACTCGTTATGACATCATATGGCAGGAATTCCAAACAGCCAGAAGCTGCTGCTCATGACATCACAAAGGGAAAGGCCTTTTCACTTGTCATGATGTCCAGCTAGACAACCGCCTCATTCAGGCTATGACCCGTTATGACATCATCACAGTGGGACGGGCAGGGAGCTGAATGAACCGACTCAAGTGTTCAGTAACTTGTTTTGTGTTGCCGTCTGAGCTCAGCGCAGTACAATGGCTGATGGACACAAAAGAGTGTGGCACCAACACAGTGAACTAATGCTATGCATCAATCGGGGGACTTCTACAGTCTGATGAAGATTTGCTGCATCATCAGGCAAAAAAAATAACATTTAAACATAATTAATATGAAAGGGAAAAAATAAACAACGCCATCATTACAATTAGCACAGCAGCCTATTGTTCAAATATACTGTATGAATAAGTTTAGTAGATGATGAAGTGGTTTTGGACCAATCAAATTCCTGAACTGGAAGTCAAGTAAGGGCAAAGTGTTTGCTGTTCTGATACTTAATGATAGATAATGTATTTGCATCTTTACTAAAAAAAAAAAAAAAAAAAAAAAAAAAAGAGCGCCGTCCTTTACTGCCTCATCTTCAACCAATGCTCAAATTTAGTGTCTTACAAAAGGAGAACATTATAATCGCACATTAAGAATAAATACTTTTTCGAAAAAATAAAATAACACAGAGGACGGAAAGCTGCTTTTTTTTTTAGCCCTGAATAGTTTGCAGAACGTCCTCTCAGCCTGTGTATGCCCCCAACAATCAGACGGCAGGGCAGCCTGCCTGAGAGGCAAAACCCAGGGCACAAATAAAGGCTGAAAAGCACTCACTGCTGCTCGTAAAGCTTCTTGCTGAAAGCACGAGATAATAACTGCAGCCTTTTCAGTCCTGCCGTCAAGTTTGTGTTTTTGTGCTCCTGATTATGTATCATTCTCCATATAAAGAGTCACAGTACAGACTGGTGACTCACTGAAACCTCAGAAGTCAAAACCATCTGACTATTATTGGTTCCTCTATAATACGGAGAAATCAGTGGCGTTTGTCACTTATAATATGCTGTCACTGAACAGTACAAACTTTGTGTCTGGGGAAATATGTCCCCTGCATCTGACCCATCCCTGAGGATAGTAACTTGGTCATTGGCAGAAGAAAACACGCAAACTCCTCACACTGAGGTCCTGAATCTACTCAGTTGGGAGTATCATCTGAAATGTTATTCCAGTGAGAGTCAGTGATGGCTGACCTTATCCAGGATGAACTTGTTCAGGTACGGCATGTATCCCTGGGTGGAGACGGGACCCTCGTCGTCGTCTTTAAAGTGCTCCTCCAGCGCCACGGGGTCATGTGGGATATTCATCACTGTACACAAGTTGTGGGACAGCACCTGGAACGATGGGAAACAACTGTTTATCACTGATTATATGGCTGACTGAACAATTACTTTCATTTTCAAATAAATCAGGTCAATTAGTTCAATTAATGGATTAACCGTTTAGCCTTTAAAAACGTCAGAAAACTGTGAAACATGCCCAGAGCCCAATGTGACGTCTTCAGATACCTCGACCAGTCCGACCAACAGAAAATCCTCACATTTAAAGAAGCTGGAAGCAGTGCTTGATAAATGACTGCAATTGTTAATTAATTATCAAAAAGGTTCTGTCGTCTAATTTAGCTACAGTTTCCAGCACTAATTAACTTGGACATGAAACAAAAGGATCTTGTCTGTAAAGTTTTACTCATCACTTAAAGAACTTGCCATCTACTGAAGCTGCACTGAGGTACTTGAGGAGAATAATCATATTTGAGGAACTCATCATTTTGTAGGTGAATAGTTAATATCAGATTTATAGTCACACTAATGAACAGACGTCATCGTAGCCCTTGTTCTAATGAACCTTGATAAGTTACATACTTGCGTAGACACCTGGATTTCCCAAGAAAAGCAGGAGAGCATTTTCATATTGCACTTGACAGCAGAGATATCCTGACTTTTAGTCCCTTTTATGGATCCTACATTTCCCATAGTGCAACTCAATATGACAGACCCTCCCTGCGTGGTAAATACCCGTTTCACGATCACGTCAAACTCCACAGACAAAGTTTGTAATGCAGGTTTGATGTTGAAAAACCTCGGTGATGTCACGTGAGTAGTTTTCTCAGACTTGACAGAGCATTAAAACCAAGAGCTGCAACTACCAATTAATTTCATTATCGATTAATTAGGAAATAGTGAAGAATGCCCATCACAACTTCCTAAAGACTGAGATGATGTCTTGTTTCGTCCGACCAGCAGTCTGAAACCCAAAGATATTCAGTTTACCGTCATAAAAGACAAATAAAAGCTGAAGATATTCACATTTGAGAAGCTGGAACCAACTATTTCTGCCATTTTTGCTAGATGAATGACTTATTAAAAACACTCCGATTAATGTTCTAAACTAATTGATTAATGGACTTTTGGCTAATGGCTAATTGGTCAGGATACAAAAAAAACACAAAAAAGGATCTCATCTGTTTAACTTTATCACCCGAGGACTTTAAAGAGGCACTCCCAACAAATTTAACAGTCAAGCCATGCGGAGTACCACCACCACGTCTTGTGAAAACAGTTGCATAACGTCTTCTGAGACGTTCAGTCTGAGAAAACTGCTGAAGTGACATAATTCTGGCTTGGAAACTACAGATTTTTTTAAAACAGGAAGTTTTAGGGACCAAAAGTCAGGACATGGCAGCCTCTGCTTCACTGAGTACAAAACTAAATCTGTCTTCTTTATCCTCCTTTTCTTTTAAAATGCAGGTGTCGACTGAAGGAAGTGGCGGGATTACAGTTCACTGTGATTGTACCTTATATGATTAATGTGACAAATGATTGATTGTTTATGTTAAGTATGTTTCTTATCGAGGTTCAGTAAAACAAGGACTCCTGGTGTTTATACTCAAGTGTTTCACTGAACTCATCGTCTGTTTACTAGCATCACTGTCTTTACGGATGGAGTATCTGTCTTAAATATTAAATAAAAATTAAAAAATACATAAAATATTCACCTACTCTTAACAAAATAATTAATTCCTTAAATGTGGAAAGCGTGACGTGCTCCTGCGACTCAGCGCTTACTTCAGCAGATAGTAAGTTATTTAAAAGACAAGCCCACCCTCGGATATTTTGGTAGATTTCCGTCCGTCAGGAATGACTTTGTTGATCCGTTTGTTCCAGTGAACTCACATTTCTGCTACACGTTTTGTGATTTCCTGTGTTTCCCAGGTCACCTGTGGACGGCACGTTGCACTCAGATGGAGTTTACATGGACATAGAGGGGACTTATTTAATGTATAAATTGTTTAATTTATTGGTTTTTATGTATTTTATCATCCACTGTGGTATTTTATTTCTCTCTCTGTGAAGCACTTTGCTTTTAGAAGTGCTCTATAAATAAAGTTTATTATTAGTATTACTATTATTAGCAATAGAAGCAGTCAGAGAAGAGGGAGTTTCACCTCTTGCAACACGTCTTAAAGCTGCAATGTATTCTGGTGCAAAATAATAAAGGTATAACTCTTTATAGAGTCGGAAGCTGCTGACCTCAAAACTTGACCTTTATTGTTGTTTATTTTTAAACTGCTGAACAATGTTTGGCTGGCAGAGAGCTGCAAACATGCGGGTGGGTCATAAAGTTGTATATTATCCACAGGAAATTAAAAAATAAGATAAAAAAAAGTTTAGTTTTACTCTGCTGTGATTTTTCCACTGATACTGATCCAGTTTAGCCCTGATGCACAATGCATTTCAGAATCAGAAATACTTTATTGATCCCTGAGGGGAAACTCTTGTTACAGCCGCTCACTGTCACATCAATGCACACAGGAACAGAAGTACTAAGCAAATCAAAATATAATACAGGTAAGATAAATTAAGTACAAAGCGGATATAAGTATAATTTAACCCTCTAAAGGTGAAACATCTGTCATGAGTAGGAGTCAATGATCCAGTTAGCTGATGTTTCAGTTTGGAGGCTAAATATTGTGTAAGCATAATGATCACAGATAAATCATTTTGACAAGTTTATAAAGCCTTTATGATCTCTGTTTGCGTCACTTTAGCACTCCTGGAGAGGTTTTAGTGCCTCGTGATGTGATGCAGGTACTTTTAAAATGTATTTAACAGCATTTCAAACTTCCAATAAACTCTTAAATTTACTCTTCACTGGGTTTATTCCCGATATTCCTCCAGCGCTTTGTGAGCTTTTGTTGTGTCGTTTCTTCCCTCTGGAAACACGCAGGAGTCGCATTAGTTGCTTTAAATCAGAGCAAAGACGACAAACAGGTGCGTCTGTGCTGCCGGCTCACAAACAGAAGCGCACTTGTGTGTTTTGTTTTGTTTTTTCCCCACGAAGAGAAAGCGTTCAACACACACACACACACACACACACACACACACAAAAGCCTACGTGTTTTTAAATTTACAAAGAAAAACAAAACAAAAAAAGATACTAAAAGTTGAGACTATAGTTGGTTGAGTTTCCTGCTTGGCCAGACTCCCAAAAAAAAAAAAAAAAAAGATGCGTAAAGTACGCAGTTTACCTTCAGCTGAGATTTGGAGACTTTCCCGCTTTTGTCCACATCCAGAGCGGTAAACGCGTGCCATATAGACTTTAAAAGTTCGTCCCGCAGGGCCATGATGGTGAACTTAAACTTGTGTCGTCTCGGGCCGTGTGTCTGACGCCTTCCTCTCTCTCGTGAGCTGTCTCTGTTGGCGCACGGGGAGGAAAAGCCACGTGACGCGCTGTCTCACGCTGCGTGATTTGCGTGATTGCAGACTGAAGATCTGCAGCACCGCTCAGCGAGAGAGAAAAACACACACACACACACACATTTCAAATATTGTGTGCATCATTTGACATTTATTTATTTATTTTTATGTTTCTCCAAAGTTCATGTTAAAGCTGCAGATTTTAGCCATTAAAGGACTTTGTGTGTTTTACAAAACTGCCCTGTGGAACTCCTGCTTAGGTCGAGCTCAAAATAAATCCCCCACATTTACAGAAAACATTTCAAACACAGGGGTGGGGGGGTAAAAATACACGAGTGAAATCCGTAAAATGTCTGCAGCCTCCAGAAATGATCATGAAGTCAAATCAACACCAACTGAACTCCATGGAGGATTCACTGCAGGTAAGTGCATTTTCTTTCCAGACTGATACTTTCCCCATGGGATCAGTTTTCCAAATACATCTGAGGTGAGCTGTCCAGGTGACTCCAGGTAAAACGTATTCACGTCACAGCTGTTTGTAAATAAATAAATAAATAAGCAATAAACTTTATTTATAGAGCACTTATCAAAACAAAGTGCAAAGTGCTTCACAACAAGAGAAATAAAATACCACAGTGAATGACGAGATATAAAGAAATAAAATACACAAAAGCAATAAAATAAACAGCTCAGGTAAAATCAGGATATGCTTTCAGATAAAAATGTGTTTTGAGAAGAGACTTAAACGAAGACACTGCCTCAGACAACCTAATTTCTTCGGGCAAGTTGCTCCAGAGCCTCTGGGCCCTGATGGCAAAAGCTCTGTCCCCCTTAGTTTTCATCCTGGACTCAGGAACAGACAGAAGACCCCTGCCCGAAGATCTCGAACTACGTGAAGGTTCATAAGGGATTACAAGGTCTAAAATATAGTCTGGGGCCAGACCATGAAGAGGCTTAAAAGTAATCAACAAGATCTTAAAATCAATCCTAAAACAAACAGGGAGCCGATGTAAAGAGGCTAAAACAGGTGTGATGTGGTCGAACTTCGTTTGTACGTTTACAACAATTTACAAGTTTCATTTTGAGGTACTTTATTATATTTATATATTACTTTATACTTCTACTCAACTGTGTCAGAGGGAAATATTGTGTATATATATATATATATATATATATATATATATATATATATATATATATATATATATATACTTATACTATGAATACTTTTGTACTTTTACTCAAGTAAGATTTTGAATGCAGGACTTTTACTTTGTTTTGATAGGCGCTCTATAAATAAAGTTTTATTATTATTATTACTTGTATCAGAGTATTTCTACACTGTGGCGTTGCTACTTTTACTGAAGTAAAAGATCTGAGTACTTCTTCCACCACCGCTGAGCTCCCTCATTACTGGAAGAAAAACGACAAAATAAACCTTAAAAGACTATTTATTTTTTAATTTATGGACTTCAGTTTCACTTGGATACTGATTAAGTGCTACAAACATACACTTGATGTATTGGATGACAAAATCTATGTTTATCTAAGTAATTCATGTGTCACTTTAGAAAAAAAAACTAAATAAATGTCATAAAATGTGATTCTATTTATTTCCGTTTCAAATCAATGAAACATCTATGCATCTATCAATTATTTTATTTATGAAATTGCTTAATCTATAAAACGTCAGGAAATTGAGTAAAAAAAAGCGACATCTTCCGACTGCTCGACCAACAAAAACCCAGATATTAAACTATAAAAAGATCTATAACGGAGAAAAATCCTCACATTTGAGGAGCTGGAAGCGAAAATGTTTGGCACCAAATTACATCTATGATTATTACAGTTGTTAATATGCTAAAGTAATTAAGCTCTAAAAAAACTACACATGTATACAGTAAGTATTATAACTTCAGTCTAAACTGGGAGGAAACCAGTTTAAGAGTGATGTTTTAGATGTGTGCGCTGACGACAAACTCTTTAATACTATAAATCGGACAGATTTACAGCATTTGTTTACTTCGATGTCACATAACTCCACACCGAACAGAGCACAAAGTGTAGATGGTGAGAATTTATTAAAAGAACATATGTACAGGATACAACAGAAAGGCTTTTTGTGTTAGAGGTTACAAGAACAACAAGATGAGGAACACTTTTCTAAACAGTAATTGAAAACGAGCCTCATGGAAGGGGGAAAAATAATAAAAAATGAACACGTGAAAATCCAAAGAACAGGACAATGATTGTTCTAATGCTACAGGCAGGGTTGGCAGCACCAATCAACAGGGAAAATTAAAACACTATGGATCAACCTCACAGATAATGGGCTCACTGGTTTTGGTACTTCAAACAAACTGGGATGATTTTCCTCAAATGGCATGATCCATTTTCCATTCCACCAGAAACATAAAACAGACATTAAATGGGGGGGAGGGGGAGGGGAGACGGCATCCTGCTACTCGAAAATAAGAGCCAATGACCTCTAGAACGATCCAACCTGAAACTGGCCAAACCCTGATACACACAAAACATCAATAGCAGCAGGTTTTTTCTTTATTTCTTTAAAAAATAAAATAAAATTAAAAAAAAAAAGACGAAGAGTAAAAGAAAAATGTGGCAAGGTCCACGTGTTGCCTCCAAAGTGCTCCATTACAGACGCAGAAATCGTCAGATCTCAGACCCTCTGGTACCCAGCATCAGGCATTTGACAGGCAGTAAGGTGCGCACGGCTACGGCAAGTTCACTCACACTGAAGAGAGCTTCACTGCGGCTTCGATCCGCTGCTAACAGGCTTCGGCTTTGTCGAGGGAAGTGCAAGGACAGAAACGGAGAGAGAGCCTGACGTCTATGCAAACTTAAGGAATGACAGAGTGTGAAAAAGGTACAATAACTACCTTTGAGGAGTGACAGTTTCTTTTTTTTCCCCCCCAAAAGAGAGAGAGAGAGAAAAAAAGTCCATCGGAAAAAGGGCTGAACTATGTTGGCAACGAGAGTCTACCGAGATGAGTTCCAGTTCGGTGTGGCAACAGTTCACACCTTTGATTGGGCGGAGGAGCCCAAACACCACAACTTGAGAGGGTTCTCCTCGAAAAGTAAAAAAAAAAAAAAAAAAAAAAAAAAGAGACCGGTTCATCTCAACGGGTTTGTTTAAAAAGGTCCATGAGCCTTCGTGTTTCCCTTCCTGTCAGGGTGGAATAAAGTCTCAGTAGATGGTGAGGCTGACCGACCGATTCATCTTCTTGCCGATGAGTCTGGAGGTTCTGGGGTTCAACTGGACTGTGGAGCGGGTCAGGATCCTGTCGGTGGACAAGACCTTCTCCTCTGCTGCAGCTCTGGCCATCTGGGCCTTTTTCAGCTCCCTGAGGAAGATAATAACAGTTAATTATCGATTAATCTGCAGCCGGGCTGCAACTAACGAAAGTACTGAAGTAAATTCACAAATGTTCACATTGGAGAAGCTGGAACCAGAGAACCGATTATTTTTCTGAATTGTTGCAGTGTTACTGTTAGATCTATAAAATGCCATAAAATATATATATTAAATATTAATTAATTATTCTAATTCCCTAGAGCACAAAGTGATGTCTTCAAATTGCTTGTTTTGTCTGACCAACAGCTGAAACCCCAAAGATATTCAGATTATTATCTCATCAAACAAGGAAATTAAGAATACCAGGGCTGCACCTAACGATTATTTTCATTATTGATTAATCGTTTGGTCTGTAAAATGTCGGAAGAAAATGTCTTGTTTTGTCTGTCAAAAAGTCCAAAACCCAAGCACACTTAGAAAGCCAGAAAACATTAACATCTAAGACGGAACCAGTGAATTTTTGCCACTTTTGACTTAAATTAATAATAATAATAATAATAATGAATAATAATAACACCACCACCAAACTAGTTGCAGATTGTCTTTCTGTTGATTGACTAATCAATTAAATTGACTAATCGTTTCAGCTCTACAGAAAACTGGAACAAGGTAATATTTGGTATTTTTGCTTTAAAACTAAACAATTGATTATCAGAACAGTTGCAGATTACTTCTGTCGCTCGACTAATTGTTTCAGCTCTAAATTGAAAATTGACAGTGCAAGAACATCAGTATAAATAATAATAATAATAATAATAATAATAATAATAATAATAATATACAAAACCAGTTCTGTGGATTATTTTTTGGATTATTAACCACGTACTTAAAGTCTGTCTAATAATCTGTCCGTCTAGATCGTCCTGAGTAACAGTGGGTTCAATAGCTTCTTTCTGTGCGGTTGAAAACTTACTTCTGGAGCAGTGCGTTCTTGAACTTCTCTGCGTTGAGCTCGACTCTGAGCTGGTCGGCACTCATTCTGGCAGCAGTGAGGAGCACCGGGTGTTTGATGAGGTCAGACGTTGACGGCCGTCTGCTTTGATCGGGATGGATCATCAGCTGAAAGAAAAAATGTAAGATTAAGTCAAAGAAGGAAAAGCTGCTTAGAAAAAAGGACGTGATAAGAAATACAAGAAGGCACAAAGCCCTCTCCCGGTAGAAATGATTCATAGTTTATTAAAATGAATTTGAATTAACATCTAATCCGCTCAGCACCAATGATGTCTCTATTAACTACATTTTGTTCAAATAAATTAACAATTTTACAGCAAAAATAAGTGATGCATAAAAATTGGTTACAGATCCCTCCACCAAAACCGGAGTTATTTGTCTCAGGATAAGGAGTGAAATGAAGAAAAAAAAACAAAAAAAACATTTGCTTTAGGGCTTTAATCCAAAACAATCTAATATAAATAAATATAAATAATCATGAACATGCAGACGCCTAATGACAGGAGACAAAACAAGGCCCCTAAACACTCCACTCCTCGCATAGCTGCTCTTATTTAACATAAAGAAAGCGATAAAAGAGAGATAGCGTTGGCCGTTACCTTGAGAAGACCGAGAAACTCAGGAGAAAGCACTTGGGGGATGGGGGGCAGTTTGCCCTGTCGGATCTCATGCCATTTGTCTCCATTGGTGGGAAGAGGCTCCGCCCCCGAGGCGCTGACAACAGTCAGAGCCAGAGCAAAGATGTCCGCCTTCGTCAAGTTACTGTAGTCCTACAAAGAAAATCAGACCATAAGGAGAAACATTAAGACCCCCGTGTGAAGCTCTACGTATTCAAAAGTAGAGGCGGTTTTTAAGTTTGATGACAAACCTCTTGTAAAATTTCATTGGCTAGATATCTGCTGTCACCCTCCTCCACTTGTGGATTGTTCACTCTTGTCACATGGCCAAGATCACCTGGAACGGGAACACATACGGTACAGATTTAAGCCATGAAGCTGAGCCCAATTTAAAAATATCAGTAAAAAAAAGGAACAACAACAAAACGCTCAAACGTCGGAAGTTATCACACAAGAACTGCGGTGGCAGCTTACCTATCTTGTAGACAGCACTGGTGGTCAGTCCGTCATCCTCGTCACATTCATCGCAGCTGGCTACAGACTTCCGTGAAATAAAGATGTTGCCTGGGACAAAGACGTTAACATTTCCATTAGTTTCTGACCAGAAAACATTCATGTTAAGACCCCTGTTGTATAAAAAGACACAAATACAGATCTACTTTGACAATTATCACAACTACAGTTAAGTTTCACTTTAACATCCCCGAGTACTCACTGGGCTTGATGTCCATGTGCACCAGAGAAGTAGAGTGGATGTACTTGAGTCCCCGTGTGACTTGCAGCAGCAGATCTTTCAGCTCCAGCTCCGACAGGTAACTGAGCCGTCTATAGTTCTCTGCGATGACGTCAGATAGCGTGCCGCCGTTGCAGTACTCGTTCTGGATGAGCATGTGGTCGTCCTCAGCCCAGGCTGAGTAGTAACGCACCACGTGGGGATGTTGGCCGAGCACGGCGTGGGCATACACCTCCCGTAAGGCATTCTGTCTGTGGAGGAGGGGAACAGGTCGGTGTTAATTAAGGACACGCCTAAAGTTGTGTTGTTAAAATGAAAGAGGAAAAAAAATAAAAATAAAATAAACATGCTTCAAGTCTTTCTAACTTTTATCAACTCGTCTGTCTAATTTGGCAAAGGAGCATATTGAGCATCGAGGGGGAAAGTTTCATTCAAAATGCGCACGTCCACCACTTTGAAAAGTGCGGCCTTTATTACAAAACGACTGGTGCTACAAAGTTCAAAGGCTGGTAGTTTAAAGAATTACATCTGACGAAATTATATCACCGTTAGACCAATTAGACACTCTGGACTTCAGGTAACGAGTCCCCAAAATAAGATCGCAATCCTTAGTAAAAGTAGTTTTTCAGATGGTTCTAAACTCAGCTTACTCGTCTACTGATCCTGCCAGAGGTTTCTTCGATCTCTTGATGGCGTAGATGCAGCCATCGATTCTCTTCACACACTTGAACACAGCACCAAACTCGCCACAGCCGATCTTCTCCAGCTCGAGGAACTCTGAGGTGTACCTGGACATCATGTTGCTTTCCATCATGGTGATTCTCTAAAAAGAGTAGAAGAAAAGGTTTTACAACACATTTATTACAAACATTTACATTTTGTAAATCCGCTACTTTCCAGTTGCTTCCCAACAGACATTTAGCACCAAGTCATTGAAACCAAGAGGTTTCCTCTGCGAATTGGTTTCAATCAATCTACATATAAGATCATGCTGAGTAGTGAATTTGCTAATATATTTTGTGATGTTTACTCAATGCCTGCACTTGTGTTTCTAATGGTGCGTTTAACAATAAATCCTATTTACAAGAAAATGTATTTTGGCTAGCAAATCAAACGAGAGTTGAAACAATAATTTGAAAATCGATTGTCATTTATTAAGCAAAAATATAAGATTTGCTGCTTTCCCCTCTTTTATAGTGAAGTAGTATAGTTGGATTTTTAAACGATTTTCTGACATTTTATAGGCTCTATGATCAATTGCCAAAAAAAATCAAAAATCAAAAACAGAATAATCAATGCAAATGGCATTAGTTGCAGCCCTAAAACAAAGTTTGAGATGAAACATCCTGCAAAATGTAACAAGTCTCTAATGAAGATAAATAAACTATATTCCTTAATGTACATGTATCACAATATGTAAATAATGCAATAATCACATGAACATTTAATTACCTTGGGCGGTGGCAAGACTTCCTCCTCTCCCTCACCATCGCTTGCCTCCATGTCTTCTCCACAGGAGCTGAAAGGTAAAAGACAACAGCGGGTGCTGGTTAGCATTCTGTACAGCAGGGGGCAGCACCCGGGGCTTCACAAGCACATGGCCAGTAACCATGAGGTCTTGGTTCCCAGCCAAACCGCCTGGCCTTAGTTAACGGCTTTAACGTATCTGGTTATTATAACAATGGGTCTGAGCTGTGTTTAAGAGAACAGGTAAAGTTGTTCAGCTCTGCTCTGCTTTGTGTGATTAACAGCTTTTGAAACGTTAGGGTGGGAAATGTGTAACCAAAAAAAAAAACTGCAGCTTGTCAACTACCCCAGCCACTTTGGAAAAGTACTACAATCTGCAGGTCTTTTAGGTACAACATATGTTTGGGATTGATGCCTCTCTAAAAAAGAAGACAAAAGGGTATTTCTAAGAAGACATCTGAGCAACGTACTCATTCCAGTGTGCCCGCTTCCTGTTGTTTCTCTGCTGTGTGGCAGACTGGATGAGGAGGGAGTCGGGGGTGAAGGGGTTAAAGTTGACCAGAGGGGTTTGCTGTCTCCGGCTGCTGTCTGTGATTGACTTTCCTGAAGGCTCCACATTCTTGAACAGGGCAACTCTCCTGCTGGAGGATCCGGGTCCAGAGCTCCTGGCCCTGGACAACAAACTCTGGAAAAAAGATTGATTGCTTTGTTAATTCTTGAGTGCAGCAGCAGCAGAGAGGAAAAACTCAATTTCAAATAAGCGTAATTAACAAATATGATTGATAGCACTGAAATAAAGGTTTTGTGGAATACCTAGGTTTAAAACTGGGTGCTTAAAAAAGGCAATGCTATGTAATAATCACTGATAAAAGGACATGCCCAGACTTAAAACTCCAGGCCACCAAATCACTACAGTGAGACCATTATGCAACAGTACAGTTGTACATTAAGTGGGTCACTGTGGCCAACTGACACAGCAGAAATCACCTGATTATTCAAAATAATCCGACTGATTTGTTTGATTTTCTTTCAACACCTGAAGCAGCTAAATCCGTGTTTCAGAAGCACAAACCCAAGCTCAAAATTTGAGACATTTAGAGAAAATACTTTGACTCTAACAAGCTCTTTGGGGAGGTGTTTTTGCAAGATCACACGAGCTGATAACTAAAGTTTAAACACGCGCTCCTTGCAAACATTATTTAAAGCAAATTCAGCCACTGATCTCAAATAAACTAGACATTGATTTAGGTTTTATATCAACAAATACCAACCTTTGGCGTGTGCGGTGTGTCAAAAAGTCTGAGTTTTCTGAAGGTTTTGTGTGGAGGTGTGTCGGGGCAGTCTGGGATCGGGGAGCTGGATCCTTCCCCGTCGTCCTGGACGTAGGACCGCTCCGGTGACCCTCCGTACAGCCGAGAAGCTTTCCTCGGTGACGGTGAGCAGTTGGCAAAGATAACACTGCTCGGTGACCGCAGGTGAGACGGGGAAGCAAAACTATCCTCGTCCCAGAGCTCCACGTCGTCGTCCCCGCCGGACCGGTTCAGGGGGCTGCTGCTCCCCTCCAGCCGTTTGTCGACGGTGTCCCGTCGCACTGGCATCGGGGAATCCATCTCCGTGAAGCCGGACTCTCCTCCGGTGCTGTTGTTAACGTCCTCAATGGGGTCGTCTTCCCCGTCGCTGGATGTAAACTGTAACTTTTGACGAATCGGTCGAGATTTCGGGGACGGGGATCCGTGCCGATGGCGACCGTAGCTCGACATTTTCAGGATTTAAACCCCGGCTTCGTCGACGTGAAAAAAATCACGCGGTTGGACCCCCGCTACTGTTGCAGTGGCGTCTTCTCGCCAAAAAACACAAAGCTAGTAAACTTTTAACTACCTTGAAATAAAGGTATCGACTCAAAAAAGTGTCCAAAAAACTACCGTGAGACGCTTAAAGCTCCGTTAACATCCCAGAAAAAGCTAACTTGTTTGCTAACTCCAACACGCCCATCCAACGCCGAGAAATGGCCCCGGACTAGTAAGCTAGTATTCACCGTAAGAACAACGTCCGAAGTCGGTCTTAAACTAAAAACAAATACTAAAACTACCGGGTCCAGTCGAGTATCGGTATCCGTCACTACCTTGCTGATTACTCACCGACACAGTAACACGTCTTTCCGCAATAAAAACCCATACCACTGTTTACCAAAAAAAAAAAAAAGTTTGAATGAGTCAAGAGTTGTCCTCTTCCTATCACGCGCGTGGCAAAGGACTTCCCGCGACCGTTGGTCACGTGCCCCCCGCGCGGCCAATCAGAGCGCGTCTCGGATTTTTGAAAGATGGGCGTTCCAGAGAGGTTTCGGGAGGCGTTACGTCATCGGTGGCAGAGACGCAATCTGGCGCGAACGCGTGCCTCTCATGCGGCTGCAGTCAAACAGTTAACTTCGAGACAATGCGACCCATTATTTAGACGGCACGATCAAAGAAGCCGCGATATATATATATATATATATAAAAAAAGAAGATCAAAGTCAAAGTTCCGTTCAGTTTATACAAGACCAAATAATCCAATTATTTTATAATAATGAAAACGGTTCCCAGTGGTTAAAAAGCCCCAAAACAAACCTTAGAATCATCTGAATGAGCTCATTTTAGCCACTTTTCATATTGTTGGTTACTTTAACCAATAACACTGCATCATATTTTATAAGATGACCATATCTTTTATTTAAAATATTAGTCTGCAAACAAACTAGTAACTATGGCTGTCAAATAGCTAGTGGAGCACAATATTTGCCTCAGTGAACTAGGAGCTATGAAGCACAATATGAAACCAATCAAGTAAAAGTACCCCAAAATTGTACTTCAGTACAATAGTTGAGTGGATGTACTTAATTAGTTTCAATCACCGAGTGCCATTGGATGTTAATTGAATCAACAGGTTGTTTCACAAATTGCATACACAGCCTAAGGTACATTCTCTCTTATCAGGTGTTTTTGATAAGGCTGACAGCTGATAACATCTATTTCTGCATGTCTGCTCTGTGTGTCATCTACATCTATACTGAGGTGGTGTTTTCACAATGCTCATCCACTGCACAGCAACTTTTTGTTTAACGTTTGTTATTCGTTATAATGCATAATCACTTGTATGCATAATTATTTTAATTTTTTGTCTAAAAGTTCTGCTACAAATTTTGCACACCATAATACTATGAATCAATTTTCATAAATTACATTTTGTGTTATGTAACCATTAATTAAATCTGTAACATTATATATATCTATATATATATATATATCTCTATAGATATATATATATATATATATCTATATATATCTATATATATAGATATATAGAGAGAGAGAGATAGATATAGATATATACACATACATACACACTTGTATGTGCTGTAGGTATTTTTACCTTTACACCTGCGCAAAGGTGAAGGTGAACAAAGTTTAATAGGGACTCATGTGGTCAAAATCTAGTACAGTCAATCAATCACACAATCCTTTTTTTCTTTTATTAGAAATAGCATTAGCTGTACACTGCACTGTGCACCATAAACATTATAAAGCATTTTTCCTCTCTCCCATCTTTTTGGTTGAGGGACAAAATAGCATAGCAGAACTCCAGTTATCAAAATCCTATGTACACATAAAAGCTAAGTTCTTTCGTGGGAAAAAAACCATGGAGGAAGACTTGTGATTTCTCTCTCGTTGATATAGTCCAATGGAGATGGTTTTGATCCTAAATCATAGTCCTTAATGAGTCGATCAATCATCCAGGCCCGGCGACTCTCCTTGCTGTATTCTTGATGCTATTCTGATGGCTTCCTCCAGCGAAGGCTGATCACTGAGCTACAGAGAAAAAGGAAAACAATGTGCATAATTCAAACAAACATTGATTGACATACTGATAACCACTGTTAATCAATCACTGATGTAATCTCTTTACTCTGCCGCCACCTTTAAAAGACAATACCACCTCTGACTGTGACTGTGTGTTAAAGGCTGCTGAATTTCATTGATGACTGTCAAAAGGTGGAAAAGGTGCTTGCTTTGTAATGCACATGGCAGAAAGAGGTGAAAGATGGTAAATGAAAACAGTGTTTTTCAGGATAAACAAAGGTTGGTCATCTGACCTGCAAACCTTTGATGCGATCGTAGCCCCTCAGGGGTTTTAGGCCTGAATAGTTAATATAGTATTTAAATTGAATATAATAGTATAATAGGTAGTTAAAATACATACATTTTTGAATAGATGAAAGATTATAATCTTTCTATTATAGAGTGTGCTAATGTTTTTCATTACATAATTACCCACCGATGGGGAAACTCATGTATGGAAAATTGTAAGTGTAATGTAATTTCCCTCTGCTTTTGGTGATAAGCTTTTATACTGGTGTCAAGAAAAAACAAGTAAAACCACAAGTGTAAATTACTACAGCACTGACTTCCTTTTTTTTTTTTTTGCAGGAACAGTGCTGGTGGTCATTATGAATTTGGATTACATGGAAACTCACACATCCTGTGGTTAAGTTTTGGTTTAGTTTGATCCCTAATCAAATGCGCCAGCAGGAGGGCAGCAACACACCTACACCCCCTGAGCTGAACCCCACCTACCCATGATTTTTAGTTAAGAGTTTAAGCAAACAGCTCAACAGGGTGGGGGAGGGATTATTTGGGGAGACTAACTTAAGGGACAGTTCAACCCAAAATTTAAAATTACATATGTTTCCTCTTAACTGTAGTGCTATTTATCCATCTAGATTGTTTTGGTGCGAGTTACAGAGTTTTGGAGATGTCTGCCTTTTTTTGAATATAATGGCACCCGGCTTGTGGTGCTCTATGCGCCAAGAAATACATTTGAAAAACTCAACAGCAAAGCCTCTTTGCAGAAATCACAACCCGGTTACTCAAGTTACGCAGTTTCGTGTCGGGACTATTTTCTTTCTTCCTACATGAAACTGCTCACAACAAGGTTTGTGATTATCTTGAGTAACCGAGTCACGCCAAAACAATCTAGATGGATAAACAGCACTGCAGGTAAATATATGTGTTTTATTTTGAAGTACCCTCCTGACCTGAAACTCCTGTCTCAGTATCATTTAAGCAACAGAACACAGTGTAGTTTACAGCAAAAATAAAAGTGATGAATGCAGAAACGCAGCAGCCTCTGTAGGATCAATACCGAGTCTCTAACTGATATCTCTGAATTTAATGGGCCTCTATTGCTGAACTTGCATTCCCAAATGATCCATTTCGCATGGAGTGGCAGATGTATCCAATCTTCTTCTTTGTAAAGTGAGCTAGACAGATTCACAGAGTGGGACTCAGCCCACCAGCCTATTCACTTCTACGGTATCGGTCTACCAACCTGCACAGCAATGTGAGTGCCGTTGGATGTGGCCAGTAATGTGACTGGATGAATGTCATCCTGTTCTTGGCTGTAGGCTGCCTCCTCCACAGTCTGGAACGAGGCCATGTCAGGTGTCATGATGGCCACCTGAGGGAGACAGAGACATTGTACACAAATCAACCAACTGCTTTGGTGTTGGGTCACAAATCACTTAGCGGCCACATCTGGTGCCATCACGGGGGTCCAGCAGAGAACTGGTTGTGCACCATGAAGGTTTGAATGTCCAACAACCAGAATAAAAATGGGAAGACACCTGAAAAAGGCTGTTGTGATGTGGCTGTTTGTGTCTAGTTTGTAACATTTTAAGTATCTGGTCTTATGAAGTACATTACTTTCCAAACGGAAGTTACTGTGATACGGTAAACTCTCGTGTCCTGAGTTTCAGTCTTCTTTTTTTTTTTTTTTTTTTCCTGAGAAGAGTCAGTAAATGTACACATTATTCTAACAACATTTTTGTACCGTCTACACAAAACTCGGGCAGTTGTTCACCTGTTCATCTGAGCCGTCTGTTGTTACCATGGTAACTGAGTGAGCACCTTGCGTTGCCAGTTCGTGGGCTGGGATGGTTATGGTTGTGCCTTCTTGGGTTACCATGGTGATTGTGCCACCCATAGCTTGTAAGTCTGCTTCAGAGATACTGACCTGATGTGAGACACAATACAGAGTGAAGAACATTCAGTTTCACAGTAAATCATTCTGGGAAAATAACTTAAATCTGATGCGGAACAACACTCTCTCTTCAAATATCTTTAGTATTATCTTCATAATTATCCGGCCTTAATTCCTCTGTTGTTCGAATACCTAATAAGACACAAGGCACAAGGGCAAGTAGGCTTGTGAAACGTCACTACAGGGCTGAGTGATAGTCAAAATCAAATATCACGTTGGGGATAACTAAGTGCTTTCAGAGGATGTTTACACACTACAAATGTTTGAGAAACAGTGATTAGTAATATGGATGATTAACAGCTCGAGGAGCTCACTGGTCATTTTATGTTCTCTGCTTTTAACTTCAATCTTTAATCTTTAATTTCCTGTGTTTGATTGTTTTTATTAGCATTTTCCTATGCTTTTATTGTTTGCCATTTATTTACCCTGTAAAACACTTTGTATGTTTGTTAAGAAAAGAAAGTGTATAGAAATAAAAGGTTTATTATTACTTCACTGAACTAAATAGGGCTGCAGCTATAGATTATTTTAGTAATCGAGTATTCTACCGATTATTCCATCGATTAATCGAGTAGGAAATACTTTTGCCTCATTAAAATGCAATAGTAAACATGCAAAAGAGAAAATAAGACAGGTCTCTTAAAATGAACAACTAACTGGTTTCCTTTTTTTAGAAAAATCTACATTTTTATTGCTTAAATTGCATGCAATAATATTGTCAAAACTAAACCCATTTAGTGCCATATTATATTCTGGGTTTTAAAGAAAACATGTTCTGAAATGCAAAAACAAACAGCTTTTGCTTTAAAAAGATATATATATATATATATACTTATATATATAAGTTTCAGAACTATAAGTTTCAACCCAACTACAGCTCAGGCATAACGTAACTGGACAGGAACTGTGACTATCATAAGAATAAATAACATGAATGAAGCTCAGGCTTTCACAAATTGACTGCAGCATTTTATTTTCTGTTATTTTCTTGAGCAAAAGCCAGCTAACTTAGGGACATCATAACTAGCCACCGCATTGATTTACGTTGTTAACTAGCTATTACATACAGCCATAATTAACGCAGCCTGCATTCTTTACTAGCCTTCAGATACCTTGTGTCGGGTCCGCTCTGTGGACTGGATGCTTTCTGCTTTGAGTTTTACAATAGACACACTGTACAGAGTTTTCATGGTCACTTTCTCTGGCCTGTCTCTTCTCTGCGGCCCTCGCTATTTTTCTCTCTTCTCTCTTTTGTAATCCGCACTGTCAAATCACAGCAAAGACGCTCTGAACCGTCTCTGATCACACACAACGTCAGCACGTTGACAGTAATAATCATCCGTGTGAAACACAGTGCTACTGGATTAAACAATATGGATTAAACGATTTATTTGAGAGATCGTTTCAGCCCTAGAACTAAAGTAGATAAGTAGCTCAGGAAATCTGGATCACGGTGATGCAGCCTTTAAACCCAGAATTGTTTTGTTTTTTTAAACAATCTTTCTTTTATGTGGCCCCATATCAGCTTGGGCTCTTTTTTTTTTAAACTAAAAATGTGCCCACACACTTTTATAAAAGATGTTTTTTTTTTCTTCAACAAACTGTAGTGTGTACTTGTTAACCACGCACACTGTGGACGAACAGAAGTTTAGATGCAGCACGGCACACAGCAGTAAGGAGCCTGTGCGAGGTCTTGGCTTGTAGGGTGTGAATAACTCATTGTCAGGAGTAAACAGTGGCCAGCAGGCGGAAAATGTTGAGAACAGATAAAAACCACAGTCTGAATGTACTGCATTAAAAAACAACAACATTCAAATGTTGTACTTACCGTTGGCATGAAGCAATTTTAAATCTCGGTAACGTATTTACTATTTGTTACGTCACTGCAATCATTTACCTGCTGTTGCGTTCCATCCTCCTGCGTTACCAAGGCAACGTGTTGCTGACCAACCATGTCCGCGCTCTCCACAGGCACCTGCTCTGAGCCGGAGTCGTCTGCCTCAACCACCGCTGACGTGTAGCTGACATTGGGGTCATCAATGGCATCTTAATTGAGATTGAAAGATTTTGTTTGTCAGTGTTTGAGATAATGCTATTCTGTGTAATTCATATGTTAATTTTATTTCATTCTGTGTATATTTCCTGTACATTTTCACATTGTGCTGAAGTTTCATGCTGTAGTTACTTTAGTTTTATATCTTTCTTTCATATACACCTATTTCTGCTTAATATGTTCTAGTGTTATAATTGTTGTTTGTGGGATATTTTATACCATCTCATTTTCACTAAAAGTTTTATTTATATCCTAGTGTTTCTTGTTGATCTCACCCACATTCCCAGAGGGTATCATTCAAGTAGGGCTGCAACTATTGATTATTTTCATTAAAAAAATATTACAATGTCCCAAAGTCGAAGGTGACATATTCCAAAGTCCAGTTGTGTTGTTTTATCCGACCATCAGTCCAAACACAAAGATATTTAGTTTATTGTCATACGTGACAAACTACAGCAACAAATAGTCACGTCTGAGAAGCTGGAACCAGTGAAGTTATCAATTAGTTGGCATTTCATTTTCTGTATATTCTATAACTATTATTAACGATTATTATTTTCATTATAAATTAATCTGCCAGTTATGATCTCAATTACTTGTTTGTTCTATAAAATGTCAAAAAAATAGTGGAAAATGTCCAAACCTTAAATACAAATCAGTTAACTATCATATTAAGACAAGTATCAAATCCTCACACTGAAGAAGCTGCAACCAGAGATTGTTTGGCGTTTTTATTTGAAAAATGACCATTAATCCATTATTAAAATTGTTGCCGATTTATTTTCTGTCCATCGACTAATAGTTGCAGCTCTACATTCAAGTTTTATCTAATCTTATACACCTCACAGACCTTTATCAAAAAACTCCTTTTTAAGGAATTTCTCTATATGGTTATATTTACACTGACCTGTTGGGGGTTCAAAGTAGGCCTCCTGCTCCTCCTCGATGGGCTCTGTGTCATTATGGGCGGTGCGTTTGTGCATGGCGAGTGTTGAGATCTGCTTGTAGGTTTTCCCACAATGGTTGCAGTTGTAAGGTTTGCATGGTGTATGAACCACATGGTGTTTGTAAAGGCTGGAGTATTCGGTGAAGCGCTTTTCACAGCCAGGCACTGTACACACATAAGGTTTCTCTCCTGGACAAGTAGAAAAGTAGCCAGACAATGGGAAACAAGGTTTTAATTTCACTTTTTATATTAGAAGTTGTGAAAATTTCAGTCCTTATTGCAATGCTGAGGTACTTGTGACCAATTCTTTCTTGTAAACAAACCATACACAAGCAGAATACTAAATGATGCTGGAATCTTAGCGTATAATCCATATTAATTTCTGCAAACTATTCACCCTATTCAGTTGTACAAGAACTCAATAATAACTCGTGCTTAACTTAAGGCTCAGCACAGGCGGTCAGTTGTGCTGGAGTAGGTCACCAAACTACGGCTTCATGACTCATTACAAGTTGGCAGGGACGGACCAGGTGAATTGCCAGACTGTGATGCAAAAGGACTCACCGGTGTGTATCCTCATATGGTTCTTGTAGTTGGTGGCACTGGCGAATGACCGTCCACAGCTTGGCTCAGAGCAGTAGTACGGCCGCTCCCCGGTGTGTGTTCGGATGTGAACTTTGCGGATGTTGGAGGTGGTAAACGACCTGCCGCAGCCTTCGATTGGGCATTTGAAAGGCTTCTCTCCTGCAGACAAAAAATGAGATATAGATAAATTTTCCAAAACTTATTGTATGGGTCTGTTGATATTTCTGGCTGTTTGAAAGGGATGTGAATTTTGATTAAAAATTCTCAATTCAATAATGCTGTGACCAGTTTTATGGGTAAATAATTATGAACACGAATCCATTTGGACTGTGAGTTGATTTTTTTCAAGTGTTTGACATATTCTGTGAAATACTTTATGTCTCTCTGTTAGGTTTAGATTAAAACTGTTTTTCAAAAACAAACAACCCCCGCCCCCAGCCCCCCGTGTCATGCTTCTCATGATGACCACGTGCCTGAAAACCCCTCCAGCACTTTGGTGGCTCTGTGGGAAAATTCAGTTCCACACATCCAGCTAACAAAACTTTACAGCCAAGTACTGGCACTGCACCCCAAGCTGTGTTGTTTCAAAAACTGGTGATGCATAACTCTGGCCTGGTAGTTTTGACCAAAATAACGTAATTTTAGCTGAGAACACTCAGTCAGTTCTGTATTAAACAAGCAGTCTTGAGGCTAAGTAGCAGTTATCATTTCAGTTCCCAGCAGTAGCTAACAGACCTATGACACATATATATGACATTTGCACACCTTTTCAGGCATATGGCACAACAAAATTACGACTGGTCCTGGGTGTGGTTGTGTACCTGTGTGAGTCCGTGTGTGCTTTTGAAGGTCTCCAGAGGTTTTGAAGGACTTGCAGCAGTTCAACTCTTGACATCTATATGGCTTCTCCCCCGTGTGTGTGCGTGAGTGACTCTTCAGTCCATACCCTTAAATCGCCATAAAAACAGAAATCATTAATAACATTCAGTTATGCCCTCATTCCTGGTTAATGGACCTTTTTTTATTGTTACAATCATTTGTTGCAGCAACATAAGAGTACACCAGCCTGATTTTATTTTGATCTCAAAGTGGTCACTATAGTAATTATAGCATTTTCATCAAGGTGTTCAATCAAAGCATCACAACAATCAATACAGAATTCCAAAATAATCTGCCAAAATGTTGTGATGTAGGCTGGATCTCTTTCTACTCTGAATTATGCAATCTGGCAAATAATGTAATAAATATGACATGTTCCAATGTGTAAATTCTTTTAAAAAATTAATTAAATGGCTTTAAAGTTAATGAGAATGGTCAGAATGGAAAAACTAAATTCTCCACAGCTACCTGTTGCAAACTTCTTCCCACAGCCAGGATAGTCACAAACGTACGGTTTGTCTCCAGTGTGGGAGCGCTCGTGAACCTGCAGGACACACAAACAAAACTGTGTAGCAGTGAGGCTGAAAAAGCAAACAAGTAGCTAACAACATAATCCCACACTTGAGTAGGCACAAGCACAGGAAAACTTTTATTTCGTGAACACATATACGTGCACACACAACCACAAAACACCCACACTTACCTTGAGATGGTGGGCAGTGGTGTAGAGCTTTCCACAGCCCTCGTATTCACAGCGGAAAGACTTCTCGCCTACATTTGAGCCCCTTCCTTGCCTGTTGTCTTGACCCTGTAACACAATCTGAAAGAAACATGAATTAGACTCCACTGTTAAACCAGTCATGAAAAAAAAAAAAAAAACTCCAGAAAAGATACTCTACCCGCATGTGGACGCCATTGTCTGCTTCCACTCTGCCAAAGGACCCCAAGGGATTCTCTATATTCTCCACCTGACAGGAAGGAGAAAGGACACTTCCTATTACAGTATATGCTGTCAGAATTATGAGTGTTCATAACCAAGGGAAATGTAACGAAAAAACACACACAGATGTTATCCACGTCTGCAAAAATGTTATACAAGATAAACCATGAGGAGAACATTTCAAAATTGAATCTATACTTTAGGCAAATGTCAATACAGTCTATATTAGCACATGCTTCCCAATATACTGTCTATACAGATTGTTTATTTTTTAGTAAAAGATTAAATTTATACAATGTGGGATGCAAAAGCTGTAATGGAACATCACAACATTACAAGATCAAATTAAAAAGCAACAAAGTCTGTGCAGAAAATTTCCGCAAGAAAAATACAAGTTATAAAAATAAAGAAGAAATAAGCATGTATAAATCTGGAAGTGTTAAATATAACATCACTAACATAGTATAATTTTAGACATTAAAAGGGTATCTATATTAAAAGTAAAAAAGCACTAAAAAGGGTTCCAGTATTATTTGAGATACAGTATAGCATCAATAGATATTATATAATAAAAAATATAAATAATTGAACACAAGTAAATCAAGACATTTTGGGGAGTTACAAGCAAAAATATGAACTTTCCAGCTTTTGATCTTGATTCTGTGTCACATGACAAGTTTGCCAGACTTGTGCCACACCAGTACAATGATGTAGTATGTTGTGTACCTTGGTGGTGTACTGTTCCAGCACGCTGATGGTCTCTGGGTCAATGGCCGTGGACTCAGCCTGCAGGTCTGCGATGGTGCCGTCAGCCTGGATGGCCAAGATGGTGTTGGACTGGGGCATGTGCACTGTGTGCTGGATGTAGGCGGTGCTGCCGTCCTCCAGCTGCACCTCCTGCAGGCCACTCTGGTCATACACATCTGCACAGAAACAAGGAGAAGGACGTTCATGTAGAGGGAGAAACTGAATGAGGAAACTGGGCTCAGGTCCAGTATGAAAACTGAGATGGCTGTTTGCTCAGGGAGGATGGATGGTTTCCTACATAAGTATAGTCAAACTTAAAGTTTCTTTGTACAAAAGCACTTAGCGACAAGACAGGAGTTTTTTTTGTTTGTTTTTTTATTCCCATGAATACATAGACAAACATGGAGCATATTTCAAAACATGGGTTTTGGTGTCAGCCCATCAGAAATGCCACAAAGACAAATTTCTAGATTCACAGAAACAGATCTGAGCTGAATGCAGCCACGAGACACTGTATGTTGTGTTTAAAGTAAAGTGTGTCACATGTTCATAAACACATTCAAATGTCCACAAACTGACTGGGTAGTGTCAAGGTATGCTAACCTCTCTCCGAGTTGGTTGATGAGAAGGGATCCACACGAGACCTACAAATGTCTTTCACAAGTATTTATATCCCCACAAACAATACAGATATATCTGGAGACACAACACAGAGACCTCACCAGGCGCTCTCCCCGCTATGTCTGAAGCAGCAGCACAAAGGCAGTTGGTTATATGGCCTGAGCTCCTCCTGGTACACAATACTATGTAAATGCCTAAGGTCACATTACTAGTACACTATTTCTCCAGAGGTTGTAAAAGGGCATTATGGGAAAAAAGAAGCAGAGGCAGATAGAATCAAAGCAGGTAAACCAAAACATTAAATTACAACTCTTCCTCTTTTCCCCCCTTCTTTCTTTAATTTTTGTTGAGTGGTGCTTTAAGTTTGTAGTGTGTTGTGTTTTAAAATAACAACAAAAATTCATCACAAATGACTTGTAGAATGAACTGAATATAACCGACTGATGAAACATAACAATGTTAGTATCTGAATGTTTTTTTTTTATTACTGTTTAATCCTTGATTTGTCATTCATTCATTGATATGTAGTTCTAATGAATTGTACTGTAATGAGACACTTGAAATTGTATACTTTGAGAAAATCAAGCTCTTAGGTGTTAAACATTTTGTACCTTTGGGTGTGTGAATGTAGGCTGTTGTTCCATCTTCTAGCTGAACTGCCTGTCCGTCCTCAAGCTGTAAACTGTCTCCTCCTACAACAGAAAAAAAAAAACCATTAGGCACAATGACTTCACCAACAGTAACCTCTGTTTAGCTTGATATCTCTATGTATGCTTTCAGTCCTATAAGACGGCATTATGTCATTCAGATGAAATACAAATAAACTATTGCTTCTCATCATCCCACATACTGTGGCAGTTTGTATTTCAGCAGACAACAGAGTACAACGCGAATACTGTTCTCTCTGTCCTAAGATACTGCAGGGATTTGTGCTTTACCTCCTTTAGGCATCGACACATGCTGAACGTACGCAGCAGAGCCATCCTCCAGCTGGATCACCTGGCCGTCCATGATCTGCCCATCTGAAAAGGAAGCTTTGGAGTCGTGCTGGATGTATGCAGTGGATCCATCCGCAAGAGTAACAGCCTGCAGGCTGACTGTGTCCATGCTCTCCATCTGATCACCATCTGAGAAATGATTCGACAATGATAATACTTTAACTGTTGGTGTAAGAAGATCATGCTGAGGCCGTTGCAGGACAAGAGAGGATAAAGATCTGATACTGGTAAATACAACTTTCTCTGGATGGAGCACTCACTGATTTACTCATTTAACTAAAGTAAATTTTAAAGTGTCTTAATTAGGATGGAGTGAGATGTTTCTTTTCTCTATTGCATCCCCCATTTGGCCTAAAATACTGTATTTCTATGGGACTGATCACATCCTATAAATTCCCAGGTTATGGTTGTTCTTGTAAAAAGTCTAGAAGACATCTGATGAACAGTGTTTCCTCTATGAGCCAATCACAGTGCACAGAAAGTGTAATTTTCATATTTAATTAGTATTTATTGTAACATCTCCTCACTTTATTTGTGGTCATTTGTATCTCAATACACGTATTATTTATGTATGGTGGACACATAGTAATAAAGTTTATTTATACAGGACTTATCAAAATCAGCAATTACAAAGTGCTTTACATAGAGCAGGCATAAGACAATAAAATACATAGTAACTCTATTCTTTTATATTTATTTTTCATGCTTTATAATGTTTATAGTAGATGTTCATAATGTACATATTATTCTAGTTAGGCTATCTAAAGTACAGTCTGTTCTTGTACTTCTTTTTGTGGTGTGACACTTAAATTTTCCTGCATGGCATCAATAAAGTTAATCTTACTTCATCAGCAACAAACATTATCACATATGATAAAGAAGCTGTGAAGTAAAATAATAAATTAATTTGGCCAGTTGTCTACTTCAAGCTGTACTCTAGACTTATGTTGACTCTAAATGAAATTACAACGATGACAAGTTCAAGTTTGGGAGCTCACCTGCCACAGTCACGGCCTCTGTCAGACAGAGAGTGACCGGCTGCCCATCTGCATCGTGAAACTCTGCCATTCCCTGGGAGTCCCGGTTTATCTGGGCCAAGAGCATGCTTTAGCTGCTGGAGTGAAACACGCAGGAGACACATTTAAAACGTTTGATACGGGTGTCCACAGGTCAGTAAACACAGAGACACAAGCACTGAGGATGGAGATACTTTTGCAAGATGTGATGGGTAGTGATGCACCGATGACAGTAAATCACTTGTTAGATGACGGGGTGAAGCAAACATACATAAATTAATTCCAAGGCACACATGTGCAATGCGTAGTTTCTCTATGCTGAAATACACGAGCCTACAAATGCTTTGTGGTAACTTGAACAAAACACATGAATTTACAACATATAAGCTGCATGAAATAATGAAGGTCTTACAACTCGGCACCCACTTCAAGTCAGGGCCTCAAGTTCAGGTGATAAAGCATAACCCACCTTAAGGCCCTTATCATGTAAGTAACTGTGCTTTTGTGGTCCATATTCCCACACAGATGTTCTATTAAATTATTGTTTGGGGCCCCTGGAGCTCTGGGGCCCCCAGTACATAATCCAACCTCGTTCACCTCATTTGACCCGTAAGAGTTAGCTGCATTTATTACTGGCATATATGCTACTCACAAAAATATGTCAACTCAAGCATTTATAGACTTATTTAAGTAGTTGTAAGCTATATAATGAGTGTTCACTACCTCACTGGGCTCTTATTTCATCCCCTGTCACCGTTGCTGTTTTTGGCGCTTATTAATTTGAATATAGCATCTAAGGCTAGCTAGCTAGCTACGATGTAGCACAACTATGACTTGCCACATTTGTCACACTGTAATGAAACATTATCTAACAAGTGTTAGTGAACCGGCTCTGTTGTCAGGCTAACGCTGCTCAGTTAGCACATGTGGGTGGTCAAACAACTCACAGTTACAGCCGCCGAAGCGATAACGTTATGTCATAAAGGAGTGGGGTGGTTAGCCACCATGCTAACAGCATTGCTAACTACGCCAACCTGTGCTGTCATGACTTTTTAGCGGTTATTAGCAAACTGTTTCTTGAAGATTGTCTTAAACCAGAGTGCAGCTAATTAAAGTTGGTATATGAAGTCTAAGCTGACTCTGTGACAGCTGGAGGGCTAGCTAGCTGTCTCCGTGGAGCTTCCAGCCGCGATTGTCTAACTAGAGACGCAGTTAGGAAACAAGAACGGGGAATCCATGAGCTAATTAATGATAACATAAGCGTTTTGACTCGGTGGGTGTCAATTTTATTTTATGGTAAAACAGTATTTTCCATTCTTCTTTGGATTCCCTATCGCATCCTGTCACTCCCTCTCGTAGAGATGGCTGTGGGAATAATGCATACTGGGTAAAAACCAATTTATATACTAACCTCCGAAAATTTCCAACAATTCCTCCTGTTCGACCACCATGCACCAGTGCAGGAAACGCTTCGCGATGTCCACACACCGGGAACATGTATGAGAGCATAATCCTCCACGCGGGGTACCGCCTATTCGCAGGTCAGACACGCTGATTGGTTAGAGATCACAGCTCCCACTCCTATTCGTCAGCCTGTGTGCCCACCATTTCCTATTCCAGCATATGTTGTTGTTATTCAGCTTCCCGGGCCCCTGACAGACGCCATTCCGCGTCGGTTTTCGTATTGTCTCGGGCTTTTGACTGAAAATGCGCTGCGTCGTCGTTGAAAGTAAATATTTAAGCTTCAACATAAGACGACAGTGAACGGAGGCTGTGGATTCCGAGCCACGCTGTGTTACAGGATGTGGTTAGACTTGTTTTTCAGCAACATAAACATCGATGTGTGGGGAGATTTTTCGGCATCCATGTTGAAAACAAGGTCGTGTGGGAAAAAAAGGGGGAATCTGGGCAATGCAGTGAAGAGAGCCTCGGAGGGATGAAATGTCCAGCTCACATCTGCAGTACAGACTACAGAGTGCAGTACATCTGAAAAACTCACCCATAGCGTCGTCCAAGTCGTCCAAAACAGGATTTCAACTCATGAATAGATACAAAACTTGGATAGATAGATAGATAGATAGATAGATACCAAAACAAACCACATAAGAACAAACAAAGAGGTAGATGAGAAATATAATAAGAAAAAACATTAATTCTAATAAATGAAAATATTCAACAGAGTGATATAAACTAAAACTAGGCCAATGCTCTGAGTATATACAATGACAGCCTGGTGATATGCTGTGCATTGGTACTGCAAGTATAATATACTGTATTGATGTATTGGTGCTTCACTGGAATTGCATAGATGATTATTGAGAATAACTGGGCTATGCAATGAATCTACGCAGGTATGTATTATACCGGTATGTACAGGTAAGTATGTAATAATAATACTAATGATAATCTTTTATATAGCGCCTTTCAATACAAATAAAAAAAAATGCAGCTCATATTGCTTCTGCAGAAAACAAATGGTGGAAAAGAAAAAGTAAAAATTTAAACAAGAGTTGAGATTTGAAATACATCCAGAAAGAGGAGGGGAGACAACAACATAGTAATGATAATAACATAATCACAAGTAATATAATTGTAGCAGGAGTGTACGTGATTTAAAAAAAAAAAGACAATAGAGTAGTTACATCAGGTTCTCGGTAAAAGCAAAGCTAAAAAGATGAGTTTTTAATAGGCGCTTAAAAGCCTAATTTGTTGCAGCTGTCCTCAGATTCAGAGGCAGGGAATTTCACAGTTTGGGTCCAGAACTACAGACGGCAGCTTTATCACAGGTCTGTGGTAAAGTTAGCAGCAGAGACTCTTTTAACATATCAACCCCACTTTGCCCCAATTTTAGGGGCAAAGTCCTTGAATATATTTAGACAATTACAAGACTCTTTTTTTAAATTTATCCTAGAAGTAACTGACTGAACTGAAAGCCAGTGCAGGGACTTTAGATCTATGTGTGTACAAGTGAGTAATAATACAGGAATATGAAGTATTATAGAGATATAATACTGGCAAACTTTACAGTTATGGATCTGAAAGTGAAATCGTACAGTAAACAATATCGGATGAAGAGCTGAACCATCGATTCTCTTCAACCTCAGTTTTAATGTGTGAATATTGTACAGGTTTCATTCGGACATGGGGGCATCCTCTGATTTACAGCTGGAATCTATCATATTATCACAGGACATACATGCAATATCAGGGACATAATCATTAAACATTTTGAATTAATCATACACACTTACCTGCACTTGAGATTTGATATTGTACATACATAGCTATATGCCACTTCTCATACATTTCTATATGCAACTCACCAAGAAGCAACCTTACAGCTAACCGTTCGTTTATATTTTGGATTTTGGATATCTGTTTATTGATATTCCATATGTGCACTCTTTATATTTGCACTCTTTCCTACTTTGTACTGCAACTACTGCACAACAACTTCCCTCGCGATAAATAAAGTTATATCTTACCTGATGTAACATCTTCAATCTCTGAAGAAACTCTGAATGTCCACAGAGTCAGTCATATATGTCCATACTTAGACCTACTCCAAAAAATGTGGATTTTGAACCCAAAATATTAAGACTTTGTTCACACATGCAGACTTTTCTCATTAGTAGAATATTTCCATTATATTTCATGTAGGACTATATTCTTTTGCATTCTGTTTATTAAATGTGTTTTCTGCAGCTATAAAAATGGAAAATGACAATAAAAATTGAAATAAAAAACAAATTCAAAGAAAGAATTTATGTTTCTTTTCTTCCCCCCTTTTCAGTATATGTCACATTTACTCATTGCATTAATATCTTAATAAGGAAAATTGTGTGTTATTACCAAATAAAACTATATTCCTAATAAGCCTAATATACAAATCGTTTGTCCTGTCAACGCTTCTTTCTCTAACATCTTTGTGAACGTGTAATTCCACAATTGCATACAGTTCTTATAGTGTATCATAATTTCAAACGACAGGAAGATTTAGGTGTCTCACTTTTAAAACCTTTTTTTTTTTCTAAAGGAGTCACGATTCAGTAAAGTGACGTATTTAGTCCAGTGTTTTCAGGTTGAAGCTGCCAAGAGACACAAGAACAGGATGAGAAAGTAAAAGCTCTCGTTCAATACTTAACGGCAACATCTTAAATGATATAGTCCCCAAACCCACTGGTGGGACTGCATTCAGTATTTATTCTTTAAAAGTATGGAGCAGTTTATGTTCATTTGTAACGTTTTTATTCGGTTTAAGATTCTAAGAAAGTAATTTATTTGCATCTTAATTGTTATTGTTCTAGTGTATTTAGTTTTATCTCTGCTAGTTTTAGTACTTAAGCTATTTTATATTTTATTTTTCTGTGGCTATGTTGCTATACCACATATATAGGCTATTATGTTGTTTTTTTAATTCCCACTTTACCTCCATTAGTATGAAAAGGTACTGCATGTAAACTTGAACTTGTAATTGCCTAAAGAAGCAATTGTGCCATGCACTGCATGTTGTCTGGGGGGGCTATAATTTAGTTTGTCTGGCTAAGATTGATAAACATATGGAGTAGAGGAACAATTGTGCCAAATATACATTAAATGGACTTAAACATAACAGATATGAAACTTTCCAAGCCACCGTGGTTCAGCAGTTTTGTCTGTTTGTGATAAAGACATCTTGTTTAACCTTTTTGACTCTATAGCTCAGAGTCTGTGAAGGTTTACAGGGAAATTCAGTTTTCAGCTGGGAAAACTTTTATTGTTTGTGGTACTTTGGCTTTACTGCTCATAAAACATCGAAACGGGGATGTTGAAATGGATCAGAGGTCTAAAGATCCGTTTAGCCTCATGGATTGATGAACCCCTTGTGTTGCTCTCAATTCACAAATTTAGAGGAGGCCCCGTTTTTGAATTTGAGTTTTATTTTGAAGGTTTTGACCAGAAGTCGCACTGTTCACCTGTCTGACTTGACTACCTGCTGTAGTGATGGGGGTGTCTCCTCTTCTCTAGTCTAAACTCATCATCGGGGATTCCTTATTAGCCTCAGTTGTTTACAGACACGCACCGCCTCGGTCTGACTCAGATACCCGCCGTCATGTTCACAGGGATGCGGACAGAGAACCGGGGGGACTCGGGGGTCCTGGATGCTGCGGCTCTGAGGCAGCAGAGGAGGCTGAAACAGGCGATCCAGTTCCTCCATAAGGACTCAGCCGATCTGCTGCCTTTGGATGGACTAAAGAAGCTCGGGACATCTAAACAGGGGGTGTGCCTCTTATCATAGGCCTTATTACATAGTGCCACAGTTAGACACATTTTTGGGCTTGTGTCTTATCACAATAGACAAAACTAGTGCAAGTTATGGCGATGGGGGAGTCTCTGCGTCTTCCTTAATTTACCACGATCCCATATTTAATCGATTTCATTATTTTGAATTATAGCCCATATAATAGTGAAGTGGTAGAGCCTATATGATAATATAGCTATAAGGAGAAAATAAGATGTCTAAAAAGGATTTTTCAATCAAAAGCCTAATGTTTGCACACTTATACATAAAAATATCAAACATAAACTTAAGTATTGCCACTGTGCAGGAGGTTATTTTGCAAAATTGTTTCTATGTTTGGAAATGTTTGCCACTTAAACAAAATATTCCTAAAAACCTGTGAAAATATGAAAGTTTGTCTCCCTTTTTGTTTGCTTAGTCTAAATGTTTCTGGAAATCTTGACTATTTATCCTTTCTGTTTACATTAGTGTTACCCATGAACCTGTAAATGTAAGGTAATTTGGTTCTTATGTTGTAGCCTGTATCAGGAACATTCAACATCTTTTTAGTTTATGTTTACTAGGCACCAAAGAAGCTCTCTGAAAATCATAAGGGCAGCATTATTACAGATTATTGATTTGTCTTTAAGCTCCAGCCTCACAGGAACAAGACGAGAACTTGGCCACATTTTCTAACTGTATTGTTTTTATTTTCATTGCAGCAGCCGCACCATATTCTCCAGAAGCGCCTGCTGGAGGCCAAGTTGTCCCGGGGAAGGATGAACATGTGTGGAGTGACGCCAAACAACGGAGGGGTCCTTCTGAGTCGTACTCATTTAAATTCACACGAGGATGAGGAAGAAGAGGAGGAAGATTTCATCTATGTGCCCTGCAATGTGAGTGGAAGTTGGTTAAGGTGCTTAAAAATATGTAGATTACTTTAAAAAATAGGATCCATAACAATTACTTCATCTATACAAGTAATACAAGCAGAATAAAGTACTTTATTTTTGGTAAAACAACACCATTTTTATTATTGAGAACAAGTCTAATAAAACACAAAGAACTGCTGTGAACTTTTTGCACAAATGGTGTTTTTTCTTTTCTGTTTTTACTTCCGTCTGGCCCCTTCTTGTCTCCATCACACATCCATTTTCACCTCCACCTTCTCTGTGCGTTTGCAGTGTTTAGGGCAGGAGGTGAATGTGCTGATTGACACCGGTTGCAAACTGAACCTGATGTCCTCACTAACTGTGGAGAGATCAGGGTGAGATAATTCATTATCTGTCCATTTCACTCACATCAGGCCACTTTCAGTATTCAATGAGTGCATTTTTTGTCTCCCTCAAAGTTTAAAAGACCTGATTGAGGAGAACAAAATGGAGACGGATGGCTTTCCATTTCAGCGGAAGCTGTGTATTGACGGACACATCAAAAAACTCAGCCTAACCATCGGGCAACTCAGAATAATGTGCTCGTTTGCCATAGTAGGTAAGAAAGAAGAATACGATTAAAGTCAAGATTAAAGATCACGTTGATTGTAAGACACTTTAAGTATTATGTTATAACAGTATTGTTTGCCAATTACATTTATTTGCAGAAAGTAACAGACCACTGATGTCCCTGGGCAACAAGACATTAAAGTCACTCAAGGTAAATCATTTACTTCCCAGGAGGAACATTTATAGATCGTGAGCAATGTAGAGACGGAAACAATTAAGATACAAAGCTAAAAGTCCATAAACGAATTAACAGACAAAATATTCTTAGATCCTAACAACTAGTGGGGCAAAAATAAGTAAACATTTGGTCCGTGGATGCTGCCAGAAGAAAGGCCATGTTGTGAATGTAAATATGTGATGTGTTGGTATATCATTACTGCAGTGTGTAATTGACACTGAAAAGCAGATGTTGGTGCTTGGGACAACCGTGAGGGAGCAAGTCCAGTTTGCCAAAAAGCCATTCAATGAAAGGTAAGATTTTATTACCTTTGTTTGCTGAGAGTGCATGTCCTCTTTAAGGTATACCCTGAATTATGCTTCATACACGGACCCTCAGTTCCACACAATCACACTTTATTGATAATGGTTATGATATAAATACAATATCATTAATTGTTAACAATTGGAATAAAATGCATATTGTTGCACAATATACTTTTCATGGTGCAAATGTTTTTTGTGTGGCCAAATTTGTGCACAAAATACAGCTTTGCGACAGCTGTCACTGCATGTTGTGCACTGTTGGGAGTGAACACGCTGTACTGATATCCACAGAAATGCTGCAAACCAGTGCAAAAAGGTATCTCACTAAATGCATCCTAGTTCTGTGGAGGTTGGACACTTTTCAACACGAAATATTACTTAAAAATAGATTTGTTTATATTTAACACATTTATTTGAATCAATATGTGTCACGTTCATAGGCACAAAGACGATTATTGGACAATGGACACTCGTGAAGTTGTGGAAACCAAATATTCTACAAATGAATCTCACCGAGTCCTTTCTGCTTCTTCTTTTCGCACAACAGCTCCTCTGACTTCCAAGACCTGTGATACTGAGCTCCCTTCACACAGTGACCAAAAGCAATAGAATTATTTACTCTTACAACTAGATGCCTCATCTGGGAACTTCGCATTTCTCACCTCATAAATCCTCACTTTCTCTCTGCCTGTTTGTTTGCTGCATTCACGAGTCAGATAATCTACACTGACTTCCCTTATTTCTACATAGAGGCGGTGGTTTACACAGCGGCTGCTCCCACAAGCAGTTCCTCATGTAGCACTGACGATGAATAGCATTCTTGTAGCCTAGAGTTTGATCATGTTTTAGCTGTCACTACAGTAGTACGTATTGTGCAGCTAGAAAAGAAATCATGAACAGAACTTGCTGTAGACTTTAAGATTCTGATAGAATTGTGATTTATAGCTGTTGTATCCTACAAATTAGTATTGTTCTGCCAGACATAGTATTCTACATTTATAGCGGGAACTCGGAGAACAAAGGTTGGAGGGTTTTTATTTCATGTGGAGTGTAGTTGATAAGCTTAGCACAATCTGTTGCATACAGAGCAACTGTTTATCTACTGTATTTTATAATGTTGTAAATGTATTTTCTAGTCCAAAACATGTATTTGCATTGAGGTCACTGCCTTTTAATGTTTACAAAATGATAGTGACAGTTGTGATATGTTTTATCACGGGACTGTAGCAAAGTGCAGCACTGAATATCAAATAAAATCCCAAATTATGTGAAAGTTTTTCTGTGTTTTTGCGTAATTTTTCATTTAGCACTTTGGAAAATCTTGCATAACTAGCCCTTGTGCTATTTTATCTGAGAGCCATTTATGAAACTGCCAAAGGTAGTCTGACATAATTAAAGCTGTTAGTAAGAAGTAAAACAGAAGACAAATCCTGACACACCAGCAGGGATGAGTGTCATTTCTCACCCCTGGCTGTTCAGGAAGGGATGGAGAGCAGCTTTAATTTCTCAGCTGACCTATGACTGTACCATTGAAACTGTGCCATGACAGTAGTGTTTGGTAACGCTCCCCGGTCAGCTGATTGGCAGGTGAACAGCCCCTCCAGTGGCCATGAAGAAGACTGACTCAGTCTTGAACATCTCTCCATGGAAACCAACATCAACAGTGAGGCAAAGTTGTCGTCTGCAGCTGACTGTGAACAACATAAAAACTGGAGGTAAAGTACCCACTCCCTGTATCTGTGTATTAACTTTCAGATCAAAGAAAAAGAGTCATGTATTTGGCTGCTTCCTTTACAGAAGATAAAGATAATAATTGTGTTTCCTGTTATTATCTGACAAAGGAGGATGAGTTCTTTCGTATTCGTGGATAAACATTTGATAGCAGAGTGTTTTAGAAGAATTTGAGAATGAGAAACAGCAGCAGAAAGTAATATAACTAAAGTGAATAATTAAATTTCATTAAAAACATGGGCTGGGCTGCATAACTTAATTTTTAGTTAATTTTAGAGATGAAGTTTTTCATTAAAACAATTGCAATGAGTTAGAATGATTTAGAACGCAGAGACACTAGTTTTGTTACTTTCACTGTAATTATTTCACTTTTAGGAAATATTAAGGAAGTTAATATGATGAAATATTTCAGAAAAATGTAATGTTAAAACTGTAAGTGCATCAAGTGAATTGGGTTTTGATCTTTATTTGCGCAAAACAAGCAGATATTTTCAGTGTTGCTGTGTTTGGTATTTGTAGAGTTACAATATTAAATTTGGCAATGGTCTAAACATGGCTCAAAACATGGTATCCCTGTCTCTCTCTCTTTTTCCTGTTATTCTCAATTAGTAAATTACACAAAAACCACTGAATATAAACGAAAACTGTGTCATTTCCTGACATAATTGCAGTACAGGGATGGCTTCCAGGCAGACGGTGGCCTCTGAGGCTGCACTGATTCCACTGTTTCTGGGCAAACCGAGGTGCAACATCACTTTTGTTGTGGACAGTTCAGAGAGCACGAGAGCTGTTCTAGGGTCAGTGAAACGCCTGCTGATCCAGACCCTGCTGACCAGGGCTTCGCTCAGGGACTCTCTCTTCAACATCATGACATACTCAGGCAAGGTGAGGTGGGACTGACAGCTCATTACAGCACCAGCATCAGAGATACTGCCACACAGAAAGGGTGTTACGCCTCAGAAGACAAGGAAAGCTCTTGGAGTCACTCAAGAGGTTGCAATGTTCATTACGAACAATTTATCTATCCTCAAAGCAAGTATTGGGGATTTTTTTCCTGTGGGTAACACTACAGGCTGGCCATGGGGTAATTAAAGTGTTTATTGTTTTGTGTGGATGCAAAGTCAGCATTTTGGCCTTAGGTGGGCATAAAAGGAAAGGTCAAAGAGTATCCACCAAAGAAAGGGTTCATCCTCTGGGGAGCATTAAGAAGATATTAATATTTCTGTAAAAATATAAAAACATTTGTCCTAATGTTGTTGCCATAGAAAAGTCACCAAAGAAAGCATAGGATTCATTCTCTATAGGAACGTGAACATCTACAGTAAATCTCATAGAAACCCAGCCTTGGACAAAGTCATCGTTTTTTAAGTCTCAAGTCTTGCGTATGAAATCCCAAGGCAAGACAGGTAAATTCCAAGAGAAACAATTATTATAATAAATATACAGAAATAATGAACCTTTCTTTAAAATGGGTAGTTATTACTTTCTCAGAAACTTTACAACATTTAAAAGCAAAATGATCAGGTGTGTCTTGATGTGTTTTTCCTGTGACACAGTTACAATCAATTGTCATTTCTGAGCTGAATGTTTTGCATAACATAATATATTTTTTTAATCGTTGGGCTTTGGGAGGATATCAGTTCACTCCAAGTCTATTTGAAGTCATTGATGGTAAAGTAAAAGTCAAGATGCAAGTCTCGAGTCAAGTCGAAAGTCATCAGAGTAATGACTCAAGTCTGACGAGAGTCCTGTGACTCGAGTCTGCACCCCCTGACAGTACAACTTGATGAAAGGTCAAAAGGTCACAAAATCATTACGAATCACTGAATATTCATAGCAAAGCTCCAGTGGTGGAAGAAGTACACAGATCATTTATTTAATTAAAAACAGCAATACCACAGTGTAGAAATACAATTACAAATAAAAGTTGTTCAAAATTTTACTTCAATAAAAGTACAAAAGTATTAGCATCAAAATATACTTAAAGTACCAAAAGTAAAAGTACTGATTATGCAGAAAGGCCCATTTCAGAATAATGTATATATTAGTGGATTATAATCATTGATAGATGAATGTACGTATCAGTTTAATGCTGCAGCTGGTAAAGGTGGAGCTAATTTTAATTACTTTATATACTGCTGTGTTGCTTAATCTATAATAATATATCATATTTTCATATTTCCCTCTGGAGTAGAAAGAAGTATTAAGTAACATAAGTAAGTACAGTACTTAAATAAATGTACTTAGTTACTTTCCACCACACAGCTGTTATGATATGATGCTCTGGACTGACCGACTGACTGAATGATTTAGTCTACAATAAATAATATTGTTTTTAATATGATTATTATATGAATTGAAGCCTATAATGTCTTATATGCCATTTATTTAACTGAGAGAATATTTAATTTAAAAGAAATCTGGTTCTTTATTTAGGTAGCACCTTTATCTTTAGTTCTTTCAGGACCGTTTTTTCACCTCTGAGTCACCTGTTCCTTGAAGTGACTGATTTTCTCGTTCGACTTTGCAGGTGAACTGCTGGTCCCACCACATGCTTCCCTGTGCTCCTGACACCGTGTACATGGCTCTGTCCTGGATTCACTCCATCAGCTGCAGCCCCGGCAGGGATCTCCTGGCCGCTCTGAGCATGGCCCTCCCTGACCCCGCCTGTCACGCCATCCACCTGCTCTGCACGGAGCTCCCCGAACAGCCGGAGGCCTTGCTGTCAGCCCTGCCCGCTCTGGCAGCTGGGAGGCCCGTGAACGTCTTCTACCTGCAGGACTCAGGTGGACAGCTGGACAGCAACACTCGAGACTACCTGCAGTGTCTGACCCAGGCCACAAGAGGGAGCAGTTATGTGATTCCAGTTGGTTTGAATGGAGTGCTGGAGCAGGTATGGCTGAACTTACTGGGTACCAAATATGAAAATGTGTGGATTGTTTTAATATTGAAACATTCTGTTGAACCCCAAGACAGGACGCTCCCTCTTTTTTTTTTGACCCTCTTGTCCCTCTCAGAGAGGTATAAAGGTCAAATCTACAACTCTGCCCTTGGAGCTACCAAGAAAATCTGTATCTTTTACCCGTCACCAAGTTAGGTGCCACAAAAATCCACATGCTGTAGACACCTGCAACGTTTAAATCATTTGTCCAAATACGTTTGAGCGCTGGGAGAATCTACACTTTCACTTTGGTATTAGTTTTGCATAGTTTACAGGCTGAGCTACAAACAACTGTCTTATTATTTTTCTTTAAATCATAGTTGCAAATTTCTCCACTGATCTGGTTTGCCTTCCAGCCAATCAGTGAGTTTTGGACACACACTGACTTCACTACACAGGGTGGGGTTCAATATACTTGAGAGAAATATATCAAGAAAATACACTCAAAGAAATGCAGTGGTGGTATTCAGATCCACCGAGAAGAAGTATAAAGTTGCATAAAATGGAAATGCTCAAGTAAAGTACAAATACCTCAAATTTGTACTTAAGTACAGTACTTTATAATGTATAATAAATGTAATAATTAATAAATGTACTCTTCAGTGAGAAATGTGTTTGTACTTGCCAGGTCCCACAGTGCATTAAAGGGGTGTATATTTTGTGCCAAAAAAAAGGCTAAATAAAGAGATGTAAACTTGCGAAGTGAAAAAAGTTAAGCTAGCAGTTTAACTAAAGCTTATATGTTATTGTTGAAATATTTACTTCTGAGAATATGACATTTTTTGTAAACTTACAAATTACCCATGGATTTGTCCAAAAACTTAACTCCCAACACATGACCCTCGGGGATCAATAAAGTATTTCTGATTCTGATGACATCTACAATCAAAATGGCTTCGCTGTGAGGTCAAGGGTCTAACAGACGTGTGTGAGTCTGCGTGTGTGTGCTTCCATGCATGTTGTCAGGTGGTTCCACTGTGTGTTGTGGAGAACCAATCATCAGCGCCAACAATCTCTCCAGTTAAGTGTTGCTGTCCGTCCACCTCAGTCCCACACAACACGTCATCACCTCTGCTCAGGTTGGTTTCCATGGTTACACAGTTTTTTTCTTAACAATGCATTAAAAAAAATGTCACAGCTATGTAGCAGATAATGTTTTTGTATTCAGCATGTAACCTTTCTAACAGAAACGTACTAGTAAATGTCAGATATTGTAGGGAGCTGTGAATACAATCATCAGCCCAATGACATACCTGCCCGGTGAAACTGCTGTTTCTTGGCTTCCTGTGGTCACCCAGGTGCAGTCTGGGTAATCCTCTCCGCCCGGTTACCTCCTGCATGCTGTCTGGTCAAACCCTGGGCAGTCCAGAGTTCTTCCCAGGATGCCGAGTGCTGGCCAGGAGGGAGGTGGATGGCCTCTACTACATGGGAACTGTAATACAGCAAGTACAGGTGAAAAGATACTGTACACACATATGTGATCATATACAGGCAGGTATTTGGACAACAACACATTATTAGTTTTTAACAGGGGATTTGAAATGAAGCAATGACCATGAGATTTATTGTTGAGTGCTGACTTTAAGTTTTAAGGGTGTTTTGATCGATATTAGGTCAAATAGTGAACAAAATATACACCTTTTTTATACACAGTGACACAATTTTAGGAGACTGCCACACAACCCTGATAAACCCACAGCCAAAGCAACCAAGGAGTATTTTGAGTGGCAAAAGGTAGAAGGATTTGACACCAAATATTTAGTATAATGACTTTATTTAAGTCTATTTTAACAATTACTCTCTGCCTCCTAAAGTTGGGGACTGTGTATAAATAAGGTTACACCTCTACACAGTTCATCTCATGTGGATGTAAACACCCTAAAATTAATCACTTCAATCTCATACTCATTATTCAATTTCAAATCCCAATGTGTTGGAGTCAACTCAACAAAAAAATGTGTCCAAATCATTACGGACTGCTGCATATTCTGACTAGTAAAGGAGACACATCATCTTCTTCACGTGTCAAAACTCAGGGCCGCGGAGGAGTTTGGGTTGTCGAGTTCGACCATCCAGGACGCGCTGCATTGGGGGTCGCCTCCTCCCAGAGGCAGCTGGTTTGCTCCCTCGACATGGTGATCCACACCAGAGCTCGCACACATTGTCTGGTACCTGGTGATGCTGTCCTGTCGCCATGGGAACCAGATCTGATTAGATATGGGCCGGGGAGAGTGATGGCTGCCACAGAACGCAGAGATGGTTTTGGAGGTACAGAGTTAATAGTGTTTGTGTTTACATTTTTACAGCCGTAGTCAGTGGTGTGGATTAAGGTCCAATACCTCGACCTCTGATGTCAAATCCCAGAGAAAGTTTTTATTTAATGAATGAATGTGCCTCTGTGGATATTTGCCCTCTGTACTACAATTACCGCTTACTTAGAAAATTTGGAGATGTATAGAAATAGGTTTGATAGATACAGAATATTTGTTTTTACTTAACAAAATATAAGTATATCTACATTTTCATGTACTAATTGAAGTTTAAATCAGTTTACTATTGACTAACAGATTACTCTTCATTAGTTATTTTTTGTCTTATATTTCTCACCTTACTTTAATTGCATTTCCTGTTGGCTTCATGTTTTTCCGTATTACTTTTGAAATTAAGAGGAGACAAGGTTTTATAAGTTTATTATTCACACATAAAGCACAAATTAGCACTGGATTAAATGGTAAATGGACTGCATTTATATAGCGCCTTTCTAGTCTTCCGACCACCCAAAGCGCTTTACACTACATTCACCCATTCACACACACATTCATACACTGATGGCAGAGGCTGCTATACAGAAACTAATGTCTATCCCTCTCAGGAAGTCACTTTGTCTCACTCTTGCTTGACATTGCAGTTGATGGTGTTACGAGCCTCCGGGTGCTGATGTGGGACGGCTGTGTGTCTCTGGTTCCTGGGAGCCTGGTTCTGCCCATTTCACCTTCTCAACATGACAGAATAGTCAGGGAGCTCCAAATCCCGAAATCAGCCTCCAGTCGCTGCTGCAACTGGCTTTGTGCTCGCAGCTCCTCCTGCACTCCCCAGCTGTTCTGCAGCGACTGGTGTCAGTCTTCTTCTTCCTGCTGTCCAGTCACAAACCACCGGCCATGCTCATTTCCACCCAGTTGTAGGTCCAGCTGTGGAAGAAGGGATGGATTTGAGAGGGCAGAGCAAGATAAACAGGTGCACCTCAACGATACAGATGTGGGGAAGAGTGACCCTGAGGTGCCCTCCTCCTCCTCCTCCTCTTTGTCTCTTTCTGAGGATGAGACCAGAGCGACGTTTCCTCCTGCAGTGAAGCTGAGGAGTAAACAACAGCGTCCTCCCTGGAGGTACTGGAGAAGAACTGGGCCAGAGCCACAACACAGACAGCCAGGTGGGAAACACAGACTACAAACTGATACATCCTGGTCTCAAAGCCAAAACCACCTAACTTGATTTAAATAAAAGTGACCAAAACAATTAAATTCAACTTAATTTAACTAATTTTTAAAAATGAAAAACAGCTGAAGCTGATATGTATGTATTAGCACTTTACCATCAATAGCTCACTGCAATGAACAGCTTGAGATATTAGATTCTATGTAAAATAAAAAGGGACCATTGTTGAGAGCTACACCACCGCCATCAGTGTGAGTGTGTGTGTGTGTGTGTGTGAATGGGTGGATGAAAGGCAAATTGTAAAGCGCTTTGTCTGTTAACGCAGAAAAGCACAACAGAAGTGCAAGTCCATTCACTCTTCTGCAATCAGGACTGATTTGGTGGGAAATCTGCTTGATTGCTTTACACCACAAAACAGGAAGAAGGCTCCATTCTTCCAAAGCAGACACAAATATTTTTGGATTTCTGAGTTTTTTTATACTAAGATGTTGAATGTAGAGTGAAAGGTTGATAAAAAAAATATCACTTTCGTCAACTGTCACAAATGCAAGTAGAGGTATCCTGTCAAGATAACGTTAGGGACACAGTGTCTCACTTAATGTGTTTTACTGCTACTGAACTAAAGTCATTATCAGCGTTGCATCAAGCCCTCAAATTACTGTCACACTTGAGAATCTCAATAATCGTGCACACAACATCACTTGTATTGACTAATTGTCCAACAATGTGGAAATGTGAACAACAGTGGAAACACTGCCGAACACAATAACCAAAAACAGCACAACAACAAAGATAAAATGAGTCATCAGACATGTCTACTCCCAGTGTGTTACGTGATGCTGAGGTTCTCTGACACACCTGCGGTGGCCGGATCAGACACCCGGTTTAGCTGCACCTGTGCTCTCGTCCAGTTCCAGTTTAGCTGGACCCGCTCTAAACTGCAGCTTAGCTAGTCAGATGCTAAGTCACCAATCAACAACCTCCATGAGATCTAGTCATGTTGATATATTTCTGTATTTATCTGCAGGGAGTGCAGTGCCAAGGAGGACATCACAACCCGTAAGGTTCAGCTTCCCTGTCCCACAGATCAGTGCCTCGCCCAATCACAGCTCTCTGTTTCAGTCACTTCCTGGTGCTAAAGGAAGAAGAGTGAACATCAGAGATGTTTTCGGAACGACCACCTTCAAACCTCGACCACCAGTGGGACTGCAGCCTTTCTCTGACAACAATGCTACTACTGTTTACACATAATAGTTCAGTGGACAAAAAACCTCACCATACACCTATATAAAGTAGGTAAAAACAAACAAGAAATTGATAAAAAAAATACTTTATTTTAAACACACTGATGCGGCATTAGTGCAGGTAAAAATACTGTGCATTATATGATGTTCTAGGGCAAAATTTGGACACAATCTACATAATAAAATACTCAAGTAAAACGCAATAAAAATATGGCTTCTCAATATGCAGCAAATAAAACATTTTGACAGCAAAATAAAATGTAAACTTGCAGAAATCAGTGTAAAAACATACAATAAACACACATAAACAGCATTAGCATTGGTCAGTTTTGTTATTGAAGGTTAAGGGTGACTGGTTTGGTCAGGTGAGGTGTCAGAGATCAAAGGTGAGGTCGATACTCTCTCCAGCTTTGACGCTGACCAGCTGAGTCTGCTGCTGGGACTCCGGCATGCTGGCAGTGATGGCGTACGTCCCGGGTGAAACCTCGATGTAGAAATCTTCACCTGCTGCCGACACACGACCCTGAGGAGAATGAGACTTGAATTTTACATTATTTAATTTTTTACTTTTTGTTCCAAGCAGCAACCAACACAGCTGAGGAGTGAAGCTGATGTGGAAGGACTGTAACGTTCCCCTAAAGACCAATCGAGGGAAGTTACAGATGCTGCAATCCCATAGGATTTAATTCTAAAAGCACCAAAATCTCTCTCAAAATACAAACTGAATAATATTTTTTCTACAAGATGTTGTGGACTCATTTATTTCACTTCTGTTGATGTGTGTCTGGGTGGTTGTGAGAATCACTGCTCCATTTAAGGACATTTTACTTAGAAAGAGTTTTTTGGATGCAGTTTTGCTAGGTGTAGCCTATCACAGTCAACTGTAGTATTTTCAGTGTCCTATTTTAGATTTAGTTTTATGTAAACTTTTTGGTAACACACACACAGTCTAACCTTAATACAAACTATATCTTTACAGCTGCAAACAATATTTTTACACTTGCCAGCTTTTTGCAGCTTTCAGCTCCTTGTTTTGGTTTACTGTTCTGTATGATTAAGTTCAAACAGCTGTCAGAGACCCTACGCAGACATCTGAGGCACACAAGCCGAGTGTTTTCAAGCCTCTGGTGTAAAACAGTGGCACAGCTGAAGTGAACAATCGGCAAGTGGGAAAGAACGTTGAATATTTTACAAGCTAAAGATCCAGATATTTTTCTCAGCACTTGGAGGTCCAAAATAGGTCTAAAAGTCTAAAAAATAAAAACATGATACTAATAGGATGTCAATTTTGCTCTTTGTCAGCTGTGGGCAATTGTTTGCTAACACATTAGCCATAGTAACCTGTAAAATTGACAAGGACTTGTTCCTTTGAGTTTGCTTTTAAGAGCCGTTCTGCTTCCTAATGATCAAAAATCACTTTTGACAGATAAAAGCTTTACATGACTCGAAGAAAAAGCAGCAGATTCTTGTTACTTTGCTGTGTGGAGCCCTTACATGTTTTCTGGTTGACGGTGCAGGTGCTGTCGTCCCAACAGCTGGCCGTCTGTGGAACCTGCACACATGGTTCCTCTCAGTGTCAGTGGGCTCAGTGCAACAGCCAGACTCATAAAACCTCTGCAGCACAGAGAATATTCACATTTTAGCCCTCCAGGTCTGTAGCTGAAAGCACAGGGGTGCAGGTTAATAATCACTGACCTTGCACTGATAGGTCGTCTGTGCCATGAACTCTGCAACGGTTGCAAAGACGTCATCAAGCTCTGTGTGTATTCTCTGGAAAATGACAAGAGCATGACAGCTGAGAGAAGATGAGCAGAAACAAGACACAGCAAAAGAGTCAAGATCCAAATTTAATTGATGACGGGGTTAATATACAGAAAATGTGCAGGCACCTTCACAGGGATTTGTGTGTCTTCATCTGTAGTAGTCGGGGTCTGGGATGCTCCAGTGCTGGTCCAGTCTACGCTCCGTCTGGAGGCCCGCTCCAGCACCTCCAGGCCCAGACTGGCAGAGCGCCGCAGAGAAGACTCCAGCCAGGCTTGGCTTGCCATGAACAAGTCGAGTTAAACTCAGGTGCCCTTCACCTGAGTGGAGGAACAAGCAGAGAGCAGCAAAGTCAGCAGACTAGACTTCTATTCCAAATATACTTGTTTTTTCTAGTGATTTGATATTGATTTTTTAAGCAAACATGCCAAAACTTAAGTGTTTCCAGCTTCTTAAACGTGAATATGTGCCATTTTAAGTCTTTTGAAGGCACCACATTACTCTCTGGGAAATGAGATGGGCATTTTTCATTATTTATGGACATTTTATAGGCTACATTTATCATTATACTGATAAAATAGTGGACAAATTAATTGATAATAAGAACAGTGGCAACCCTAATTTGATATTAATGCAGATGTGAAGTCATACAATTTGAAATCCAGCATAATAATATTGCAAAAACAATTTATACCTCCTTAGAATATAATCATCAAAAAGTTGGATAGTTAAAAACCTGATCAGCGACCTAAATCAACAGAAAGCTACTCTAAAAGTCACAACGGCTTGGTAGTTTTATCAAAATTACAACCTTTAAAACACCAACAGTTATACATGCTGTTTATAGTACAAGTGAATGCTGGGAAACAGCGCATGCGTGAAGATTAACACCTCACTGAGCAACACATTCGAAGGCGGAACGTTTGTCACTTTCATCATCAGCTACTCACGTTCTCTTTTAAACGCTCAGCCGTTGGCGTCACCGACAGAGCAAAAACACCGAAACGTTCAAACATTCCAACTGCACACGTCACGTTCTATCAACGTTTCGTCACGGCAACGTCGCCGTTCTACGCGCTGTGTCAACAAATCTCGGGTGAAGACGTCATTTACTTGTTTACCTGTTCAACGCACGTCAGCAAGTAAACTCACACATAAATACAAGCTCTCAGAGAAACCAGCGCTTCTTCAGTTAATGTGCGCGTAGTCCTCACTTCTCCCCCCCCTCATTTAGCTCGCGAAGTTCAGCTTTCACGCAGCCGGAGCCGTGCTGCCGCTCTCAAATGACAGCAGCACAGGAAATCCTGCAAGTTAAACCCCGCCCCCCCTCCCGTATATAGGGCCCAAAGTCACGTGGCGAAGTCTCATTTTTCTCTGATAAGTTGTAAGAAATCGCAGTCATGCCAGTAGTGACTAAATCTTCCAAATATACAAGCAGGTAATCATTTTCCATTTAAAATTCCTTCTTTTACCCCACATTTCTTTGAAGGTACACTCCACCTCACTGGTGGTCACCATGTTCACTTGTCTCCAATCTGAGGGGGTCATGAAGTTAAGAAATGCATACCATTTTACTAAATATATTGATTTGGTTTGTTTTTCTCTGATCTTTGCTTGATTCTTGTGAAATCCTCGATAGTTTTGCGTCTTCAATCACATAAAAATATTACAAACGGGACAACCTGGAAATCAGTGTACTTAAGATACAATTTTTCACAGGCCACAAGTCAAAGGTTGAGAACCAGTGCTATGTTTGTTTGAAATCTTTGCAAATTTATTACAAATTAAAAAAAAAAGGAAAAAAACCAAAACAAATATCACATGTACATAAGTATTCACAGCCTTTGCTCAATACTTTGTTGAAGCACCTTTGGCACCAATTACAGCCTCAAGTCTTTGAGTATGATGCTACAAGCTTGGCACACCTATTTTTGGGCCGTTTCTTCTTTGCAGGAGCTCTCAAGCTCCATCAGGTTGGATGGGGAGTGTCGGTGCAAAGCCATTTTCAGATCTCTCCAGAGATGTTCAATCGGGTTCAAGTCGGGGCTCTGGCTGGGCCGCTCAGGGACTTTCACAGAGTTGTCCTGTAGCCACTCCTTTGTTATCTTGGCCGTGTGCTGAGGGTCGTTGTCCTGTTGGAAGATGAACCGTCGCCCCGGTCTGAGGTCCAGAGCACTCTGGAGCAGGTTTTCATCAAGGATGTCTGTACATTGCTGCATTCATCTTTCCCTCGATCCTGACTAGTCTCCCAGTTCCTGCTGCTGAAAAACATCCCCACAGCATGACGCTGCCACCACCATGCTTCACTGTAGGGATGGTATTGGCCAGGAGATGAGCGGTGCCTGGTGTCCTCCAGACATGACGCTTGCCATTCAGGCCAGAGTTTAATCTTTGTTTCATCAGACCAGAGAAGTTTGTTTCTCATGGTCTGAGAGTCCTTCAGGTGCCTTTTGGCAAACTCTAGGCCGGCTGTCATGTGCCTTTTACGCCTTTTACTGAGAAGTGGCTTCAGTCTGGCCACTCTACCATACAGGCCTGATTGGTGGAGTGCTGCAGAGATGGTTGTTCTTCTGGAAGGTTCTCCTCTCTCCACAGAGAAATGCTGGAGCTCTGTCAGAGTGACCATCAGGTTCTTGGTCACCTCCCTCACTAAGGCCCTTCTCCCCCGATCGCTCAGTTTGGCCGGGCGGCCGGCTCTAGGAAGAGTCCTGGTGCTTCCAAACTTCTTCCATTTACAGATGATGGAGGTCGCTGTGCTCATTGGGATCTTCAATGCTGCAGAAATTTTTCTGTACCCCTCCCCAGATCTGTGCCTCGCTACAATCCTGTCTCGGAGGTCTACAGACAGTTCCTTGGACTTCATGGCTTGGTTTGTGCTCTAACATGCACTGTTAACTGTGGGACCTTATACAGACAGGTGTGTGCCTTTCCAAATCATGTCCAATCAACTGAATTTACCACAGGTCGACTCCAAACAAGTTGTAGAAACATCTCAAGTATGATCAGTGGAAACAGGATGCACCTGAGCTCAATTCTGAGTGTCATGGCAAAGGCTGTGAATACTTATGTACATGTGATTTCTTCTTCATTTTTAATACATTTGCAAAGATTTCAAACAAACTTCTTTCACGTTGTAATAATGGTGTATTTGTAGAATTTTGAGGAAAATAATGAATTGAATCCCTTTTGGAATAAGTAACAAAATGTGGGAAAAGTGAAGCTCTGTGTATACTTTCTAGATGCACTGTAAGTTGGCTCTTGACAATACTTCACATCTAATGTGCCTGATAACTTGATTCATGTAACATAAAGTCACAGTGTGTATTAAAGCACGAGTGGGAGACAGCTGCTCTCAGTTGCACAAGAACATTTTACCACATATGACTTCAACCTTACTATACCAGTGTATCACATTTCATCTTGGCATAAAGCTATTTAAAGAGTGTAAAATCTCAAATTTGCACTTAACTGAACATCCATGCAACAAATACTGCTGACATTTGAGCAAAAGCTCAAAATGTAGCACATACCATAACTCCCATATATGGAGGTATTTCAATCAGACATGACAAACATGTAGATCCCATTTATACAGTTTATTTTTGCAAAAACACACTGACAGGAGCATTATGCCATCAGCACGCAGGCTCCTCCCACTGCCTTGATCTTCTCCTCGGCACGTCGGCTGAAGAACTTGGCCTTGACGATCACAGGCTGCTTGGGCAGCTTGCCTTTGCCCAGAACTTTGTAGTAACCCTGCAAAATTAAACACAATATTAGTGCAAACAAAATTACTGACATCTGCATGAAGACCATTTTATCTGACAAAATGCTGCTAAACTAATTCATGTACAAAAAGATTTACAGTAGCTCAAGTTGCAGGAAATGACTGAGTAGTTAAAAGCTCACAACATTAATCTGCTTAAAGACTGAAACTGGAGGGAAGCCCATGATATTATGGGTCAACTACTGTCCAACACAATTCCTAAAATGAATTCAATGTCCAGCAACACATTAACAGTGGTGTTAATAAAAAGCCCAATGTAATGCAACAATACAAGGCTACATACACAATAGTTATTGAGATTCTCCAGTTAACACTGGTTGTTCAGCGCAGCTCTAAATACATTCTACAAATCTTCATCCAACGTAAAGCTCAGCAATTCTATTTTAGACATCTGAGTATATGTTGGTGAGATTTTACCCTAATCTACTGTTTGCATGCGTTAGCAATTGCATTCCCAAGTGTGGACTCAGTTATTGTTCTGTTTATTGTGGCTTTCAACACATTTCAGTATGAACTGAAATATACAGACAATAGAATGATTACGACAGTGGCACAAAAGTATTGTTCGAGCTGCACAATTAATTGAAATATTATCAAAATCGCAATATGGCCAAATGCAATAACCAAATCGCAGAAGCTGCACTTTTTTGATTAAACGGTAATAATGTGTGACTAAACACCTTTATAATAAGTACTGTAGTGCTGCAGAGATGCCCTGGCCTACAAATCTTGTTCTCCAGATGTAAGAAAACATGTTTGTTTGGTATAGACCCCAACAAAAGTCACATTTTGATTTTAGTGAAAATGAAAATTGTGATGCAAAAATGATAATTCCCACTAATCATGAATCACATCGCAATCGTAATATCTGTCAAAATAATCTCAATCTGATTTTTTTTTGCATATCGTACAGCTTTAGTTACTGCTCAGTGAAGTACCAAGGCAAAGCGTTGGGATTTCTGCATGTTGAAATTTTAGCACTAATTCTCTTTGGCACAACTTAATTTTGTGTCAATCATGCCTGTTTATCAAAAGTGGAAGAACTCACATGGAACAAAGCCAACTTGGGAAAGACACTTGCCACATGTCAAAGATGAAAACACTGACAACAGTGCATCCAGTACAGAGAAAGGTACTAGATATGTTAAGCCTAGCTTAGCTCAAAGACTAGGACCAAGGAAACATTACCATCCATAAAAAAAGTAACAACTTTAATAACCCCAAAGCTGTCTTAACGTATTGTATTATTTTATCTACAAAGATTGTCACAAACACACACAAAACCCTGCTTTGACTGGGTTTTGTTTAGTTACCACAGTGAGCAAATCAAGACGTGCAGAGTCTTGGACATCAGGCGCCAACTGACCCTATCTCACCCCGCCATTGTTTTAATGCCGATGAATGCCGGAGACAAAACATTTTGCCAGTAACGCAAATATTGGCCAATACTTACAGCGCGCACAGCATCGATGATGGGGGCGGGTCCTTCGGGCTTCTTGCCATAGTTGAGCCTGGTCTGCTCGCTCACCAGCGTCCACAGTTTGTCCAGGTTGATGGTGGGGCAGTGGGTTGTGTTCCTCTTCAGGTGGTAGTGTCTCATACCCACCTTACCAAAGTACCCCGGATGGCTGAGGAGACACAGGAAGGACAGACAAAAGGTCAATTGCAGAGGGTGGGAAATTAACAGTGACTCTAGGACATAAGCTGGAAAACTGTTGGCTTTGTTTGGTAGCTTTATATAGATTAGCATTTTGGCAGGTAACAAATTATTTTAGACAAAATACTGAAGGGTGGTAAGATTCCCATTCTGACCTTATTCTAAATGTAAACCCAGACAGCATTTTTTAAAACCAAAGAAGTCTGACAATCTGAATGCCCACTAACTTTATACTGCCAAATCACACTGGTATTAAAACATACAACTTATTAGTGTGCAACAAAACATTATTTCCAATCATCTTTTCTAGGTAACATAATTGCACCGTGTTCAAAAGTAACCGAAGGCATATCTAGTTTAGAAAGAACCACGTCACTTTACAAAGTGTGCAGCATATTTCTAAACTACTTTGACTTAGTCTCTCCAATTCTGATTTGCTGTGACCGCAGAGTAACATCAAGGAATAACAGTTTGTAACTGCCCATGTGGCTGACTGGCCTACAAAAGAGCCAGTCGGTGAATAGGACCAGTCTTCGCTCTAAGAGGACTCTAGCACACCGAGACAATGATTTGTGTCAAGATGAGACTCTAGTCTCTACAACAGCATTAATGTTAACTACTGACTGAACGTCGCCAACACAAGATACAACACACCAGGCTAAAGGAAGACTACAAATAATAGATCAACTTACTTATCTGCCTTTGATTATAGATGTTAAAGCTGAATTAATAATCAGCTATTTGTGATTCAAACCCACAGGTACTGCTCTTATCCCCCAAACTATAAACAGAAGCTTGGCATTGCCCTTGTCAGAATATTTGTAAACAGGAATGTGCATATACATTTTATCCAGAAGCTAGTTTTTTTTTTTTGCACATATACAGGTCTAAAAACAGGATATGGTCAGCCCATTGGCGTGCTCTCTGTTATGCATGTTACATACGTTATGCAGTACTTACTATTTGTCGAAGTTAATTCTGTGGTGATGCATACCACCAGCATTACCACGACCTCCAGGATGCTTTCTGTGCTTGCCTGTGGGGTGGACAAGGTAACGTTAACCGTGTATCACAATACTCCACATCTACTCAGACCACCTTTGTGACACCAAAGTTAAAAGATCTCACCAATGCGACCATGTCCGTGGCTGACGTGTCCTCGGAGCTTCCTGGTCTTGGTTTTCTTGGTAGGCTGTCAACACAGGTTTGATATTGATTAGAGTATTAACTAGTAAGCTTCTACAATCATGGTCCCATCATTGCTCGTGGAGCTAGCTAGCTGGCTTGCTAAATTAGCCAAATAACCGCTAACGTTATCAGCCGTGGCTGTCTTAACTTCAAATCAAATCAACAAAGAATTCAAACAAAAAAACAACATATTTGCAGGCTGTTTATTTTAAGACGAAGTAACACTACAAGCTTAGAGCCACCGCTTAATGAGTGACTGCATTCATGCTGACTAGCATCGCAGGAAGCTACTGCTAATTGAACTGCATTTACCGGACCGGCACACTATTAAACGCTTAGCTCGTACAGCTTAACAGTTAACAGTCAGGACGTTACTCCCAGACACTTTAGCATTTTGAACCGTGACTACCGCTGTCACTTTTATTAAGACTACAGAGGTTTTGTGTACGCGGTTAAAGCATGTGAGTAACTACAGACAGAATATACTGGCTGACTGCTTACAGCCATGGGCCCAGGAGAAGCCACACAGTGAAACGCTCACAAATCCCCATAATGTTAATATATCGCGGTAAAAACGTCCAGTAAGTGATCGTAGGAGATGAATGTACTGTAAACCGCCGTCGGATGCTAGTTTGATGTGCGAATGAACAAGGATGGGCATAGATTTAACCCAATTTCAATGCACAGGGATACGTGATAGCACCTACCATCTTGGAGGTTAGTTGAAAGAGGAACGGGATTTGGAAACCACGCGGTTTTGTGCGAGATTTGGCTCCTAGCAACAACGTGCAAAGAAATCCACAGCGACGCCCAGTGATGGATGACAGAAATGAGTGAGTTTAAGTGAATTATACACAAGACAGGCAGCAGAATTTTTATGTTAAGATAGGGGAGGATGTCCCCGTTGATTACATTTTTACTGAAAAGTACTAGGTGTTTAAATGTGCTTTCGTTATGTACAGGGAGTAACGCGTTGGCAAAGTATTAGCTAGGTTAGCTAACGTTAAATTAAGTTAACGTTGATTAAACAAGACGGTGTAGTCCCTCATTCGTCCAGGAGTGTTCTATCGTAGAAAAGGTTTCAGTCGTAGTCATCTGGACACTGTTTTCAGAATCAAGATGTTTCGGCTCCCATCCGGAAGTCATTCTCAATTGTGAAAAATGGACCGGGAACTCAGAAATTTAGGCTACTCTGTGTTACATAAGCCCTGCCCTCAGTAAGGAGTCTACCTGAGTATCTGTTGATTAGCTAGTTTCACCTGAAACTGACCTAATTGTTTCCATGATGGCCCAGTAATCAGTAATCAGGCCTATTGTTTTCTGGCTGCACCTCCCTCATCAGTGATGCAACATAACTAAGTACATTTACTCAAGTACTCTACTTATGTACAGTTTTGAGGTGAAGTTTTCTTGACTATTTCTGTTTTATGCTACTTTATACTTCTGCTTCACTACATTTCAGAGGGAAATATTGTACTTCTTACTTCACTAAATTTATCTGACAGCTTTAGTTACTTTGCAGATTGATATTATCAATACAAAGCATAATCAGCAAATAAATTCTGGTGTATTATTATAGGTTAAGCTACCCAGCAGTATATAAGCCATACCATAATAACATGTACATTGTTTCTGCTGAATGACTGAAGCTAAGCAGGTGTGGGTGTGACTAGTACTTGGATGGGAGACCTGACCTGACTCACTGTGCTCATTAAAGATCCCATGGCACTAATCGCAAAGAGCAGGGGGTTCCCCGGTGTCCTGGCAAAATTCCCAACCTGGCTCTTTCCATCTGGCCACCTTATCATCCCCCAGTGTAATTGGCTTTCCCTCCTTCTCCACCTCAAGCTGATGTGTGGTGAGCGTTCTGCTGCAAAATGGCTGCCGTGCTACACATTGCTGGTGGTTGAGGTGAGTCAGTGCTTTGAGTATCAAGATAAAGCGCTATATAAATGTAATCCATTATTATTATAAAGTTATCTAAATTAGCTTTATTATAATAATAAAGTAATCTAAATTAGCTCCACCTTTACCACCAACATTAAAGTGATGTACACATTAATGTATCAATAATTATAATCCAATTAATTATATAGGCTACTGTATATGATATCTGAAATGGGTCATTCTGTATCATGAGTACTTTTACTTTGGGTACGTCAAGTACATTTTGCTGCTAATACTTTAGTACTTCTACTTAAATAAAACAAAATGAATACATTTACTTGTAACAGAGTATTTCTACACTGTTGTATTGCTACTTTTACTAAATGATCTGAGTACTTCTTCCACCACTGTGTATAACCAAGCTTTTCATACAAGTAATCCACTGACTGAGTTCATTTGTGCTTCATAAACTAGACATGTCATTACTCTTAACATAGTTTATTCTTCTCAAAAGAGGAAAAGAGGAGATACTGAATAACAAACAAAGCCGAATGAGAGTTCATTCTGATATATAATTTCAATTTCTCAGCTAATTGTCAACAAGTTGTTTTTAGACATATGTCCCGGACAGAATATTGTATGGGTATTCACTTTAATGGATTCAATAATAAAGGAATAAACACATTACAGTATTTGTATCATTTCTTCACCTGCCAGTCAACAATCTGTGGCATACTGCTCCTTAACTTTTGTTAACACAATTGTCAGTCTGCGCTGATATTTTAAAATGTATACACTCTTTTGTTCTACAGGGTTGAAGTATCAGTGTAGACATAATTGCTAATTAGACTGAATTAGTTTTACATTTCTTGACACATTCAACTACCACCTCAGTCATTATCAATGCATATGGAGTACAGACATTCACTGACTGATATGTTTCACGGGAGGATTTCCACCTTGTATTAATTAATGTTTTTGTGGCAGCAGTTAGTCCCAGTAACAGCAGGAGTTTTTGGTTGCTGCAGAGATAAAGACGCGGTTGTTATTTGACAGCAGTAATTCTGAGGAGGAGAGAAAAACTTCAGTTCCATATTTTGTAGCGATAAGTCCAGAGTGAGTGTAAGGGGGGACATAGTAGGCTATATAATAACACGTTTGGGATCTTTTTCATGGAGTGTAGTAAACCTAGGACTAAGTTAATAAAATAACTAGAAGGTTTTGAAAATAGAAAACACATGAATGAGTTGAATGTGCTGCTTTTTTTTCTAGCCTCATCAGGTTGTCAGGAGATATTGCATCAGACATGGGTAAAGTTGATTTACATACAGTAGGTCTGTTATTCAAAGCTTGAGTCAACTTTACAGCCTGTAACTTTTCATTGGGCAGAATTAAACCACTGGGAGTGAACTAAAGAAAAGACAAACTTCCACAATCGAGCCTCAACTGGATTCAACTTCATGAAACCTGTAAGGGAATGTTTCTTAAACGATTCACTAATGGATGTACTTCATTTCATGTTTGATGCTATGTTACTGTAGTTTTTCCTACAGACTTTATGCCTACAATCCCCTGGCTACGGTGAAAGACACATCACATGATTAGTTCTGAAACATGGTTAATAGGAAAGGCTTGTGACTCTCATTTAACAGCGCTGAAATGTCAGGGGGCTGAGCTCTCCACCAATCAAATCATCCGTGTCCCCCTTGATACTGGACACATGGAACGGTGCCATGCCTCTCATCCTCATCTCACATCCACCTGGAGACGCATTCACCTGGCTTTCTGAAGCAGACATCTTGTTTTTTAATTGCTTACATTCACATTCAGGTAAGGAACAATTATGACGTAACTTAAACCTGATTCCTGTAAGTTGTTGATGTTCTGTTACTAATCGTTATGTACACGTTTTTCTTGTAGAGATATTTCTTCCTTTTTTTTCCCCACAAATGAGCAGTCAGATTAATCTTAAAATGGTACTTGTATTGCTTCTTCTACTGTTTCTTTGGTGGTTTTCTGTTTGTTTTGATTCTTGTATTTTGCCATCAAACACTGAGCACACAGGAGATTTCAAACCAGCAGCTTCTTCTTTGTTTTCACCTCTGTTTTTTCAGCCCTAGTGGCCCGATCTCCTGGAGATAGCAGACCTGCCTCACAGATGCCATGGCAACTTTCCCCAAAGGCGGGCAACCATGTTGCCATGGGTAGCCAAGTGTAGAGTACAGCTGACACTCGAGGGCATGCCATCTGAGACTGGTTCAAATCCAACAACTGCAGCAGAGGAGCCAAGCCTCCCAGCAGAACACGTAATACAGACACAGACAGTGTTTAAAAAAGTCTTTAATGATTGATTAGAGGGTTATCACAATGGCTGGATGAGTTTTACAGTGTTAAAGGAAGTGGGAGAAGATTGTCAAAGGGTTACTGATATTTAATTGTTGGTATTGGTAAGATGAAAATGACACTAAATCTCTATTTAAAAAAATAGCTCTGCAGTACTGGATTCTGTGACATGGAAAAGGAGTCAAACAGGTCTTGCAACGAAAAGCCCAGAGCAGTTTCTCCTTCATCTGAACGACAAAGACAACCTGGAAAAGATGTAGCAGCTTTATTGAAGAGACTAAGGTAAAATAAAGGACAACATGGGGAACACATTCTCCTAACAATGCAATGAGAAAACGTATTTAAAAAGGAGTAGTTTGATATTTTAGGAAATATGCTTATTTGCTTTTTTTTTCAAGAGTTAGATGAGAAGATTGATACCACCTGAGAACTACAAAGCTGGAGCATGGAGGAGATTAGCTTAGCTTAGCATAAAGCTAGTAACCAGGGGGAAACAGCAAGCCTGGCTCTGTCCAAATTTCAAAAATCTGTCTACAGGCACCTGTAAAGCTCACTAATTAACACACAGTATGTTAAGTAATGAGATCCAGACATAGTTCTGTTTATGTGTCTGCGTACACGTATGTGTTCACACGTTTGTCAGTCCACGTGGTCATACATTTTGGGCTGTATACATACAGTCTCGGTCTGCGCAGACCCTCACGTATATGGGCAAATGATGAACATATATGACAGACTCTGGCAGAGCCTCGTGGCCACAGTGATGCAGAAAGCATAGTTTCTGCATGAGGACTGTTTCCCCCTGTTTCCAGTCTTAATGCTTAGCTAGGCTAATCACTTCCAAGCTCTAACTCCATAAAGAAATAAAATTAAAAGAAAAGAAAAGAAAGAGATATAAGAGTGGCGTCAATCTTTTCATCTAACTCTGAAAGAAAGCAAATAAGTTTATTCCTTTAATGATGTTATATTGTCTAAGTGGGATAATACTCCAACATTTCTAATGAAAAAGATGTTTCCACTGACCAGAAAATATCTTGCTGGTGCCATTAGAGACATAGATCCTGCCAGACGGTAACACACTTTGTTCTACTTATAATAAGTCAACCAAGCCTTCATTTATTTCCACAGGATTCACCCAGAGGCCCAAAGGATTCTGGGTAATTCCAGCATACCTGTAGTGAGCTTGGAGCGTCTGAACTTCCAGTCCTTATCATTTCTGCAGCCTGTGGTTTCTCTGGTACGACTGCCATGCCAAACGCAAGCCAAGTTTCACAATGATGTCTCCTGCTTGGATCGACCTCAAGAGGTACAGAGCTGAAGGTCTGGACACGTTCATGTGAGTCAAGTTTTACCATGAGCTCCCTTTGATGATTTTATTTTGTCTCTGCCTGCAGAATGGAGTCAGTCAAAATGGGGAAAACATTTTGGAGATGAGAGAAATGTCACCTCAGTCTAAACCAGCAGAGTCGTCTGATCTCAGCCAAGCAGAAACAACACCAACCTCCTGGACTGAACCGTACTGTCCTGACAGCTCCCCCTCTGAAGGACCAGAGCAGGACTCAGGCTTTGACTGTGAATCTAATCCAGATCAGCCGTATATCCTGTTTGATTCTGGATCTGATGAATGGGATCCGGATGCGAAAACTGATTCAGAGACATTTTTTTTGGATCCAGATGTAAAGATGGTGATCGAACTGGATCCAGAACCAGAAGGAGATCAGGATCGATCCCTGGAGCTGGAGGATGAATATGAAACTAAATGTGAAATGGATATAGTTGAAATAGATGACAGTGAAGATCAAAGACTTGATCCTTGCTGCTCACAGGAGGAGGTGGACTCATCCATGCAGCAGCCTGGACCTGCAGCAGGGACTGAGGAGATGGAGAGCGAAGATTTCTGTGCTGTGTGTCTGAACGGAGGAGATCTGCTCTGCTGTGACCGCTGCCCTAAAGTTTACCACTTGGCCTGTCATATACCTCCTCTCATCAGCTTCCCACTGTAAGTGCAGCATGGACACCCAGTACTAGCAGGCTTTTATGATGACAATCAATGCACTCACTGTGACTGCAGAGTTCCCCACTCTTTATAGTGAAGCAGTGTCCTTGCAACCACATTTGAGGTTCTCTTCTCAGATTTGAAGAAGTTAAACTATTTAGTATTTCACAATAAAAAGCAAAGATTAGAAAAAGGTCAGAAAAAACAAACAATTTATGCAGCAGAATTTTTTTTAATTTATTTCTTATATCATTTTAAAATTTATTTGTGACTCCTCAGGGGGCTTCTGACTCTGAGGTTGGGAACCTCTAATTTTGTCAATTTTTTATATTCAATTTAAATTATACACATCTGGAGCAATTCAGGGTTCAATGTCTTGCTTAAGGACACTTCAACGTGTGGACAGGAGGAGGAAGGGAATCGAACCCCAGACCCGATATTGTATGCCCTATACTCATCACTGGCTGACCCACCTGAGCTACAGTCACCTGAGATATTTGTTAAGTTGATATTTGGCAGTTTCTGTCGTCGTCTGAAATTGAGCCCAGACACCAGAGTCTCCTTTAGGCATTTACAATAAATCTATGGAGGTTCATCTTGGAGATGTCATGTTCTTCTGTCTTGCACCTACACAGATAATGGTGGTGTTATATTTATTTATTATTTTCAACAAGTTCTTTTTGGGCAGACAATACTGAGCATGCTTGGGGATGTGGTTTCTAATTCACACTGCTGAGTTCCTTGTAATTATGTAACCCAAATGCAACATACTGTATGTTTTTTTTTGGAGTTTTTATTACTTTTTGGAAGAAAGTGGAGTTCTGTGACATGGGTCAGACGATATATCAGGCTTTAGCTACACAGACATTACTTGGTTTTGGTCTTTTTTTGGGATTTGTTAACAATGATAAAAAAAGGTAAAATAATGCCATCATTTAAAAATGCAAAGTATATCCCAGATGCAGCGCTCTGTGCAACAAATGGCTGTAAAGAAAATGTATTTTTTCAACTATAAATTATGAAATAACAGAGTCTCTGTGTGTCCTACAGAGGTGACTGGGTGTGTACGCTGTGCAGAACTGATCAGGAGCCTGTGGAGACATACGACTGTGAGAACATGCACTCCTGTGGGGGAGTCAAAGCTCCATACACACTGTCCAACCAGGACCAGAGGGTGAGCTGCTGCTGCTGTTTGACCCTGATCAGATGTAAAGTGCTATCTGTAAAAGGCTTTTGAGATCAAAGTCTGTTTTTTGAGAGTCCTGGTGATAATGGCTGCATAATTGTGTTACACGAACCAACACAGAACCAAGCAATTAAGCAGGAAAAGCAGGTTCTGGTAGGCAAACAGTCTTTAAATTCACTCACTGTACCAATAGTCATGTTATCATTGATTCAAAGTGAGAGAAAAAAAACATACAAAATTGCTTTTTTTCTTCTACAGCAGCAAAGTCACTTTCATTTTTCTTTCTAACAATAGATTCCCAGACTCTATGAGTCTATGAACCGATGGTTTTTAGTGAATGTATATGTTTGTGTGTGTGTTTCCTGTGCAGAGGTGTGAGAAGCTGACTCTGCTGTTGTACTGTTTCCCGCTCAGCGCTCCGTTCCACGAACCTGTCAGCCCTCTGGTCAGTCCAACAGATTTCCATTAAAAATCTGCGCTGTAACATGTTTATCTTATAGAAATCACATCAAATAAATCACCCTGACAGTTCTGAATAACAGTGCAAAACTGTACCAATAAATGTCATAATAACTACATGATAGCCCTTACTTAATAAAAGTTACAATGTAGTGTAGTTAGGTAATTTTTATTTTCATGCCACGACAAACACCTATCCTACCCATCCCATGTCCCATCCTATTATATGACCACTACTGGTTAAACATCAAAAAATACATAAGAAAAATACAGCAAGATGTCATTCAGTAACATCAACATTATAGGTCTTTATACAAAATTTAAAATGTTATAAAGCAGATGTTAGAACATCTCCTTTTGAACATTCACCATATAAACCTAAAGTGAAAAGATGCTTCTGCTGCAAACATCACATTTTTTAAACGTTAATTTTGTATCCAGATGAATGGCCTTTTCTTTCTTATCTTCCAGGCTTTTTCCAAGTACTGTAAATCAAATGGAACAAAGCAACCTATTAAAAATTATTTACCCTACACTGCTGGCCTCATTTAAAACTCTGCAGGGCAGAAACAGCACAACATGATGGCAGTATGTAATCGCTATAACAGCCTACCTAAGTAAAGAAAACACTGGCTTACTGTACTGTATATGTAAAATGTTCCACTTAACTTTCATAACAAACCACGATGTTAAAATGAAAACAATCTCGACAACAATGACCTAATCTCTGAATGTGCTCCAGGCCCGAAACTACTACCAGATCATTAAGAGGCCCATCGACCTGTCAGTGATCCGCAGGAAACTGGACAAGAGCAACACTCTCCACTACTTCACCGCCGAGCAGTTTGTCGATGACGTCCTGCTGATGTTCAAGAACTGCGCGACGTTCAACTACGTAAGTTTGTCATAAGGTTGTTGGAATCTGAGTGGATTTCCCACTTTAATCTAATTTCTAGTGTAACTGAATTATTTCTGCATTATAGCCTGTGGGAATAAGTTCCACATGTAGCAGAAAACTGGACCACCTTTCCACTTTGATTTCTTTATGTAGAGACTGCCAATCAGGTTGCGTCCATCTGCCAGTAAATATTAAAGCTCAGGTGATATCTCTGAGTCTACACCCACGCTAGCAGCTCTGTGAGGCTGTTCTTAGACACAGTGGTACTTCAGCGTGCTCACAATAATAACATGCTGATGTTTAGCAGGTATAATGTTTAACATGTTCATCATCTTAGTTTACTGTGTTAGCATGCTAATATTTTCTAATTAGCACTAAACACAAAGTACATCTGAGGCTGATGGGAATGTCATTAGCAGGAATTTGGTCATAAACCAAAGTATTGGACAAAATAAAATTTTGACTTGATGATGGCTCTAGATAAAAAGTCAGAGGATCACCTAAGTCAGTAGGACTGATCCTCTGGAGACCATGAATGTGTGTACCAAACTTCATGTCAATCTACCAAATTGTTCAGTCTACATTTAAAAATCTGTTAGGCCATTACTGCCACATTAGCAGTCTGATATTAAAACTGTCTTGCTCCTTATTGGCCCAAGATCTGCACAATGTTTACTTGACTTACAGTGTGCAGGCGGGTGAAATAAAGTGACTTTACTTGGGTGAACTAGCCTGTTGTAAGTCTATCCCTAAAGTTTTAAACTAGAAAAACAGCTTCTGATCTTTGCGGTTTATTTATTTATTTTTAACATTTATCTCCCCTTGCTGTGCAGCCAGACTCAGAGGTGGCCCAGGCCGGTCGAAAGCTCGAGGTGTTTTTCCTGAGCAAATTGAAGGAAAATTTTCCTGACCGGACGTTCCCATCGGCCAGCCAGGACAGAACGGACAGAGCTCGCCTCCGGTGGCTCAGCAGGAAGAGGAAGGAAAACAACAGGAAGAAGAGAAACATGTTTAGTGGGAAAAAATATTACCTATAACTAGTTTAAACAATACATGCAGAGTTGTATGTTGTTGCCTTAAAGCCTTTAAATTAATGGAGAACGTGTTAAGGTCCAAAATCAGATGTTGATTTTGAAAACTGTTACAAAAAATGTTTACTGTGTACTTTAATGTTGTACTTTTTCATGAAGGAAATCACATTATGGGGAACTAAGCAGGCTGAGTCATTTTCACATTTCAGGTATTTTCACAGACTTTCAGGTAAAAACATTTTTTCAAAAGGGATCGATACTGTTTACTGATTTAGAATGAAATCCGTCAAATGTAAATTAATCACTTCTTTTCATAAACATCTCGTGAAATGTGAATTAAACATTTTCCTGGTTGTTTAACAGAGTGAAAACTAAGAAGCACGTTTGGAAAAACATGAACTTTTAGAGAGGTCAATCTACTTCTTAAATGTACTGTATGTTTTTTCAGATGTGTGATGTGACTTACATGGTAATTCAGTTTACTTAGGTTAAACCAGGGCCTCACAGCTCTGATACAGGTGATACAGCTATAATATGTGGAATTATAAGTATGGGAGAAACCTTGCACCACTTTTTCATAATATACAAAATCTTTCTCCTGGCCATATTTCTTTTCAACAAGGTCAAGTGTATGTTTTCCTTTAGTCACTGTTACTGTTTCAGAGGGTTTCTAAATGCTTATAAAATGAAACTACATATAACGGAATGAAAACACAACAGTACATTAATCAGTGAGAAACAGAGTGAGAACAGGTACAAAGAAAAACTCTACAAACCCCCACAGTGGGGAAAGTTATAGACTATTATATAAAACATAATTCCCCAATCAGTGTTTTCTTTGATCCCAGACCTTTTCAGACCTCTTAAGACCCATTTTGTCTGGTGTAAAAGTTCTGCCACTAGATACACAGACGTCCATTATGTTCTTAGGTTTTATAGGTGTTATTGAACACTATGTGGACTGAACTTGAACTGTGTGTTCAGAATTTGTACGAGCAGTTGTGAAAGTGCAGCTTTGATTTGTGTAGGAATTTTGCACTTTGAACTCAATTTGTATTTTCTTATTTGAAATTCTGATTTTAACTTTTAAATTATAAAGCTTAAGAATTAAATAAAATAAAATTTGACACAAAACTTACAAATTCTTTACATAAGATACACATATAGTACATATCAGTCAAATCCACGTGTCTAGTGTGTCCTTCATATGTGAAAGAACAGTCTGTCCAACAGCAGCTACATGTGCTGTCTGTCCCTGCAGTGCTGTGACCTGTTTTACATGCTGATGGGTTAAACTGCAGCTGAAAGACAGAAAACTATGACACCAAGATGTTAAAGCAGCTTTTACCAATAACTTCCAGGCTGGGAAATAAACACCAGCTAATACAGACAAATATTGCTTTTGTATACAGTTTGATAAATTATCTACTGTATCTTACTGCAGCAGGTAGCTGCTGAATGAAATGGAACAAATCTTTGTAATCTGTAAAAAGCCTTAAATCTTGTATATTGGATTTTATTCACTTGCTGCAGTTCTTTTTTAATACTTTAACAGTTTTTTGATAAAAATTACAATAACTATTTCACAAAAGAATTTAAAAAAATCTATGACTTTTATCCCCCACCCCTGCCTCTCTAAAAAATATCCATGTTACCTTGTGCATATTATAAATAAACATGTCACTAAAAGAGAAACAAAACAGATGCATTTGGTTACTAAAATTCTTACTTACTTACAACCTACTTAACTAAAACTGGAGGTTAAAAGTTGCAGCACTCTGAAAAATATCCACTGTCCCTGAAATGATGATGAGAGAACTGCTTGAAAATAAGAATAATGCTGCGTGATTGAGTGGCATTTTTATCCTTTTTCAACATCAAGATAAGTGGAGAAGGATGATAACTACTTAAACCTGCAGTGCAGAACTTATGTCTTCCCCTTCTGGCAGTGACAGCAATTACACAAACACTGTTGACGCTTGTTTATGACGTATGCCTACAGGTGAGCTCGTCAACAAAAATACAGAGACATTTCCACAGTTCCAAGACAATAATCCATTATTTAGGCAGATTAAATGTAATAGCTACATAGCCTACTCCAAATCTTTTACCAACCCGTCCAAGAGCAGTAATGCGACATCTGTGTCTGAGTTTCTTTTTTATCTGGAGCATCAGAAACTGTTCTTGGATGCTTCTTCCGTCATAGGCTCCGCCATACTCCTAGTTGCTGTAGCCTACTCCGTTGCTACAGTTGCACCCCCCCTTCAGCTCTGGCAAACCAATCATTGCTGGTTGACGTAAAGTGCATCATTACAGGTGCCCCCGCACGGGAATGTCGCCACAGACACCAGATTTAAAAACTCCAGTATAATGCGAATCACAGAGAGATTTACCTGCCGGTGATAGGTTTAATCAGCTTCGTTGTTCTTGGTCAATGTGCTTGTCGGCTCTTGCTGGTACTATACAGCTCCCCCACCAGGGGGCATGCTTGTATCTAAGACTTACAGTATATTGGAGCCACATACAGTCAAAGGTTTGAAATTACAGTATTTGTAAAAGTGAGACTTTTAAAGCATAAGGGTTTTTTGTGTTTTCCTTTTTCCCCCCCATTTACACGATACTTATCTATCTCTTATCTACCAGCTTTCCCTTTGTTCTGCTGGTTCCTGCTCACAGTCAGCAGATTTGGTCATCATTGTTTGTTTTCCTTCATTCAGAAGATGTTGATTCTGTTATTCACTCAAAATGCTCAAAATGACCACAGAGTAAGACAATAAATTACATTGAATATGAAGCCACAGTTTGAGTTAATCCTTCATTTTTTGTTGTTTTAATGTACCTGAATTGTGTGTCTTCTTATCATTGTCTGCATTTAGAGACCTCTTATTGGACTCTTTGGTTGGATGAGAGAGTCTGGAGGGCAGGCATGTCTCAATGTGGATACTGCTGAAAATATTTATGAAATGACACTACTTTTGATCAATCACCTGACAACAACAGCAAGAAAATTAATAGAATTTTCAGGAAATAATATCTCAAAAAACTTTTATCCTCACACCCACTTTATTTTTATTTTAGGCATCTTAAGTTGGACAGCAGGATATTTCAAGGTATATCTAACAGGGTCTGGATTTAAAAAAAATGTAGAGAAAAAAGCCTAGAATTCTGACAGTAAAAAGGCTATAACTCGATATATTCTCCATCAAAGCAGATTGACACTTACTGAAGTAAAATATAACTTCCTTACTGGCTTCACCTCAGAGGCTGCTGCTGATGAACTCCATCATCCTGTCTAGACGTTAATATTAAACCGCAGTATTAAAGAGGCGCTTAAGTGTGCTTGCACAACAGGGTGTTCAAGGCACCACCGTTTCCGTGTAAATCAAGTTTTGCTACGTTTTGTCGAGGCTGAACGCAGCCCTGTTTCCACTTTCCGTCATCTGCCCTGCAGTAACCCCTTTCCCTCCAGTCCCAGTCACCTGACCTCCCCGCCCACCTGCTCACCTGTTTCTGCTTTCACTCATCTGCCATGCAGTATAGAACCAGCCCATTTCCACTGATTCCCTGCCAGATCGTCAAAGTTGCTTTATGTCATTGCTCTCGAGCCTCTGTAACCTGTTACCTGTAACTGCCTGCCTGCCTGCCTGCCCGCCTGCCCCACGGACTGATGATTCTTTGCCTAACCCCTTTGGATAAGTTTGCCTGATCGAACTGCCTTCCCGGTTTTAATCCTTGCCTGTCTTATGAAATAGAAAGCTTATATACCTCCATTTTGGTCAATAAATCACCGAACTCTTCCTGTCTGCTCAATTGTCTGCATTTGGTCCTTCCCCTGTTGCCTGAATTACCCACCTGTGCCAATAAGTCTGTATGTTGTGGTTTTATTGTGCCCAGCTTGATGTTTTCAAATGAGTGTGTGTGTTTAGAGACACTCAGAGACACAAGTTGTAATTAACTCTCTGCTTGAAGTCAATTACCTGATAACCAAAGCACGAAAATTTTAATAATTTTTAGGAAATTATCCTTCAAAAACACAAACTTTTATCCTCACATCCGTTTCATTTCATTTATAACGAGACGCGTTTCTGGTTTTAACAAAATATGCTGATTTTGTGTAAAAACCAGAAGTTTCGTTATATAACATAATAAAGCAATATGTTGTTACAACAAGAAAAATTGGTAGCACTTTCTGATGTCACCCTTTAGACAGGGTTTCTAAGCATTTATTAATGGCTTTATTAATTATTAAATAATTCAGTAATGCTTTATAGATCATTTATAAGCTATTAATATGAATAACTTTAGGGTTGCCAGGTTGTCGAAATCATCACACCTGCTTTGTCTTTTTAGCTAGCTCTTTAATTCATCAGGAAGTTTGTTTGACCATTTACCTTCTGGAAAACAGCTGCAGGACATCTGGACCAAAATCCATTTATAAAGAACTTATTAACATTTACAACAGCAGAATGAATGGATTACTATATGAATCCTTTATTAATGTTTTATTAACATTTATAAATGCAGTTGATTGACGAACTTTTGCTGATGGCTTATTAGAAAATGAGAAACTCAAAACCCTTTATTAATGAGTTACTATTAATAAACATTTACAAATTAACATTTATAATTGCAGACATATCAGAAAGTGGTAATGAAAGGTTTCTTGGAACAATGGGATAGTTCAGTATATAGTAATAAAGAAAACATGTCAAACTAACATGAAAGATATCTTGTTATAATGTATAAAGATTCTCGTTAAAAGAAAGAAACTTTTCACGCTAACGAGAAGCTGAGCAAATATTCTTTTTGTCATGGTGGCAGCCGTAGAAATCCACAGGATCCTCACATAACTTTTACTATTAGATAGTTTAAACAGAGTGTGAGATTCTTAATTTAAAGGAGGACATGTTGCGTTTCTTTCACGTTTTCTCTAAATAAATCCACCCTGATGTGGATTTGTCTACCAGGCGTGACAGCCTCTGTTTCTCCTGGACTCTGCTGCAGGCCTTGGTGGTCTCCTCACTTGTTGCTCTCAGTTTCTAATTATGGTTTTCAGTTTTCAGCTCTTTAATATGATATTCTTTTTTTAAAGTGTTTCAGGACATTTTGTTCTTCCAAGATTCAGCTCAGTGTAATTTGTGAAACAGGAAACAGCACGAAGTGATTGCTTTCAGAGAGTTCTTACCATTTGAGCCAGAAAGCTCACATTTTCATGCACTTTTGCCAAAATGCTCTTCTATGAAATATAATCTGTCAAGAACGCTGCACCATGAGTGCTTTTACTCAGTGAACCCAATAAAAGACTTTCAAATGGGCAAAATCTGCTGTAATCACTGATAAAACTCACTCTGTGCTTGCCTTAAACCCTATATAGTGTCTTTGATCTGTGTGTACATCCACTAGGAATTAAAAATTTTCAGCCATTGAATGAAGTCATACAGAGAAACATGAGATGGAGCTTTCAAGTGCCAGCAGCCCTGTGGCTAATATTAAGATAAAATGGGGGAAATTGACTGTGAGATGTTTTCAAAAGGAGGTTTATTCCCCTCTTGTGTCTTTTAAACCCACTTTATTCAGTCCAGTAAGCCCCAGTCACATGTCCGCCCTCTTTCTTTTTTTCTGTGTTGTAATGTGCAGATGTTTCATTTAAGAACATCAAAAGCCCGCATGCAGCTCCCCTCTCACTGTCTGAAGTTGGGTGAATCACTAATACACACAAAAAGGAGGAAAAGACGCTCCTCTGGCTGCAGTGGTCTACTTTTGAGATAAGACCTACATCTAATGTTTAGACCAAACTCAAGAGCATGCATTAGCCACGATTAGACACCTGATATTTTACGTCCTCCAAAAAGTTGCCTGCTGAGATTTGTTGGCATTGTGTTATTTAGGGTCATTCAGACTCATTTCCTCACTTACAGTCGTGATAAGTTATTGCATTAAAGCACTATTTTCTTGAATTATCATGTCCAGAGTGGGATAAGTGTACAATGTTTTCTTTGGACAGTGCTGAGAGCAGAGCTGATATACATACCACCTTTTAGTTTTATTACCAAAGTAGGGGTAAGGAAGTTGGCAAGGTAAAGACACATTTTTTATATTTTTGACTGTATCTCAGTGTAAAAGCTCTGGGATATAACACAAAAAGAAGATAATGTTGCACGTAATTTTTCGTATTTAACTTGAGACTGTTCTTGTGCCAAAGACAGAGATTTGGATGCTTTTAAAGCCATAAACCTCAAAATAGAATAAGCTCAAAGACCACCGACACACCATCAGTCATCAGTCATTTCACTTTATAATTTCAACATCTCAGCTATGGAAACATGTTGAAACATCTCCTCTGATGCCCAAATTTGGGAATCAAACTTGAGTAGAGGAGGAGGAGGAGGAGAAGAAGAAGAAGGAGAAGAAGAAGATAGGACAGTAGGAGCCAAGCACAAGAATGAGAATGAAGGGTGTCATACCATGTCTTTGGGTCGGACAGCTGCTGCCCCTGCACTTCATCAATCCAGCCTATGTCTGCCACACTGAGGACGTTGGTTCATACAGTAACATGTTCAAGGTGTTTATGTGAATTTTTAACGGGGGGACAGTAAAGGACGATCATGGGCTTTGGATTTAAAGGTGCAATTTTAAACATCAAAGTCACACTAACTCAGATTTCTTGGAACAATTAATTACGTGAGACCTCTGTCAAAATGACTGATAGCTGCCATCTCAAGTCAGTGGAGATTAAGACCACATTTTCCATAAATCCTGTCATTTCCTGTAACAAAATCAGAGGTTTTTACTGCTTGGCTTTCTTGAAAAAGATAAATAGGCCTAATTGTGCTTTTACACATTTTGCAGGAGTATAGCGGCACTCTCTGCCTGTTTTGTGGCATAAAGCAATTCAGCATTTCCTTCCAGGTTTAAAACCGTACAGTAAAACACAGTATAAAGATTTGATAGGTGATAATTATTTGTTGATTATTTGTAAATGTTGCTTCTTTATAATTATATATCTGAGTTTAGCCAGATTATGTGTATCTTGTCCTACCATTTTGTACCATGTTGTGTTTGAGTGTTTAGACCATTACTAAATTTACTTCACCAATATGTTACTTTGCTTGTCATGTTTTTACGTTTGTTTTTTGCACAGTCAGTATTTTTGGTTTATTTTTTATTTTGTTTTTATTACATAGACTAACTAAATCACTAACCTAAGTCAAGTTAGAAGAACCAAGTTAAGCTAATGCTAGGCTAAACTACAATAAGCTAAACAACCAAACTAAGCTAAGATGGCTAAACTAAGCTACAATGATGCAATGAACTAAAGCTTCACCAATTTACTTTTCTTGTCATTTTAACATAGGCTTTATGTAATTTTATCATTATTTTATTATTTTTATTGTTATTTTACCACATCAGTAGATCACTAACGCACGTTAAACTGAGCTATACTAAGCTAGGTCTAGGCTAATCTACAAACTAAACTAAACAGGGCTAAGCTAAAATGTCTGTGCTAAGCTACAATGAACTAAACATGTTTCAATTCCCTTTGCCTTTCAATGTCATTTGTTTCTTTATACACTGAGCATTTATGGATTATTATCTTGTTTTTACAACAAAACGTCACTAAGCTAAGTCTAGTTAAACCAAACTAAGTTAAGCTAAGACTAAACTAAACTACAATAAACCAAACAAGCAAGTTAAATTAAGCTAAACTGCAAAACTAAACATGCTTCACCCATTTTACTTTGCTTGTCAGTGTATTTCTTTATAATACACACTGAACGTTTGTATTATTTTGTTTTTATAACATCACTAAGCTGAGCAACTAAGCTACAAACTAAACAACTGAGCTACTTTACTTCATCATACTTCATCCAGTTTACCTTGTCAATATATATTTTTTACACTCTAACCATTTTATTATTATTAAGCCAAGTCAAAGACAAGGTAAACTACTCTAAACTAAGATTAGCTAAACCAAACCAAAACGCATCAGAGCCATATGATGCAATACAAAATATACTGCTGCTGATTCTTTTTTCTCTGGAAAAACATCAGGCTGCCCATCTAATTCTAATGACATTCAGCAACAATAACCATTTAGTTTTGAAATGGCATCTCCTATTTGGCTAACAGCCACGAGGAAATCTCCAGTCCAACTTAACTTTAATCTCATTTCACAGAATAAACAGAAACCTTCCAGACAGATTCCTGGTGCACTGACGTTATGTAATGATGTTGCTGATGTGCCCTTTGATGTTGATTTGTTGAGGTTTTGTGTGTGTGTGTGTGTGTGTGTGCAGCTGGTGAGAATAATGTGTTTCTTGGTATGTGTAGTTTTGTGGGCACATGACATCGTCCCATGTGAAAGCCTCTTTACAGCCACGTGTTGATCGGCTCAGAGAAATGATTTTTCCCTCTCTGCCTGATTAAAAAGCTGCCATGGATGGCTGGACCTTCCACTGTTTGCTCGTCTTGGTAGTAAAACACAGAAATTTTGTTTTTCCTGATTACAACAGGAAGAGGAAAAGTGATTTTATTTAAATTTTTGTATTGTTCGAGCGTATTGTTTTTTCTGATCCAAATCGTATGCAGCTGATTGAAGTCAAGTGTTTCAGGATTCAAGGCTGATTAAAAATCTTACTTTGAGATGATTAGGACAAACATATTTTCCCAATATGCAACGTTAATCCCTCTATTTCTCAACATTCCCCTTCGTTCTGATGAATGACTCAAAGATTTTAAGTTATCTGGTACCAATTATTTTGCCTCATGCAAGCTGATTTGCAGGGTATATGATATCTAAACATCACAGAATGGAAAAAGCATAATTTGGTTTGAAAAGCCCATCCAGTCTGCATGCTGTGCATTATGAATGGATTTGGATGCACATAATGTGGTCAGACTGTTTTCATTTCATCGTTACATCTTTTGTTTTACGGTATTCAAAAGGTCCATAATCCTCAACAAGTCAACAAGAAGAGAGTGGCCCAACTCCAAAAAAGTCGGTTTTGAAACATTTCTTCACTCTCGGGCTATGGAAATCCCAAATTTTGGGGTATTCAGTCCAACCATTATAATCATAAAGAAAGTATGTAAATAGACTAAAACAATCCAAAACACCTTAACACCAAGACAAGTGCATCCAAGTCATGACAGCACTTTCTAAAGTCAAGGGGTAAAATTTAAGACTTTCTTTTGGAAGAGGGTGACTGACTTTGCATGCAAACAGATACAAGATCAAATAAAGTCAGTTTGGGCCCAACATGCCCAGAACGAGCATGCCAGAGGGTCAGGGGGGACGAAAATGTGGTTTTAGTCTAAAGAATATTCATTTTGTTGGCTGACGTTAGTGTCTGTGAAATTGAAGCTACTCGAGGATGATTTATTGGCTGCATGTGCCACACAAAATGTGGCACATGAATCGATTCAGTTTGATGTCAGCGGTATGACTGATGCTCTAATCAGTGTTTTTATTGTATGCCTTCTCATGGTTTTGCTTCTACACTGCACTCAAAGCCTAAACTTTACTATATTGCTTCAGCCTGGTGAGCTGCGACTGTACGGCTAAAAAAGTACACAACCAAAGTCGTCAAAATCTTCCTCCCCTTCATATCACTGCCTTCCCTTCATGAAAACACAGAGACCAATTTAAATAAAATGACTTTCCTTGAAGCCAGAATATTAATAACACTAGACTCAGCAGCAGGATGACAGATCTTATCACAGAGAGGTCAACAGTGACTCCACCACCTGAGGAAATAAAAATGCTAAAAATGCTTGTTTCTTGATTTTAACTGAAAACGAAGCCACATTATATGCAAGCCAATTTCTGCCTGAAAAAAGAAAAAACTAACGTAACTATGGAAAATTAATTTTGACTTACTAAGTTAGTGCAAAGTGCAGGACTTTGACACCAGAGACTTAAACAACTTGTCTTGTGCTTTAAGTCACTGTTGCCAAGACGACAAATGTTAAACTAAAACATTAGTCATACTTTAGTTGCATCACGTGGATATTGTATTGCAGATTATATAAAAAATTAATTAAATATGTTATCAGACGTGTTCAGTATGAACATTTGGCAGAAAATGAAATCCGGGTGGCATTATGTTTAGGGTTTTTTTAAACTTTAAAAGTAAAAATTATGAGATATTAAGAGAGATACTGCATTCTAGTTATCGGATAATAAGTTAAAATGTTAAATGTAAATTATTAGTGAGTCGTGAGTGAAAACTGTCTTATATTTACTTAAAGGTCCAGTATGTAGGATTTAGTGGCATCTAGCGGTGAAATTGCAGTTTGCAACCATTTGAATACCTCTCGCCTCACCCTCCCCTTCCAAGCTGTAGGAGAAACTACGGTGGCCGAAACTCACGAAAAACGGCTAAATTTAAGATAATGAAAACACATTGATTCTTATTTTCAGGTGATTATACACTAATGAAAACATACTTACTAGTATTATATTCCATTTCTGCTAATAGCTCCTCCAAAATGTTACACACTGGACCTTTAAAAAGTCATAATTTTGACTTAGTATCCATAAATCTGACCAAGTAGGAGGTGATTTTGATTAAAATTCAAATAAAAATTTTGACCGATTCTGATTATTATAATTTTGACTTACTATTTGTCTTAATAAATTAATTTATTTTACAACTTACAGGCCTTTGGTAGCATCAATACCATAAAAAGCACTAACCATGTTTTAGTCGCCAGGAGCAGATATTTTATTTGAAGTGCGGATATTGTAGGAAAGGCAAATGAAATATGTTGTCAGTGAATGTTTTGCAGATACGTTCATGAACATTTTTTTACAATTTGCCAGACGCTTTTCCTCATTATGTTGATAAAAAATGTATTTCAGGTGGAATTTTCTCTCAAAACCTATTTGCTGTTGCAAATTAGTTGTATATAAACACAATTTCTAAGAGACACAGTTAATTAATTTTACTAATATCCTTGTAATTTTTATATTCATCATTCCTATACATATCAAATCATCTCTTTCTTTTCCAGGTAGGAATGGGCTTTCATAACATTACACAATGAAGAATGACACAAATGTCCGTAGATGGCAGCTGGACTACATTTACATTGCCAGAGTTGGAACAGCACAATAGGTTTAGTCAGCCATGACCTTTGAGTAACCTTTCTGTAGGAGGGGGAAGAGACAGAAAAGAGACATATAGGCGAAAGAGAGGAAAGAAAGAAGGAAAACAGATGGATTGAGAGGGAGTGAAGAGGGGAGAGAGAGCTTTGTTGGATACAGGAGAGAGAGAGAAACCAGAGAAGAGAGAGAGAGAGAGTAAAAGAGCGCTTGGCTCACAGACATCCAGGGAAAGAAGAAGTGGGCGCTTGTTCCCCCCTCTCTCCTCTCCTTCTGGCTTTTAAAAAAGTGAAACAACCCTTTGAAGAGGAAGAGAGGGGGGCAGTCCTGTACTCCCACCCAGCCTGGACTGCACGCAGCATTTATTGTGCCGACGCTAACCCAGATACCAGACACAACACAGAGCCGCGGCCAGAGAACCAGCTGAGGACCTGACAGAGCACAGGCATGAACGACATCAAGCTGGCCCTGCTGGGAAGCCAGGGGGCTGGGAAATCGGGTGAGTGGCTGGAAGTGATTTTTAGTTCAAACAGCTATAGAAAAAATACCTGTGGTTCTTCAGTCAGCATCTCTGTACTGTGTATGATGCCATTTGATTGATATATATATGTATATATATCTATATATATATATATATATATATATATCTATCTATATCTATATATATATATATATATATATATATATATATATATATATATATATATATATATATATATATATATATATATATCTATATATACTGTATATATATACTTTCTTTTGACACTTGCAACAGTCAGTGTAGTGTTTTTCAAATAATGATGATTTTTGGTGCATACTAAAGTTTCAGGCTTGGAAAGCTTCTTTATACAGTATATTGAAACACTAACAGATTCAGACTTTGTTTGAGTAAACATACCTAAACAGGTACAGTAATATATAAGTGTAGTAGACTAAAAAGAAGCCTCATTTAACACATTTGGTGTTGATCTTTCAAATAACTTTCAAGTAATGTCCCAGGACCTCTGGAGGGTTGCAACTAACGAATAGGATATTTTCATGATCAATTATTTCATTTTCTCCATTAATATAGTAATCATTTGATCAACAAAACATCACAAAATAGAGAAATGTTCCCAGAGTTCAAGGTGGCTTGCTAAATTATATTATTTTGTCCAGCCAACAGTCTAAAACCCAAATATATTCGATTTACAATGATATAAATCAGAGAAAAGCAGCATATTCTTACATTGGAAAAGCTGGAACCAGACAATGTTTGGCATGTTATCAATTCATCTATCAATTATCACTTTTTGAAATTGTTGCAGATTCACTTTCTACTAATCAACTAATCGATGAATTGACTAATCCTGCTTAGTTTCTCCTCCAGACATTCAAATTAAAATTAAACCTCACTCTTTGTTTTGATATAATAACACACTCTCTTCTGAGGTGGGTTAAAAAAAACATAAAATGTGATTACTTGCAAATGTATCACAAGTCTGTATTTTCTAAAATCCCACCCTACATATTTATGTACACATTTGGGAGCATTTAGATCAGAGGCTTCATCAACAAATAGTGACTGTATGTTGAATTACAGATGTAAATAGAAACAGTTCAGTGTCTCATTGTGTATGAATGCTTTAGAGAAAACTTTCTAGATGTACCTTGAACAGCATTGAAGACGCTGTATCATAGACATCAAAGAAGAGCTGGTTTAGTTAATGCTCAAATGAGATTTCAGAGTGTGAGGCTGTTTTGATATAAGCTTAGATATTTACTCTCCAGTGTAACACAGTGACATGACTTCTGCTCTGGAAGCTTTTTTAATTTATTTAGGACAAATTTGACAGGATGTGCATGTTATTTTTCAGCTTACTGCAACAGTTAAAGGTCCAGTGTGTGACGTTTAGGAGGAGCTATTGGCAGAAATTTAATATATTATTTATAAGTATGTTTTCATTAGTGTATAATCACCTGAAAATAAGAATTATTGTGTTTCCTTACCTTAGAATAAGCTGTTTTTATCTACAGAGGGAGCGGGTCGCCTTCCACGGAGGTCGCCATGTTGCACCGCCATGTTTCTACAGTAGCCCAGAACGGACAAACCAAACACTGGCTCTAGATAGGGCCGTTGGCGTTTTTCACAAGTTTTGCGGCCACCGTAGTTTCTCCTACACGCTTGGAAGGGGAGGGTGAGGCGAGCGGTATTCAAATGGTTGCAAACTGCAATTTCACTGCTAGATGCCTCTAAATCCTACACACTGGACCATTAAGTGCCAAGCTCAAAGGTACTGAAGCATAACAAAATAGAAGCAATTTTTCCAGAATCTCCACAGATTTGTAAAATCTTTCCAGTCAGAAACCTGTTGATACAGCTTAAACAGTAACTGGAACACATAAATGTGTATTAGCATTGAATGGCTTAGGTTTCTATTTATTTTAACTAGCTAACTGTAATTGTCTGGTAGCCAACTGGCAACTGAGCATAGGGTTGCCAGCCGTCCCGTAAAATACGGAATCGTCCCATAATTGGAAAGTAAAAGACGTGTTCCGTATTGAACTGAAACCTCGGCCTGTTGTTTTGTTGGCAACCTTCCATGCCAAATTTACCTTAAGACCCTCTTGATTTATAAAACATCTGAAATATGCGAGTTCACTACGTGAGTCCCTTTGTACATCAACAGGAAACGAAATTGTAGGATTTATGAATGAAGTTTGGTGAGTAAGCAAAAAAAAAACCCCACTGCTCTTACTGTTTACAATCACTCTAGAGTTCAGGCGTTTCAGGAAGTTGCCAACCCTAACTGAAGTTGAAAACAGTAGTTTGACAAAAAAAGGTACCCAAGTGAAACAAGGTCCACTTACTACCACTTTTTTGGTCTCTAAAATAAAGACTATCATACCTGGACATCTCTGTAGGCTAATTTAGCTTGTTGGATGTTAAGCTAGGCTAACTTTAACTGGTTAAGCTGCATGTTTTCAGGCAGTAACATGCCTAAGCTTTTATTTTCACTGGGCTTTGGTTTCATGTTACATAAACCCCATTCAGTGAGATGTAACTGAAATAATGAGCTTAGGCATGTTACTGCGTAAAGGCATAAACTTCAGATAATCCCTGCCTTTGAAAGACCTTTGTTAAATTAAAACTCATCTGTCACAGAGCTGATTTCAAGGTTGGAAAAGGGAAAACACAACATATACCGAGTTAGTTATAGTTATAGGACCCTTGTTGCTGCTTAGTATTCAGTCTCTGTGGTGCTGGTTAAGACTGACTGGCTCTGTGCTGTGTTCAAGCTTCATAAAACAATGGGACGTCTCCATTCTCTCTGCCTGGCAGTGAAGCAGAGCTGTTACTGTGGTGATGCTGTAGCCTCTGGAGGCTGCACGTGTGTCCATTTAATATGTTTTTCTGCTCTTTGCTGCTCTGCTTGTTGCTTTCACTGCATGTTTCTCATTTTCTTGTTGTTTTGCTCTCGGAATATATCAATGTTAGCGTGAAGACGGCCCCAAAAGAATTGCTATTGTGTCTTAAAGTCCTATGTGTCGAATGTCCTTTGCATTTTCCAGAATGCATGCACGAGTAACTTTTTGGGCCATATTCATATTTGTGTGTCCCCGTAGCCTAAGTATAACCCCTGTATAAACCATTCAGAGGCCCGTGACCACCATCAGCAACAGGCTTCCAGAGTTCAGCACTTGAAACTTCAGCCCTTAATTGAAACTGATTGTCTGTGGGAACAAAACTGGTCAGTTTTATGTGTAGCTCGCAGTCTGGAGGCGAGCAGAGGGGGAAATATAACCATTAAGCTTGCCAAATATGCACACAGGCCTCTTTCATGTGAGGCTACAGTTTCACCGCTTCAGTCCCAGAGTGTTGGCACCGTGTTGCGTCTACGGGAGTGAATGAGGGTCATTTTCCCACTGCTGCCACCTGTGAGGGATGAGAGTGTAATGATGCCATGAGTCATTTTATTGTTTTTCATTTAATCTGTTTCCTCCAGCTGTCCTTGTGCGGTTCCTGACCCGGCGCTTCATCGGTGAATACGCCTCAAACGCCAGTAAGTATTTCCAGATTTGATGATGATCGTGGTTTAATGGGGGTTTGGTTTTGGTCCTGGTCCATCATTATTTTAATCAGAATCAGAAATACTTTATTGAGTATTACCGAGGGGAAACTAATATTATTGTGTTGTTTATTTTTGACTGTTTCTAATCCTCATTACAGATTCCCTGTACCATAAGAGACTGTCAATCGATGGCAGGCAGCTGAATCTGGAAGTGTTTGATCCTTGTTCTCAGGTACAACATATCACTAACACACTTAATATTGCAATATTATTTCAGAACTTTTTATTAGAAAAGCAGAGCTGCAGTTGGACCCTGTTTTGAGTTCTTCAGTTTCCTCCTATTTCATCAGGTGGACTGGAAATATACTCAGACTGAGACTTTTCAAGAAAATACACTAAAGACATCCATATGAAAGTTAAATTTCATGTTCCAGCATTTTGTTTGTCTTATGATAATCATCACTTAGAGGCCAGACCTCTGTCAATATTTATTTTACGGTGATATTACTGTAGCCAAAAATGTCAATAAATCATCAGTGTTGTGAGAAAACCTGCTGTCTCTAAAATGTCATGGGCCAAGAGTATGGTAGAATTTTCTGAATCCATAAAAGATGATCCTTCAGCTGAGGTGAAAACATAATAAATTCTTGTTTTGGAGCTACAAGCGTTTCACATAACAACAGTAAAAACTGGTCCGTTTTCAGTTTGCTTGGGAAGCTGCAGTACATGTCCCTGACCTTGAAGGAAACATGGTCAGATATGTACCTTGGGCCAGCACGTGTATGATCCGTACAGCTCTTAAAGTTGGGAATCCAAAGGGTTTATGAGAGTGTCCTGAAGCGATGTGTGCCAATGTCTCTTTGAAGAAAAGAGCCATATAACCTGCTTACTTCTCTTTCAACAAGACCAAAGACCTGAGAGGCCTTTTACTACAGAGCTAGTATTTTATTGGAATACCCCGAGGCTCAGCAGAACAAGAGCCGGTCATTGTCTCTGTCGATTAAACTCACTGTAACGTCACCCTTTCATAAGAAGCACTGCGTCGATGTCCTGCCCTTCTGACCCGAGCTGCATAAAGACACCATGGAGTCAATAAAGAGAAAGGGATAAGTGAGTTTTTACAGTGCTGAGGCATCGCTGTTTGTGGGCTTAGACATGTCCTCTGACCCCTTGTCCTTCCGACTGTTTATTTCTCCTCAAGGTCACTAAAACATATTGTCCTATTCTCGCTCTGCACGTGTCTGCATGCTGGTGATGTTCAGGGTAACAAGAACAGCAGTAAAAATAGCTCTGGAAGAAGTGGGACAACAGTAATGCATACGTATTGTGTGTGTTTGTGTGTATATATATTTATTTATATATAGAATAAGGTGTAATGAGTACTGTGAGAAATTCCACCTTGAATAGCTTTCTAATATGTCATTTATGAAAGCTAAAAACACCTCCGTGTGTTGTCCTTGGCAGAGCTCAGAGGCCAGGTGTATACTGGAGGAGCCGGTGGACTGGGCAGATGGCTTTGTGGTGGTGTACAACATCAGCGACCGCACTTCCTTCATCAACGCCAAGAACATCCTGCGGCAGATTCGGGAGGCGCGCATGGACAACTGCAAAGGGTCAGAAGCACAATGAGGTTATTTTCTTAACTCTGACAGTGGACAGAAGCTGAGCCTCCCCACTCAACAAGCCACTGCTGGGTTTGAGAAAGACAAGGCGGATCAACGCAGCTGTTGGCCTAACATTTATTTCCAGAAACGTTGAGCTGGAAGAGCTTACATGGATTGTAACCTGTACTGAGGCTAAATTGTTTTTGCAAATATTTTCTCAAATTTGCTAGAGACCAAGTGCCATAGGGGGGTTACTACATTAAGATTTGGGTTAAAAAGTATAAACAACGTGATGTTTGCTGTTGAGTGAAACTTCATCTAATTGAAAATGCCAACTAGGAGCAAATAGAAACAGCAGTGGTGGAGGAAGTATTAAAAGCACTTAATGCAGACAGATTCCCCCTGTGACTCTTACACTATTATATGTTATATCATTAGATTATTATTACTCATGCATTAATGTAAAAGCAGGATTTTACTGTTGTAGTTGGTTGAGGTGGAACCATGGAGTTTTGACTATTTTGTATCGCACTGCAACTAATGATTATTCTCACTATAGATTAATCTGCTGATTATTTTCTCCATTAATCGATTGATTTTTTGATTTGTAAAAAGTGACGCCTTCACAATGCTTGTTTTGTCCAAACCATAAGTACAAACCTTAAAAGGAAAAACAGCAGACCCTCACATTTGTGGAGCTGGAACCATTTTAAGTTTATCCAAAGGGTTTTAATATGGTTTCTTTAAGTGTTAATTGTCTCATTCAGTGTTGTAGAATCATATATTTTAGTTGACAATAAATTTAATGCCAAGAATGATTTAAAACTACTATATTACCAGAACGTGCTGTAAACACGATGGGAAAACAGAACATAACAGAGTATCGTTGCCCTGCTTTCTTTGAAACTGAACAGGGATCTTCGTGCAGTCTTGAATTTGAGGAATGCTGGGATTCCTGACTGGGCAAACACAAACTCATAAATGATTCATGATGACAAGCGAGGGATTCACTGCAAACCTACAGGCATCTAGTAAATTTGGTCTGCTGAAAAAAATTGGCCAACTACATCCATCAGGCTGCCTGTCGTGTGCCAAAGCATAACGTGGAGGGAAGATATTTATTTAGTCTGACAAGTATGTATGTGAGTAGTGTAGATCAGCGATCAGTAAATCTTGATGGAGATAAGGACGGGAAATATTGGACTCACTTGTGTTTATGTGTGTATAAAACAAATGCAGCCAAAATAAAAACCAGAACCTGTTTTTGGCATTGGCAGGGATACATTTACACAAAAGCAATCAACAGGAAGTACAAACAGATACGTAGTATGAATAAGCAGCAATGGAAAATAGCTAAGTACATTTACTGAAGTACTGTAATTCTGAGGTACTTTACTTGAGTATTTCTATTTTATGTTACTTAATACTTCTACTCCACTACATGTATTTGATAACTTTAGTTACATTGCAGATTCAGATTAGTGATGCAAAATATAATTCATTAATTACGATGTATTATTATAGATTAAGCCCCAACTTTACGAGCTGCAACATTAAAGTGATGCACACATTAATGCATCAAAAATTACAATCCAATTATATAATATATATTATTCTGAAATGGGCCATTCTGCATAAGGAGTACTTTTACTTCTGGTAAGTATAGTTTGATTCTAACAATTTTGTAATTTTACTCAAGTAAAATTTTTAATGCAGGACTTTTACTTGTAACAGAGTATTTGTACACTGTGGTATTGCTGCTTTTACTGAAGTAAAAGTTAAGAGTACTTATTCCACCACGGCAAATAAGAGAAGTAAACTAAAACTAGAATTCTATATACAATATGAGTATCTACTATATGACGCATTAAAATAAAAATGTGCACTGGTAAAATAAAGTTTATAAAGTTATATATAACTTATGTAAGTTTATTACTATTTTTAGTATATATTCCATATCTATATATATATATATACAGCAATTAAGATGACATGTTTTTATGGTTGCATTGTCACATCGAATGGAAATATTCTAGATGTTTTGTGCATCATTGTATACACACATAATTGCATCTAGTGTCTTTTAAACTTTTGGATCTTGACTACAAAATTAAATAAGGTTCTGTGAGTTTGAACACAGCTTGGGTCCAGCAGGGTTGGAGAGGTTTAAAATTAAATCACTCCTCAGCAGAAAGTAATTTTCTAGGAAACTGATGCTTTTCTTGGCTCCACACCTTCTGCATCTCACCAGTCCTCACTGACATGTTTCAGGGAGATGGAGGTTCCTGTGTGTCTGGTGGGTAACAAGCAGGACCTGTGTCACGTCCGACAGGTGCGTGAGGACGAGGGCCGCTGCCTGGCTCAGGAGAACCGCTGTCACTTCCAGGAGGTCTCAGCAGCCGAGAGCTACCAGGACATCGCCAACCTCTTCACCCAACTCATCCGGCAAGTGATGGAGCACCTCAAGTACAGAGCCGACCGACGACGCTACAGCGGCTCCAAGTCTATGGCCAAGCTCATCAACAATGTGTTTGGCAAGAGGAGGAAGTCAGTGTGACGGTTCCAGTGAAGTCAGCGGCTAATCGGCTGGAGGGACTGGGATGTTTTGTGTGGACCGTTGTTAAAGGGAAGTGGCCAAGAAGTTACACGCTGGGTCTGAAAACTGTTTAGTACATACACAGCGGTCCAAACATTAACCCTGCGTTCACACTGCGAGCAACATGGATGGTTGGTGGGAAGGATTGGATGGTGTCTGTGGGTCTGCAACTACAACATTTACAGACAAACATTAGTCTTGTACACATCTTTGGCAAGTGTTGTTGTTTGTCTAGGATGTATTTATCTGCTTTGAGTTAAGACAGCTTTTTAGAAATGACCTATTGTGTTATCATGTTAAAACAAAGCAGGCTGTTGGTTTCCAATTTTGGGGTTGGGCCCCTTTGAAGGGGTCGCAAGATGGAACATACCCCCCACATTTTTGCTAATCAAAATCAAGTTTTTCTTCAGACGTTTCTCTTATATTCAAGCAAACAAACAAAAAAATCACTCACAACTTTTAGACGTTGCTCAGTTTTATCCTTTTTTTAATGCCTTACTTTTTTGAGTCTTAAATTATTCTATAAAATACCTTTTTTCATTTCAAAGCCCTGAAAACCCACACAGGATGTTTCACAGATTCTTATAATGCTGTTATATTATGAGAGGTTGTTAAACTACCAATAAAAATGATAAAATTGTCAATTGTCCCGCCCAGGAGCAACAAAGCTGTGAGGGAAATGTCACGCAAGCGCAGTCTGTACTTGCTCACATTGTCCAAAAAAACAAACAGCTACTTTCCAAGAATAATCTCTGGCTGGTTTATTGCTGTAGTTTTTCACATGAAACCTGTATAGGACTGGGAAGCTTTGATTGGCTGTAATTAGCTTCTCCTCCGTCTTTCACTCATCAGACATAACTGTTTGTCATTAACTGAAATCACAACATGGAGGAATGCAAGTCTGACAAGCTGTTGATTAGCGAGTGACTTTTCCCCACTAAGTTTCCCTTGAAACTCCTTAATCAGTGTGCTCACATTGTGAACTCGGGGTTACTGACCGCCCCCCGCTGTTGGCTGTTTCTTTAAGCATCTCATTGCAGTTTTGCTTTGTCACTGGTTTAACCCTTTACTGTTAAACTGCCTTTCTGCAGGTTTTATATAATGTTTTAAGTGAGGGAAAAGGACAGTTTTATGCATTTTACTGACACTTTAATGAACATTATATATGTACAGTATACATTATTTTTTTTTCATAGCAATGCTATTCTTTGGCAGCCATAGTGTTTGTTTACTATACTGTTGATTGTAATATGTCATATACTCTCTCTCTTATATTGCCATATGGTAGCCATGACAAACAGCATCATTTAAATGATATATTGTGTATATATTAATTGGTAAATTGAATAATTATTGTATTTAAAACAAACACTAACACATACCAATTAAGGGCATGAACTAATTCAATGCTGTGCTGTTGTTATGTCACCATGATGCTATGAAGACTGTACCACACATGATGAAAAATATGTTCACGTATGCAGTGTTTTGTAGACGTTCCTTTTGTAAATACTGTAAAAACATTGGCTGTTCCAGAGGAAATTAAAGTTAACATTGCTTAATAAGATGCCTGCTTTACTTTTTCAGAGGGGCTGCTGTTTCACTTTGAGCTTAACTTTAATTAGATGACCATGAGAGGAGACATTTCTCTAAAGCCTTCAGCAAAGAGGAATTTCCTGTGTGTTACTGCTAAAAATAGCTGGTTTGGGGGCAGGAGAAGTGAGAAATGCACCATTATTATACCGAATTTTGGCCTCCAAATCAAAGACATGTTCCTGAAGTACCCACTAGATGGCAGCACAGTTATCGGAACATAATGATGAGCCCTTTTTCCCTCTATGTTTAATGATTTCCTGCTCGTGGAGCCTGGCCTATTACACACTGAATCAATTCAAATTATAGAGATAAATGACAGTGAACAATGAAATGGAAAAAAAGTCTAATTCACTTTTTAAAATTCTCTTATATGAAAGGCTTTACGCCTCAGATACAGACGAATGACAAATTAAAGGAAAACCTATTGAGTGACCCCTCCCGACCTGTATGGAAATATTTGCATTCAATGTTTCTCATTTATACAGGTTTGTCTTCTAATCAGTCACCCGCTGTAAGTACTGTAGGTGGGGAAAAAGGTATTTTCTAATTTTAAAGCCTTCAAAGAAAACATTTGTGGGGTTCCTCAGGGTCCAAGATGTATTTCCTCTTATTTTATTTAACCTTTATTTAACAAGGTAAATTCCACTGAGGCTGGAAACCTTTTGCACCTGGTCAAGACAGCGGCATGAAAAGTTGCAGACAAAACAATAAAAAGATTACAACAGATAAAACAATACTAAAAAAATAAGGCTAAAAGTAGGCTAAGAACAGACACAGGTAAAAGTTACACTATCCAGTATCTGTATCATTGTCAGTATCTTTAAAAACATTTTAAAAAACAAATTCCTTTTGGTGCAATCACTTTAGAGAACTACTTGTATGTGAATAGTACCTATTTTGTAATTCTTAATTTAAAGGAGTTTCATAAAGTGCTTTTTAAATACAGTGTATTATGATAATTTACTGCTTCCAGCGAAAGTCGGCATGAGCGAACCAAACTGAGTTGCAGTTAACACTTGTGCTCTGTAAGGAAGCATAGGTATTCATTATGTTTCTCTACTCGTTTATTCAGATTTTTCCTTTAATTTGTCACCTGTTTTTATTTGTTTAAAAGGTTTTATATATGACAATGAAAGCAGAGAGATCAAAATATCCCCACTTTGCCCTCTTTGTGGCGCTACAGAATCAAAAATCACAAACAAGTGGCATCCAGGTAGGATTTGGTTGTCGTGGCAACACCAAGCAGGAGGGGGTCAATCACTGTGCATCCTTTTAAGTGCAGCTTATACGATCTTGCAATTTAGTTGTAAAGCTTTTTTATATTTCAAACAAATGATCCCTGATATTTTCAGACAGACGCATTTGTACTCTTATAAAGTTCATGAAAGAGATTTTCTCTTCTAGAAAAAAAATCTTTTGCTGGACAGGAGGTCAAGCATTTTACATTTCCAGCAGCAGTTGCAGTGAATACTGTAGATGGAGGAACTATGTAGTTGGCAGGAGCAGCCGTAACCACCGTGGCCGAACAGAAAAAGAAAAAAGCTCCATCTACAGAGACTGAACAGAAAATCTAAGGAATAAAGTGCCACCCACTGAGTTTGACTGACAGGTAATTTCTGGAGAGAGCTGGCATTAGCACTTATTAACAAATATGTCAGGAAAGTATACATCAAGTAAAACAGGGAAAGTGTGAATCTGTGATGGTGCAAAATGCTCTTCATTTAAACTCTAATTTGATTCCATCTCGTCATCTTCCTCCCCCCTCTTCTTCTCTGTCTGTCTCATTTTCTTCAGAGAGATGAGGAGCGCAGACGGATGGAGAGAGAACCTCCAAGCTTGGCCTTGTAGCTTCAGGTCAGTGATCTTATTTGGCCCCTGTGTGGAGGAAGAATTGGTTTTGGCTCGGCTGAGGACAATCATCCGAACCAAGGGGGTTGGATGCTGCTGGGACACCGCGAGAGCCAATCAGAAAGGCCATCGATCAGTTCCCCTTAATCTCACAGCTGGTGAGCACATCCCCACTCCAATCTAAAACTCTGCAGCTTAGTCAGACTGACAGGGGATTGGATGGCTTCCAGACTTGAACCTCCACTGAAATGGATCCATGTTAGAGCAGGAAGAGTTTGTCTACAACATCAGATGGTACTCAGTTCTCAGCATCCCTTTCTGCGGCTGCAATCTTGGCTGCAAAAATAAATAGTAGTTAAAGTTGTTTAGTCTAGCGCTGACTGAAAATCTCAGTTTCCTTAAAAAATGTGGAAACAATATGTCCGTGTGGTAAAATAATAGTTTGTTTCCAATTCAAATCAACTAAAAAATACAGATACAGGTAGAATTATCCTAATCGAAATATGTTTTTCCCCTATAATCTCAAGGAAAACATAATTTTAAGTTGATCTGAACACGAGCCAGTACGAAATTTTTTGCCATGTACTGTGTGTCATCCTGCATGAGTGCACACGGTGATTGCTTGCTGGATGTATATATATGGTGCATCTGAAGAGTCGGTTTCTAAAATGAGACATCCACTCTCTGAAAAATGGGATGCCTCCTCTGTGAAAAGAGGCATAGAAGCAAAATGCATACTTTAATTTTGTTGAATTTAGTGAGTGTCACGAGCACACATTTTTGATGAGTTACATCTGGATTATCTGGTTTTATTAAACATTGAATGAATGTAAAGCAGCTTTTTTGAGATGTATTGCAGAAGGAATCATATGTAATCCATTTCATATGTTTTATAAATTGTTCTACTTGTTCTTGTCTACTCAGTGTCCTGCAGTCTGTGCACTGAATACTGCTTTGTAAGATGTTGGTATCTTCTTGCAGTAAGGCTGCCAAAGCTCTGCAAGTGAAGTGAATCTGATAAAGAACTCAATATCACAGAGAGGCACTCTAAAGCTCTTGTTTTCAGTTGCTGAATCAAAGCATCCATCATATTATTGATAGAGTATTACTTTTTTCCACAGAAGACATTTTGACATGTCACAGTAGGAAAAGCACAGGTGTAAATAATAAAATCAATGATGGCTGAATTAAATTTAGCAGCTTCAGTTTCAGTGTCCCGGGTGCATGCTGGTTCACTGTCACACTCATGACTTAGTGGGACACTGAATGGAGAGGAGCCTTTGTTAATGTTATTAGTAACACCTGTGCTTTTCGAACTATGACAATGTCTGCTGTGAAAAAGGCCTTTAGAGAACCGATGTGAACTTCTGGGTTCTGGTCCAGAACTAAGAAAACCTAATTCAAAATCCCACTGACATTTGTAATTATGCTAATAATTAAAAATCCAGCCTTGGGACATAACATTACTCGACAATATGTTCTGTGGCTCGCTACTGTCACAAACTGGCTCAAGGAATGTGACCATAAGGGAGTCCATGCAAAGGTTATACTTTCTAACAAGAGTCACTTATTAAAACTATAGTTAACAGAAATGGACAACGGCGTGTGGAAATCATCAATGCATGGATGAGATGCATGTGTGCTGTGGAGGTGTTGAATGTGCGAACCAAAAGCAGCAGATGTAAGGTGAATGACAGCTGTAGGAAGACAGACAGAGCAAGCACACAGGCCAGCTTTTATATCCTGGAAGGCCCAGGTGAACTAGATCAGCTGACGACCCCCCCCCCCCATGTCAGCTAATTGCCTGTTGAGGTTGGCCAGGACAGACTCCTAGACAGTGGGAGGGGCGTCACACTACACATGTCTAGATAAGGATGGTAGTTTTCTGAAAAACAATCTAATATCGTTGTTTATTCAATATTTAGGTTTTTTTAGCAGATGTTAACGAACATTTTCCATAAGCCCAACACCATCACGGGCTGAATGTCACGGCTTCACAAAAGAGGCGAGCCCATAAGTGAGTCGAGGGGTCATGGTTAGCTCAGACATGTCTGTAATACCAGCAGGACAGAGAAGGCTGATAACTGTAGACGTTTTTAGACAACAGAAAGTACAACTAAAAAATAGGAAAATTTACATTAGGAGAGAGCTATGGTTAATTCTAAGGATATGGACAAAACCAAGTTATGATGTTGCACGATGGGGTAAGTACCTGTACTGCCACGCTTGTAGTTTTTTCATGGGAGCTGTAGTTTTTTCAGTGCTCAGAAAGTAATTGTTTAACTTAAAATCACAAAGGTTTCATTTTCTTATAGCAACTGCTGCCGATTTGTCTTGGCCGATGAAAGAAATGCTAAATGAGAGATTGCACTGAGTCACAGAAGATAGTGGACCAGAGGCTAGCCCGGACGTGACGTGATGACTTCAGCTCTCTATTGGCATCAAGCTAATGCTAAAAAACAGTGTTGTACATTTAAGAATGTAATTACTGCAATGTACCAATTATCAACTTTGTACAAAATACCAAAAATACAATTATCAACAGTTATAGTTATAAAAACAATTTCTACGGTATGTGAAGTTTTTGTTGAAGCAGATGCAGCATTTATTCAGAATCACCACAGATTTAGGCCTAAAGGAGCTCATGGAGACGCTCTAGCAGCCTGGCTCATTCGGATACAGAAGGTGTCAAGAGTCCAATCACATTACATTGTGTTCCAGTCCTTGAAAGGTTTGTGCTTGCACAACTGTATTTGAAGACTTCTTGCCAAGTTTGAGGTTGACAGATCAAAGACATCCCGTTCAAGTGCAGCAGCCTGCATCTGCAGCAGAGGAAATGCGCCAAAGATGCTTTCCAAAATATGATCCATGAAAAGGACGATACAGTGCTCTCTATGTGGCAAGTTTTTGAACTTTAGGAAAAAAGGATTTGTAAAGATTTGTACATTGTGTCCATGAGCTTCCTGAGGCCTCCATGACCCAATTAACATAAGATAAGACAAATGAGTCCATTCCAAACAAGATTTAAAAGGTATCTGAAATGTGGTATTAATGTGGTACTTCCTTTGGGTAATGATACTTAATGTGAAACTTATAGAAAATGTGGATTGACGATGCTCCTCTTCAACGCTCCTCTTGATACCTACTTCTCATTTTTCATCCCTGCAGTTGACGATGTAAAGAAATAGACTGGTTATTTTCGGGTATAGTTCTAACAACAACAAAATTAATATCAGCTTTTAAATGGACTTCTTTATTGGACTGGTGACCTCCTCCGATCATATCATCCTACTTCTCAGGTTTTTTGTCAGCCACACAGCTCAAGTTTATCTTTAGTTTCTTTCAGTTAATACACTTGGGTAAACTTTACATTAGCACATGTTCATGCTGATGAGCTGCCTACTATTTAACCCCATCTAGCCAGAGATTGAGGTTAACTGTAAAGCCACAACAGGTGTTGATGAGGTAGATAATGATCACAATAAAGCAGCAGTAAAACAGACAAGCAACCATAATGTTCACTGTGTTTACAACAGATGTCGATGCTCTTTTGTCTTGCAAGGCTACCATTGCTTGGACATGCCCTTAAAGGCATATTGCTACGTTTAATACTGAAGTACATAAATAAAACTTGACTTCCATAAATTGAAAGCCATAACCCAGCTGGTTATGCACATACAACATACCCTTCAGCATAAAAACAACACACCGGCAGCATTAGCGTTAGCCAGTAGCCAGTAGCATCCTTCTGCCTCACACAGTATTTTTTAGGCAGGCAGGGAGACTTCACTGAGTGCAATGCTTTCTTTTTCAGGAGGGCCCTGTTCACACTCACACAGTTACACACATTCACACCTGGAAGCTGCCCAGTACAACCACAATCTGATCTGATGGCCGCTCCACTGGAGCAGTTGGAGACTAAAGGTGTCAGTATGTTCGAAATGACTGTCGTCTGACCACGTCTGAAGGCAAAAGTGTTTATAGCTGTTTCAAATGACCGCACTCAAAAGCAGGGTGAAAAGCCGGCCGTCATAGAGAGAGAGAGAGATAATCATTCAAATTGTGATTTCTGCATAGTCTCTCCTTGAAGGATTTCATAGTGTTGCACTTGGTTGTACACACAAAAAGTGACGTAGTTTAAAATGAACAAATATATTATTAAGGGGGAGCACTTTAGTTGAAGCATGCTGACACCTTATGGGCCTCAGTGGTGGTAATGATTTATACCACGCTCATGTGTTATCGGAGTTGCCATAATTACCAGCTTCCGACTTATAAAATCATCTTCACCTCAGCATCCAAGTCATAATTTCAGCTGTGAAACAGTTTGCATGGAAATGCCTGAAAAAAAATTGACAAACACGTCACACCTCACGTCAGTCAGTCTTTTGTTCAGCATAATTTAATGGATATAGTTACATTGTCAACGCATATGCAGTATTTCTAACCCTAACATGACCAGCTCTGCAGTCATACAACCGTCTTGAGTTGTCTGATGACACGAACACCGTCCCAAATGACATGAACGCATCATCCTATCAGTGCGGGGATCAAACTAGTGACCCTCCAGTCAGAAGCCTCTACTGCAACATTTTAGGTCACCGGTCCACACACACACACATTTCCACATGTTGAACTGGAAACTGCCCAATACAACCACAAAGAAGCTCCACTGGTTCATATGAATATCACATGCCTTGCTCAAAGGCACCATGGCACATGTAAACACTTGGCTTTCTTCCCCAGAATTTCCCAGCCTGTCGAGGGATCAGAACAAATAATCTGCTCCCCAGTGGTCAAACCTCTTGGGAGTTCAGCTGCAGCTCTATCACAATCAGCCAAGCTCTCCTGGTGAAGCACTTTGCTTGTGAAGCTAATAAGAAAATGTTCAAGTGTTTGCTCCTCTTCCTGTTCGTCCTGATGGGTTATGAGACCTTGTTTATCTCCTTTTAGATGGATCCACTTGGTGCCATTTTGTTCAGAATGAAAAACATTTTCAATAAAATAAATTAACACACTGCAGTATTTGTGATATTTTACAGTAATTTTTCAGGAAACAATCTCTCAAAAAACACTTTTCATAAACTTTTATCCTCACATCCACTTTATTTTTATTTTAGGCATCTTAAGTTGGACAGCAGTATATTTCAAGGTATATCTAACAGGGTCTGGATTTTAAAAAATGTACTGCTTTCACTCATCTGCCCTGCAGTATAGAACCAGCCCATTTCCACTGATTCCCTGCCAGATTGTCAAAGTTGCTTTATGTCATTCCTTTCGACCCTCTGTAACCTGTTACCTGTAACTGCCTGCCTGCCTGCCCGCCTGCCCGCCCGCCGCCCCACGGACTGATGATTCTTTGCCTAACCCCTTTGGATAAGTTTGCCTGATAGGACTGCCTTCCCGGTTTTAATCCTTGCCTGTCTTATGAAATAGATAGCTTATATACCTCCATTTTGGTCAATAAATCACCGAACTCTTCCTGTCTGCTCAATTGTCTGCATTTGGGTCCTTCCCCTGTTGCGTGAATTACCCACCTGTGCCAATAAGTCTGTATGTTGTGGTCTACTTCACTTTGTCAGGCAAGTCCTATTTAAGTGGATCACATCTCTCCAGTTCTGAGGTCTTTACAGTGGCTTCCTGTCTGTCAAAGAATTGATTTCACTCAGATATAGCAGATATCTATTGCTACGTTATTAACCATCCAGACCTCTCAGGTTGTCAGGCAAAGGTCTGCCTTCAGTCCTGAGAGTCAAAACTAAACATGGAGAAGCAGCGTTCAATTTTCATGTACCATGCTGTATATCTGGAACAAACTCTCAGAAAACTGCAGGTCTGCTGCAGCTCTTAGTTCTTTTAAATCAAGGCTGAAGACTTTTCTGTTTGCCGCTGCCTTTTATGAAATCAAATAATGATTAATTTCTTACACTGCACTGTAACTTTTGCTCTCCTGTTTTAGCTTGTTTTTATTTTCTATTTAACTCTAGAAGTGTTTTTAAATGTCTTTTTATATTGGCCTATGTTTTATGTAAAGCACTTGATTGCCTTGTTGTTGAAATGTGCTAAACAAATTAACTTGCCTTACTAAGATTCAAAGTAAAATTATTCATATAATTCTTGCATGTATAAGAATAGAAAATTATTATATTTAAGTTTACTGAAATAATATATACACTTTCAAAGTATACGTTTTATTTCAATAAACTTAACAATAATTGATTAAGTTCCCCATAACATTGCCTTCCCTCTCACGTTTTTTACCTTTGGTTTATAATACATTTTTTCATCAAATTAACTACAATTTTTAGAGGACACTTCATGTCACTTTAAGATCTCTGTATATTTCAGTAAGGGTATACCCTCACTGACACAGTTGAATCAAAACCACTCGAAAAACTTTCAACAAAAACTTAACTTTAGATTACACTGCATTCGTTTTAAATAGGTGGGCTTAATAAATTGTAAAAGTAGAAAGTAGCAGTCCTCATGACAAAAAACTTCTATGGTAGCTGATGTTCAGTCAATTTAGTTTCCATTCAATAAACAGTCTGTGTTGCACCAACAGGGACTAAAATAATTTATTGATTCAAGTTTATTTCTGATTCATGTTGTATTGCACTATTTTCACCATCGTGTGAGGCACATTAGGTCTTTGTATCTGTCTGCCTTTACCTATGACTTTCAGCAAACTTTGGATCATGTATTATCATCCTTCAAGGACACAGAAATGTGAACCAATGTTCTACCCGTCCCAAGGACCTGTGGCATCATCACCGTCATCTCCTCCTGTCAGGGCAATAGTCCACAATGTGACAATGGTTGCCACAGAGAACAAGGCTAGGACCACAAACAGAATGTACAGCCTGCTGATGCTGCAATTTTTGCCCATTGCCTAACAAACACAGCTAACATAAGTTCCACAGATAGATCCAAACTAAATCACTGAGAGGAAAGCCTCCAGCTGTTGACTAAAACTACTTCTTTACCCTTTAGTGGCAGTCAAATTACTGTTATAATGCAAATGGTAAAAGATCTGATTAAAACTAAGTATGTCTGGTTTGCTGAGTCTCATGCAGAATGATAAACAGAAGCGATTGCCAGCATTTAACTGCCCCCCACCTCTCATTCCTCCATTATCGAGTCCTCTCACCATTTGGAATAAATGGATGATATATTAGGACTGAACAGCCCTCATGGGAATGGTGGAACTGGAAACACTTGATAACCATCTACTCAGAAGTGAGTGATAAGAGTGATGAATTATCTACAATAATGTTTTAGTGGACATATCGGTCATAAAACAATGCATGTCTACTCAGAATTCACGTGTATGAAGTATTTTTTATTGTCTTTGTCTCACAGCGTTCATAGATCAAACATTTACTTCTGTTTAACTGATTGTTAACAATTTCAGAAAATAGCATATGCTGTGAGGTCTGGATTGTCATACATTCAGGGGGGGAGCTTCATTCAAAGACTGTTTTCTTCATATTGAGCTGTATCTTAAACTATAGGATTTCTACTCTTTCTAAAAATAATTTACATGTCTTATGTTTTTGCTGCTGTGGCCATGAAGGCAGGTATTCTGAAAAAGTTAATTGTATTGTGGCATAAGTTAAATTTCTTCTCTTCATATCAGTCAAGGTCATTATATCTATCGATCAAGCCAGATTAAACTAAACAGTTAGCTTAACTTCAAGCATGCCTTAAGGACATAAAAACCTGGATGACCTGCAATTTTCTGATGTTAAACTCTGACAAAACTGAAGTTATTGTACTTGGCCCCAAACACCTCCAAGACACATTATCTAAAGATATAGTTACTCTAGATGGCATTGCCCTGGCCTCCAGCACCACCTAAGGAACCTCAGCGTTATCTTTGATCAGGATTTATCCTTTAACTCCCACATGAAACAAACTTCAAGGACTGCCTTCTTTCACCTATGTAACATTGCAAAAATCATGCACATCCTGTCTAAAAATGATGCCGAAAAAGTAGTCCATGCATTTGTTACTTCTAGGCTGGACTATTGCAATTCCTTATTATCTGCCTGAATAAGTCCCTTAAGACTCTCCAGTTGATCCAGAATGCTGCAGCACGTGTACTGACAAGAACTAGGAAAAGAGATCATATTTCTCCAATATTAGCTTCTCTGCACTGGCTCCCTGTAAAATCCAGACTAGAATTTAAAATCCTTCTCCTCACCTACAAAGCTCTTAATGGTCAGGCACCATTGTATCTAAAGGATCTCATAATACCTTATTACCTGACTAGAACACTGCGCTCCCAGGATGCAGGCTTACTTGTGGTTCCTAGAGTCTCCAAAAGTAGAATGGAAGCCAGAGCCTTCAGTTATCAAGCTCCTCTCCTGTGGAATCAGGTCCCAGTTTGGGTTCGGGAGGCAGACACCATCTCCACATTTAAGAGTAGGCTTAAGACTTTACTCTTTGATAAAGCTAATAGTTAGGGCTGGCTTGGGTGAGTCCTGAACCATCCCTTAGTTATGCTGCCTAGACTGCTGGGAGACTTCCCATGATGCACCTCTTTCCTTTCTCCTCCTCTCCCTCTCCATCTGTATGCATTTTTATCCCATTATCGCATGTTACTAACTTGACATCTATTTTCTCTCTGTAGTTCTGTTCTCATTTCTCTCCTCTTTCCTTCTGTCGCTTTCAGCAGGTATTTCTGCCTCCGGAGCTGCAGAGTCTGGATCTGTGGTTGTGGGCCACCTGCTGCCCCCGTGTTCCTGCTCAACAGCTGCTGCTACCCCCCCGTTTCTATCTGCTAGATGTCTCTCTTTTTCTATATGACTCACTCTGTATTGAGTGTTTTGTCAGAAGGATTGTTATTTGGGGTGCTTTAACTGTGCGCTCTCTGTCATGCCTCTGTGTGCATAGAGAGCTGAGTTCTCTCCTACTCTGCTCTCTGCTGGACTGTTACAGTGCATAACCACCTTCTCCATTTCTCACAGCAGGTTTTATGCTGTTTCACAGTTTCATTCCCTCATGGTGAATATCAGGTATTGTACTGACTGTGCCAGCTGTGTGCATATGATGTACTGTGATGCGCTATTGCTTCGCCTGGCTACAATCATTGCTGCCATAGTCACTGTGACGCCCTTTATAAATGTGCTTCAGTTACCACCAACTCTCCAAAGATGTTTGTGAATTTGACCTTGTTTTTTAATGTGGCTCATTTGCCAATTTTGTGCCAAATGTATGCATGTTACCTCATTTACATACCTGCAAATAGTGCCAAGACTTAAATTTTGTCGTCTCAAAAAATGCAAGTAGATTATATTACAAATAGTATAAAATAAACAACGACAAAAAACAGAAACATCCTTACCCAAGATCTCTCTGGCCCTCTGCCTGACTTAAAGTGTCAAAATGTAATTTGTTTGTAATCAGTACTTCTGCTTTCAAGGATTCGAAATATACTGTAATTCTCTTTTTTTCTTAATTTTAACCAAACTGAGGTACAACAAAGGCTCAGCAAGCAAATGTGGATCCATATTTATTTTAAGGATGATCATATTATGTAAAAAAATGTTCAGAACCATACATTTTTAAATTACATTAAGTACAAGTAAGTACAGCACAAGGCATCATTAGGATTTTGCTGCAGCCTTGAACCAGTCCAGAACATTCTGCTTATTCTCTGCGATCCATTTTATGTTGGCGATGGTTCTCTCAATGGACTGATCCACTGCCAGGGACCCAGAGCCGAAACCGATCTCCGCATTATCTGTCTTGAACTGCTTCAGCTGTCACAACAAATACATAAAATTAGTGTCTTGTTTAGGGAGGTGATGCAGCCATTTGAAGTCAGGCAGCAACAAATAACACAGGGACAATCAATTAAAAAGTGCAGGTGTCAGTCATCCTAAAACACAGATGTAGGACCAGAGTCAGATTACTTCAAGGCCAGTCTTACACAATTTTACGTACTTGAAACATGACTTGATTTGTTGACAGTATGAAAATTATTAGAATGGGCAGGGGGGCTGAATCCTATATTCAAGCGAGACCTTCCCCAGCCTTATATTTTTGTTGGACCCCCCCTTGCATTGAAAAGAAATGCAAAATAAATGGGTTTACATACACCGAATTTGCGAACCGTGAGCTATGTGACTGCTGAAGGGCTTGAGCGCCACAATATTTTCACCCCACACTAAATTCCAACAAATAACCTAAAAATAAATATATATTAGATCAGATGATGCTGTAGCCTGATGTGTATGAGACCAGGGGCCAGAGGTATAAACGATGTGTACGTACAAAAACCATGCGTACGCCTTTTCTCACACATAAACTGGAATTTATATATTATATATTTGTTTAAGGAAGAATGTGCTGCGAGAATGTGCATACCTCACACATACTTCAGATCAAGCGTACACACGGTTTTTAGCTGAGATAGCTGCAGGTGACATCATAAGGTTGACATGAAATATAAGGTGAGAGAGGGTAACCATATAGTAAAACATTGTTTGTTTGGGTTGTTTGCCAATTTCACTGATTTTTATTATTTATGCAGTCCACACAACGTTCTGTAAAATGTCAATCAAAGGCGCATTTATAAACTTAATTTAAAATTATTTATGAGTGATGAATTTTATTATTCTTCTCACATTTGAGCCATAATTTCCTCGTCAATGATCTTTTACTTTTATCCTGAATTGTGAAGCACTTTGTAAAGTCTGTTTCACTATGAGCACTATAAATGAATCATTGATCATCTTTCTGATGTTTAATGCAACACAATCGGTGACATTGGACATCTGGCCCCAAATGTCTGACTATCTGTCATTATCAAAGTAATAGCATGATGCCAAGTCACAATTACGGAGGTTGCAATTGTGGTGCAAGTTTTGTTGCCCCACTCAGGAATACAAATACTAAAAATAAATGTGAATTACATCAGAGTGCATTGTAGCCTGTATGAGATCAGATATCTGGATGTCATAAACCAATAACATGATGCCTGAATTGCATAAGCACGCCGCAACTATTTGCAATCAGTTCTTCTTTTTAATTTCCACAAGTCTGTTGAACGAATTTTAATTTCATGTCTTTGTCTAATATATGTTGATAAGGTGATATCATTCTAACATAATCCTGTTCGTCTGCTAAGCTTACATACTTGTTTGTTATTTTCAAACCATGCATTTTCCATTTTAACCTTATAAGAGAAAAGGCTTTTAGGATGAGGACTAACGATTAGGCTATTAGTCAATTGCCAGAAAAATAATCAGCAACTATTTTGATAATCTTGTGAAGCCTGACACATCAAATAATAGCCAGAAAAATCATTTTTTTAAAATTGTAGTGTTCATTGGACCTTTTGACAAACCCTAAAAGTACACTAAAATGTGTTTCTGAAAACATTTGAGCAAATAGGCAATGCGGTAACAGAATCTTGATTCATATTTGATCAGTGCTGCCTAGTTTTTTAGAGTTTCGTGAACTTGGTGCGTTGCGCTGGACGGACCTGCAGAGTGGACGCAGGTCCAGACCTAACTGCCTCATTAAAGAAAAAAATACTAAAACTTTAGAGCGTGCTTCATTTCAGACTTTAAATTGGTTCTGAAGTCTTGGGACTGCCTTGAGACTAAATAATGACTTCGGACTTGGTCACACCTGCTGTTATCTACATCTAATATCATAGCATAAAAAAATGTACCAAGGGCAAACCATAATCTGGAATGACACTCAAACTGTCTTGAAACGTGAAAATCCCTAAAAGTAGAGATACAAATGTGTTTGATTGTGGGTAAAACTGGGCAAAACTCACTATAAAGACATTTTTAAATTGTGGAAAAAAATTTATATTTAACCTGTTGAAGCTCAAATTCAGTGGAAAATCGCTTGGTGACTCCATTGATGAGGTTGGAGAAGGAGAATGATCCACCACCATACCTGTAAGAGAAAACAAAACCAAGCCATAACGGATAATCAGGGTCATTTATCTGCAAATGAATAGTAACTGTTCACAGGCAGGCAGATTCCTCTTTCCTTTCATTGATAATTTGATTGTCAGCTGTGAAATTAAATGTATTCTACAAGGCACAGTAAATCAAAGAGACAGGAATTCTGATAAAGGCCTAAATTTATGCCTACCATTTATTATGAATGGAATATTCAATTCAATTCAATTTTATTTATATAGCGCCAATTCATAACAGAAGTTATCGCATTTCCTATATCTGTTTCCCATCATTCATTGAAAATGTTGTCTATAAAGCTTTTTTAACAGGGCTCAAGAGAGAGAGAGCACTGGGTTAAGTATAGAATAAGAGGAAATGCTTTGTGGCTATACCATTATTGCACTGTTGCAAGGATAGAAACCAGTTTATGTTTTAATATTCTACAGAATTGGTTGTCCTGTGCAAATCAGAAGATGGTTGGGGGAAAAATTTAAAGACAGTAAGTACAGCTGCACTTTATGAACAAGTTAAGAAAACGTTTACTATGTTTTGCATTCAGAGCTTCATTAAGGTCCTAATGAAGGCTGCAGTAACCAACATGCTCTGGCTTAAAACTGGTTTTCCTCTTTACTTGTTACTTGTTACCTTAAAGATCTACCTTTACAAACTCCTGACAGAAGCTAAATTATAAAACATCTCTGAGATATACATAGTGTACATGTGTACAGTTTTGTGTGTGCGGCTAAGATGACTAAATTCCCAAATTTAGTTTAAAGGTCTCTAAATAAAGCAACTATATCTATATTTTATAGGAGATAAAAATAAAGGAATGGCCACGTTTCTACAGGTCCGACCCAGACAGCTGCCTGAGACTTGTAGTCAGACCAAATAACTTCATCTCAGTCCGTCAAAGATGTTTACTTATTGTTGTGTGTGCAGTTAAAATATAGAGGGTAAACATAATTGGTTGTTGCACTTGTTATATTTGTCAAAATGACCAAAAAAATCTACATTTGAATAACATGAACTGTTAGTAACATGGCACTACTAGCTTAATTCAGCTGTAGTGAAACTATAATCAGCACCCATGTTATGCCTGTCAAGAGGAGGCCTGCATGGTTTAAGAAGGGTCAAGACCAAAGGTCAACTGAGACAGAGTTTGAATTACAATGAGCATGCTTGGCCAATAAAAGCTGTCACTGATAATAAACTTGACTGTAAATCTGCTATTGTAATTATGTGAAAATGGATCTTTTATTATGTGTCTGTGCTTCAGTTGGGCATGTGAGGGTCATAGGTCACAGAGATGTGTTACCTAACACACCAAATATCTGCATTTATAACAACCTTCTACTTAGAACTGTGAAGCCCATTTCAGCACCATTTAAATTGTCAGGTTGTGAACAAATTGCAATACTAAGCAGACTTGGTTAAGTTTGAAAAACTTATAGTTATAGACTACAAATCTGGTGCCTTTTCTCATGTTTCATGGCAGTAATGTTAGCAACTAAAAAATATTGTGTTGTACTCACTGAGTGAAAATGTGTGACCATTGAGCCCTGATAAAGTCCCACGCTAGAGACTGACCAACCACATTGTTGGCAATGTAGACAATGGTGGAGGTGGCATCCTGCTTTCGGATCATATTTGGATCCAAAGTGTACTCCAGGTACCTGAAAAGGTATAAGCAGAACAGCGGGCAGAGTATATACATGTGTATACTGGTCAGTAAATGTCAGTTATATGCTGTAGTATACTGTGTAACAGTATTAACAAGGCTGTCTGTGAGCAGACCTGTTAAGCAGCCATGGTTGCTTCGTGCAGGCCAGGGCAGAACGGAGTTTGTCAGCTTCACTAGCAATGGTGGCGTCCTTAAACTGGGACCAAGCAAACTCCCACTCTTTAGCGCCACCTGCTGCGATGGCGTTACAGTACACAGTGGAACGCAGGTTGGGGTGGATCCTGAAAAATGATGACATATTTAAAGTTCAGGATTATGATGTTGGACAGATGGTAGCACTTTAGGTACAATAAAGTGTAATTGAAATAGTGGATAGGAAATAAGTTACATGTTGGGATGATGTATACACTCACAGGTTTTTCTTAGTGTCCATCCATTCATTGAACCATGCCTTGGCCAGATTTTGGCATTCCTCGAGGCCTGTCCTGCAAGCCAGGCTGATAGCATTCACCTGATTATACCTGGGTAAAGGAGAAACATGATCCCAGGGTGGTGTCCCATAATTATTAATCCATATTTGATAATATTGATCATTTGATTAATATTCATAAATATATTTGATATTTTGCTTCAGTCATATTTTGTTATTGCCTCTCTTGGAAAGTATGATCTCCAGAACAACAGATGCCCACGTATTTCTCTTTACTCACTGGTCCATGTGTCCAACAGGTACATTGCTCCAGTTGCCAGTCATGGACTTGTAGTATTCAAACAGAGGGGTGACCTGTTTCCTCAGGTAATCCTAAAAACAAGGAAGACAAAGCTAAGGAAACATGATCATTCCATAAATCATTAAAGTCAATTCTTTGTGTTATGGCTCTTTTGATTTTTATGCTGATATGTTTGGCTGAAAGAAAGTACACCTGCATGGGACCATAAACCTCGCTGCGGTCAAACATGAGGTAGAAGAAGTCCAGGTTGCTCAGGGCCGACTCCCAGGGCATATATTCTATTTCTTTGTTCAGGTAGTTGGTGGTATTGAGGGCCAGCACTGTAGGGATGATCTTTGCTCTTTGCAGTTACAAGATTGAGAAAAATTAAATGAATGGGATATCCTAAATTTCTACATCTTGATCATCATTTATGAATAGAGTGTTCTTAGTTTTACCCTTCAATACATTGCCAAAATAGTTGTTGTACCTTCCTAAATCTACTGGAAGTAATGAGTCAAAATACCAGGCGGCATCTGTGTCATCCTAGCAGTGTTGTTTAATAGTAATATTGGACAAATTTTAGGCCGCTTTTCCCCCATAAACTGTGTTGATTAATGTAACGGACGATGTTGCTGCCTGGACCCTCTGTAATAAAGTCTTTTGGCTTAACTGAAGGTAACAAACAAGTTAAAAGTTATTTTTTCTACATTCTCTTCATTACTATCATCATCTGTATATGATACTGTATTAGCAGGATTTACCTGGCCAAGTTGAAGGCATCATCCACCAACTGAGCTCTGTTGATCACTGGAATAAGCTTGAAAAACAAGAGCAATATCCCTGTTACTACTACTAAAACAACTCACATCAAGACACGTGTTCATAATCAGCATGTGAAAACAGAGGTCACACATTATTCTAATTTTACCAAAAATTAGCAGGTAATATCACCATGCATTAGACAGTAGTGTCTTACCTTATGATTGGTGTTCAGAACATTTAGGAGTCTTTCCCAGTTGCCCTGGTCATAGTTGACTCTGTAGTAACCCACCACATTGAGGTTGGCAAGCACCCAGTCAGTCCCTGATGCCTGCATCGCATTAATTGTGGCTACAGAAGAAAGAGAGGTCGGAGTTAGTCATTATTGCTGTGGACGAGACCAAGAAAATGTAAGATACCAAATTCATTTTATCCTTTTAACAGTGTCTTATTATTATTTGACTTCTAAGGGTGATTTTCTGAAAACTCAACCAATGAACTCTTCAGTCTCTGATGTTATGAACCAGACATGAACCTGACTTTGCAAGTCAGTCTGTGCTTTCAGCTGCAGTACTATGCAATGACTAACAGTCATCTTTTAGAATCAAAAGGCACAAGTTGTGAGACGTTGTTATACAACCAAAAAACTTCTTAAGATGTGTTCAGACCAAATGCCAAACAAATTCTCTCGGCATGCATGCGTCGGCGTTGTCTGTCTATAAGAAGCTCTGTTGAAAATCGACATTTTATCCAGTTTTAAGTCTCATTATTTACGCTACACTTATAGATTCATGTTGTTTTATCCATATGTTTTAACATAGCAAAGGATCTTAGCCATCGGACGCTCGGGACGCAGGTGAGCCCTAAAAAATTTAATGAGTCTACTATCCCCTAACCAAACATCAACAAACATAACATCTGTCTAATGCGAGCACTGAGGGTTCTACAATGTACTGTACTCTTAGATTGAATTAAAACGTAAATATTTACCTAATGTCTCATAGTGTAAGGATTATTGAAATGTCATTTTACGGTAAGTGTTGCAATACAGGGGCCCTATAATTATTAAATGATGGAGAAGGGGGGAGGGGGAGTGCGTGAGTCATCTAGTGGCTGGGTGTTATCAATGTTATCAATAGCACCTTTAAGCTGTGCCATTTTAATGTGAGATCACTTACCAACGAAACTTTTATCCTAAATGATTTTATCACTTCCAGAGATTTTGATGTTGGTGAAGCCAAATGATTATAGCCAGCTTGCTGAACTATGTCCTCTGGAATATGGAAGTTTTAGCGTGCCTATACCCAGTGGCTGTGGTGGTGGACTTGCTGTTGTTGTTTATAAGAAGAGCTATAAATGTATTCAGCCATCTGTCAATAATTTTATAAGCTTTGAGGTAAATGGTAAATGGACTGTACTTATATAGATATACATCGTTTCTGAGTTCTTATCCTCCATCAAACTGAGCCACGACAGGATTGTCATTACTGGTGATTTAAACATAAATTTTAATGATCTCACACACGGTGAGTCCTTGAAACGTGAATTCAAAACTAGACTTCACCCAGCATGTCACCCACCGTCTTGGGAATACACTTGATCTAGTGATGTCAAAAGGTGTTGCTAATGTTTCTGTATTCGACGCTGTTCGTAAAAGGTTACTAGACACCGGACCCAACGTAATTCTCTGAGCTGGTTACTGTATCCAATCTATCCGATATAAATGTAGAAGACTTATTGGCAATGACAGAAAAAGAGACCTCTTTTCAAAATTGTACTAAGGCCTATTTATCTTCTTAATGAAACACTCCTGGTTTAATATTTGGTTTTATACCTGTGCAGATGAGTTTCTCTTTATAATATTATTAATTCTTTTAGATTTAAAGCTATATATGAGTATATTGCTGCACCTCACAGTCAATACTACATTCTGTTTTGAATGTAATTTCTGGATTTGCATTATAAAAACTTATATGTTGTAACAGCAAATGTGTTGCCAAATCCATGATTGGTACAGTACACTCCCTGACAAAAGTCTTGTCGCCTATCCAAGTTGTAGGAACAACAAATAATAACTTGACTTCTAGTTGATCGTTTGAAAACAGAAGTGGCTTATATGAAAGGCAAAGGCCTCTAGATTATGCTTATTTTACCAAAATAAAATCTTATCATGCCTTGATTTTTAATTATTTAATTAGGACAGAGAGGTCAGACTTTGCTTAGACAAAAGTCTTGTCACATCTTTAAAGGATTCAACCAATCACAGATTAGAGCATCACCTGTGACAAATACTGTAATTAACACATTCCCAGGTGTGTAGAAGAAGAACCCCAGCACACCTAACCTTCATTTGAAATGCATCCTGACCTCTGACAGCATGCCAAAGATTCAACCACAGACCAAAGTGCTGATCATCAAGAGCCTGAAGACCAAGTCTCCTGCTGAGGTGGCAGACATCTTTAATGTATCTAAACGTCAAGTGGAGAGGATAAGAAAAAGATTTGAAGAAACTGGTGAAGTTCATGACAGGCCCAGGTCAGGCAGGCCCCGTAAGACTACTGTTCAAGAGGACCGTTTGTTGGTTCGACAGTCCAGGGCCAGCCCTTTTCAACTGCAGCAGAGCTACAGTACAACTGGTCACCAGAAACCCCCGTATCTACAAGAACAGTTTGTCGAATTCTGTCACACAGTGGTCTCAATGGCCGAATTAGTGCTCAGAAACCAGCATTAAACAGAAGACAACTAAAAAATCGTGTTGCATTTGCCAAGGCCCACAGCATGCAGGAAGGATGGACTGTGGAAAAGTGGCAGAAGGTTGATTTTTCCAATGAATCATCTATTGAACTGCATCCCAATCATCGCAAATACTGCAGAAGACCTATCGGAACCCGCATTGACTCAAGATTCACACAGAAAACAGTCAAGTTCGGTGGAGGAAAAATCATGGTTTGGGGTTACATTCAGTATGGGGGTGTGCGAGAGATCTGCAGAGTGGATGGCAACATCAATAGTCTGAGGTATCAAGACATTCTTGCTGCCCATTACATTCCAAACCACAGGAGAGGGCAAATTCTTCAGCAGGATGGTGCTCCTTCTCATACTTCAGCCTCCACATCAAAGTTACTGAAAGCAAACAAGGTCAAGGTGCTCCAGGATTGGCCAGCCCAGTCACCAGACATGAACATTATTGAGCATGTCTGGGGTAAGATGAAGGAGGAGGCATTGAAGATGAAACCAAAGAATCTTGATGAACTCTGGGAGTCCAGCAAGAATGCTTTCTTTGCCATTCCAAATGACTTTATTAATAAGTTATTTGAGTCATTGCCAAGACGTATGGATGCAGTCCTCCAAGCTCATGGGAGTCATACACAATATTAATTATTTTTCCACTGCACCATGACTTTATGTTCTGTACTGTACATTATTTCTTTTAAATGACAAGACTTTTGTCTAAGCAAAGTCTGACCTTTCTTTCCTAATAAAATAATTAAAAATCAAGGCATGATAAGATTTTATTTTGGTAAAATAAGCATAATCTAGAGGCCTTTGCCTTTCATATAAGCCACTTCTGATTCCAAACGATCAACTAGAAGTCAAGTTATTATTTGTTGTTCCTACAACTTGGATAGGCGACAAGACTTTTGTCAGGGAGTGTACAGTCATGAATAATCAATTGGCCTACCCACTAATTTTTTATTCTTTCTCATCTTCTCTAAGCATGGTTTAGGTTTGTTTTTCTTGTCTTGATTACCAGTAGGTTACATTAGATAGTTGTTTTTATTTATTTTAAACATGCCATTCTATGTCTGGTGCTTCTAATGCTGTATTGTATTATAATTGATCCTGAAAAGGTGTTTCTTTCTGCAGTCCTTCAACACTTGCTTGCAATCGAGGAATATGTAAATACATCTGACTTATCTTGACAATCGACGATGGCCTGCAGTGACTTTGCATTTACTGTCAGAAACATTTTATCTCCACTTACTAAACTGTCAGTCTGAAGTAATTTCATTTATCAGCACAAAATCACCCTGTTATTGTTGTACATCCTACCTGATTTATCCTTCAGCCACTCTGGTGCCTGTATGGCTCGAGTCTTCATCCACTTGATTGGAACAATCCATTCATAGCTGTAGGATAAATAACTGTATTATTAAATCTACATGTAGTTTAGATTTTGTTGTATCTATTTTGCCTTTTATGAACTGTAGGGTGTATCAGTTTTAAGGAAAAAGTGCAATGAGACAACATCTGTTATGAATTGGCACTATATGAATAAAAGTGAATTGAATTGATATACTAGAATTTATAGTAGTAGTGAAGATACTATTATTGCAGAAGTAGTGGTAATTCTAGTGTAGTAGTATAAGCAGGAGTAGCAGCAAAGGTTGGCAATAGTAAAAGGAGTTGTAATATTGTAGTCATAATGGTACATAGCAGCAGTAGTATTAAAGACAAACACAGAAATAAAGAATTCATGGGTCTAGAGCGAGGGAAGGATGGAAGAAAAGCAATGTACATACTTGTAGGGAGATGGAGCAGTGACATCAGAGTCTGGATCCAAGAGAAAGTGCTTCTGGGATACCACCCCAGTGCTGGTATTTATGGTAACCACAGGAAAGCCCATCTGCAGCACCCAGGTGTTCATGATGTTATTGACAGGCTCCGGAAGTTTAGTTTTATTAGCATCAACAGCCTGTGGAAGCAGAAAAACAAGAAATAAATAAATGATGTAACAGTAGGTTGGCATGTACTGGAGATCCTTTTGAATAAAATGTTAGCTAAATGTTCAAATCTATAGAGTCTATAGAAAAGAACATGCCATTTGCAGATGCTTCCATAAGTCTGTGTAGACTGCATTCCCAAACGCAAATTCAGCCAAGTAGGTCTGCAGGATGGACAGAAAAAACAAAGAGATGAATTGGTTATTTTGCATTTGTTTCTTCTTAATGTTGTGGTGAACCCATGACTTGAATCAAATAATTTTCATTTTAGTCACAAAAAAAAACCTCAGTAAGTGACGCAAAGTCTGCAAGCTAGTTCAGGCATTCCACCCCAACCCATGCCCCTTGAGTCCACCTCACACTCGCATGGCAAACGCTTTTCACTTTATACAGTATATATCATTTTAATGGTGGTTGTGTTCTTAAGCCGTCAGTGCTCTGCTAACTCTTTTGCTGCCACACCGCTCACCTAAAAGCTATGCTGTTCATACAGCTTTTTTTTTTTAAACCTCCACCCCAGCATCCACTTGTCGGCTCTAAGCCTACGTTCTCCACTCCCCACACTCCCTTTGTGAGTTGGCTGACTGAATTACAGTTACTGATTACTACTGATTGATGGGGTTGTTCTCATGCCACGTTTGAAGAAAATCCACCTGAAGAATGGATGTGAAGTGCCGGTTGAAATTCCTTTATAACTCGCCTTTTCATATTTTTTAGAGTTATCAGATGCACTCTGCCATGTTCCTAATAGAGCATTAATTTGCCAAGGACATGTGTTTATGTCTCCATAAAATCCTTACCCTGAGTCCCATTGTGAAGACTTCTTCAGTTAGGAAATCCGACAACATCCTCAGAACAGATGCTCCCTAAGGATGAAAAAACTAATTTTAAATGTTGGAAAAATGGATTGATCTTAGGATCAGAGATGGGAAAAGTGTTCTGCTGCTGTTTAGGCCAGAGTGTATAAAGTTACCTTGCTGTATGAGATGGCATCAAACAGCTCACTGATTTGTGCTGGTTTCTGGATGTCCTCTTCTCTAGAGGACAAAGGGTGGGAAGAGGCCAGGGCATCGATGGCAAACACCCTGTGGACATCACTGAGCACGATGAGGTCTTTCTATTATGAGACAAATAAGACAATATGATCAATACTCCACTGATCACTGTCACTATCATCGTACATTAAATGGATTATTGAGGCCATGAGGTGGGAGGTAAATCATTACCACGTTCCAGTCGGGTTCAGCCTCGTGTGCTCCCAGGTACTCAACATAGGAAGCAAAGCCTTCATTCAGCCACAAGTCATTCCACCACCTCACGGTCACCAGATTACCAAACCACTAGAGGGACAGCACAGAGAAAAGATGTGAATGCTATGTCAGGAAAAAAATAAAATAAATAAGACATAAGCAGCTCTTAAGAGGCTCCCAGACCTTTAGACTTGGCCTTGAGTCACACTCTAGTCCAAGATTTTTGGACTTGCGATTTGATTTGAAACCTGTTTTGACAAGACTTGGAATTCCTCTCAAGGCCTTAGATTTTACTTGTTCCTTGCTTTGACTTGTTACTTGACTTGGACTTGTTTTCAAGGACATGAGACTTGGCTTAAAACCTGCTTTGACCTTTTTCAAGGTTATGCTAAATCATTCCAATATATTTTCTTCAATATTAAATTATTTTTCAAACTGATTAAAGAGCAAATCACAATATCCATCAGGGGTTATAACAGTGTCCACCATATAATACACATTGTGATGTGATATAGATTGCAAGTCTTAAATCCTAACCATGTGAGCCAGTTCATGAGCAATGATGGTAGCAATCCTTTCCTTGTTGGAGTTGGAGGAGAACACTTCATCATAGAGCAGTGCTGTCTCTCTGTATGTGATCAGACCCCAGTTCTCCATGGCTCCAGCATTAAAGTCTGGCAGAGCTATCTGATCTGCATTAGGAAATAGAATATTTATGGATGATTAACTACTGCTTGTAAGTTGACCAAAACTAAGTTCTTACTCCACCACTGTTAAAATATGTGATCTAGAGAGAGTATGGCCTAGAATAAGAAAATTGGGGATTTGAGGGTGCTGTAACAAAATCAGGGAATTAACTGTATGAGCGGGCCAGCAAAGACTGGATGAAGACGGACTACAACTTTAATCAAAGACTATAACAATCAAGTCATGAAGCTTTATCTGTTAATAATTGATACTGTGTGTGATCTTCTCAGATCCTGTTCCCAAAGCCCTGTCATAAAAATTCACAACTGAAAGATACAGAAGGATACCTGTAATTAGCAGATAAGTCTTGCAATAAACAATAAGAACAGAATGGACAAGTATTTTATATGGTTTTTGAAATGGCTTATACAGCTGTTTTTTTGGAAAGGGCAGGCAGTGTCTCAGTCTACAAAAGGAAGTATATTCGGGGTTGACTGTAAAAATGGACATGATGGCAATAAACATGATTGCATAGGAGTGGAACCGTTAAATCAAAATATTAAATGTCACATTAATGTATACCTAGGTAGGTGTACTGTACGTACTTACAGTAATACATGTGTAGTGGAAAAAGTATTCAGCAACCAATTTGTTACATTTAACAAACATACATACAGAAAGGAGGATATGAAATTAAGGCATTGCCTCAGAGAAAATAGTGCAATTGGTTTTTTGTACATGTAGAGAAAGTGTGTCCTGGTGTTGTTATCCATTGTATAGATAGGTTAGGTATAGAAAAATTCTAGTATTTTTCAACCTGGGTCTTATCCTCATTTTCAAATGTGGTCATTCTGACTATGGGTCATGCTAACTTTGCACTTCCCACTTCCGTTGTAGATAATCAGCAAACAGACTGGCAAAACAAGTATATCAGGGCAATTAGCGCAAGCCTCCTAAACCTTTCCAAATAAACTTCAATTTTAGATAAATAATTTAAAATGCTTATAAACCCAAAACTTACTTTCAGGGCAACTTGCAGCCTTGATCTATAGGCCTATATCTGTCTTTAAAGCAGACTAATTAATATCCAGATGGTGGACTTACCAGACTTGGGTAGAGGGTAACTGGAATTGTAATACTTCTCAAAGAACTTAAGAATGGGTCCAGTTTTGTTAAGGGCATACTCTCCCTGCCCAGCATCAATAGCAGGCTTCCGGGCGAAGACACGGATCTAAAACCACATCACACAATACACATAATAAAACACATTACATAGTCTCATTATGCACATTTCTGTTAGTTTGAATATCATTATCTGAAACCATGGAATCTCTGTGGTTTTAAATGGATACCACCTTAATTGCATTATATTAGATTTTTTTTACTAGATTTAAATTATCTATAAAATTGTTCTGATGGCATAAGTTCTGTTTGTAGAATACCAACTGGTGCAGTCTGTGTGTTGCTTCAGCCCAATCATCTTGGTTATTGAATTCGTACATTGTTTTCTGCAACAGTGTCTTTTTAGATACTACCACTGGATGGCGCGCGCCCCATGTACAAGGCGGAGTCCTTACCGCAGCAGCCAGGGTTTGACTCCAACCCGCGGCCCTTTGCTGCATGTCAACCCCCAGAAACTTTTGTTTTACTTGAATGGAGAATGACTGTGCTGTAAGGAATGTAAATGGACTGTACTTGTATAGCGCCTTTCTAGTCTTCCAACAAAGTGCTTCACACTACATATCGCATTCACCCCAGTGGCTGCTCATCAGAACAAAGAAACCGACTCAGTCCTTGGGAGCAATTTGGGGTTCAGTGTCTTCGACATATGGGCCGGGGAAAGCCAGGATCAAAAAGCTAACCTTCCACAGCCACAGCCACCCCTTGAATTCAGTTCAATTCACTTTTATTTATTTATATAGCGCCAATTCATAACAGAAGTTATCTCATTGCACTTTTCCTATAGAGCAGGTCTAGACTGTACTCTTTATAATATTAATTACAGAGACCCAACATATCCCCAGACTGGCTCAAAATACTGCTGCTTTTCGGGCAGGAGACAAGGAAGCATACAACATGGCTAGAGCGAGACTTAAAGCTGGCATCAAGGAGGCAAAGCGGAGACATCAAGAGAGACTGGAGAGAGACCTCAACACCAACAACACCAAAGATATGTGGCAGGCGATCAAAAACATCACAACAGAAGTGCCCCCATCATGTGTGAGGCCACGTTATCAGATGAGCTAAACACATTTTATGCTAGTTTTGATCTCCCCAACAAAGAGTCACTTGTAAAGTCTACTCCGCCTCCAGAAGACGGGCCACTGTCAGTATCCATAGTGGATGTGAGAAGAACCCTGCTGAGAGTGAATAGGAGTAAAGCTGCTGGGCCTGACTCAGCCCCGGGATCCCAGGAGGTAAACTCGACTAGAAAATCACTTCGGTACCGAATGTTGTTTGTTGATTTTAGCTCAGCATTCAATACAATCTCCCCCATGAAACTGATTAGAAAACTTAGCACTCTGGGCTTCAGTACCACACTCTGTAATTGGATATTGGACTTCCTCACAAACAGACCCCGACAGTTAGGATTGGCGGTCACACCTCTTCCACTCTAGTGTTCAACACCAGAGCCCCTAAGGGCTGTGTGCTCAGTACCTTCCTGTTCACATTCCCATGATTGCAACCCCTGACATGGAAACAACTCTTGTGAAGTTTGTGGATGATACCGCCATCATTGGCTGGATTTCAAATAACGACGAGAATTCACATCGGGAGGAAATCAACAATTTTGCAGAGTGGTGCAGAGAGAACAACCTACTGCTCAACGTCAGCAAAACCAAGGAGCTGATCATTGACTTCAGGAAAAAGAAGGCAAAGGCACACACCCCTGACTACATCAGTGGAGCTGAGGTGGAGCAGATTAATAGTTTTAGGTTCCTGGGAATCAGCATCACAGAGAACCTGACATGGTCCTGTCACATCTCCACCCTGGTCAAGAAAGCTCAGAAACGGCTGTATTTCTAAAGAAAAGTTCTTATTAACTTAACTTAACTCCTGACTGGAAACATGGCCCAGGACAGGAGGGCTCTTCAGCGAGTGTTTAAAACCGCTTAGAAGATCATTGGTACCAACCTACCGAGCATCAGTGATATCGGTGAGATGAGGTGCCTGCGCAGAGCCCAAAGGATACTAAAAGACAGTACAAACCCCAGCCATGGCCTGTAGCTCGTAGCTTGAGAAGTGTCAGCTCAAACAGGTTGTTGCCGGGTCTGTTAGCTTACACCATGCTTAGCTCAATAGCAAGCAAACACCTAAACACAACAAAATGTATCAAATAGCCTGTGTTGTCAGTGATGAAATTGTCAGCTCTCCATATAGAACAAAAAAGTGACACAAAAGTGAACAACATCTGTCTATACCATGCGTAGGATTTGAAAATTCCTATGACTTTGGTGCCACCCAGTAGTAGCATCAAAAAAGACACCTTGGCAGAATGCACACCTCTAAGTTTCCTGGAAATACAAACTCAATGAAATAATGAAATGAAAGAGGGACAAAATCACTTATGGGGGTCAATTACCAAAACTCCATCAATGGTGCTATTGATGAAGCTAAAGTCACTGACAATGAACGCCAACACATAGGTGGACATTTTCTTAGTTGGTTCAAAAACTGTCTTCTGCACATCATGACCCTCAATGGTAACGCTGCTTGATTCTGTGGAAGAAAAATTAAAGATTAATAGAATTTAATACAATTTATATTTGATATTAATTCCATTATTTATATTAATGCCTAGGGTCAAACAGTTTATTTTAAAAAATCCTTTTTACAAGTTTTAAAAGTTATACTTATACTTTTTTTGTAAACATGTCATGTCTTAGTTCACCCTAAAATCTCTCTTACATTCACTTGTAAAACAAAAGGACCAGCATTGTCTTCCTCATACACCACTGATTTTGTCTGAAACTGAAAATAATCCTGTCCAATTATTTCTGTTGTGCAACTAACCTTTTTCTTCGCCATTGGACAGGGCTACAGTTCCACGGTCGTGGATCAGAGTGATGAAGAAAATAGCTTTCATAGCTGGCTCGTCAAAACAGGGGAAAGCCTTCCTAGCATCTGTCGGCTGCATCTGAGTTGTAGCAACAACCCTGACAGGAAATAGATAAATGAAGGATTTGAAACCATTTCTCAACCAACAACTATTAAGGAACAAAATCCAGGTGAGGTGGTGACTCCATTGCCAGCAAACAAGATAGAACATGTGAATATGTTTTGGAGTTGTCATTTAAGCTAGGGTACAGCTAAGATGTCTCCCTATTCCTTTAAAATAGCAAACAAATATCTTGTTTGAGAACTTATTTGGAACATTTCTTATTTCTTCTTAGTCATTGCTGGCTACTGGAGGTTCTGAAATTTTCAGGATAGATTTTTTGCCTAGTTATGTTTCAAAGTGTCATCATCTGAAACCAAATACACATACTTTTTCACTCCATTCTCCATGTATTCACTCCTATAGAAGCCTCCCAGGTCATCAGCCAGCTCTCCAGTAAATTTAGTGTTGAGGTGGTACCTGTGGCCCTTCATCAGTTTACCATCTAGCTGCAGGACCAAGTACTGGGTCACATTCTGGAGCCAGGAAGACTTGATTGAAGGGGCTTTGACTCCAGTGACTGAGATGAGACTTGCCAAGTGGTCATTCTCAAATTTGGTGTAGTTCAGCTTATTGGAGTGGATAAGAATCAGGTCAGTCTCCTCACGACACTCAAACTCCACACTGGACTCACCTGAAACAACATGAAATAACTTAAACTGTGATCAGCAGTAGTAAGAAACTTCAGCTCTACCCAACGCCAACTCATTTGCTCAAATTAGAATTTTCTGACTCCAGTAACTGACAAAGATGATGAAAATTTGAAATCTGAATCCAAACTTTAAATTATTTATATAATTATTTGTAGGCATGTTAGGACACCTTGACGAGTGGTTCCCAACCTTAAGCACTTAAGCCTTGTGAGTTGTGACCCATTAAAATGAAGCAATGCCCACTCGCAAACCCTCAGCACGAGTTGCATATGTCAGTAAGCTGTGAGCAGTTTTTTTCTTTGAAAAAACTTTAAAGTCCCGAAGAGGTAAAATTTCCAGTAATTCACAAGGAAAAAAGCAAAGATTAGGGGACAGTCTGAAAAAGTAAAAACTGCTTTCCTGTGTTGATTCTGCTACCCCTTAGATTTATCCTGCAACCACTTGTGGGGTAACAGCCTCCAGGCTGGGAAACAATGACCTCTAATATATGAAATACTGTATGTCTCAAATCAGAATAAAGCTACCTATTGTTGCTTTCAAGTGAAAAGCATGAATCGCCAAATTTAGTGATTTTTAATTGTTTCAATTAACTGTAGAATTAAGGTATCATTCATACCATCATGTATTGTACTAAATACACCAAATAAGACTTCAAGTAAGAATTTTCTCCGCTCAACTGACAACAGATGTAGTCCAGAAAAGATCCAGAACAAGCGAGTAAGGACCTTGAGTTGAGATTGTTCTGTTCTGCTCTTTCTAAGATTAAGAGTGAACTGTCAAGCTTGATGTGAATTCTTGTATGTTGCACTATCCTTTGAGAGAAGCAGGGTCTTTCCCATCATTATATCCTATATCTGCTGTTCAAGGTGGTATAAAATACCCTTGATCCAATTTCTTTTGAAGTTCACAAATTCAATTCAATTTAATTTATATAATAACAGTAGTTATAATAACAGTAGTTATTTCAGGGCACTTTTCATATAGAGCAGGTCTAGACTGTACTCTTATAATATTATTTACCGAGACCCGTGAATGCAACTACTGGCTCCAGAGGATCAGCTATGAGTATTATAAAGCCTTACCAGTAAAGATGTAGAGTCCAGTTGTCACATCTGGAGTGAGTCGCGGCCACAGGGTGATGTTATAGTAGTTTGGCACCAGGCTCTTGGGCAGCCGGTACTTGTCCCAAGGTTCATTGGACGGGGCAGGTGTGATGGGGGGGTTGGATGTTGTTCCTCCATCTGTTGGCAAGACATCATTATTATTTTTAGCCTTTTCCTGGGAGTAAAGAACAGACAGAGCTATGATAGTAGCCAGGGCCCCTGCAAACAAGATGATAGCAACTATCACAAGAGGTTTACTGATGGGCCAACTTTTCCCCATGTTGTTCGCCTGCGTTGGAGCACCACACTGAGACAGGGTGCAAGGGTGGAGGGTGAACTTCTATATGTAGCCATCTCCCCTCCCATTCATTGTACCAGGTGATACATTAACAGCGGTGAAGACACATAGACGCATATCTGTCACATAGCTTCATACTGATAATTACTGACTTTTAAATATAATTTTACTGTACTGGTGCTATATAAATAAAATTGAATTGAATTGTACTTTTAACTTTTTGAAAATAAAAGCCCAGAACACAAGTTCAATACTTCTTCTGCAGTGACTGAGACATTCATAAGTAAGGATAACTAAAGTTGTCTGAAGTTAATTAGAGGAAAGGCTATAGAGGTTTTCAAGAAGATTATCAATTTATCTAAATGTAGAAGCTCTTCCAGTTCATTCAAAATACTGTACAATTGACTTTCTGCATTTTGTCACTGATATTTGAAATGTGAGCCTTTTTAACAGAAGAACATTACATAATAATAGCTTTTAAAGAAATATTTTGACATTTTTGAGAAAGACAGTTATTTTCGTTCTTGCCAAGAGTTAGATAAGAAGATTGATACCATTCTCATGCCTGTATGGTAAATGTGTCGCTGGAGCCAGCATCAGTTAGCTTCACATCAAGACTGAAAATGGGGGGAAACGTCACTCTCTGTGACAATGGTTTGATTATGGTCGACTTAGTTGTAACGTACGTAGAGATGGTGCAACTGATCAAAGTGGGAAGTTTAGTGTGAAACTGACCAGTTACAAAGTAGCAGTAAGTAGTTGCTTTACACTGAAACTTGCGATCAAACTTACGATCAGCTGATGCAACAGGCTGCTGTACTCTACTAGAAATAAATACTGGTGGAAAAATTCATTCATGTATTTTTTTAATTTTTCTAGGCTTAGAATGTCAAATTTGAGGACACAGAGTGCAAAAAATGTCAGTAGCTCCCTTTAAAAAAACCACCATTTGTAACTTTAAAAGATAAAAATGATTTTAAATCATAAAACTACACGTCAGGTCTCCATATTCCCTGAAAATAATGATAGCTACAGTCATATTAGGAAGACAAGACCACAAGAATTTGTGTAATGTTGAAATGGTAAAGTGCAGCTTTTTATTTTTCTACATTTCTTATCAAGTAAAGAATACTGTTACAATACTGTTGTTCCCTGCTAATCTCCAAGTGATTTATCTCATGTCCCATTCTGTAGTTAGACTTTAACAGATGGGCAGTTTTCCATAATCCTACCATTTTATGAATGTCATTTTATGGTCACATAGCTGTAAAGAATAGCCATTATGAACTGGAGGAGAGAGGAGTTATGAAAGATGAGATCCGTTTGCAGCCCTTAACCCTTTCGGTTGCTGCAGCACTTTATCATTGATTCAACCTTCTGCCCTTCCTCGCAGTTGGGATAATTACAAACCTAGAATAGCTACATTATGTCCAAAATATAAGGTGACACTGAACTAGTTTAAAGGCTTTTCAGTCACACTTCAGTCTTCTTTAAAATTAATATTCACCCACACAATTACTTTCTGTGTTGTTCATACTAGTTTAGAACACCTGAAGAAATAGCTGTAAGTCCAGATGATGGTTTGCCCTGGTTTTATCAGATATTAATATCTGTCTCCTTACACCCATATTTTGTTGCTAGTGTAACTGAGTTTACACACCAACCACCACAGCTATCCGGAAAAGGGAACTGACTCTCCCCATGTCCGTGTTGTATAGTATACATTAATTCAAAATGTGTTTTCAGTATTTAGTACATTTACACAGAAAAAAATGACAAAATTAACTGTAAATATAGCCACAGATTTGGTGAAATTCTGTCCACCAGGTTTTGAGTTATAGTTTTTTGGCATTTGTAGCGCCCCCTATGGGTCAAGCTCAAAATGCTTTGGCACGCCTATTCTCAAACACAGCCTGAAGATATCTCCCAATATTTGTGATGCTTGGAAAAATCGTTTATGAGTTATGGTCCAAACACTTTGCGAAGATATTTTGGTTGATGGCGGCCATGTTTTTCGACCGATCTTGCTCATTTATAATAGAAACGTGTATCTCAGTCCTACAATGCTGTATCAAAAAATTTGGTGTCGATAAAGTCAAAATTAAAAAAAGTTTTATTCATTTTACTGTTTTTTACATTATGTAAATTAGCAAAAAATCCATCATGGCAGACTTTAATGGTCCAAGAGGCTTTTTTCTTGTTTCCAAAATTGCATTTTTGGGTCTTAATTACAGCGCCACCATGTGGTCGATTGGGCTCAAATTTCTGTGGAAGCATTTGCACATAATTTCCAGTTATTGGACCAAGTTTTGGGTTTCTAGCTCATTCCAGCTCACCGCAAATTGAGCTGATTTGGCAGGAAAAAAAGAAAAATAATTATAATAATCATAATAATAAACCAGCACAAACACAATAGGGTTATACCGCTTCGCGATTTGAACTCTAATAAATCGGCACAAACTCAATACGGTTCTGAATACTGAACTTACATTTGCCAGGTGGCCTGAAACACAACTAATGTTGCTCTGTGTCTGCTGGAATTATAAATAGCCAACTGTTTGCTAACACGTACGTCACATCAACTTTATAAGGTGATAATATGTCAGTGTTGTTTTTTCAGTTTGTCACCAAGTGGCCAAAAAATGAATTGAAGCTTTTTAATCTGCTATCTTGCAGACTAAAAGTGCAAAATGTTTGAGTGCGGTGTTGAAGGAGACTGTTGTGGAACAATTACACAATAAAATTACTCCCTGTAGATGTTATCATCATCCCACTTCATTTTACGCTAGTTTGTGAAACCAGAGTCTACCTTCTTCACCTTGACAACATTGCAATACCCAAAGCTCTAGATAGAATATGGCTTTTGCTGTAGTGACAGCGAGGAACACACTGGGGTCAGCTGCAGTTCATTGTCCTTTACAGGCCTTAAGGGACAATGAAATACGTACATATGTACTTGAAAATGTGCAGCATTTCCTTAGATGTGAGAAAGCTGTGGAAAAGCTATATGTGCTATAACACTAAGAATGCACAGGTACAAATATGGCCCATGTTTAAAAGTTTATCTCACATGACGCAAACTCTCCTTCGAGGTGGATTGCATTATTAAAAGCCTGCCAAGAACAATATGTTCAACGCTTCAGAGTTTTAATTGTTTTATAAGCTGTTGTTAAGGAAACATGATATGATGTGGGAATTTACAATAGAATCCAGTAAGCAAGCAAAAATAGACAGGTTTTACAACAAAAAGGCTATAAAATATCACCTTGTATCAGCTATTGTGATACTATGTCTGGCCTTGTTTTTATCTCTGTAATACTATGTAATAAAAGTATCTCTGACTTTGTCAGTAAATTGACCTTGAGATGGGATTGTTTTGTCAAATCACTATTTCCAAGTTAAATAATGAACTTTGAGCCGTAACATTTAAACCAAGATAGACTAGTTGTACAAGTGCTATGGATGAAATCTTGGCCAACAGATCCATCTCCATGACAACTGAGAAGACTCCACCTGTTGAGGAAGACCATGAGATCCAGTTCAAAGCTCCTGGACAAGCTAGAAAGTCAACCTTGAGTTAAGATTTTTTTTTAGACAGACCAAAACTATTAATGTGTCGGTCTCGCATCTCTTAATACTTTCTGACTTCCCTATCCCTGTCTTTTTCTCTCATTGGTCCTACTGAGGACCTAAATCTTTAAAAACAGCTCACAAATATATGAATAAGAATTTTATTTATAATTTTATTTTATAATTATAAGACTACAGTCTTCTAAATTGTGGCTTTGCATCCCATTAATAATCCCTCGTCCGACATCTATGCACTTTGCATTGGTTGGAAGTCTCAATTCAGATTTTTCGACAAACGTGAATGCAGCATAATGGCGCTTTGGTTACCATAGAAACAAGACGCCGTGCGGCAGTGGGAACAGATTTTGCCGATTCACGACTCATCGCGTTTTGTCGCACAAGTTAGTTTTAACCTAACTACATCGATATTTTTGATGCAATTAGTGAACCACAATTGGAGAGCCGCTATTTTAAAGTAGCTGCTGGCACAACTACAAACAGGAAGTTGACACTAAAAGGTTAGCTGTGCCGAAAATGCCTTTGCTAGTGACAGACTACTCATGGACACAGACAGATTCGACGGTTTACATAACTGTGCCTTTAAAAACAGCGAAAGTTGGGAAAGTGGACATCCTGTCTACAGACGAATATCTCAAGGTAAAGTTATCAAGAACAATAAACGTTGTGGTCCCTTTTTTTTTTTTTTTTTTTTACTGTATGTTGGTGTCACACTCCACTTTATGTGACTTTGTCGACAATCATACACGTAGAAATGCATGACTAAAGAACATAAAAACGATTTAATTCAACAACATAACAAAGATAACGCTAGCTTTATGCTCATTAGGCTATAGCACACAGAATAGAAGAACATTTAAATACACATTTACATTTTTACAACTGACCTACACTTGTTGTTGTATTTTATATCGTGTAAGTTAGATCAATGACATAGTTAACTAGGTCTCAACAAACTTAGCGTTAAGTGCAAGATTTCTGAAAGGGTGTTTCTCTCCATACAGTATCTATGTAATTTTTCACTTCAGTTTTTCACTTTTTTTTCTGCACAGGTGCATTACCCACCATATCTGTTTGAAGCCTTCCTGTTTGAACCTGTTGATGATGCCAGAAGCACAGCAAAGGTTGGAAATGGACGTGTAGTAATCAGTTTGCCAAAGAGGACCAACAAAGTGTGGGAGCATCTGATGATAACTACACGTAAGAGCATATAGCTAACATTGTAGTCATTTTTACTAAACTGTTCACTATGCCATTAATCTCCTTTTTTTTCCTCCATGGCAATGTAATGATGAATGAATTACTGACTAATTCCATATTTTCTGATGACTTAACTAATACTAGTTGGTGGAGATGCAGGGCTTAGCCCTGAAATCTTTGAATGAGTCTGGGGTCATGCTTCGATCAATAAGTACTGTAATATCAATAAGTTCTATATAAATAAACATTCTTATTATTATTGTTATTACTTCAAACACACAGTAACAGTCAAAAAACAGCTTTTGCCTCCTTTAAGACATACAAAACAAATTAAAACATCGCTATAATTGAAACAATGTAAGAGATATTCATCCTAGCCTCATAATCTGACTGAATTTAATTTCACTTCATTGATTTAAGGTGGCATACCTTATGTAACAATATATTTAATAACAAAAACCTACATAATTAAAAGAGCCGCAAAGGCACACATTACAAAAAGTAAAATTAGCAACTGGCACATTTCATGGCAAGCAAAGTGCTCTATCCAGTTTTAAACAATTGTTCCAGCCGCTGTGTTTGAAATAAGAGCTAATTAATCAACTTTTATTATCAGCTGCCACTGAATTAACAAACCGGGTGAGTTATGTATTAAGGCACACCTGTGGTGCTCTGTCATCCGTTGGCACTCATGGTCTGGCATCCCGGGGCAGGCAGTCTGCTGGTTGGATTCTGGCTGAACAGAACTGTGCCATGGCTGGAGGAGACTTCATTTCAGTATCATCATCATCTTTACCAGGGACAAGGCAGCATCTTTTACGTCGTTCAGCTTTCTGAGACATTAAATTTCACTCACTAGTAAATATTACTCCTGGAACAGTGATGCTGGCCTTAGACTGAAGAATTGCTGTCATGTCAGGTATAAGTAGTGGACATTTGAAGTACATCACAGAGGTGACTGTCAGTCACCTTGGACGTCAGTCTGATGATGGGATGGTGATTAATAGTTTTTGCCACAATACTCATCACATCACCCAGCTGGGCGGCTCTGGCAAAGAGTGCTTCCTGATGTACAGTATAATACAATGCAATTTCACAGCCTCTCCTCCAGACTCCCTAACTTTACTGAACACCAGGGGTGCTTATCTTTACGCTAACTCATGCTTCCTCGCGTCCTCTCTCCTCCCGTGACCCGGAAATCTTTCCACCTTCGCCATCATGGAGGATCTTCCAATCCCTTAAGTGCACCCGGAGGAGATGAGGAGTGAAGTCTTTTACCAAGTGGCGTGACGTATAGCCTAAATGCCGCACCTCCACATATGTACAGATGATATAATAGAACAGTTACATGGTAAGATGCAATACAATGCGCCATCACCTTGTGTGAGATAAATCTAACACTTTAGAATGTATCGGATAATTTAATTGCAAAGTGTTGCGGCATCACACAAAGCAGCAGTTTGTTTTTGTTCGTTTTTATTTTACAAAACAATCGATATATACACATTCTTACAAAGCTATGTGGTTTATTATTATTCAGATAACAATAATGCAAATAAATAAATATCCTAAGTAATCATAACAGATAACACTGATCCGTACATAAATTAGAAGATTTAAAAGGAATATTAAATGATTTTTTAAAATCAACACCAGTAATAATACTACTAATAATCAGCTATGTTAAACAATTTAGCCTACATATCAAAATGAATAAAGGCCTCTTGTATATGTAAGACTTTTATAGACCTGTAAGACAGGTATTTGCATTGTGCCTCCCTCTTTCCCACCCCCCTCCCCCAAAACCCCCCACTCTCTCTCTCTCTCTCTGTCTTTCTCAGCGGCGGATGGCTGCCCACCATTGAGTCTGGTTCTGTCCAAGGTTTCTGCCTCTTAAAGGAAGTTTTTTCTTGCCACTGTCACCAAATGCTTGCTCATGGTGGGATTTGTTGGGTCTCTGTAATTAATATTATAAAGAGTACGGTCTAGACCTGCTCTATAGGAAAAGTGCAATGCGATAACCTCTGTTATGAATTGGCGCTATATATATCAAATTTAATTGAATTGAATTGAGAAGGGAACAGTGGTAATAATTTTTAATGTTTGCTTGACTTGACTAAAAGTATCCAACCTTTACATACAATTAATTTACCATTATAAGTCAATGTGTTTCAGATGATAAAGAAAAGAAAAAGGAGGTCAGAGAAAGGTCTCTGTTGAAATACCAAGAAAAGCTTTCCTCCGAGTCCAGATCCAAGGCAGAGAAACAGCATGCAGAGAAACAATATGCACTGGAGACAATGATGAAGGTAACACACTCAGTGACACCGCACTCATAAATCACATGAAGTGTCCAATATTACCATTGGAAATCTGCTGTGAAATCTAGAAGGACTTATGGTATGTTTTACTTGATTTGAGCTTGAAAAGGAGGAAAGAGACAGTATCCAGAAAATGAAGGACACTGAGCGAGAGAAAACTACAGCAGAGCTGGCAGCATGGCAACTGAGACAGACACAAAAAGCAGAGGAAGAAGCCCAACTAAAACTCCAAAGTCAGAGATACAATCAAAACAAACTGAAAGCCATGACAGAGAAGCAGGAAAATGGATGTTCAGATGGAGGAAAGGTCAAACTGTGTAAGTAATTTGCTGTTTGATCAAATTTGCTCCTACACTACTTGGTTTTGGTATGTTAATGAACACATTCCTGTGTTTAGATCAAAGAGGCAACAGTGATGCAAAGAGCAAGGAAAAACAAGCGGACGTGCCTGCTCCGAGACTTGTTGGAAACATTCAAGTCACATTTACCCCACGAGTTTTCCCAACAGCCCTCAGAGAATCAAGAGTGCCAGAGGAGGAAGAGGTAAGAGTTGCCAATCTCTTTTTCTGCCATCTGCAGGGTTGTCCCTTGTTGTTTTACAGCAGTGAGCGTAATGTGGAAAGACTCCTTAGGAGGAATCGTCAAAAGAAAACACAGGCAGAAAAATCACTCACAGTTGACTTGTGGATTCTAAAAAGATCAGCATCACCCACTGGGACCCATCCCAAGAGAATGAAAGACCCGAGTGTAAAATTGGTTGAACAGCAAAAATCTTCTTACTTTGATGCTTGAGCATACTGTTCAGCTTTTTTCCCCACTTTTTTTTAAAAGTAATACTGTTGTGTAAACACATTTTACTGTGAGTAACCAGTAACCACCTCTAGTGTGAAATAATCTTCAAGTACACCACTGCAAGTTTAGAGTAGGCATTTTGGCATGTCATATTGGGAAAAGCACAGGTGGCTGAATTCCATTTAGCTGCTTAAGTTTCATGGTCTTGGTGTTGTGCCTCCTGGCTCACTGTCACATCATTATAGTTTGCTGGAACACTACTAGATCATCTTGCTGGCCAAACAAGAGAGGTCAATCAGAGGTAGGATTCTTATTGCCTGAGTTCAAGGATAAGGGCTGAAACTGGAGCACAAGGGAAAAAAACAATACATCTGAGTGCAAGCACACAGTTTGAGCAGAAGCAGAGCAAATCTAAGGGGCTATTTGAGTGTGAGGGCAGGGTTTTGAGGGAAAGCATTACAAAATCAGAATGTGAAATCAGTGAGTTATGCTCTCAAATTGAAAGACCACGCTCTTGAAAAAAGCCAATATAAGATTGCATTTTTATATTTTAACCAACAAGTGGCTTAAAAAACAAGCTGAAGCCAGGCGTGCAGTAAATGCAGTAGATGTTGAAGAGCTGAAGGACCTGAAGGAGGAGAGGAACCCTGACTGGTTAAAGGACAGAGGAGAGTAAGTTAAATCTGCTCTCAAAACTTTTAAACAGTACTTATTTTTTCTGAACCATGGAATCACTGAAATTGACTCTTTCCTTCAGCAAATGTTTTGCGACTGGGGACTACCTGGGTGCAGTGAACGCCTACAACCTGGCTATCAGGCTCAACAGAAAGATCCCAGCTCTCTATTCAAACAGGGCTGCATGTCATCTAAAGTTGAGAAATCTTCACAAAGCAATTGAAGATTCCTCTCAGGTCTGTACTGTTTGCGTGTTTTACATTTTCTGTGTTCATTTGCACTCCACTGCACATTGCACATTGAATTCAAACTTCACTGAGCATGTTGGGGTCTTGCAACTTGCAAATAGCAGCAAGAGATAAGTTGCTTTATAATACCTGGAAATTCTGTACAATGAGAGAGACAAAAGAAGTCATGTCTGCTCACTGCTGTGTAGGACAGTGTTGTAATTCTGCTCTGCTGAAATAAAAATTCTACTGCAGCCCCAATACAGTGTAGGTTATATATAGGCTGGAATATAGGACGGTGTAGTCCCTCATTCGTCCAGGAGTGTTCTATCGTAGAAAAGGTTTCAGTCGTAGTCATCTGGACACTGTTTTCAGAATCAAGACGTTTCGGCTCCCATCCGGAAGTCATTCTCAATTGTGAAAAAATTGGACGGGAACTGGAAATTTAAGCTACTCTGAGTTACATAAGCCCTGCCCTCAGGGAGGAATCTGCCTGAGTATCTGTTGATTAGCTAGTTTCACCTGAAACTGACCTAATAGTTTCCAAGATGGCCCAGTAATCAGTAATCAGGCCTATTGTTTTCTGGCTGCATCTACTTCATCACTGTTAAGTGCCTGATTAGTATGTGATAATAATTACATTTTAAAATGAAACTTAGAGGAGTTTAAAACTACATTTTGAGAACTGGGATTTGACATACCTCACCTCTTCTCACCTGAAAGCACCATGGATTTCCTTTTTCCAACATAGGACCAGTCAGTCTCTCTGTTTCAGACTAGTTAATCCTGCAATGTGCACAATATGAATAAAGCGCCATTAAACAAAGAGACCAAAAGTCACTCTGAATACACAAACATTTACTCACAGTACCATGTTGAATATCACTTTAACAGTTTGATTTAGTTTCTACTGTATATCCTTTGGCATGAGATCTGTATACTTCACTTTGTGAATTAGGCTGATAGTAAAGCTGTATTAAGCTCTTATAGCATTTATTTAAAGTAGGAATAAATATCTACCCACATGTTTCTCTGCAGGCACTTGATCTGTTGACTCCACCAGTTGCTGCCAATGCAGCTGCCAGAGCCAGAGCCAGTGTCCGCCGAGGATCTGCTTTCTGCCAGCTACAGCTCTATGCAGAAGGTTTGAACAGTTAGTCTTTTTGATTTGGTACACTGTTACTATACACGATTTTATATTTTGTTTTTAATGATACACTCACAATGATAAAGCGCTAAACATAAACATTTTGCCTTGTGTTTAAAGACATGACTAATGGTAGAGTAACAGTACATCACTGTAGTATGGAGGACAGGAACTGGAACAAAAATAAATAAATGACTCAATACAAAAATGAATATGCCATCAAATGCACCAAAAATAATATTAAAATGAATTTAATTAAATCATTTATGAAATGTGACACTCATTTATATTTCTGTTTTAATTTGCTTCTGTATTTATTTACCTTTGTATTAATTCCCATATTTATTTACTTTCCCAATTAATTTTCCATTGTATTTACTAATTTGTTCATTTAATATTTAAAAGTCCATAAAATATGATCCAGATCAGAGTCCTGGTCGGAGCCAGCCGTAAATCTCCTCGGTATGATGATTGTGAGCCAACTGTCTCTCAGTGGCCAGAAGCCACTGTTGTGGCAGCAAGGCATGTATAGTCAAATTATTATTATTATTATTATCAACCAATAGGTGAAAAGTTAAGCTCATAACACACAGCCTCCCTCATTTGCATAATGAAGCAGAAATGCATACAGAAATGTAAAATGCATAAATAAATAAGGAAATAAATGGGGGGAAAATGCAAAGGGAAAATAATACATACATAAATGCATAAATAAATACATAAAAAAATAAAATAAAGGAATAAATAAATGAATGAAGAAGTAAATGGATGTATAAATAAATAAATAATTGAATACAAATAAATGAATGAATAAATAAATAAACAATACATTAAATGGTAAAGTAATTAAACCTGGGAATCAATACAAATGTAAATAAATACAGAAGCAAATTAAAACAGAAATATCAATTTGTGTCACATTTTATAAATTATTTAATGCTAAATCCTAAATCAATTTTAATATTATTTTAGGTGCATTTAATAGCATATTAATTTATTTATTGAGTCATTTATTTATTTATTTTGGCAGTTCCTGTCCTCCATACAGTAGCATGTTTTTCAGAATGATGACTGAATGCCTGAACAGGTATCAGCTGTCAGCTGATCTACCTGTGACATGTTTTCTCAGGGCTACAAGACTACCAAGCTGCTCTAAAGATCCTCCCTGACAATGAAGTGCTGCAGGCAGACATGCAGAGAATAAGAGACATTATTCAAGGCACTGCAGCTAACCCAGAGCCACAGTGAGACACATAAAATGTACTGTATATATTATGTATGACTGTTTATTGTTTGTGTTATCTGTCTGTCTAAATACTAAATCCAATCCCTGCTGTCTTATTGGAAGCTGGAAAAGGTATGTCAGCTACATCCCTGAAAAAATATGAAACAGTGTCATGGTGTATTTTACTGAGGCGTGGGAGACACTCTATCGGTATGGGAAGAGCACCCTCGTGTGGTTAAACGTTGCACCTCCTAAAATGAAATGCAAATAATGGATGTTGATATCACCATGTAAATTAATGGAATTTATTATTTTCAAAATGAATTCTTACATAACAACCTTTTCAACATCAGTATGTATGTTTACACTACCTCACAGTTAATAAAATAAAAGCACTCAACTTCAGTATTTTAAAATGTCTGGTCACAGTAGTGCTAACACTACTAACTTAGTACATACTTAGAAAGACTACTACAACCTTTTGCAGGTGTATTTTCTGTCATTTATCATATCAAATATCATAAGAGGTGGTAATTTAATACATTTTTACTTTTATGTCATTTTAAAACCAGAGTTTTTGAATTGTAGTTTCAGTGAAAGGGGTCTGGTCAGCAAAAAATAAATACTGAAAATAAAAACTCTTCTATTTGCAATTCTGTTAGTATGATCATACTGTTTTTAGTGATTTCGTATGAAAGACATGGTTCATAGAGTTGGCTTATTTAAAAGGTTGCCTGACATTGTCCAGAATATCTGTCATGCTTTGAAGCACAAATAAACACACACCTCAGTGTTGGCAGAGTTGGCTCAATCTTTTTTATTTTTTATTTTAGGCTTATAATTCAAATTGTGGCATTGTCATTTTGAGCACAGTTGACAAATTTTAACAACACAACGTTAGTTTGGAAACAGTTTAATTAAATGTAGATTTTTAGAAAGAATATATATTGAATTTCAATAAGCATTTGCAACTTCAATGTTAAAAAGTTTGGTGCAAACCAAAAATTAATTTGAGTCTGATTTTACAGCTTGGTCAGCTTACTGCTAAAAACTCAACATAAAATCACACTCAATCAATGAATAGTTCAATGTGTCCTCATACATCGGTTCGTATGATATCTTACGAAAAGTTTTGCACAATTTTTCGTGCATAGTCCTCCGAATGTCCAGCAACAGGCGTACCAGACCTTTGTCATCAAGGTAACAATAAACACTGGTTAGGTTTAGGAAAAGAGCTTGCTCTCTCTCTAAACCTCTCCCCCTCTCTTTCTCTCTCAAAACACAGCAGCGGCGGATGGCTGCCCACCATTGAGTCCGGTTCTGCTCGAGGTTTCTGCCTCTTAAAAGGAAGTTTTTTCTTGCCACTGTCGCCAAATGCTTGCTCATGGTGGGATTTGTTGGGTCTCTGTAAATAATATTATAAAGAGTACGGTCTAGACCTGCTCTATAGGCAAAGTGCAATGCGATAACTTCTGTTATGAAGTGGCGCTATATAAATAATATTGAACTGAATTGAATCATGGTTTGGGTTATAATAAGTAAGTCACAGTAAGCCACGTGACGTAATTCTTGTGACTTAACTTACGTTGGCTACACGTACTTAAAATAAGTCAACGTTGACTTTTGGTTTCACACAGGACACTAACCCCTGTCTCCTGGGTGAAAGTCATGTGTTTGACCCAGCCATCCACCTCATCCACCTCATCCACCTCCCTATGCTGATTTCAGAGCTAAGAACCTAGACTGCCCCTTCTGTCCTGTCATCCACTGTTGGTCATTGTGAATGTCTTGAATGAACCTGGCGGAGGGTAAAGTGTCTTGTTCAAGCAGTGGTGGAAAGTAAACCAGTAATTCAAGTACTCAACTTAAGTACAAATTTGAGGCTCTATATTTTTTCTGCTACTTTACACTACTACTACAGTATATGTTAGAGGGAAAGTTGAACTTTGTACTTCTCTGCTTTTATGTAACAGCTAAAGTAGTAAGTAGTTATTTATCAGATTAAGATTTAACATAAAAAACATATAATAAAATACAATACATTGTTCCCAACCTTTTTGGCTTTGAACCCTTACAAAAAAGCTGTGTAGTTTGTAGCAGCAATTGGGGCACCTAGTCATGTTTCAGATGTCTATGAGTTGTTAGCAGTTCGACCATCTGATTTCCTATCTCAGATGGTTTCATTTAAATAATCAAAAGGCCAAAGTCAAATTAGGCAATGTTTTATTAACAAGCTAATAGGAAAGTCCAAAAAATGTATATACATTTGTGTAGCAGAACTTTGTTTTTTGTGACCCTTTGGAGGGGGCCGACCATAGGTTGGGAATTACCGGACTAAACTATCTAACTGTATATGAAGTAGTTTAAATATTGCTGATAATACTTTTTACAGTATGTATACAATAATGTATTAGTACTTTCACTTAAGTAAAGGATCTGAATAGTTCTTACACCAAGGGCACAGGGCACAGTGTTTGTTGCTGAGATTGTTCACATCAGACTGACCACTCACTACCCATCCTCACTCCACCCTGCTGACTCCACAGTATTTTATGACGCTGATTTCAGATTGAAGGGATCTGGAAATGCTGTTCCTTGTAAACACCAACTTTCTGTGAAGTCCTTTTTTGCTGTGAATCTGAAGTGCCAATTCAGGTCAAGTGATCAGACCACACAGTGGGTCAAGACCCAGTGCTGGTTCATGGAAAGGCTAGTATGAGTCCACAGATGATTCTGGAAAAAGTGATTATATTTTATTTATTAGCTGCTGGTTCTAACATGAGCCTTCTCGAATTCCTTTAACGTGACATAACACCAACTAATAACTCAGTACAGGTTAGTGGTCTACAAAAAAAGAGTATACCAGCCACTACCATTGTCAGCCCACTGATCTAAGCAGATCAGAGCTTCAATCCTGTGAGTGTGACTGTGAAGTAGCACTTAGAGATCTCGACCACACACCCTGCCCTCTCTCAACGGACACAACTGAAATCTGTAAACACCCCGCAAAGCCGCTTTTCTAATTTTTTTCTTCGACCAATTTTCTGTTTTTTCTAATCTCCTAATCAAATGTGCCAAAAGCTTCCCAAAGAATTACAAATGGTTGAAATTCAGCATCAAAAGAATGGCATCATTAAGAGGCTTTGATTTGTAATGGAGCTGCATTGTGGCAGGGCAGTTTGAGTGAATGATTGTCAGTGAATTACTTAAGCATTTGAAAAGATATACAATTCCAGCATGCATAGACGAGCAAGAGAGCTGAAGTGTTATTACAAAAGATTAATGCAAGTGCTTGGAATGGAGCAAATTGAGACGCACACACACGGTCCTGCTAGGAATTCACTGAACAACTTAGCTGCGGTACAAAAGGTAGAAACTTTGGGTTACATTTTATTCTGATAGGTATCTAGAACTGGAGACAAACCACAATTACACTCAGAGACACAATACCAAAGCATTTTGTTTATATATTTTTATATCATATTCACAAATTTGTGTTTCTGCATGTTTTACCCCATTACTGTCATACATTTTCCACAGAATGCTGTAGGTGTTTTAGGTTTTTACGACCAAAGCTGTTGTTTTCTGTGCACTAGTGTCAAAATAAGTATCCCAATACTAATACTAGAAAATGCATTTCTTGCTGAAAATGTGTGTGAATGCTGAAATACATTTCAAAGCAAAGCATTGCTGGAAATGCAGAAATGTGAAATGATTTGCTTGAAAAATCTTGATGCCCTGTACCCTACCCTGTAGTAGTAGTAGTAATAAAGGCTTAATAGTAGAAGTAGTAGTAGTGAGGGTGATTATTTTATCGCCCCAAGCGAGCCACTGCTAATAGGTCAGGACCTTCTTTTATACAGTCTATGGTCAGGACCTCTACAGGCACTATTATAACTACATGACAATGGCGAGTGCGATCACTAACTTACTCCTCCAAGACCCAACCCTAACTCGATAAAATCTCTCCTCCAAGAGGAGTTTGAGAGGAGAACTTTGTCGGAGAAACTACAGGTGAAAGAGCTGGGCCCAGATCAACCCGACCTCGCAATCAGAGGAAAGTGAAAAAGGGAAGCAGTGTGTGCAAGGCTTCTCTCGTAGCTGGTAACGTTACACCAGAAAGGCCTGGCTAGCTGGATGCAGTGATGATAATGCCTAATTTTGCTTTCTGTGCTTGCTTTTTAAAACAACAGGGACAGATCCAGCATGTACAGTTATGGGAGTGAGGGATATGAAGCACCCGTCTGAGAAAGTAAGGAAACATGAGAACACCAGGTCACACATGGGTAATTCTGTCAAGCTAACATTAGCCACATTAGGCTGAGTGAACATCGCTACGCAGCTGGACCACGGCCACAGGATTGCGGTGAGGAAACACAATGAGGGGGTGGATAAAAACAGGCAAATTTTATCCAAAATAATCAATTGTGTGAAGTTTTGTGGGGCTTGCTTGTGCTAAGCTACATCGACACCAACAGTAGCATCCAACAGCGGTTTTTCGAGTTCAAACCATCGCTACATCTCTTCAAATGGACAATGAATAACCAGGTATCAAGCAGATGTACTCAAACTTTGACTGGTAGTGTACATTTGTTCATGTTCAGCCCCAGTGTGTGTTTTTGTGCTATGTGCATCTTTGACATTTTAAAACAAATCTCAAATTATTCCATGTGGTAGAGGTCAATTGATATTTACAAGATTGTTTACGTTATTTTGGGTATTTCCTTCTGTTAACCTTGTTTGTATTTGTTATCAGGGACCCCACACTTTATTTTTGAGTATAATTCAATTTTATTCACTTGTGAGAGTTTGGAGTAGAAGTTGGCTGGAGTTTACTATCTCTAAACCTCAGAGCACTTGACTCCCATGCTTATGTCCATTCAAGTGTCTACAAGGTCCATAGGGGCATCTCAAGAAAATTTCTATCAAACATTTTCTATTACATATTTTATATTATACTGAATTCACCTGTGTGGGTGACCAAAATACGATGTCTTGATGCGTATGTCAAGGCGTTACTTACTGCTATGTTGGAATAAAATAATTGTTAAATATTTAACTGCAAATTAGTAATTCCTTTTTGATACATTCACTTTTTTGCATCAAATCATATGTTTGCTGAAACTGATTGGATGTGGCACAGCCCTACCTAGAAAATTTCCCACCAGCCGCCATTGCTGTAGTAGTAGTAGCAAAGGCTGTAGTAGTAGTAGAAGTAGTAGTAAATGCTGTAACAATGCTAGCTATCAAAATGCCCATTTAGCCCATGAAAGTCCAAAGTCTTGTGACCGGTTTAATCTTTTCATCATTTTTGTAGGTTAAAGTATGGTGAAGTGATGTGGGTTTGAGCTATGTTCACGCTGATTTCCCATTGTTGTGAATGTGGAAATTTATTGCAGTTTTTTGGGGGATTTTTGCAACGATTAGGCAAATCACTAAGAAAAGTCATGGCACACCATTCCAGATCAAGCCACACGTTTTGATGTATTTTTTGCGCATGTGTTGGCAACGGTGCGAGATGAGTAGTGGGACAAAACTCCACATGGAAGAAGAAGAAGAAGTACCTGATGTGCCTGATGTTTGGTGCGTATCCCAATACTAATACTAGAAAATGCATTTCCTGCTGAAAATGTGTGTGAATGCTGACAGCTGAAATGCATTTCAAAGCAAAGCATTGCTGAAAATGCAGAAATGTGAAATGATTTGCTTGAAAAATCTTGATGCCCAAATGCATTGCACTGCAGAACAGTTGAGAGTTGAACCACTGACCCTGCAGTTCTCACAAGGTGTGTGGACATGTGCTATATGATCTAACCACTCTTCCACTGCACAGCATAGTAGGCTTGTAAAGGCTGTAGTAGTAGTAGTAAAGGCTGTTGTAGTAGTAGTAGTACTAGTAAAAGCTTTAGTATTAGTAGTAGTAGTAATAGTAGTAGTAGTAAAGGCTGCAGTAGTAGTGAATTAAACCTGAAACAGCTCAAGGTTTGAATTTATTAACAGTTAAAAAAGACAGAGGTCTCAACTGGCAAAAATCTGTTCAAACCCACTATGATGCTTTACAGGGAGAAAAGCCCCTACTAATTTCAAACCGCCCCGATTACAATCCACCGTACAGCCTGGCATGCCAGAGGACAATTTTGGGTCACCTGGAGGGTCCACCATTCATGAGGAATTAAAGATGCAAGTTCCAGGGAAAGAGTTCTGTTTAACTTCAGTTTCCAACATTTGGGAGACTGAATGATACACCTGACCCACTCCAATATCTGGAAAGGTGTGAGGATGTCCTGGATGTCCTGCAAGAGATTGGTGGGATGTGGTCCACAATAAAATCCATACTTGGAGGGAATTCCATGACCAGTTCCATGCTGCCTTTCTGTCAGAGGACTACGAAGGTGAACTGGCAGAGAGAGAGAGGGTGTGCAATAGAGTTCAGGGAGAGGGTGAAAGCGTCAGAGACTTTGTCTGCATGTACCAGTTACCATGCAAGCGCTGAAAACCAAATATTGAAGAAGAGTAAATAAAGTTGATTTTGACAAACATGAACCCCCGACTGGCCAGTCAGCTGAGAAGTAGCAGAGTTACCTCTGTTGAGGGACTTGTGCTCCGTGGTCAGCAACTGGAGAAGGACCGGGAGAACCAGCTGCAGTATGAACAGAGAAAGAATTTACTAAGGAAAACATCTAAGCATGTTGCCTCTGAATCTACTACTCTGTCTCCTAACAGAGAAAACCATGTCTGACCAAGCCAACCTAGCCATAACCGATCCCCCCAGGTGTACTGTTGGCACTGCAAGGGAAGTCATGCACCAGCTTCCTGTCCACAGTGGAACTCTAACAGAGCTTCTTCTTCTAGACCCTCACATCAGCAAGCTGCCAAAACTTCCAATATCCAAGATGGTTACGCTACATTTGTTTTCCCTCACTCACTCAAGTTACCTGGGAGCAACCCCCTCTGTAAACTCCTCTTCATTACCACTTGAAGGCCTGCTTCCCTGCCAGTGGATGGTACCACTGAACAATGGTCCATGGAAGGAAACCGTCATCCTTGACATAGGTTCGTCTTACGCTCTGATAAATGAAAATGTGTGGACAGGAATGAAAGGACTGCACTGCAGATGCAAATGCAGAAGTGTCAAAAGAATCGCCTGAAAGATTTGAAATCTGCATTGCACTGCTTAACAACCTGGAAGCTGAACTACATTAACTAAAGAGGCTAAGAGCAGAAATATGTTGCTAAACCACCTGGAAGCTAATATGTAAAACTGTCAAAGCTAGAAGTTGAAATGAGTTACCTGAAAAGGCTGAAAGTTTACATGCACTGAACTGCACTGCTGAAAAACCTGGAAGTTGAAATGTAAAACAGGCAGAGTTGGAAGCTGACCTGCATTATGCAGCTTAATACATTGCTATAAAAGCTCAAAGCTTAGCTGTAATCGTAAAGCCTGTAATAATTAATAATGATCATTAGTTAATAGTAATGGTTATCGTCACTCTGGGCTTTTTTTCTGTAATTTATCTTTTGTCTTGAGTTTTTGGGAAGTCTTTGTATAAGCTTTTAGCTTCCTACTTGAACCAGCCAGCAGCAGCAGGAGGTCCATTAACAAAACAATAGATGTGACCTCATGGCCGATCGTGGGGGATGTGCGAAATTTCCATTCAACTATCCAACCTAACCCATAACCCACTTGTGGAAAAGGGGAGAGATGGCTTTTAATAGTAGGGGCGACTGTGGCTTAGTGGTAGATTGGTCATCGTGAAAATTGTGGAACTGACAGCAAGTTTAAGATACATACAATGGCAAAAACTGTTGGCCCGATCTGAGAAGACCAGCACACCAATCCCGATTGATGTATTTTTTGCGTATTTGCTGGCCACATTAGGGACTAGTAGCAGGACAAAAATTAACACAGAAGATGAAGAATAAGAATAAGAACTAGAAAAATTCGGAAGAAATTTTGCGTGTGCCTGAAGCATACCCCGACGCCACACGTACCCCGATGCTGACATCTGTGCGACTTGCCTTAAAGCCTGCGCCAAGCCGCCTTGAAGGTGCCGTTTGACGCGTGCTGATGAAGAGAGACTGAAAAGTACAGTCCAAATTATGCACATAAAAAAAAGACAAACTACTTTTATTTCATGTGAACATGACATAACGTTACAACCACAGATGGTCTTCCTCAGGTAAAAGGTAGTGTATTTAATAGGCAATTAATGATGAGATGTCGCAGCATTTTCTCCTATTTAGTCTAAATGAGGTATTGATATGAGCCATTTTCAGAAGGATAAGAGACTGATTTGGCCATTTCTCTAATCTTATTGTCTTCATGGGATTGGAGAGACCTGGATGTGGAGGGCTCACACCTGATCTATGGCTGTCTGTATGGGAACTGGGACTTGGGACACCTATACTGAAATGATCAAAGTTTAAGGACACTGTAAAATGTTGACACTCCTTATATTTACTTTGACATAACAGACACGGTCTATTATGCACATGCACACAATTAGCTGATTTATTTACCATTTATCATAATATAATATAGGAGAAAACAAACAAATAATATACCACCAAAACAGACGTGATGTCGTCACAGCTGTGCGCCGAGATTTCATGTGCTGTATTACGCGTCTCGTCCAATAGGAGTCCGGTGTTTAGATTCAACTAAAATCTCGCATTGGCTTCCACCGGGATCTCGCGTCAGTTTTACACCTAGGTATGAGGGCTGTGAGCGGCTGTAGGGACATGTAGGGACTTCGTTTCTCATTCGAGCCTCTTACTGAAGGCTTCAGCTTTTCCAGGTAGGCCTGTCTTTGTCTCTCACACGTGGTGAGGCAAGGTGAGGCCCAACATCTATATGAAAAGTGTCCTGAAATAACCTCTGTTATGATTTGGCGCTATATAAATAAAATTGAATTGAATTGTATTAGGTAGGTTGAATTTTTCTTGCAGCTTGTCAAAGGTCATGAAGAGACCCCAAAAAAAGAGATGTGATAGTGTGTGGCCTAAGCTTGTCCTCTATTAACATTATAATGCTGCATTCAGTATCTGAGAGCGCCGGCAATTCTAACAGTTCTTTACTAGACTTAGTCTCCTGTCACTGTCACTCCTGTCGGTGGTTTCAAGTGGCAGAGTTTTCGGCTTTGGTGTGCTGCATAGATTTTCCATTGGCGGAGAATCCACATTGTGGTTGCCTTGAATGTGCAGAACTTATCCAAAAAAGGAGTTATTGCCATTGATTGTCGGCTGCGTCTGACAGTGAATCCAGTTTGATTCAGACATGTTCATTTAAATTGCCCATTGGTTACTCCCTTAAGTTGTGGAATTTTTAGGTAGAATTTTAGAAGTTTGTTTGGGGAGTTTTGCTCCCTTGCCTGGGATCTGCGCGCTAGTGTGAGGTCATCATGTGACTGAGTGTGCACTCTGTGCCAAATGTGTCTACTATTCTTTGTATCTCACCATATGTGATGTCTATATTAAAAGTTCAAATACAGCCTATAATGGTAAATGGACTGTACTTGCATAGCGCCTTTCTAGTCTTTCCAACTACTCAAAGCGCTTCACACTACATATCAAATTCACACACTGATGGCAGATGCTAATCAGTCCACAGAACACTCACACACCGAAGACACGGCCCTTGGGAGCAATATGGGGTTCAGTGTCTTGCCCAAGGACACTTCCACATGTGGGCTGGGGGAAGCCAGGATCTGGGAACCGCCGACCTTCCAATTGGTGGACAACCTGCTCTACCATTAAGCCACAGCCGCCCCATAATGAATATCAAATTTGGGATATGTAGTCTTTTTTATGTGTTTGTCATAGTATAGATAATACTATTAGTTCCCTATTAGTCATTATATTGACCCAAGTGTTACACGGGGGCTCTGTCAAAATGTGTATGTGTGTCTCTTTATGTGTATGTGTGTGTCTTTGTGTGTGTATGTGTGCGTGCAAGGCTGATTCCCTCCTATTGTTGTGTGAGTTCTGTTTGATTGGCAGGTGGTCGGCCCTCCTGGCTGGGTGCTGGAGCTGACTGACCAGTACCATATGGAGGCCTTTATCCCTACACACTGAGCAGGACACACACTGCTGCTTCTGGACACCACACTGGACCCATTTAACACACTTGGACAAAGGAAGTGGACCCCCATCTTTACATGTTCCTGCACCAAAGAACAGCTTTTGCTGCAGAATTTAACCAGCTCCTGGCGTCCAAAGTTAGGGCCAACTGGCCTCTACATGACATTGTGGTTATATTTGTTCTTTTGAAAGTAATGCTCATTTATAAAGAAAAAGATGATTGAATTTGAAGACATTTCTCCCCATTAATATACCTGACGGACATTTTCCTGATCCAACAACATACATATCTTCAGTTGAGATGATTCATTTAATTTCATTGTGTCCACTGCAGTGTCTCTGGTCTAGGATGTGGTTAGCCTAGTTTCACAACAGAATAGTAACATATGTTCTCATTATATAAAATAGAGGTCTCTTTATTTCATTTGAGGTGTTTTCTCTCTTTTTTGGGGGGGAAGGGTTAGATAAGGTAAGTGTAGTTATTTTTACCTTCCATCTTTTAACCTCCATGACATACTATGGCCTCTTAAAGTGGCTAATATGTTGGCAAACTATTGCCTGTTTACTTATCCAGCTGATACAGAGCAACATTGTCATTCATTTCTTGTCGAGTCGTGTTTATGTCCACCTGATAATGTATAATGATGTAATTCCAGTATTCACTCTCCTTTTAGCTCTGGTTTGGCATCCACCAACTTCTGTGAAAAAATATCTGACTCTTTAAATGCTCCGAAAGGTTCCACTGTGTTCACCAGCTTGTCACCAACCTTGTCTGCTGTTTGTTTCTGGACAAGTAGTGTACAGTGCAGCTTTAACTATGTATTTTCATGCAATCCATAGATCTAAGTTGAGTTATCTGTAATAATGGATACAACTCTTGTATAATTTCTGATTACATCATTCCATATCCACATTTCATTCCACTTATTATATAACATTTTAGTGTATTAGATAGGGTTGTTACGGTACACACAAGTCACGGTTTGGTACGTACCTCGGTTTTGAAGTCCCGGTTCAATATGTTTTCGGTACAGTGGGGGGAAAAGAAACACAAAACATAAAATTGCTTCCTTTTTTTATTAAACAGTGGTTTACTGAACAAACTATGGCTCTTTCATTCGTAAATAATTTTAAAAAAGTCTGTCAATACTGCTGCAACCGGATGCAACCTACTAAAAATTATTTAAAAGTAAATAAATATTCTCTCAAATAAATAAAAACTATAAAATAAATTTTCATTAAGGTGCAGCATTTAGAAAATTAACTGTACTTGATCTGTACTGTACTTGTATTCACATTAGCAGCTTTCAGCTTCACATTAGGACTGCAACAGGCCCAGCTTCTAGTGAGATTCAATGTATTGTATGGGGGCAGTGGGGTTCAGAAAAATGAACATGTCCACATCGGCCCAAATAGAGAGAACACCAACTAACCACCAATTAAAGAGTAGCCGCAGTCGAAATGAGCAACAACATTATTCCAGCACTTCACAGTTCACACTCTGCCTCAAAAAACACATTTGAACCCATGAAGACCTCTAACCTGCACCTGAGTCTGGTTCTGCCTCTTAAAAGGAAGATGAAAGACGAGTCAAAGCCATCGAATTCTTTCTCCTATCCTCCTTCCTTCCCCTCGCTATGTCGAGGCAGATAGGGTGCTGTTACTTTTTGTGTGAATCATTTGACGTCACTAAAATGTAATATGAGGTTATACAATGACCATCACTAGTAAAAGATTTGTATTTAATGTGACAACCAGATAAGGAAAATAGACAATGGAAAATATCTACTGTGAGGAACATAGCTATAGTTCAATTCAGTAATATTATGAGCAACAAAGCGGGTTATATGGTAGGTGGTGGTGGTTGGCAGCCATGTTTCCGGAAGTAACATTTGTATTTATTTTAAGCGAAGCTAGTGGGTATGCAATGTCATTCACCACTTTAGTCCAGACTGAAATATCTTAACAACTATTGAATGGATTACCATTAAATATGGTACAGATATCCATAACCCCCAATGGATGAATTGTGATGAATTGTAATCAATTCAACTCAATTCAGTTTTATTTATATAGCGCCAATTCATAACAGAAGTTATCTCATTGCACTTTTCCTATAGAGCAGGTCTAATCCCAACAAATCCCACCATGAGCAAGCACTTGGCGACAGTGGAAAGAAAAAACTTCCGTTAAGAGGCAGAAACCTCGGGCAGAGAGAGGGAGGGGGAAGCATAATGCAAATTCCACCTTTAAAATAATAATGTAATGGTAGTGGTAATATTAATATTAATAAAGTAATAGTAATAGAAATGATAGGGATAGGAATAATAATGATAATAATAAAAGTAATGACTAAAAATAACAATTGTTGTAGCAGTTGTCGAGCAGGAACGCGGGGGCAGCAAGTGGCCCACAATTACAGATCCAGACTCTGCAGCTCTGGAGGCAGAAATAACTGCTGAAAGCAACAGAAGGCGAGATGAGAGACGATAAAGCACAAAACTATGGTAGAGAGAAAATGTCAAGTAACATGCATTAATGGGATAAAAATACATACAGATGGAGAGGGAGAGGAGGAGAGAGGACCTCAGTACATCATGGGAAGACTCCTGGCAGTCTAGGCATTTAGCAGCATAACTAAAGGATGGTTCAGGACTCACCCAAGCCAGCCCTAACAATAAGCTTTATCAAAGAGGAAAGTCTTAAGCCTACTCTTAAATGTGGAGATGAGAAATATGATCTCTTTTCCTAGTTGTTGTCAGAACACGTGCCGCAACATTCTGGATCAACTGGACAGTCATTTTGAGACAGGATGTGCCTGATTTTTGCATGTTACGTAGATGAAAGAGGGCAGTCCTTGAAGTTTGTTTCATGTGGGAGTTAAAGGATAAATCCTGATCAAAGATAACTCAGAGGTTCCTTACATGTGGTGCTGGAGGCCAGGGCAATGCCATCTAGAGTAACTATATCTTTAGATAATGTGTCTCGGAGATGTTTGGGGCCAAGTACAATAACTTCAGTTTTGTCAGAGTTTAACATCAGAAAATTTTGAAAACAGGTTTTCATGTCCTTAATTCTGATAGCCATACTGTAGTTTATGGAGTGTTTCCTAATAATATTGCTTAAAGGAAGCATATATAAGGTGAATAGAATCGGTCCATGACTAACTTTGGCGTACACGGAGTATTCACCGTTAACATGTACAAACTAAGATCGATGTGATAGGATTAAACCAGCTTAGTGCGGCTCCTTTAATGCCAATTAAATGTTCCCATCTCTGTAATAGGATGTGATGGTCAATGGTGTCGATTGCAGCACTAAGATCTAACAAGACAAGTACAGAGACAACTCCTTTGTCTGATGCAATTAGGTCATTTGTAATTTTCACCAGTGCTGTCTCCGTGCTATGATGCACTCTAAATCCTGACTGAAAATCCTCAAATAAACTATTGTTAGGTAGAAAGTCACACAACTGATTGGCGACTGCTTTCTCAAGGATTTTAAAGAGAAAGGGGAGGTTACATATACTGTAGGTCTATAGTTGGCTAAAACACAATATAGCATTAAATCTACCCTTAAATCTACATAAATTGGATTTACTTGGCGGATTTTAATCTTGAGTTTGTAGTCCCTTCATGCTACACACAGAACATAACAGATCATTAAATTTATATTAGAATAGGGTAATATATGAAATAAAACAAAATATACAGTTATTTATATATATACACATATTACACCCAGTAAATAATTCTGCAGTGCATTTTTTGAATTTGCGTTTGGTGGAATGTAAAACAGAAGATAGAGATAGTAATGACAATATGGTTTTCAACTTCACATAAAAAGCTCGACATTTAGGAAACAGTGTCCGTTCACTTTGCCTGCGTTTGAGCACCAAGCATCATCGATGTAAGCAGAGTCCTCCTCTTTTCATCTTGCCGGAGTCTAGCTCTCTGTCAGCTCGGGACACGGTCCGCCCGTTGAGTGCTTGATCCGGGATGTTGATGCATTCATTTTGCATTACCTTGGTGTGACCATACCATATTTGACGTTTTTAAAAAACACCCAGTGAAAAAAACGCGTGTTTTGTTGAATAACTCCAAAGTCAACAAGGGATTTTTTTTTTTTTTTTGTGAAAAGTTGTGTTAAGATGTTCTGGAGTCATTTATTGGATATTGTCCTGGGCGTCCTGGGTGTTTTAGTACACAGTGTGACAGTATATAAATGTTGGTGCTGTCTTTATTTGGTCAATATCACCTCTGAGAGTAAATAGCAAAGTGTTGTATGTATATCACTGGAAAATAGACAACCTAATATATCAATATACGCAAGACTGCAGTCATTTACTTTTTCAAAAATATGATTGTTATTCCTCACTGCAAACACTAAAAACACGCACACACACCCTGAAGTAGACTTCTAGTCACTCCCAGCGAGCAAGTGTCATCTACTTCCACTATGTTTTTATTCTATTTTATGTACTTTCTTTTAATTTTATTTATTATATTTATACATGGATGTTCTTTTTTGCTTTTATTTATGTAAAGAACACTGAATTGCCCTTGTGTACGAAATGTGCTATATATAAATAAACGTACTATTGCTATGTGTTGGTGTTTGAAATGTTTATTTTTGCATGTACAATGAAAAAGGTCCTATTTGTTTTCAGTGCACTTTTTCTATTACACAAGTCTCCATGGACCTCACTTTTTCTCTTCTTAATGTTTGTTGCCTCTAATGTTGTTAATGAAGAAATTGAAGCTAATTTTGTTGGATATCTATTTACACCTTCTCCTTTCCTTTTCTTCCCTCTCTTTCCCCTCCTCTCAGCCTTCCTCCTATCTTTCCTCTTTCCCCCTCCCTCCTCCCCTCTGCCTTTCCTTAGTGATAATGAACTGCCTGTCTTGCCCCTGTGAATCTGTTCAGAGAGTGTGTGTGAGTGTGTGAATGATAGACTTACCCCTTTTATAGACTCCTAGGGGGTCACCCAGTATCCCCAGGGGCCCATTCTGATTGCCCCAGGCACTCACAGCCTCTCTCAGCTGCACTTGACAGCCCATTGGTGTGTGTGTGTGTGTGTGTGTGTCCTGTTTTTCCTCACAGGTAGAAGAAGCCAGCAGATCACTCCCTGTCCTCCAGCATGCCTCACTGCCTCTTTTAAAGAGTCTCTCTCTCTTACTGAAAGAAGCCAGGATGCTTAAATCCAACTGCTACCCACTCCCACTAACTTCCCTTCTCACCATATTTTCCAGGGAAGTGAGCAGCACAATCAGAGGAGGAGAAAGAGACGGGTAGATATAAGAAGAGAAAGAAAAGAACACAGTGGGTGTGGAATAAAAGCATAAGATTAAATTAACCTTTAAAGATCTTTTGGGAAATTAGGTGAATATTACAGCTGATGGGACTACAAAAAGATAAACATCTTGAAAATAACAAATAAAATAGCACATATTGAACACAGAATATACTGGAAATAAAGTACAATGTCTTTTTACAAAGTTAAAGCAGGAATGTACATTAAAGAAATGCAAATGCATACTCCTGTCCATTCAAAATGTGTTCAAGTTAGGACGTGAACACAAATGTGTCAAACTTGTATTGTTTGCTATTCACTTTCTTAGATCACATTTACCAGTAGGGATGAAAGCCCAGAAACCGATGTGACTTAGAGATATAGAGATATGTTAAACATATACAGATCATATTGTACCCAGGTTGGTTCATAGGAATAGAGACAATAAAGACAACAGCATACAGATAGAGTAACAGTGGAAACATTTTGCAGCTGCTATCAGTCAGCTTAAAGCTACATATACATAAACAGAAGAAATTAGCTATTAAAATACTGTATATACAGATAAGTAAATCCCACCAAATCATGGTGGGATTTGTTGGGTCTCTGTAATTAATATTATAAAGAGTACGTTCTAGACCTGCTCTATAGGAAAGGTGCAATGAGAGAACTTCTGTTATGAATTGGCGCTATATAAATAAAATTGAATTGAATTGAGTAAGATAAGACAATAATAATAATAATAATAATGATTGTAGGCTTGCAGTTGAAAAATACAAATCAACTAATTTAAAACTATATAAACACTGCAACATTTTTTTAATGAATGTGTGTGTGTGTGTGTGTCCAGGTCATTCACTGTCCCTCAGGTTGTGGCATGTTGATACATATTGGGCAGCAAGCTATGACCTGTCTCCTTCTCCTAGGAGTATTTTTATTTAGCTCCTCGAAATCTGAGATAACAGAGTTGAACTTGTTAAAGTAAATGTTGCTTATTTCATTGAATGTTTTACATTGTATGAGGAAGTGCATTTTTGTCCCAACCTCACCTGTCGAACAGTGACCCTGTTTTTATTTTTTGTTTTTTTGTGGTTGCCATGACTTTGTGTGTCTCCCTTTTTCCTAGTTTGTGGTCACTGAGCCTGTACTTTTTCTTTTAATTGCATTTAGATCGCTTCAAGATTTTTCTTTTAGTGCATTCACTGCCATGTTGAAACTTCCTTATGGTTATACCAAGGTAGGTGTAATTAATACTATGTTCAATGATATGATTATTTATGGCAAACTGGTATTTGTTCTCCTGGCATCTGGGGTGTTTTTGAAATATCATGACATTTTTGACGTTTTCTTCATATTTACTGCCAGGACCCAGTTCTGACAGTACTTTTCTAATATGTCCAGCTGTTGCTGTACAACAAGTTAATTTATATATACACATTAAATAAAGTTGGGTTTAAATTGCAGCCCTGACGAACACCTCTTCTCTGGGTGAAGAATTCAATTAGTTTGTCTCCAATTTTAACAGCACACCTATTTTCCAAATACATTGATTTAACTAGATCATACATGTTGCCCCCTATACCACAATGTAGAAGTCTGTAATAGAGGCCTTGATGCCAAATAGAGTCGAAAGCTTTCTTGAAATCAATAAAACAAGTGAATATCTTACCAGTTTTTGTTTGGTTTGTGTTTGATAATTAAAGTGTGAAGGGTATATACATGGTTGGTGGTGAGGTATTTTGGGAGGAAGCCAATTTGATTTTTACTCAAGATAGAGTGTTTGTTAAGGAAATCTAGTATTCTTTTATTTAGAATGCTACAGAATAGTTTACCTAGACAACTGCTAACACAGATGTCATGGTCGTTACCAGGGGCTGATTTGTCCCCACTCTGAATGGGGAAATAAGCCCTTTGCACCAGATGTCGGGAAAACATCCTGACTGTAATACGATATTGAACTTCAACACTGCACCCTGCATCTCTGGGGTGCTGCATTTCAGCATTTCGTTTTTAATACTGTGCAGCCTACAAGCTTTCCTTGGCTGGAGAGACTTTGTCTGTGTGAACCTGAACACAACGAGTCAGAGGATTAGTCGTGGACTCAGGAAACACACAGGAAAACGTTTTACAAGCTCAGAGGCTGAGACATTGTACTACTAGTGTAAACAGACAACCAGGCAAAGACTGGTGAGAAGAGCTGGGTAGATATACTGCATGGTCTTGATTGGTGGATGGAGAACAGGTGAGTAGCAGCAGATGAGTAGCAGGTGTGTCAGATTCTAAACGGCGGTTCACTGGAGGCCACGCCCCGTCAGCACACAGATACACAGACAAACACAGGAGGGGGACAAATAGACAACAGAGACACTAGGAGTGGTACAGCTGTACCATGACACATTGAAGAATATGAGGTTGTTCTTCTTCCTTGTATTTCTCCCTAGCTGTTCTACTCTTACATTTAGCAGGGTAATGAATCTCCTTGCACTCTACTCTGGGGGATGTGCTGTGCTACCTGCTGATCTCAGAATAGAGAAGTAATCAGACAACATCTGAAGCTGTCACAGCCCTGACTGAGTCTGACATCCATGGTGTGTATGATCAAAAAAGGTAACATTTATCACAAAACTCTGCATGTCCCAGACACTGCTTGTCCAAGACATTAAGAGGACCATGATGTAGTTTCATCATCTACACCTCAGTGGTGTTGCTGCAGTCACTTAGAGAGAAGAAAGAAGTAGGAGACATCTTGTGTCTAGCTGTTAAAGTTATCTTTAGATAACGTGTCTCGGAGGTGTTTGGGGCCAAGTACAATAAAATTGCAGGTCATCCAGGTTTTTATGTCCTTAAAGCAGGCTTGAAGATTATCTAATTTATTAGTTTCATCTTGCTTGATCGATAGATAGAATTGAGTATCATCCACATAACAATTAACGTTTATGGAGTGTTTTCTAATAATATTGCCTAAAGGAAGCATATATAAGGTGAATCGAATTGGTCCAAGCACAGAACCTTGCGGAACTCCGTGACTGACTTTGCCGTGCTTGGAGGATTCATCGTTAACATGTAATAACTGAGATCGATCTGATAGATAAGATTTAAACCAGCTTAGTGCAGTTCCTTTAATGCTTAAAACGTGTCTGTAGGGGATCTTCAAGCACCTGCCCACACAGATGCTCCATTGTCTCTAGTTTAGTTGGGGACAAGACAGGCAGAAATAGTGTAGAAAGAGTGGGTGGCCAGGGTATTTATGGAGTTTTGAGATGCCATTAGCATAGACTTACATAATTAAATGAGCAAAGTCAAATTTTAAAAGGCTGATTTGCTCATACTGTTATTTTTTTCACAGACCTCTCAGCTCTTCTCCAATTCTGCAACCATCTTTTCTTCACAAGCCTCCCATGGCCTTTTAACATGGAGTTAATCAGTCTTTTCATTGACCATAAATGAGTTAATTGATTAACGAGAAATTGTAATGGCTTTATCTGTAAACAGCCTCTCATTTGCTTTCAGTATCCTCCTCTTCGAGTCCCTCTCCCATTATAACCCAGACGAGTTTTCCAACACATTAAGCTCTGAACTCAGAAAGAAAGAAGAGGCTTGTTTAGAATTTCTCAGGGTGTTTTAATTAAAACCCAAGAAAGGAGCCTGGATACTTATCACTGGCACTCTCTTTCTGCCTCTCACATCTTTGTACTTTGGTATTACCCCACTCACACTGACCATACTCCTTCTCCTGATCCACTTCTCTCTTCATCCTTTCTTCAGAGTGGCAGAAGGAATGGTCATATCCCTCCTTCAGGGATCCCTTGTGGCCTGACAGCTCTCACAATAAGAGCCATTAAATGCAATGAGAGGGAAAGACGGCGCTCTAATTTAACTCCCCTCCTCCTCTGCCTCTTAACATCATTATGGTATTAGTTGTGAGCAAGACAGAGAAGGAAGAGAAGAGAAAGAGATGGATGAATGTGGGACTTAAAAGTCCAGCTGCAGCGGCACCACTTGGGGGAAATAATCAGCCAGGCACTTTGGGGCATGCATGTATAGAGCACTGTGTGGCTTAGCAGGCCTTCGATGGCCTCATATAAAAACCTTCATCTAACATACAGTCGAGAGACAAACAGAGAGGGAAAGTGACATAAGGTGATGTGGGTTTCTACAGTGTTGACCAAAATCCTCCACATTACAATGGAATGTTTTTTGCTTCTTCTTTTACATAATAATAGTACAATTGGAGATATTTTAGATTTAGATATTTTACCACTGTAAATTTCTATTACTGTTTTTTGTAATTGCTAAGTCACATTTCTCTATATGAGTTAAATTTTTCAAAGCTCTTCACACAGTCAGCACAGCAGAACATAACTAAAAAAATGTAAAAAATAAAAATGCATAAACTCCTAATTGGGACTCTGAGCACCTATTTTATATATTTGACTTATATAAAAGACTTATTTGACTTATATGAAAGTCAATTTGACTTATATGAAAGACTTTTGCACTGATTCTGTCAACATCATGGCCATGGAGAATACAGGTAATCATTCAGGGGTCTTGATTCCAAAACAACGTATAAATCTTGCTGATGCTGATTTGCTTACGGCTCCTAGAAAGAATAAGTCTGTGAAGAATAAGGATGTGGAAGACTTTAGTGTATCGGGTACTTGTTTGACCAAGGATCAGTCTATCTTTATACAAGTGAAGCCAATGAAACGTTTCTTGATGGAACTACACCACACATTCGTTTTTTTGCCAGAGACTGGGATCATTTCAGAAACAAAATTTGTAAAGAGTTAAGTAACTTGAAAGTTGTATACACAGCACAATGGGATGGATCTGTGTCTAGAGAGACTTACTGTGTAGAAACAGACTTTGAGGTCTACGACCCTGAATCCTTTCAGACTATCTCTGTTATTCAAAAGGCACAAAGGGGTACCCCTGACGAGGATAAACGCAACCCCATTACATCTAAAGAATGGGAAACATGGTTTACCACTGGTTTTGTAGTCCAGTGAAGTGATTGGGGAAAACCGTATTCTCATGTATTCTCATGTATTCTCATGTTTCCCACCATGAGCAAGCACTTGGCGACAGTGGCAAGAAAAAACGTCCTTTTCACAGAAACCTTGGACAGAACCAGACTCAATGGTGGGCAGCCATCCGCCGCTGCTGTGTTTGGTTTTGAGAGAGAGAGAGAGAGAGAGAGAAAGAGAGAGAAGGAGGGTGGGGGAGAGGGAAGCACAAAGCAAATTCCACCTAGAATTTTAAAATAGTAATAATGTAATGGTAGTGGTAATATTAATATTAATAAAGTAATAATAATAGGAATGATAGTCATAGGAAAAATAGGAATATGTCCCCCTTTGACTAGACCAGGACGGCATAATCACCTCAAATATCTCCAGTCTCTCCCGTTTATAGCACCATTCTAAATATTTGTTCAGAAGGATACGCAAAAAAGAAAAAAAAACGTTGAATATTTCGAGTGTTCTGAATTTTAGCATATGTTTTGTACAGGTGTGAGGTCTTATGCCTGGGGTGATGTGCCTCTGACTTACAACATGCCTAATCATTTTCCAAAATCCCAGGATGATGGCAGAGATCACTATGTTGTCCTAGATTTGAAAAGCAGACAGAGTGTGTTAGACAAGTGACAGAGGATTGGCATGTTATGGTACAAATAATTGCAGATAAATATACCCAGATGTAAAATCTACTCTAGTTTATGTTGCTAATTGTTTTCCTTTGAACGATAAGGAATTCCACATGGGTCATGTGTTTTGTTTTTGTACTTTTAGTATTGATCTGTGTGTTATGATGTTAAACAGAAAGCAGCAAAATGTGGATGTTGATAATGTAATGCAGTGTTTAGTAGAATCTTTGCTCATTAAAAATACAAATGCCTGTATGGATTTTTTGAAAAGTGTATAACTGTAAAACATCATTGTCATAAAAGACTGTTGATGATGCAGATAGTGAGTGTTCTTCGTTTTTATGACAACAGCCATGGAAGAAGTTATGAAAAAGATTTTTACCTTTTTTACCTTTTTGCCTTCATATATCCATATATATATATATATATATATATATATATATATATATATATATATATATATAATATTGAAAAACCCGGACCTTTTCACCAAAAGATGCAGAATTAGTTGTGTTCGACAAAAAAATCAAACAAGCGGGCCTGTCTAACAGCGAAGCCCAGATTCTATACAGCCATGCCACACATAATGGAAATAAACACCCACTTATCTATGAACGATATGAAGTACATCAAACTTTGTTACAATACCATCACAAACAGAATGTCTGTAAGAGACTTGGAATTCATGTTTCTGATGTTATCACCAAAGTCATGAGCCATAGCAACAAACAACAAGAGGGGTCAGGAATAATGGTAATATCACATCAACCAATAAAACATCCGCCTGGACAAAGGGGTGTTCCCAACCAAAGAGGCGTTGCCGAACATTAAATAAGAAGAGCAATACTAAGACAAGAAAAAATACACAAGACGAGACGAATGGCGGAACTTTACTGGCCTGTAAAGGATTACCAAAAGTTCACCTTTGTGAAACTGAAAGCACAATCTGGAGCTTAATTCAATTTACTTAAATTCTGCATCAGTTTTGGATTAATTCAGCAGCTATGGCACAGCATTTTTTTCTCAACTGCAATGAAGCCTTTTGAATTTGCTCCTGCTCATTTGTATTGTAACATTTAGACACATCTACCATGGACAAAACATGATTCCTCAGAAATAAAATCTGAAATAATTAAAACTGGTGGCAATAATATAAACCTGTAGGAATCTTACATTATCTTACATGGGAAAGTTCTGTGTTTCTGAATTATATGTTTAAAGAAAAAACTGAAATGAGAATGGAGAATGGGGGAAAACACTTTGGGAAACACTTCGCAACTCTATAGCAGCACCTTACTATTCAATTCAATTAAATTTTATTTATATAGCGCCAATTCATAACAGAAGTTATCTCATTGCATTTTTCCCATAGAGCAGGTCTAGACCGTACTCTATAATATTATTTACAGAGACCCAACAGATCCCACCATGAGCAAGTATTTGGCGACAGTGGCAAGGAAAAACTTCCTTTAAGAGGCAGAAACCTCGGACAGAACCAGACTCAATGGTGGACGGTAATTGTAGTGTTAATATTAATAAATTAGTAATAATTGGAATGACAGCTATAGGAAAAATAATGTCAGCATCAGTAACAGAGCCAATAACAACAACTGTTGTCGAGCAGGAATATATATAAACTTTATAAAATAACGAATTTGATGAAGTTGGCCAAAATTGTTTCTCTGGTAGTTTATGTTATTTCCTGTGACAACATCTTCAGTGGATACAGAGTGGATACTGAAAAGTTCAAAAATGCACAGCAATGCTAACCTTCCTAAAATGAGTTGATTTAAGTGGTTGACAAAATAGTCTGGAACTGAACTTTGGACTATAAACCAATATCAGCTGTAAGTAATACACCAAAATGCAGATGAAAATGACTGATCCATGGTTGCTATTTCTGAAGAAAATGAGGCCGCTCAAGCTGCCTAAATGTGCTGTGGATTAGACTTTAGATGTTTAACAAAACTCATTTTTATGTGCTCCCCTCTCCTTCTCTCTCTCTGGGGAGGGAAATGGAGATGAGGAAATTACGTCAAAATACAACTGGCTAAGAAGGATTGCCTTTCATTCCTTTCTCTCTTTTCGATCAGAAAAGCAACAATGATCTCAACACAAAAACACGTGGATGGATGGATGGGTGGGAGGAAGGGAAGGATAAAGGGACGGGGGGAGTTATTAAATAAATGATGAAAATGATAATTTGAGGAGAATGTAGTGCTATCAGACATATGGTGAAGTGGAGCAGGCTGGCCAGGCAAGAGAGCTTTTCATGATCTTTCCTCTATTACAGGGATTAGAAATGTAAGGAGGGCAGGCCACAAACGCACACCACTTTCTCTCACTCTTTCCCACACACACACACACACACACACACCACCACCACACACACATCATGTCAAACCTGCAGTCAATCTTTCTACCTCAAACATATGCACTTCTTATAACCATAAGAGTCAGAATGGTCTATCCCACATATACCATGGCTACTTTCCATTTGGAGACAATATGCTCTTTTAAAAGAGTGTACAGTAGTAGCAAATAAAAGTGTCCCACTTTTCCACCACGGCAAGCGCGCAGTATCATCTCACCTCATAAAATCCAACATGCTGTTCTCTTTTCTGCCACCAGGAGTCACAAAGGCCCTCCCTCATCCCTACTCTCTACAGTATATATGCAGTGAGCCTGCTGACCAGGCCTTCTTTATTTTTGATCATTTAGAGGGAGTGGCATGGGAGCAGATCAAGTATCGTACCAGTGCAGAGCGAGGGTAACCTGCCCAGGTTCTAGCTATCTTAAAAGAGTTATATGGTTGTGCCCAGTCATATGTAACCCAACAGCAAGCCTTTTTCTCCAGGAAGCAACAGGAAAGGGAGACGTTGCAGGAGTTTTCCTTAGCTCTAATGGCCCTCATGGAACAGATAAGGCAGTATGCGCCTGATGGTCTGCTTAATGCAGTAGTTCTACTTTGTGATCATTTTATAGAGCATGTTCTTGACAGTGCCCTCCGCAGGGAGTTAAAGCAGTTTGTCCACAGCCAGCCCACAGCTACTTTGTTAGAAGTACATGGGGAAGCCATTAGGTGAGAATGGGAGGGAGTGTTATGGGGAACGGGTTCCCCCTCACGCTCATACTACTTCTGCCACTGGTCGATCCTTTAATGTGGCTAGGCCTTCCCGCTCCTCTCACCAGCCGGAAAACTGAAGCCCACTGAGCTGCCGGGCCACAGCTCAGATCAGCAGTTTGCACCTTGGGACCATGATCGCCTCCAGTTCTGTCATTGGCTACAGCTTTGGGCAGCTAACTGTCTTGCAATCCCGTAGTGGTAGTGAAAGACCCTCCTGGTGCTGTATCTTTTGTTCCTAGAAACTTGGGGATGAATTTCATTCGCCAATGCCACCAAGTTCTCTTTGGGGAACATGGCATTTCTCTTTTTGACTTGCCATCGGTGGCGCAGGCTCCCGGTCCAGTCATTGAGGCCCTGCAGCAGTGCCACCATACCGGCGCCCAGTGGTTTTAGATAAAGTTTTAGATAAACTAAACCTCTTCTCAGCATTTCAGCATGCTTTTATCTGAAGAGTGTGTTATCAGAGTTTTAGAGCTCCAAACAACTAAGCTTTCTATTTGCCCAGATACTAATGTGTTTTTCTGGTCTAAAGACTGATTTTCCAGTGTACTATGGAGAAAAGGACCCTGATAAATGGTATGGCATTGAAAGTTCAGCCAAATCCAGCATAGAGTTCACAGGTTCTCTATTAACTAACTATAAATGCCTGCCGTTAATCATAATGGAACTGTATAATCTGTCCATTAAATGTTTATATGAAATTATGAACAATGGGCTGGATGCACAAAACAATAGGACATAACTCCATTTGCTTTCAGTCATGTCTATTTTTCAAGATAATCAATCAATGAAACTAGGATAATAATAGCATATTAATAATTATAAGCTAATATATATATATAATATATATATATATATATATATATATATATATATATATATATATATATATATATATATATATATATATATATAATATTTTTTGGGATTTAGCTGTATTGTCATTCATGTTGTTTTTAATTAAAAAAATTTTTTTTAATCCATTCAGGCGTTCCTCTCTGTTATAGAATACAAATTTTGGCTGACATCACCATCAGGTCATGGTAGCTTACTGGTAAAGTAGTAGACTGGCAATCATCCAAATCCAATTAAAAAGCCTGTAAGCTTTTAACAAGTCCTGTTTGAGTCATCATCTTGTAACTGGTTTCAAAGGAACAAATTATTGTCACTGCATTTAATATGCAGTGACAATAATTTGACAGTGACAGTAACCTGACCTTACTTTCAGAAGAAACTGTTTATTGAAATGCAGAAGTTTGTTGATTAAAACACAACGCTAACACTTGTATCAAACTCCATGTTACGTGCCAAGCAGGCTTTGTTTGTTTTCTGTCCTGCTTTGTCTCTCCCTCGCCTCCCCTGTGTTTTCTTCTGTGTCCTCTCCAGGTGCTAATGAGGTGATTGGCTTGCATCTGTGCCATTCAGCCTGGCTGCTTATTGGGCAACCGATTCTGAAGCTGGCCAATCGTTATGCCAAGCCAGCTATAAAAGAAGCCTGCCAGAAGAGTTTAGGGGCAGATGCTTTGGTGCTGTTTGTGTGACTGCATTGTGTATGAGCAAACTTGGAAAGATTATAAAGAACGGTATATGAAAGGAGGTTGGATGTTAGGTAAGTTTGGGGTACCCTGTAAATTTTTTTCACTCACATAGTCTGTTCAGAAACACTAGGTTCAGTCGTTGGTGCCACCTTTTGTAAGTTTAGTTTAGTTCTTGTTGTAGATAAGCTAGTTGAGCCTTTTTGTTTGTACTTTGTTTCTAGAGGTAGCTTAGCTAAGGCTGGTTTTGTTGTATTGTTTTCACCTAATTTTGTCTGGCACAACATACCCTGTCCAATCCTCACCCATACTTTGAGAACCTTTGTAGTATGTTCATGGTACTTTGTTGGAAATAAATCACTTTGTCACTGCCACTTTGACTTGGTTGCTTTAATTGTTGTTGCCCTTTTGTTTAAAAAGGGATGTAACACTTTAAAATGGGGTGATGACATTAACCCTGATGTTATAAATTAATTTATGCAAATACAAATCACTTGCTTCTAGCATCTGAAGACAAGGTTAAGAGTTGCAGGATGCGCACAGTGTGTGCAAAGGGTCACGGAGGACAAGACGCGTGGACATATGCTAGTGTGATTATTTACTACTAAAATAACTCAGTCCCACACGTGTCTGTTTGTGGACGCATGTGTGACCCCTAACACAGGCGTGTGTGTGTATACGTACGTCTGTGTGCGCATCCTGCAACTGCACGTGCACATGTGACTATCAACCCAGGGGTGTATTCCAGAAAGTAGCTTTAATGAAAACTGAGTTTGTTAACCCTGAGATGCGGAAAACTCTGGGTTTTCAGTTTCAGAAAGAGGTAACATAAACTGTGGCTCAATTACCATGGTAACTGACCCTGAACCTAACAAACCTGAGTTCCTGTCTCCTCCCTCTTACAGAGCCAGACAGTTTTATTTCCTCATTGATCCAGTCTGTATCGAAGTGCATTAAAGCTAGGGTAGGTAACGTTGGAGAACTAGCAACAGACAGCTAGATTTTTAAAGTATCGAACTGAAAAGATCCCACCCCATCCCTCCAAAGCACATTTTATTTTATGCACAATGAGTACACGGGCAGAGTGCACGCAGGTGACAGCTTACTACAGGTCTGGTCAGATACCTGATCAGAATCAAAATCCTTGGATGTTAGTTTGTTAATCAGGACTCTCTAAAGTTACCGCCTTTATGCACTGTACAGTGGTTTTTGCCCTCACATTTAAATATTATAAAGCATCAAGTCACCCTCAGCTCAGAATAAAACCTGTGCATGTAACACTGACCGTGCTCACACAACAGCTGTCAGTTTGTTAGTACAGTTCCACTAAAATGTTTATTGCACGTAAGGTATAATCTCAGTTTCAATTGTAAAAACAGGTAAGAAGCTTTAGACACGTAGATCAATGAAAAATTATCTCTATCCCTCATGATGTGATTGGTCGCACTGATGGAACATAATTCCCATAATATTGGAAATTATGTTTGAGTGAGCAGGATCATTGTGCAACTGCAGAATGTAGTATGAAAGGTTTTTTTTTTTTTTTTTAAATAGGCTGCGTATATTCTGAACATGTTAACAGTATTTCAGTTACTGTAATCCTGTTGAGCCAAGATCCAAATAGATGAGAGAAAGTTAAAATCTATTGTATTTTAACCTTGATGCCTTTTCAAGCACAAACACATTACTACTCTTTCTGTCTGGTAGAAATGCAGAAGACATAAAATCACAAACAAATTGAAAACAAAACTGAAACACAAAAGTAAAAGTGTAGTTTGATACTTGCATGGACATGTTACATTTGATTTTGACAAGCATTGGAGCATAGAGGCACCTGGACCTGAGAGGCAGGGATTTACACGTTAGCTTTCCTTTCCTTTCTCACGACAGACCCCTATGAAATCACCCTTTAACTAAGGGATCCCTCACTGTGTGGGGTGTGTTTTCATGTTCTTATATCCTGGTGGGGACTTTAACCTGAATGCGCACTAACCTATGGGGACTTGTGTCACCTTTTTGAGGGTTAAGACTTAGGTTTAGGGTTATAGGGTACAGGTTATAATTAGGTTATGGTAAGGGTTAACATTAGGCATTTAGTTGTGATGGTTAGGGTAAGGGTGTAAACGTGTGTGTGTGAGAGAGAGAGAGGAGGGTATGGCCCAATTCCAATCCGGCCCCTACACCCTCCCACTCCTTGACGGAGTGTACTCTGTGTGAAGTCACACTCGCGGCTGTGGAGGGTCTCTTAATTAAGGGGGAGGGGAAATACACCGGCAAGCTTTGTGACACCCTCGCCTTTCTCCAACGGAAACAGGAACATTCGTCAGCATGGTGTCGAATCAACATCTTCCAGAAATTGAAATTAAATCTAAAAGATAATCTTATACACAGTATTGACAAAGATGTATGGGTAGTGACTCATTACATTCATGGCATAGTAAGCTTGTGAAAGGAAAAATTAATTGAATAAATAAAAACTGACTCCCACGCTTTTACGGCCAAATGTCTTTTTTTGATGAACATTTTTTGATCTGATTAGGTCCTTGGTTTTTTCCACAGTCCCTAAGATTGCACAACACAGGCAATGAAGTCAAATAACTACAATCTGTTCTTCTGTTATTCATGCAAACTGTCATCTGAAATAATACACCACACTTATTTTGTGAAAGACTAGTATACACTGTTTTTTCATGGGTATATGACACTTCGGTATGACGACCGTTCTTTATAGACCTTCTTCTCCCTGGAATATGCCCACCAACATCAGACAGATCAAAAACAGTTTCTTTTAAAACGTCATTGAAACTGATGAATCTTATATATGTTATTTTGTTATTGCTGTTTTGGAACCATTTGTTAATTTTTATTTATTTTTTTATGCTGTGTGTTTGTGAAAATTTTGTTTTTGTTTCCATTATAGATTACTGCTACTTATTGTTTCATGCGTAGTCATATCACTTATTATATATGTCTGTTATATATTTATATTTGGCTTATATTGTTTCTTGTGTTGTAGATAGTGGGTAGGGAGAGGGTGTAGGGGCCGGATTGGAATTAAATTCAGTTAAATTTTATTTATATAGCGGCATTTCATAACAGAAGGTATCTTGTTGCACTTGTCCTGTAGAGCAGGTCTAGAAACATACTCTTTAATTGGGCCTTCGATTGGCATGTGAACATTTTTCATTTGCATGAGTTGACCCGTCATCTTTTCCTTCTTCCTTTCTTTCTTACATTATTTCTTTCTGTTACTATGTCTGTCTGCCCCCCTGGGTCTCAGACCTAGCCATGTATAACAGATATGGTTGATTGTGAGTAGATCAGAGCAGATCACTGCCGTGAATGGCTTCAGTGAAACCTCTCATTCAGCTCAGAGTCAAAGCTTTCAAAGGAGCTCTGATATGGAAGAAATGGGGATATCCTCCTGGCTGTTCCTTTATTCTAGCATGTGTGTGTGTGTGTGTGTGTGTGTTTGTGTGTGTGTGTGTGCATGCACGTACAGGGTGTTTTGCGCAAGCTGCTGACTTTGGCCCATGTGAAATTATCAAACAAAGCTGAAATAGGAAGTAGAATGAATAGCACTGACACAGGGCACCCTGACCATAATCTGGTGTGTGTGTGTGTCTCTGTGCACACTCGCTCCATGAGAAAGAATGGCTTGACAGTTTTTAAACAGGAAATGAAAATGTTTTATCCTTTTTCTTTAAGTGCAGTTTTAAATTCCGCCTTCTGAATTTTTCTTCAATGCTAATGGACACGATGCTCTGCTTGTACTATCAATGATTCTGGTTTCTGTAAGACTGTGTCTGCTTGTAATATGAAAAGTGTTTGTTTTTGTCAGAATGGATATTTAAATTAGTCATTTAAATTTTGTCAAAATCCTGTATTATTTACAGAGCAATAGAATAAAGATTTTTAGTATGAAAAAACTGGATTAAAATGAATGTCTGTCAGTTGGCCTGTCATGAAATGAACCTGGACAAGTACTTATAATCTTGACATAATAGTTTTTTAGTAGCAATATGTAGAAAGTTATGGATATTAATTTACAGCCACCATTTTTTATGAATAGTAGCTGCAAATCCTTCAATTTTTAACACAATTTTTAAAGGGTCCCCTCCAGACAGATGTTTTAAGACATAAAAATACTCTGCTTTTAATAATAATTATGAGATATGACATTTACTCCTTGTCCCTCATTGAAAAATCCAGAATCTATGAATATGCAAATATTTTTTGTTTCAAAAGTTTAACTGCTAGACACAAGATGTCTCCTACTTCTTCACTGAAAAGTCCATTCTCAGTATATGTGCAACACGCCTTAAACTGGGATTTAAGGGGGACTAAAATTCAGGATATTGCAGCCTCTGCTGTTTTGATTTTGACAATTCTTTTCCCAATCTGTCTCTTACAAGTCCTCCAATTTTATGTACGTAAGCAGCACAGAACTGCTTACTGGGCCACTTGAATAGATTGGAGCCATTGTTAATGTATAGGGTTAGGGTTAAGGTTAACACCTATGCTTTTCCTGCTCAGACAAGTCAAAATGTCTGCTGTGAAAAAAGGCATATTGATTCATTTCACAGGAAACAGAGGTCACATGTCATAGGGGAAATTGACACGATGTAGTGTAAGCAGCATCACCATTGTTCCTTTATAGATCATTTTAACTCTACAATGCATAAATAACTTGATCCTCATTGAGTGAATATGCACAGTATAGGTCAAAATGGATCTATGCAAATCACTGTTTTATTTACTACGTTTTATTTACAAGGCTCTACTTTTTTAATTAAGAGATAGGAATGCCATCTATCTTACCCTCAAGAGAAACCAACCCCGCTGGAGATGTGATAGCTTTTTATTTATTTATATTTTCCATAGCAGAGATTATATGAGCAGCAGATCCCTGACTGGGTTGAATCTGACTAGATTAGCTGTTTCCTGCCTCGACACAATAGAATCCACCAGAAAACCAGATCAAACCACACACAAATATACATGTGTAGACTGTGCATATCATAACGTGTGTGTGTGTGTGGGTGTATTTGTGTGTGTGCATGCAGGGAGCAAAGAGCCAGGCTAAAGGGCCGAAAGCCAACAAAGAACAAGAAGAGAGAAGCAGCAGGAAGCTGACTAGTCACTTTATCCCTCTTCCCTCTATTCCTCTCTCTCTCGCTGGCTCTCTCTCTCTCTCTCGGTCTCGCTCTGCTTAGGCAAATGGCAGGATCAAGGGAGAAAGTTAAAGTTAAAATCAAAGGTTGAAACAGGGATTAGTCCTGAGTAGACAGGGGTGTGAGGTAGGTAGGGGACGGTTCAGGTTTAAAGAGAGCAGTAGAGGCAGAGAGCGGATGATTTTCAATGCTTAGATTAGATTATCTGCATGCCTAAAGACAGAAGTAACAAGTAACAATTACCCTTAGTATTGTTAAGCCCCAGTTTGTTCCTGTTGGGTTATTATTATTTATTAAATTCAAATCTATTTCCTTAGTCAAGAATAAATAAAAGTAAAACCTAAAACAATGATGGCAATTGACATTTTTTAAATTACTTTGGGTTATGGAATAGAGATTGCCTTGTGAAATGGGTTTAAATTCCAGTATACTAGTATGCTGGTAACAAGATAGAAGAATCTTTGAGGATTATGTCTTCCAAAAAGTGTTAGGGTTTGACTTGTTGTTTTACTTCTTCTTTTTTCCAAACACAGTGGCTCATTTCTCAAATTCAAAAGTGGAAATAACAACAAAACATGATATGCAAAACCTGGAGGTAGGTAGTGTTGTAATTTTTATTTGTAATGTATTAGCCATATTTATTAACCTATACAGTATGTGAAGGCAGTCATTTTGCAGCTATTAATTAGTATGTTTAATTGTGGACCAGTGGGGAAATTACTTTCTTCAAATATACACAGATTGGGAACAAAGTGGCCGTGCTCAGGATGAGTCCGGCACCATCAAAGCTGTTGGTACATTTTTATTTTCAGCAAAAGTCCATATATCGTTTCCTCTAGAGAAACACATAATATTTTTTAAGGCTTGTCAAGTTTTCAGTGTTACTGTTTAAATGCAATAATATTTTCAGTAGTGGCATTACTGCAAGCATAGAACTTATCTAATCACTTAAGACCTTTACCCTTTTTCCCCTGCAAATTTATTTAAAGGGTCGCCTCTACCAAATTACCAAAAAATAAATGAATTAATTAAATGAAAATGTTTGTCTCCATGGTGGTATTTGGCCATTTAGATAGTTAGATTTAATTTTAGATATTTGTCTCTAAAAAATTGATGCAATGGAGGTGAATGGAATTTGTTTGTTTGTTTGTAGTACAGTATTAAAAAATGACATTTAGAAAATTCCACAGAAATGTCTCTTTCCAGATATAGTGCCATTTTTACTATCGACAATCCACATCCACAGAACACAATGTCTTCAGTTTTCATTGGAACTACTTTCTACTGAAGAAATAGTAGAAATGAAAATTGTCGACAGTGTGGTCTGTGGAAACCACCCCACTCATTAGACAAAGGCTCCCCCTCACAAATCTCAATTTAACTCCTGGGTATAGACCAGTTCCGGGATCCTTAAATTGAGCTCAGTGGGCCATCATTGAAAATATTAGCTCCACCTGTGCTTTTTTCTAAAATGTCTAAATGGAAGAAGATGGTTATACAGCCTTCTTGAAAAAGAGAAATGTTTGGCTGTATACTGCTGTCATCTGCTCACAATCTGGCAATAGACCAGAGGTTAAACAACTTATACTGTAACTATACTTTTTTATGCTAGCAAAGAGGTTTTTAAGGTTACATTTTTCCAAGTCTTTGATATCATCTCTGTCATGGAGTCGAATCCCCAACCTCTCCCTGGTCTCTGAAGATTGTTTCTCATTAGATATATTTCTGTTGTTTTTCATACACTACCCATTGTATATATATTTGTATACTTTGCTTTGCACATTTTTTTTTTCATTTATGCCTGTTGTAACCCAAGAATGCAAAGAACGGACTTGTGTTCTTGGGGAGAACAGTCTTGCTAGTCGTTCTTGGATGAACTCACAAGTTCACGAGCACACATAACACTGTTGACAGTTTGAGACAATGCGTTCTTGCTGGTATTGCACAATACCCCCAGCACAGAGGCCCCCTGCAGTGCTCCAAAATAACAGCCAGGCTTTATCACTCAAAACAATAAGCTCAGAATTGTGATTTCTGCCAAGTAGGTTTTCACATACAAGGAATTTGCTTTGGTATATTGGTACATAAATAAGCGTAGTAGAGAAAAATAAAAAATCTTAAAAATAAAAGTACACTAACAATGTAATGTCTAGTTATAATATTAAAGCAATGACAGTCCCCTTCTAAATTTCACGAGCCAAGAATTTTCTGTACATCATGAGCCAGATGTCTCTTGATTTATGTTAAAATGTTACAACATTGTAATGACAGAATAACAGCGGTGCAAAAATTTTAAATATCATACATTTGTGGGCCTGGCTTTCCTCTGCCACTGTTGCTGAAGGCGTCTGCTGCGTTGTGCGACTGTGGGGCAAGAGGGGTCTGTGACCGGTCTGTGAGTGTGACTGGCTAGCTACCTAGCTACCTACCCCTGCAGTAGCCTGTGGAGCTTCTCAACTCCGAAAACATTGGAGTACATTTTCAATTCGCCATCAATTTTTGTAAAATTGTAAAATATTTGAAATATACACAGTTGATTTCTCGCCTCAAAAATGTTCAGAAGTGAATTTAGTGATGAAATAGCATACGAAAAAAAAAACCCCAAAACATTCTGTTGTTGGCCTTTTTCTCTGCTGCTTTTTGCTCCTCGCTTGAATACCAAAATGAATGCTGGGATATTTGTGCAGTCAAGTTCATACAAGTTACCAATGCATCCTCGGTAAAATGGGTGTGTCGAGAACACTTCCGGGAATTTTAACCATTCTTGGCGAAATGCAAACTTGTGTAATGAGACAATACTGCAAAAGATGACGTGTGACAAGGACACAAGAACACAAGTACAGTCAGGAACGCAGATTGAGAAAGGCCCCTGGTCTCTATCTTGATGTCTTGCATTTGATGTCTAAACAATTTTTACTCATACAGTTAATGTTGTAATTGTTGGTTGTGGTATCTGTGATACTTCCCATTTATTTTCATATTTCATTTAAATGTTTTCTCTTTGATCTAATGATACATTTCCTCAAAGAGATCATTCAAGTTTAAGCTTACAAATGTAATCTCTATCTTAAACAGTGTTTTACATTAATGCATTTCCAATGAAAGATGATGAACTTCGATTTTTTTGAACTTGCAAATCTGTTGCTAAATGTGAATGTGAAAGGGATTATTTTCATTAAATATCACATTCATTATAAGATAGAGTTTCTGGGGCAAAATAGTTGTATTAGTGTATTTGTTCAATGTGTAGATCTAACAATGGGGAGATGTAACTGTGACACGCTGTGAATAAATGCCATTACATAAATTATTTGAATCTGTAGATAAACATCGGTACGCATGAGTACGCAACAGAATCTCTCTGTCTGCTGATCCGTGTGAGAACGCTTATGCATATATAAGCCTACTATACACTTTCAATTACAACACTGTTTCTGTTCTCACTCACTCACACACTCACACACACACATTCACAGGGACACTGAAAAGGCAGAGTCCCTTTTTCCCTGATATGCAAAAACGGTTTGAGTGAGAATTAAACGTGAATTAAATGAGGCTTGGCTCTTTTCTCTCCATTCTATCTGAATAAGGCAAAGTCCCGTCACCATGGGAGATCCCCACGCCGTTGCCATGCCTGTTATGGGATTGACAAAACGAGAAGTGACATAAATACCGTGGCCGGCGTTCAATCCAATTATGTGGCGTGGCCCGCCTCAATACCTGCTAGCCATGCAGTGCTGCGCTGGCGTCCTTGTATTCAGCCTGCCTCAGAAATAAGACTGGCCGTATTCATCTTCAAGCCTAGCGCTAACCTTGGTCTCGTCACCTCAGCTAGCTCTGAGTCTCTGCCCTCAACCCTACACTCACCCCATCAGCCCGGCTTAATACAAGCCTTTGGACAACATGCTTCCCCAGGTTCTCTAAAAAACCCTGGGCTAAAACATAATCCCCTCTGAACTACCCAAAGGCCTGAAGCTAGCAGTGGAAATGAATAGCTATTGATATAATAATATACACAAAGCACTAAGACGGGTATGTTTAAGAAATTCTGGGTGATGTTTCTGTGAGTGACTGAAGTTTCTGCTCAGTCAATACACACATTTTTACATGCCAAGGATGACCCCAATTAAATCAGGCCCATAGGAGATGATGTACGTGGTGTACAAAAACTGTGCAGCATCTCCTTTGCTTTAATATGTGTGTCTACAGTTGATTCTATAAGAAGTGTCAGGCTATTTAATTTAACGCTATGTGGCTTAAAATTGCTTGCTCTTTTTATGTAATTGTCTGAGTTTTGTCCTCTTTTCATTCTAGTGAGGCTATACAGAGGAGACAGTTGTATATTTCGAACTGATAATCAGTTGTATGCACAGGCTTCAAAGTCCTGTATATAGAAAAGGAATGCTATTGTTGGTTTGCACATAAAGGCTCTGTGGCTTGATGTTGTTCCACTAGTGTATTCTTTGACATTTAATGGCATTTATTTTGGCATTAGTTTGGTTAGTATGGGGTCTAAGGAAATACTGAACCTCTCTCTGATCTCAGTGAAGAGCGGTGAGATCTGTGACATATTTGTGGTTGAGTTCAACCACCTTTGCTATTGTGGAAAGCATAATTCCACATGTCAAAGTTGGCTGACATTCAAAGTTGAAACAATTTGGATTCTTTGTGAAATATTGCTACTGCTGATGTGTTTGGACCATAAAAAGCTGAAAAAAACTGATAAGGGCAGTGGGCTATGTCTCTTTATGTCTCAGTCAAGATGTTGGCAATCTCGGAACCCATCGGCTATTATCTGACGACATTTTACCCTCTGGGGGCAGCGGCCAGTGTTTCAGGGCTTCCGTGCACCAGTCATGGTTTAGAGTCCAATTAGCAATCTCGGGAACCCATCGGCTATCGTTTTACAACGATTTGAATGCAGATACATTCTTAACATTCTGCGTCTAAAAGACCCTATGAGAACAGTGAGAGTGACAATAAAGTAAACAACAAGTTGCGGACAAGACGGCTAAACAATGTACTGAAACTCACTATAAAGTTCAATAAAGCCAAGAAGAGCTGCAGATTCAGGTGATAATTCTCTGTCGGTTCATCACTACGAGCGACCCCTTTTACATTGTCACATTGTTTTCGCTTTGTCATTTGATACATTTTTTTATCAGAAAAATATCAATTATAGCCGCTGTAAAGCTGAAGTCTCTTGTTAAACAAATATACAGCATACTTTCTATGACTGCTGTTGAAACATATTATAAAGAGTACGGTCTAGACCTGCTCTATAGGAAAAGTGCAATGAGATAACTTCTGTTATGAATTGGCGCTATATAAATAAAATGGAATTGAATTGAATATACAGTCATTTAGTAATGTGGTGACTAAATTTGAATATATTTGTGCAGTGATTACTCGTGGTCCACACCATGTAGGCCTACCATAGTTTCCTCTGGTTCCGAGATGACGCTTAGTCCAAAGCACCATCTGAATAGCACAACAAAAAAACAGAAGTAAGTAAATTCAAGCAACAAGTTGGTGTGAGCACTGGGTCACTTTCTCTTTCCCCACTCCACTCACAAAACTGAATGTAAACTGGACTTGACAACCAAATCGGTCCCCCTCCCCTCTGCTTGGCTTGTATTTGGGCCCCAGAGCCCATTTTAACCACAGGCATTTACAAGGTCCCCTCTTAACAACCTGCCAGGTGCTTTAAGCCTCCCGCTGAAGGGCCACATAACGTTATGAGACTCCAATAAGATTAGAGCAGAATGGGCTGTGAATGGAAGAATGGAAGCTCTTATAATGGGAAAGATTGTTAGCACAGTGATGTGTTGCTCTGAGCTCCCATGACCAATCTACAACTAATGAGCATTCACTGAGCGTGCTCTATGTCACAAGTGTCCCGAGGCTATGATGGGGACACTGAGGCGAGCAAATTCTCATATTTGTCAGCAACACGGGCTAATCGCTTCTGTCAAGTTTTACTTAGATTGTATGAATTCAAAATACTGAAGACATTCTCACACTCTCACACTGCTTGATGAAAATTCATGGGCCTGGTCACTGGCAAGTGAGTATTTTATAGTGAGATGTTCATTTAAGATTCAGTTTTGAATTTCTGGTACTCACTTTGCATGCTAAAAACCCCCCAAAATATTCTACAATAAATTCAAGGCCTTGCTGTTGTAATATGGTTTATGTAATATGTACATAAACTTTTGCTTAGTAACTCATTCCTAATATATATGTAATTCCATATCCAGCCACTGCTGGTCTTTCTTAGCACAAATTCTCAGACATACAAGTGATGCATCATATATTTCTTGGTTGTTTGCAATTAAAAGAGGTGGGTATTTAGAGTGAGCATAGCACCACGGTGAATAGAAACAAAACTAAGACTCTACAGCCATGCTAGCAGCGCGAGGCTGTGCTTTGAGCTAAATCCTAACATCAGCATGCTAATACGCTCACAATGACAGTAAAGGTTGGAGGATCACCAAAGTCATTAGGAGTCATCATTGGGACACCATGAATGACTGTACAAAATGTTGTGCCAATCCATAGAGTAGATGTTGAGATGTTTCACAGGATAAGTGAAAACTTTTACCTGGTGGTGGCACTAGAGGAGAAGACAGTGGATCACCAGAGTAATTACGATTCATCCCTTGGGGACCATGAATGGCTGTGCAAAATGTCATGGCAATCCATCCTGTAGTTGTTGAGATATTTCAGTCTAGACCAAAGTGGTGGACTGTCCGACAGACCGACATTGCGATCCCTAGATCCAATGTGGCTAAAAAGCACATAACCTAAAAAAACTTCATCTACTGACAAATCAAGTGATCATCTCATCCTCATTTCCACTGATCCCACCTCCCCTTATGTCACCTCATCTCTTGTTTTCAGTCTCCTTATAGCTCTGGTGTCAGAATGGTGAGACTGAATCATAATCAGTCTCTCTGAAACACTGAATAATCTATAGAACACCCTGTCAACAGTTTTCATAGCGACTATTTCTTCAATAGTATTCCCATTGAAAATCGAGATAGGTTACATTTGAATTTTTTAAATGTAATTTTATTCAGTGCAGTGAGTTCCATTCGCCTCTGTTGTATTAGGTGGGAAGCAGAAATCTCAAAAGCATTGAGTTGAAAGACTCTAAAACGCTGAAGGGAACAGTTGGTGATAATTTTCTCTTGGTTCATCACTAGAGCAACACATTTCACATTACATGTAGTCATTTGATTCATTCCTAATTTAAGAATTATTGATTAGAGCAGTTATAAAACATGAAATTCACTTTCAGTCAGTTAAATGTCTTGAAACCAGTAATTTTACAAGATAATTCTTGGAAGCAAAAAAAAAAAAACAGTAACAGTGACAGTAATATAATATAAAGTTAATAATCTAATCTCTCATCCTAATGTAGCCATGTAGCCTAATCATCTACACATTGAATATTATGACAATTAGTTTTGGGAGACTCAAGACATTTCTTAACTTACGTGTTGTTAAATCTGTTTGACAGCCATCATTTTTGGAAACCTTAACATATAATATGTGGAGATTGCTGAAAAATATAATGAATATTCTCAAGAAACTTGTATTTGCCAGTGCTTAAGAAACTGCATATCTAAATGTAAAATTTTTCAGTGTGTCAATCAGTAAGTATTGTTTTGCATTTTCTTTTTCAGCGCAAAAAAGTACATTGAGGGAACATACACAAACATTCTCTCTCTCGCGCTCTCTCGCGCTCTGTCTCTCTCTCTCTAAGGAGCTTTTTTATCTCTCTCTCCCTCGACAGAGCGATGTGATGTTTAATGGAAAGTTAATATGGCTTTAATGCTTGTCGCCGCACTTCAACACTGAAGGCCCCACTAATCCACTCTGTTCCACACTGCCTGGAAACAGATGCTCTGGCCGAGAGACACTGAGAGAGACAGGGAGAGTGAGGGAGTGGGTGCAAAGAAGAAAGTAAGAGAGAGAGAGGAGAGAGAAGATACTATTGGCAATACTTTTACATGCCACAAAAGTTCAATTCAGTTCAATTTTATTTATATAGCGCCAATTCATAACAGAAGTTATCTCATTGCACTTTTCCTATAGAGCAGGTCTAGACAGTACTCTTTATAATATTAATTACAGAGACCCAACAAATCCCACCATGAGCAAGCATTTGGCCACAGTGGCAAGAAAAAACTTCCTTTAAGAGGCAGAAACTTTGGACAGAACCAGACTCAATGGTGGACGTCCATCCGCCGCTGCCGTGTTAGGTTTTGAGAGGGGGGGCAAAAGTAACAACAAAGACAATGTGTGTGATTAAGTAAATTTTAGAAAAAAGCCTTTGTCTCTTTAAATCTTAAAAAAAAGGATAAATATTTTGGATTTATCCTTTTGTAATTTCTAATAAAGCTTTGGTTGCTATCAAATACCATACCACTGTGGCCTAATGCGGTTAAAAAAATAAGCAAATGAAAGTTGTTTTTGCCTCTGGTGAGTAAAATAACAGTAGCTGAATGATGCCATGCAGGAGCCTATATATAACAAAGTTTCATGTAGCATGCTAGCTAACCAAGTTAGCCGGTATGAAGGTAAAATTGTGTAAAAGTTGACTAATTGATAACTAACTGATTTTATAGGTTTTGGAAAGGGAATGTAAAACAAATTTAACAAATCACTGTTTTATTTAGACTTAAATACAAAAAAGCTAGCATATAGCTAACTCTTGATGGAATCAAAATAGACGTTCTAGAAATAATATACAGTACACAAACTTATATTCCATGATTTTTTTTAAATAAAGACAAGTTTATACAAGTAATTACCCCATGCAGCTGAAACAAATGTAACAACATGCTAGTTCAAGTATAGCCTTATTTCTTGAACAGCATAATCCCAGTAAATCTCAAATTTAACTTTGCTTAGTCATTGTGTTAGTATCAATGTTTAGTCTATTCAAGCTTACTGTGGAACATTTCCACTATAATTACTTAAAGGTCCAATGTGTATAATTTAGTGGCATCTAGCAGTGAAATTGCAGTTTGCAACCATTTGAATACCGCTCACTGATTACATTTGGAAAGTCTAGAAGCGCTGCACAATTAAATCATTTTATCCCCATTCATGTCAGTGGAGGGCTAAACCGGAAGTTGCGCTTGCTCTGTATACATGTATATAGTATAATGTTATATATAATGTTATACCAGAGAGCTTTCATAGAAGCTTTCATAAGAATGAACGGGAGGGGACCCACTCCCTCTGTAGATATAAATGGCTTATTCTAAGATAATGAAAACACAGCGATTCTTATTTTCACACTAATGAAAACATAGTTCTAAATATTATATTCCTTATCTGCCAATAGCTCCTCCTAAATGTTACACACTGGACCTTTAAATTCACAGTAATAGACTTTTATTTAGTGTGTTTTTTAATCTTAATGGAAAATACTACGACGGCATATTAGGGCCATTGTATGTAAAAAAAATAATATTACAGAGCCGGTGGAGGGGAGTAATATTCCTTGAAAACAAATGGCTGTGCTGGCCCATCCTGTTTTAAACATGCAATAGTCCAACCTCTTATTAAAAAGCCTAATCTTGACAAATCAGAACCATTTCCATCCCATCTCCAAGCTCCCATTCCTGTCCAAGGTACTGGAGAAAGTTGTCTACACACAGCTTCTGTCTCATTTAGACCACAATAACATCATGGAGAAATTCCAGTCAGGCTTCAGGGCACGTCACAGCACAGAATCTGCCTTTCTCAAAGTCTCAAATGACCTACTATTGTCTTTAGACTGTGGTGGAATTTTATTAAACAGTCTTAAGGACCGTGTTGCCCTTAAGTGGTTTGCCTCCTACTTAACCGACAGGACTTTCTCTGTTAACATTGGCAGCCTCTCCTCCTCTACTGCCCCTATCACTTTTGGAGTACCTCAAGGTTCCATTATGGGCCCTATTTTATTTGCTCTGTACATGCTCCGTTTAGGCTCCATCTTCCGCAAGCACAATGTCTCCTTTCACTGTTACACAGATGACACACAAATATACTTTCCACTGAATCCGGGGGATACCAACTCCATCACATCCATCCTTAACTGCCTCGAGGATCGGAAATGCTGGATGGCAAAACACTGCCTTCAGTTAAATGATAACAAGACAGAACTAATTGTTTTTGGTCCCCCCCAACACCACAGGGAGTATAGCTAGCTACTACTAAGAAACATTGCCAAACTTAGGCCCATCATCTCTCTCAACAATATGAGGACTGTTGCCACCGCATTAATCTCCTCAAGGCTTTACTACTGCAATTCACTGTACCTGGGTGCTGGCCAGTCATCTTTGTCTGGCCTGCAGCTGGTGCAGAACACTGCAGCGAGACTTCTAACTGGTACCAGAAAAAGAGACAGCATTACACCGGTGCTAGCATCCCTGCACTGGCTACCTGTCAAATACATAATTGATTTTAAGATTCTTTTATTTGTTTTTAAAGCCACACATGGGCTGCACCCCTGTACATTTCAGAACTTTTCTGCTCCTACTCCAACTCTAGGCCTCTTAGATCTTCACAAAAATTGTTTTTAATTGTTCCACGATCAAGCCTAGTGGGTAAAGGAGATCGTGCCTTTGCGGTGGCAGCTCCAAAGCTTTGGAATAGCCTTCCACTCTCGATCAAATGTTCACCCTCCATTGACACTTTTAAGACAAATCTCAAGACCTACATGTTTTCAATGGCTTTTGGATGCTCATAGTGTCATGGTTTGAGGGGTTATGTATAGTATTTCCTGTTTTATTTTGAAATGCTCTTTTCCCCGCATGCGTCTGGTAGTTTTGCTTCCTGTCTTTGTTTGCTTTTCCCACCAGTTTTGATTGTTTGCTCCGCCCTGGTCCCAACTATGTCTCGTTGTCTCCCTTCACCTGAGTGTATTGAGTCTGTGTGCTTCCCTTGTCTTTTTGTCAGATCGTCATTGTTCTATGTGTCAAGCATTCCAACTCTTTCTAGTACTTTTTGGATTTACTTTATGGTTTGGACTCTCTGCCTGATTTCCTTGGACTTTGGACTCTGCCTGCTCCCCATCATATCTGTTTGCCTGTGTTGGACTTATTCGTTAGTTTTGACCTCTGCTTGCCAGTAACCTGCGTAAGTTTTCTTTTCCATTAAAATCACTGAACTTCACCTGTTCCACCTCAGTGTCTGCATTTGGGTCCTATCCATGGTTTCTCCTGCTACCCTGCTTGACATGTCTCACAACACATAGTGGTTTAGGTATTTTATAATACTTTAGTTTTTATAAATTGATCTTACAAGTTTTATTCTGTTTCTGTTTTACATTTGTGCACATACAGTATTTTGATATTTCCTGGTATTCTATCATTTCTATTATCATTTTTGTGCCGTATCACTTTCAGTGCTTGTGTGCTTCTTTGCTACTAATGTAAGTCTACTTGCTATTGTTGTGCTGTGCTGTTGACTTTAATTTGTACAGCACTGTGATCAACTCAGTTTAAAAAAAAAGTGCTAAATAAATTTGATTTGAAAATTTGTGTAGGGGGGGACTTGGATATTCTCTGAGATTAAAGTAGTAAATTTGCAAGAAAAACTTAAATATCGGGGGGGGGTTCCATCAAGGAATCACATCCCTCACTGTACAAAGTGGATGACCTAATCAAATTATACTTTGGATTCACTTAGCACTAAGGAATTTCTCATGATTTAGCTCAGAATCACCATATTGTCATAAGCATCTGGACTTTGAAGAGACATTGCGAGATAATATCAAAACGGTTGTCTTCTAATTGCGTGTGTGTGTGTGTGTGTGTGCGTCATAACATCACCAACACTAATTGAGTGAGTCCAGAAATGAGAAGAGTGCACAGTTAGTCTAGATCCCACACACATGCATGCATGCAAACAAACTCTTTTTACTCATTCTAACAATTTTCTAAACACTTCCATACTTTATGGTCACTGTCAAATGAAAACTCACTCAAATAGGTTGAAGGCTCGAGTTTTTTTCTCCTACATTTACCACTTTAATTTCAGAGAATATCCCAAGTTTTTTTCTCTACTCCATAATATATTTTTTCATTTTTTGATCTACAATGGCCCTAATACGACATTGTAAAATATTGCCTGTGTTCCTGTTGCCTAAATGAAAGACAGGTGGAGGGAAACAACTTTAACACAAATACAAGAGACTGCTTCTTGTGAAACATTTATCACCATAATTTTGAAAAGACTTTAATGGGTCCTAGTTAGTCATTCATCTCTCACATGCCTTCATTTGAAAGTGTTTGGGAGTTCATATGTATCGTCAGTTTGTTTGTTTGGTACATGTTTAAGACTTGGAGAGCTTTGACATGAGTCTTAACTAGTTATTACTTCACCATAGACACAGCTTTAGTTGTTTTCCCCTCTTTGCATGTGTAATCAATTCAGGGAGTTAGGTGGGGAGGGTTCATGTTGTAAGACTTCAAGAGGCTAATAGCTTTAAAATGTGTCTTAACTGGTGTTTAATTCACCAACAGCTGTTGTGCTGGTTAAGAATCGAGCAGCAGGCCAGTCTGTCTGTTGGACCACGAGGAGAAATTAGTTCTGCTGATGCCCATACTCCCTCCCAGGGAACCATCTGCTCCACTTCAATACAATAGAGGGATTTTCTGAAGGAATAAAATGCTTTGAAGGCAACAATTTCTCTCTCTCTGAGCGGGGTTTTGGTCAAGGTGTCGTATTTCCCAGCAAGACTGCCACTCAGCAAATCTGTTGCACATTTAATGATTGGTTCCTTTTGTTGAAGAGCGGATCATTTCATCACGACGTCTTCAGAATGAGTAGTTTACAAGATTATACTGAAACGAGATGCATTTAAATGCATATAAATTTGGGCCAGAGTACGATAAAAGCTAACTGAAATTTCTGCCTTTAACTTAACTGAAAGTTAAAGGCATGCTGCTAGAGCCTGTGGCCACCAGGGAAATCCCAAATGGACAAATTATATACGTGAAGTCTGCCTTTAATTCTTTACTAGGTCTGAGTAAATTATGTTTTTTTGTTTGATGCTGTTTCATTTGCTTTTTTTTTTGCTGTTTTTTTGGGAGGGGTTATTATATTTTATTTGCATAGCAATCCACAATAATTTGAGGAACACAACATAACAAACATAACATAGAATATATTGAAATATTTGTTCCCCTTATTTTCTAGTACACCCTCTTCCCCTTTTCTATAAAAAGGACACTGTACTAAACACATATAAAAACATTTTATTTTACTTTCTTTTAATGGTTGTTGTTCGGCACATTTCCACATTGACAATTTTAGTTTAAAATGTTTTGCCCCAATTGTCCGGGGGCATTAAAAGGGTTTGTTTGCTAGTTTATTGTTAAAGCGGAAAAAAAAGAAAAAGAAAAAAGTACAAATTCCACAGCAACACCGTTTTCCAGAAACAGCATCTCTGAAACTCTTAATACTCAATAAAACACCCTGTCAACAGTTTTCTTAGGGACTATTTCTTCAATAGAAGTTTCAATAGAAATTGTTTACAGATAAGTTGCATTTGAATTTATTAAAAGTAATTTTATGCAGTGAGTTCCATTCACCTCTGTTTAATTTCTGAATCAGAAATCTCAAAAACAAATAAAACCCAAACTATGGATATATACTAGGAGTAAGTGAGAAAATGTTTTTTTGTAATTTGGGTGAAATTACCCTCTTAACGCAAATCTGTTAGGACTGGCAGTAGGAATTGGGACACAAATCAAATGATTTGGCCTCCAAATTGCTTGGCCTTTCATCTAAAGTCATTAATATGCTATACATTCATGGTTTATTTAACTGTAGCTCATCGCAGATGTTTTTGATATGGTTACAGTATAGTGGCTACAGTGTGAACCTGTTTGCCACGAAGGTGAACAGTTTGCAGGTGCTGCAGAAGCCACAGGAAATAAGAGCATAGAAGTAAGAGTTGCCAGGTTATTCAGTTATTACTGCATGCTAAATCTTCACTGCTCACTGAACATAATGTCAGTAACATTGGAGAAAGAGTGTGAGAAATTATGCTTGTTTCAGTGATATATAGCCTGCATGGAAAATGAACATAGAGGGGAAGAGCAGCACGTGCTCAAATGCCATTAGTCACAGGTCTTATGCGCCCTCAGGGACTCACTTCGCCATCCCTCAAGTCCCAAACCAAATCTTCTTTAAAAGCTTCTTTGTTCATCTCTCACCTTTGTCTTTCTGAAGTCCATCCACTGCAGTTTATAATGGTCCCATTGTCAGAACGTCACTACAGTGACAACCTATTTAAAAATAACAATTTGTCCCAAACTAGCCATAACAGCAAACTTACTCCATGAAACCATGCAAATCCATGGTACTTTGTTTTTCAGAAAAGGTCAAAGGTGAGTATGATATCTAACAAACCTGTGTCTAAGCTAATACTGAGAGCATTATTCCTAACATAAGTTGCCAATTTGTAATATAGCTGTATTGTTTTAATTCAGCATGAAGTTAGCCTATTGGTTCATTTTTTCAAAGTGACTTTAACCTAATTAGCACATGTTAATTTTCAGAGTTTGTCATTTTGGTTTATTGCCAAATATTTAAACGGAAAAAATTGACACAAGAGCTCATGAAATATGTTTTACAAAGGTAGCCTAAATTAGGAGCATATATCCTTCAATTTCATTTTTCCAGCTTTTGAGTTTACTTGGTGGCTACTTGCTCCCACTGTTTGGGGACAACATATAAACAGAAGTAAAACTGACCTCTCATGATGAATTTAAGTGTTTATGTGAGCTCAATGTCCAAAATATTTGCCTGTTGGAGCAACTAGCCTACTGTCATACTTTTGAATGACAATTTTCACGATTTAAGTGAGTCATGATCAAGGGCAGTGGGTGTTTTTCTGAACTTTGACTAATTTTACACTCATTCAAGTCAACAGTGAACATGCAGATGATCACCGTGATCAAAGGAGACCAGAACAAAGCGGAAAGGCCACCTGTCTCCCCAACTTGTAGACTGAATGACAGATAATTGGTGACATTAGGACCTGCAAGACAAGCCTTGGTGATTCATATGGAAAAATAGGTGCTGAGTGAAGACAAAATTATAAGAAAACTATTTTTAGATTTGTTTCTCTCTAGTGGCTTAAATGTAGGCTAATTATCGTCCTCATCAGTAGCAAATATTCCCACGATAGACACGAGACATGGGTCTACAATATTGTAGAACTAAGTGAATAGCCTAAATTGTGTCATTACATTCATCATCATCACATCCAACAAGATGCTTTGATAATGGGCGGTGTTAAACTCCGTTCAGCATGAACTGATGCTGCTCTGACAGACAGCAAGAAACGGATGAAAGACGGGACAGTGGGCACGCGGCCGATGGTCACTTCATGCTTAATGGGATCAGAAGAAGCGCCAGGCCAAGGTCAGATTTAATGAGTGTGCTTGGGAAGCGGAGTTGTTATTATTATTATTGTTATTATTATACATTTGCATCTAAAAGCTTTGTAAGTTATGCATGCTGAATAAAAAAAAAATAGGCTATATTATTTTTTCTGAACTCATTTTATTTGAATTTTCTCAGACAATGAATATGTTGTTCCTCTGCCTGGACTGAAGCGTTTAGTTTGTGTCAGTGTTTTTTGCGGGTGGCTAAATGCTGCATTCATATGAATGATTAGTTGATTGTGCGTAGTTATTTAGAGCAGGCCTACTTTATTTGGGGACAGGAGGAACACATTCAGCTTTATGTTGTCAACCTGCACTGAGCCAACACCTCATAGCTATCACAAAGGTACATTGTCTAATCAAATTATTATAGTATTGATTTTTATCAGTTCAGAATCAATTCCCACTTGGGCCACTATTTTTCAATTCAATTTTATTTATATAGCGCCAATTCATAACAGAAGTTATCTCATTGCACTTTTCCTATAGAGCAGGTCTAGACCGTACTCTTTATAATATTAATTACAGAGACCCAACAAATCCCACCATGAGCAAGCACTTGGCGACAGTGGCAAGAAAAAACTTCCTTTAAGAGGCAGAAACCTTGGACAGAACCAGACTCAATGGTGCAATCCTCTGCTGCCGTGTTACAAAAGTTTTGCAGGCAGTGCAGTAGGCCGTTTCTCAACATGCACTGTCTTCCTGTTGGTGTAGACTACATGTAGCCTGTCTCATTTTTTTCATTGGTGAAATAACGACATTTCTGAATCAGCTGCTCAAAAACAATCAAAGAAATAAAATGGATAAAACTAGCAGGGCAGTATAACTGTTTATGGTTGAGGTCCAATCACAAATGAAGCAGAGGACAGTTGACCAATCCCCTTTCCCTGAACTTTGTGTTCAAAGAGTAAACAGAGTGGGCTGAAAGTTGAACTTGTGCGCGTGCACGTGTCCGTGTGCTTGAGTGTGTGTAGGCGTGACTCCCCCTGTAGCCTATAAAACCTCTCCAAGAGTGCACAGAGATATAGAGAACACATAGTGAGTTTGTGTTGTTTAGGTTTATTTTTTCCTGAAGACAACAGCTAAAAGAGTAGGAAACTTCTCCAGGTCGGACAACCATGATGTTTCCCTGCAGCGCTCTTTCGCCTCCTCTCTACCCGGGCTTACTGCGTCCCCCTGCGGCTCTCTCCTCGCCCCTGACCCGGTCACTCCCTTCAGGCTTCCTAGTAGAAGATCTCCTTCGATTAAGCCAGCCTGTCAGCTTCGTACATCGGACTTTCTCTTCCAGAAGTCCCGGGGACCTTCTCCCGCTCAGCCCCGGGCCGGGCGCCTCTCCCCGGGCGTTGGGACCCAGCACAGAGCTGTCTGTGCTTCAGAGCTCCAGCCAGCCGAACCGCAGTAGCCCCGGCTCTCCGCAGGCTGCCTGCCCGGACTCCGGCTACCTCAAGTTCGGCGTCAGTGCGATACTGGCACCATCTACACGGAGCGGTGAGTATGAGGAAAAAACTGGATGATGATGGATAGCTTATGATTTGTATTACAGTACTATAGCTACTGTTAGAAATAAATAATACAATATACCAAAATATGTACGTATGTATTTATTTATGTTTTTAATTATTATTATGTATAGGCCTACTTTTTAAAAATCTTACAATATATCTACAATATCAACTCCAATGCACCTTTTTCCCACTGAGGCTTGCAAATTGATGCTACTCTCTCACTATTATTGACAGATAAACATATAGTGTATCAGAATATTGATTATAGCAAAAATAGGAAACATATATTGATTCTGTTAACTCTGTTGACTCCATAAAACTGTTTGCCCAGTAAATTAGTTAATGGTCAATAAATTAACATGCATTAGACTTAAAATGATATTTAGCAGCATGCTGAGGTGCATCAGATATGAATGTGTTTTTATATGTTTTTCCTAGGTACAGTTATTACTATATTTGTTATTAAAATATTTTATGAAGCTATAATTCCTTTTTATTTACCCTTTTGATACATTGATATATTTTTCTGTTCATATTATTTCTCCTGCTTTGAAATAGCACAGATGTCAAGTCAATTTGTGTTATTTTTCTGCTTGCTCCTCAGTACAGAGTCTTCAGACTAAGTACTTCCCTTTGCCTTTCTTTGATGGAAGCCTCCATCCTTTCATCAGAGCTTCCTACTTCACAGGTTGGTGGACTTACCCGTGCCATGTATTGACATTAGTAGTTTCAAAACTCCAAGACAGATGGCACTGTTCATTTACAGCTGATTTATGTGTGATTTTGATAGTTTCCTCACTTCTTTATAAGAGAGACGTATCACTTTATGTTGGGCACTAATCTGAGGATATATACCTCATTTTCACTTGGGCATTCAGCTCTTATCTACATCTGTTTACAATATAATGCACAAACAGGTGAAATCAGCATTTTTCTGCCACTAAGTGGGGTTGCATGTCAGCTGTGTCTCAGCTGCAGACCCAGAGATCTAAATATGATGCCATGATGGAGAACACCAAATACTAATACTCATATAAATACTAATAATAAACGCAATTGGCACAGTTTGTGATTTGCTGAAAGGCAATTTGATCAATTTGCAATCAGGGATTGATTATCAATAGCTCACTTTCTGTACTTTGGTCTGGAACAAAAACTCCTCAGTCAGTGGAATTTCATTTTCCTCTGCCTCACCCAGTGTTTCAGTGATGAGTAAACAAACAGCATTACAACACTTTTCATCCACAGAGAAATAAATGGAGTGGTTGTTAGGCTAAAAAAACAAATCCAAATATTTATGTTTGAGTAAGAAACCACAAGCTTGTAATAATGGTAAATAACTCATGGCGCCACCATATGTGCATTACAGTACATTCAACATGTCTATGATACAATGAACATTTCAAACTGATATTGATGAACATATTAATTAATTCGCTGATATATCTGATTAATACTTGACTTTAATTAAAAATAAGACAAGTGTTTTCTTGGTGGAAGGTAATCTCTGACTAGACATACTCAAGAGATACTCATGTGTTTGAAATACTTTTTCACACAAAGCACACTTCTGTGGGAGAAAACGTTAAAAATAATGAAACTGAATAGGCCTTCAAGCCTCCAATTCTGGCTATTGGCAAACTCAGCACAAAGAGTTTGGATTTTACAGCATCTGTAATCATATGTGAAAACACATTTTACCAGCAGATGAAGATGGTGAGGTCTCAGTCGGCTGTTTAGAGGCGTTGTCAGCCTTTTAGCATGGGAATACCCCGGACAGCTTGGAATCAGCTCTGCCAATTTAAAGGTCTATTTAGGCGACGCACTGACTGCTGACATTAGCACCAGTTGTCCTAATCTACAAATTGGTCCAGTTTGTCACGCTCTAAATATATTAGTGCCGTTTGTCATGGTCTAAATGTGAGGCGGGTATCTTCCCAGCTCAGGAACTCAGCGCCTCTTCACGCACCGTCGTTTTCCCACCAAGCCCCTCTGCCTGCCCACAAAGCTCCCAGCACCGTGACCAATAGGAGCCAAAAACCACACACACACACACACACACACACACACACACACACACACACACCTTGAAGATTTGTTGCTCACAAGATCTCTGTTAAATTCACAGGTTTGAACCCGGATTTAATTAGATTTATTTTCCAACATTGACCAGCATATCGGTCATTTCAATAATATATACAATATATATTTTTATATATTTATTGGTAATAATACTTACATGCAGGTGTATAACACTGTGAACAGCCCTAAGCTTTCTGAATCCTTGAGTGAAGACTCTCTATTAGCTCGACATTATACAGACTTGTCTTTAATGGGCCTGTAATATACTGGCCTGTCGACGGCCTTTTCCACTCAATTCATTACAACACAATCACCTTTCTCTATGCATTTGCAGCCTATACAATTCCCATTCATGCTTCATTAGAGGCAGTGTGAACTGATCTTTGGAGAGCCCGTCTCATTAGCATAGGCTCTGTTTCCACTGCTGGACAAATTGGGCTTTAAACACCAGATTGCAGCAGAACAATATTATGGGTAGCATCAGGGAGCCTGTGTGCTGATGATGGAAACAAGAAGGAATGACACATTCTGAGAACGCTGACAGACGTAAAATACACTCACCAAAAAATTAAAAAATTAAAAATCCAACTTTAGCAGACCTCAGCATAAACGCTTCTAGTTAAGTGAAATTCAAACTTGTATCCATTCAGAAACATTCTTTCAAACCAACTAAGATGGTAAGAAAACAAGAGCGTCAAGAAAATATGATTGGAAAAAAAAGTAAATATGATGGATGGATATATTGATTGATTAATTCCTTTGAATTCTAATGTTTTAGACACATTGAAGGCATACAGTAAATGAAAAAGAAGCACTCACCTTACATCTAAATGGCATTGAATATAAAATAAAATGGTAGCAATTGCCAATTACTCTCCACAATCACATTTTTATGTTGTTATAAACAAACTGATCCAACAAAACATCTCTGCTGTATATTTTTACCAGTGTAAAACTGATAAGAATCAACCTGCAATCCGCATGCTCGAGATGGAAAAAGAAAAACTCTTTAGCAGAGGACAAAATTATAATTGTCTGAACAGTTGAAAATTATAAATGTTAATAATTGCTAATTTATTAAAATTTACAATGAATTGTGAAAAACAATTTAGCAGCTGATAATGAAACAACTGCAGGGTAAAGGAAAGCATGCAACAATATGACTCTAAACTGATATTATGCACTGACTCATAATCATTATCACATCCGCTGTTGGATTCATAATGGCTGCAAAATATTTTAACAAGTAAATCCAGAGTTAAACACATTTAGGCAGAAAACGGCTGCTGCAGTTCTCTCCAATCAGTGATGTCACACCAGCAGCAGCTTTCTGTGACATGTGATTTACTGCTGATGTATCCTTTAACTACTAATATAGTAAGAATAAACATAAGTTATATAATAATTTGCATGAAATGTAATGTAATATTTTTATGTTAAATATCAGATTATGGTTCATAAAGTGAGTTCTTAAAGCCGTTCATGGATACTGATCCCTACAGATGCTGCCTGTGACTGTCATTTCTGTTATAATGAGTGGTAAATGTCTCACCTATTTAACATTTAAGGCATGTAAATATAAATTAAAAGCCAATTTAATGGCTTGCTTTTAGATAATGACCTTAACTACAACTAGTTTAAGAAATTTTCCAGGACCTGCAGCACACATCTTATATTAAACCTACTAAAATATATATTTTTTTCATATATACAAAATGCAGCCTGATGACACTGGAGTCATGTCTTCTGTACTGTTTTAGCAACTAGGAGGTGTTCTGTAGCTAAAATTCACAATAATTTTAATATTTGTAGATGTAGTATATATTAAAATTTGACTACTTTTCAAACCAGTTGTCAAAACAAAAACAACTGATTTGTTTTTAAACCATAAAAATCCAACAAAAGAGCAAAAATATAAGTAAGAGAATGTCTTGAGAAGTTTTTAAACCAAGAAAATAAATAAATACATAAAACATTCACCACTGCCCAACTAGAATGTTATTCTTGGTAAAGGAGAGAAGGGTTTGAAACAACATTTAGACTTTTGTACCAGTATTTATTTACAGAAAACATATTGATCAGTTGAGTATATAAAAATCTCAAAGACTCGTTTTGGTGTTAGAATGGTGGTCAGAATTTTTTGAGGGAGAGCATTGGGGAATTTCAGATTTATGACTTCAGTACTTCTGAAATCCCAGCTACAGCCCTGCCTGGGATATGTTTTGTAGAAGAATCGGTATCCTCAAAGTTGGGTACAGGGACCCCAGGGGCCTTAATGAATTATATTTAATTTATTTTATATCATCAGCCAGTTACAGAATGCATAACAACTATTGTCCAATATGTTTCCATGGGCAAAATCAGATCAAATGGGGCTGGCTATTAAGCCTCTACTCTGTCTTGTGTTTTGTCCTTCCAGCCTCCTCCACTGTGATTCCTGTCCCGGGAACGTTTTCATGGCCCCTGGCCCAGAGAGGGAAGCCCAGGAGGGGCATGCTGCGGCGGGCTGTGTTCTCAGACCTCCAGAGGAAGGCCCTGGAGAGAACTTTCCAGAGGCAGAAATACATAAGCAAACCAGACAGGAAGAAACTTGCCAGTAAACTGGGACTTAAAGACTCCCAGGTACACACCAAGGACTATTTGATTTTGTTAAACTGGCTTGTAGGGATATTTTCTGTCCATTTTGTACCCCAATCCAGCTGTGAACACGGGTGATCGTAGTGGTGAGGAGGTCTGTGATATTGACATATTGTTTTTTTCTGTGTCCTGTGAAGGTGAAGATCTGGTTTCAGAACCGCAGGATGAAATGGAGGAACTCCAAGGAGAGGGAGCTACTGTCGACAGGCGGCTGTCGCCAGCAGACCCTTCCCACCAAAACCAACCCCCACCCAGACCTCACTGATGTAGGCAGCACCTACTGCCACAGGCTGGACAGGACTGCACCCACCAGCCAAGTACAGCTGAACAGCCAGGAGTCACATCTTCTTCACCACCACCACCATCATCATCATCATCATCATCACAATCCTTCCTCTCCGTCACAGTCCAGCAAACAGTCAGAGCACTCAAAGTCAGACATTGAAGAAATCACAGTTTCATAAGACCTTGCTACAAGATTCAGACATCTGAGTTGTAAAGGATGCCAGGAGAAAAAAAGAGTTATCAAAGAAACTGGTGAATGGAAAAAAATACCAGAAATGTTTGAATTTGTTCTGTACATAGCTGTATTTTCTCAGGCTTTCAGTGCCATATTTCTGTACAGTGTTGTTTATATTACTTTTATATGCAGTTCAGTATATCTTTATACAGTAAATAAGGTATACTGAGCTATTTTAGATATTTGTAGATTTAAATGTTTAAATATACAAATTGTTCTTTCCATACATATTTGTATTCTTTATATTTTCTCAAATAAATATTGAAAAGTCTCATTTAGTATTAATGTTAAGTGTCCTACTGATATGAAACTACTGGAACATTAGCATTAAGCTTAATTTGTAACTCTGTGGGCATCTAATGTCCTGTCAGCATTAGCTATAGCTCCAACATATTTTAAAATAAACACTATAGGCTGTTCTAGACAACATGAGATTAGACCCGTCTTCAACCTTAAACCAAAGCTAAGCTAATGACTAACAGAATCATGTTGTCTCTTAAATCTCATTCCTGTGTCCTCATAAAGTTCAGACTGCAACTGTGGTTTAGTCTAAACCCAGCTACTGTGCGGTATCTGAGGTTTAACTTCAACCTACTGCACCAAGGTTTAAGATCATAGAGCTCAATATAAGCACCGATTTCTGCAGCTCATATAATTTATCAATTTCTAAGTTTCATTGTTTATGGTCTGATAAAAGCAACATTATCATACGTGTCAACTAATTGTGTTATTACATTTTAAAGGTGTCTCATCTGTTCATTTTTGACTCCAGAAAGAGGGTTGCTAATTATCTGACAAATTGAAGAAGTCATTTATAGCAAACCATGTTTTAATTAATGAGAATACCACAAGCCCAGTGCCTGCAAGGGGGACAGGAGGTCAGCTCATCAGTGACATAAATAGGTGAGCTGTTCATTCACCTGGCTGAACAGTTGGGGGAAAAATAAACATATCTGTATTATAAGACCAGCTCCCACTGCAATTTTGATGTATGGTGATATATTTGACAGATTACTTATACTGCAGTAGCTTTTAAGGGCAGAATGTTATGTTGTAAGCAGAGTTTTGGGAACATCCAGCTGACACTGGTTAGCTGAGCTGAGAGACTTTAAGTTATGGTATGGACACAATATTTCAGAAATTCAGGGACTTCAATGTGCAGACCTGATAAGTAATACATCAAATTTTACATATAATTCTTAACTTATGGGGCTTTTTTTCCTATCTTTATTCATTCAAAAGCACGGTCTTTCAATTTGAGTGTGACTCAATTTCATGTTCAGATTTTGTAATGCTTTCCCTCAAAACCCTTCCCTAAATACAATTGCTTGCGCTTAGATTTTCTCTGCTTCTGCTCAGACTGTGCGCCTCCACTCAGACAGATTTTCGCTTGCACAGATTCAGCCCTTCTCCGTCTGCTCTCAGACTTCTGCGGTGCTCTCTGATTTTTTTTTTTTCGTGCAACAACCCTGTCAAAACCCCCCAACCAACAGAATACCAGGTGTAGTGTGGTGATGACCAAATTAAATGTTCCCTACCTCGCTGCGGGAGACCTGAGAGCAGGTGTTCAGGAGCGCACAGCAGCAGCCTGAGTGCAAGGAGAAAGGCTGAAGCTGGAGCGCAATAAATCCGAGTACAAGCATACAGTTGTGAGTTCAGACCACCGCCTGGCTCCCGCTGCTCTGCCAACAACGCTGGCAAAAGACTCGTGGAAGTTCTGATGTAGATCAAATTACTTGGTCTTGCAAACTTTATTTTAAAAAAGAAGCCACAAAGCAAACAAGCATGTTGATTGGTATTTGTGCAGACTGACCACAAGTAGGGTTTAAGTTAACCTCATAAAATCTTTTAAATGTGAAGGCACTGTTTTGCATGTCAGACACCTTGGTCAACGCATCATTTTTTTTTTTTTTAAATTATGTCCCTGTACCCAAACAGGGACCCATCGTAGATTATTGGGGAATCCGCTACAGTAATTATCAGCCTCTCCTCCATTTTGCTTGGGAATTAATATTTGGTCGGAACCAAAGTTAATCGATTGTGTTCACTGGAGTTCTCTCGAGTGGAGGACTTCTAAATTCTGGTTGGTTGACGCCGAACCGCGTCATAGCTCATTACCATAAAGTTGCCCATACTTCAACTGTCCTCGACGCGCCGCCGGCTCACACATAAAATTAATGACTTCCGGTCACTTTGACGCGCTGCCCCAGTGGCGGTCTGAACGCACAGTAAGCACAAGCAGGGGATATTTGAGTGTGAAGGCAGGATTTGGAGGGAAAGCATTACAAATCTGAACGTGAAATCAATGAGTCATGCTTTCAAATGGAAAGACCACGCTCTTGAATAAAGATAGGAAGACAAAAAAAAAAAAAAAAAGCCCCATACGTTGGCAGCCAATGGAGAGGCCAACACTGGAGTAATGTGCTCCCTGCGATTTGTCTTTGACTGCTGCAACATTTTGAACTATCTAGACAAGCTCCTTGGTTAATTATATTACAATACTTTAGTCCAATAGACGCAAAAAGCATGGATCAGCATGGATGTCTGACCCTAGAAGTATTTTATTGGGGGGGGGGGCTTTAAGGGGCAAGTTCCTGTTTAGCTCAGTCAGTTATAAACTGTAGCTCAGCTGCTAAGTGACACAGCAACAGCCCCCCACCAGACTACAGTAAAATGCATATGAAAAAAAAAATATATATAAACGAGATGCAGTTATTTTAGATTCATTTACATAAAAATCAGCAAACTCAAAAGATGGATTGTAAAAAAACAAAAACAAGACTTTATTGCTATTGTTCACTATGGATTATACAAGAAAAGCTGGAAAGCAACAATGTAAGACTAGGCTACAGAACAGATGACTGGCAGGGCCATCATCATCGGCGTATTCATCAGAAAAACAATGTCTTAATTAAACAGTGTTTTATTAATGCAAACTTTATTTACATGAAAAAATAAAAACAAATCACTGACTTCATGCCATGCTCTTTAAGCCTACAAACACAACAGAGTGGCTGCTGTTAAATAACTGAAAGGAGGTGTTAATGGGGGACATTACATAGAGTATTTACAGCCAAATGTCAACCCACAGTACAATCCAACAAACAGCTTAAAAACACACACACACCTGTCTACAGCTCTGCTTGGTCTGGACCTGAATGAAGCAGCTCAGCTGGCTATAAGAGGGGACAGATTAAATCCTGATTGGCTGAAAAGCGACAGCAGGTTGCACTAAATTTTGTCACTAATCCTCCAAAATAAAAAGCAGTAATTTTTAAGCCTGTACCACCTTAAGTCTGCAGGTTTTCATCACAGCCAAAAAATACAGTTGATCATTTCGAGTTTGGCTGGGAGGCAAAATCTGAAAACTTTTTGCCCTCTAAAATCTGTGGTTTTCAATCCTCCTTCGATTTCAAACAAACTCTCACCAGAAGGCCACAAAACACTTTCAGAATAAAACTGGACAGATTGCCTATGTAACCTTGACCAAACATTTAAAACAAAGAACTTCCTTCAGCATCAGCATACAGCTGTGGCCTTGTCAGTTTGAACGCCATCAGGGGCAGAAAAACGACAGAGGGCTTGATGTCACTGTGTAAATGCAGTTCAACGTATTTTGTGGCTGTATAGACAGAGCAAAAATGTCTGAAATGGATATCAGACACTTTATTGATGATGAAGTAAGTGCTGGAGCTTCAATGACCGTGTTCAGCCACAAGGGGGAAGTCACACGCTGTATTTATACAGCTACAAATTTGACTTCAGCTCTTTACAGCAGTGATTCTCCATACAAACAAAGCACTAGTAATGTGGTACGTCACGGTAAAACAGGAAGAAACAACATTTGACTTTTGTTTTTTACTGCAACCACTGAAAAGCGCTTCATAACAGTTAAGTGGTTAACCTTTAAGTATGTACAAACACATTGTGTCGAGACACTAAAACAGAGATGGGGAGAGTAAGTTCACTATTTTATTATTATAATACAGTGAAAAGTGTTTACAGGAGAGTGGAGGGCACCCTGAAAGAGAAGGCTGGGGCGGGATAGGAGGGAGGGTGGGGTGGGTGTGACAGTTTGTTCATCAAGATGAAACTGTACAGACTGAGAACAACAGCTTTTCATATTTTTTGCCTTGATGGCTGACACATGAAAATGACGAAAATTACTTGATGTCTAAATAGAACATCTTTCTGATAAGTTTTAATAGTAGCTAAAAACACTTGGATGGTTTGCAGTGTGTGTGTAGTAGCTAAAAATCCCAGACACAGCCTTAACTACAATCAGAAATGAAACGCACCCTAATCTAATAACTTACAGGCACAGTGGGTGGAGTCAGGTTCAAACTTGAGGGTGTGTTTGTCTGTTGCTACCTGGTTTGTTGATACAGAGGGGTGGGCGTTAGTGCTTTCTATTTCCATTTACCAGAACATGAATATAAACACAAAGTGAGTTAAAAAGAGGATGTTGTATTTTCTACCAGCTGAAATCCACAAGCTTTGCGGAGGAGATGAGGTGCTCCTTACTGCCGATTGCTCTTTATTCTCTCAAGACGTTTCTTCAGGTCGTCCAGGTTGGCTGCCGGTGAAGCCGAGCGGGGGTGTGCATGTGTCGGGGAGTGTGCGTTGTGTTCCTGCTGGTACAATTCTCTGGACTCTTTGAGCTGAGACAGCTTACTGTGGAGCATGTCAGTGGAGGAGGCCACCGACGGCTTAGAGGATAGCAGGGAGGAGATGGGAGGTCGCTGCTGAGGCTCGTCCTCGCTTCCTCCGACACCCTGCCGCAGGTGGAGAGAGGAAGAAGGTGAAGAGATACGTTGGCTTCTATTATGTGAATACAGTAAATATTACTCAGGAATGTTGCTGTTCAAACTGTGCAAACATTAAAGCTTAAAGAGCAACTTGGGGGTTGGAGACCTTTGTGATTCAATGTGTAGGAAAATGATGGCAACTACATTTTCAAAAATTAAAGGAGGACAAACCTGAATAAAAGAGGAGAAATATATCAAATAAAGATGCTTCCTTGTACCAGGGCTCACTGAATGGTTAGGTGAGTATGAAAATTATGTGAATAAAATGCTACAGCCTTTACAGTCACCAGATCTCAACCCAGTTGAACACCTATGGAAGATTATGGACCAACATGTAAGACAATGCTCTCCACCACCATCCAGGAAGTAAAATGCCACGTCGGACTAGTAATTCAACTCTCAAAAAAAAAAAAAAAAAAAAAAAAAGAAGAATGAAGCGGAGCTGATGATGGAAGTAGCTAGGGAGTGAGCCATCTCACTTCTTTCTCATCTCTGTTCTGCTGTTCACTGACTTCGCTCCGTGTGTTTGTCATGTGCAACTCTCAACAGAGAGGCCGCAGTGGAGACAGTACCAGGTGCGAAGAATACTCGAGCTGACGACACCTACGCTCATTAATGTAACTGCAATAAAACCTTTGTGAGTAAAAAAGCTAATACTTTATCAATACACCTGTTCAACAAGCGTAAACATGTAAACATGTAGCAAAGTAATATTTTAATCTGCTCTGTCTGCAGTCTCTCATCCTCCACCGCTATGTTTTACACAACAACAGCGCACGCTACCTTGGCTAATAGCGAATTGTTACAAACAAGCTAAAACAAAAGCTGTCTGTATGTAGTCTAACTGTTTAAATTTGGCAAACTCTTGTAAACTTAGCTGCTGGCTGAGACAAACCAGCCCCTCCTCCCTCTACCAGCGGTACCTGCAGGCAGTAAGTCACATCAGAGGAGGACAGAGGACAGGATGAATGACTGATACTGACTAATGTCTGTGTTCTTCATTGTTTCTAAACTTCACTCCGTATTGTGATGTCAGGATTATTTTGTTCATTATTATTAAAGAACAGTTTAGACCTGCTCTATAGGAAAAGTGCAGTGAGATAACTTCTGTTGGCGCTATATAAATAAAAATTATTAAATAAATAAATATTGACATTTGATTTGTTTGTGTGACTTTGCTGTTGTAAGCATTACTGTTGTTGCTCTAGAAACAACATTTAGTTAGGCTATATTTAAAATATAAATAAATTCTAATCCTGTTCTGATTCTTTTTTTTAAATATTTTTTAAAAAGCAATTATTTAGTAATGGGAAAAAAACAAACAAGAGTATCGATAAAAGAACCAAACCGACACGAGTATCGATAAGAGTAGTAGTATCGGCGAAGCCACACAACCTGGACGCCATTAAAAAAAATAAAAATAAAAATAATAATAATAATAAAAAAAGCTCAGTCAAAAAAATAAATAAAAAATTATCTTACCAGAACCCATGCACATGCGCAGTACCGTTCAGGCAGTCATGAGAAAATGGCAGCGGGTAAAGAAAGTTCATGAGCTGAAGAGCAAGCGAGCATTTCTATTATCCTGGAAACAGGAGTTTAGTTGTGTGGCGTGAGAGGATGTGGGCGAAACTAACCATACCATTTCAATATGCAAGAATGTTTGTTGCTTCGCATCTATGATATACTGTGTCCTTGTTCTGATTCATTTATTTAAATAAAAGATTAAACATGACAATTAACTTTAGTCTTTGTTGTTATTTGATAACCGCTAATAAATAATATGTATAGGGGTGAGTAAAAATTGACTTAGGGCAAAAAAAAAAAAAAAAAAAAAAAAAAAAAAAAAAAAAACGATAAAAACAGTAACGTTGAACCCTTACATCAACATAACACCATATGATATAATATAAACTTTTAGCGTCAGATCTATTTGGTGATGTCTGTGAATGTCTCTGATGCTATATGTCCTTTTCTTATGTCTGACTGTGTTTGCTTTTGCAAGAGAGACCTGAGTACAGCACATAGAAAGAAAAACTAGCAGTATGGCAGAGCCTTTGGCAGAAAAGCTAAGAAGCGTCCAAGAATAGTTTCTGATGCTCCAGATTAAAAAAAAAAAAAAGAAACTCCAGAGGAAGGATTTCAGTCAAAAAAACAAAAAGAAAGAAAGAAATTGATCGACAGTGAGGACAAACACGGATAACCAATGGTGTCGCTTTTCGTCATTGGAGAGCGCTGAAAGAAGAGAAGGCACTGAGGGCAGACAGGGATGTTGTGTTACTGCTTTTGGACAGGTTGGTATTTGTGAAATACGTGTAGTAGGCTATGTAGCTATTACATTTACTCTACCTATATAATGGATTATTGTCTTGGAACTGTCATGGAACTTTTCTGCTGAAACACAGGTAGCCTTAAGCATAATAAACTTTTATTTAAAGAGCAACTTGCAGGTTGAATGTTTTACTAAATTTATACATAACGTTTCCTGGTAATTATCATTTGGAGTCAAGTCAATGCAGGATTTAATGTTATACAAGACATAAGGACAGAAATTATGAGGAAATGTTAGGCGTTTTCAGCAATGCTCTTAAAAATGTTTTTCACACATCGCATCAAATTATGTAACATAAGGGAATCAGTTTCCTTTTGTCATATCTTCAAGAATATTGTTATCGCAGAAATACTTTAGGGCCATATTGCCCACCCAGGCTCTTATCACTACTGTCCACAGCAGCTCAGCGCTGTTGGTCTGGTCTGTATCTGTTCATAACAGCAGTAATAGTACACCTTGTAAATAATATTAAAACCATTTCACAAGCCTAAAAAGCATGTTTGTGTATAAACGTCTCCACTTATAGTTAAGAAGTGATCTGTAGTTATAGTCTCCGGTTAGCTTACACACATGGTTCCCACACCTTAAACATCAAATTCAAGAATTGGTGCATCCCCAGCGTACAGCAGTACTGATATCTGCGATAAGATAAAATCAGCCAAAAAATATCAGCCGTGCCGATGTTTCGATCAGGCTCTAATGTGTACTACAAAACCAAATCCCCAAAAGGCTGGCTGGGTACACAAATACATGGTGAGTGATCTAAATCACGACAAGTAACACTATCTTTAAGTCAATGTAATGCAACAGACTGATGTATGTATGTATGTATGTATGTATGTATGTATGTATGTATGTATGTATGTATGTATCTTCAGAGTGTGTATGAGTAAACTAACCCTGGAGGTGTTTTCCAGGCCTTGTCTCTGTCTGAGGATCTTGAGTCTCTCATAGTAAACAGCTGGTTTCAGCTCTTCACTGTTACTGCTCAGATTGGAGTCCACGCCATGCTGAGGGATCACTGCAGAGACATGCACTAACACAGTCACACAGCAATGTTACTATACATTCCTGACCATTCTGACCAAAACACACAGTGACAGCTTCCAGTTGTACCTGCTGAGGTCTGGATGCGAGCCTTGCCCTCTCTCTCAGACTCTATCATACGAAGGCCTCTCTCCACGTAGCTCTGGAAGAACTGGGACGTGTTTTTAAGGAAGGGCTCCAGGTCTGCATCCGAGTACTTCTGTTTGTACTCATACAACTCTGTCAAACCCTGAGAAGAGATTGGAGATTATTGAAACATGACTTAATGTTTTCTGGGCTATTTGTGATAATTAACCTTTTGTTTTCGGTCTGAGAAGTAAAAAAAAAAAAAAAAAAAGTCAATAACATAGTTTAAAAGGTTTTAAACTGCAACAAATAGTATGACAACAAATGATGAAGGCTGAGCTGACCTCTTTAGTGTTCTCCTTGGAGCCGATCTTCTTAAAGATTTCAGACAGAATGTCACTGACCTTTGCCTTTGACATCCGATCTTCCTGGGAACAAAACATAAAAAGACAAATTCATGTTAAATCTATCATCACAATTATGCAACAGAAATAATTTGATACACAGTCATTCTGAAGACAAGACCTACTGAATTTGTGTAAATCTTCACTTTTTCTTGACAAGAGCCTGATAAAATGTCCACTAAAATGTGTGTTGTTGTGAATTTGGTAGGTGTAGCTCACCGTGCGCAGACCAATCTTCTCGTTGCCACGGTCGCTCTTGAGTCCTGACAGGTTTCCAGAGTGTTTGACCACCCGCCTCAGATGGGCCTCCAACTCTGACTCATTACGATTCTCTATCATTGATAGGTGGTCCAGGATCTGTTTATCAGTGCAAAAATAATAAATAGATCAAAACTCAAGTAAAAAATAAATACAATTAACATAGCAGAACAACTGTGACCCAGTATCTAAACCATTTCACCAGTGAATTTAATTAAATGTGGTTCAGAATATAATTAAATACATTTTGTGTGTATTACCTTGGCCCCAGTGAGCTTGCAGAGTGTGTGTAACAGAGTCTTGAGGGTTCTGTGTGGGACGTCACTCTTGAGCTGCTTGAGTTTCTCTTTGGGGAAAACCTTCATGAAGTTGTGGACGTCCAGTAAGATCCGATCCAGGTTGATGTTGTTGATGGTCTCTGGGAGAAAGCGGATCATCCTCCACAGACACTGAACATACACAAACACAGGAGTATCAGTTTGAAGTGTATGATGTGCCATTTTAATGGAGAGTAGGGTCAGGACTAGTAGGACGTAGAATGTGTGGCTGTGACACTCCTTACCTTCATGACCAGTTCAGAGAACATGGGGGGACCAGCTGTGGTGACTAAACTGTCCTGAAGCAAAACCAGCAGAGCACTGTAGAGAGGCAGAAGGGAGAGAGCCAAGTGAACAGGTTAAAAACAACAACAATACTTATTTAGTTTCTTCTGGAATTCATTTTTGTTATTCTTGTCAGCATCTGCATGATAGACAGGCCGTGGGGGGCTAGGTCCATCCAAACAGGTCACTGTGCCTCCTCTGTTGAATACACACAATGACCTAATCTAAAATATTAATATAGTCTAATACATATTTGTAATGGTAGACTAAATACTGTGTAATTAAAAATAAATAAAAAATAAAAAGCACAACACAGTGGTAGTTTGCATTTAGGGACTATTACTTTAAAGAGGAACTTAATACAAGTGATTTTCCCAAAAAAATACATAGTGTGTTAAAACAGCTTTTTCTGCTCAAAATTAGCTTTTGTGTGTCTGTTCGGTTCAGCCGAATTCGCTTCTTCCTTTTCTAACCATGAGGTGAGGGGTGACATGCAACAAAGGGCCCGAGCCAGACTTGAATCCAGGCCGCTGCGGTAAGGACGTATGCGCTCTACCAGGTGAGCTACCGGGGCGTCCCATGGAGAGGTTTTTCTATGAGTGGGTCCCTGTTTAACTTTTACAGCTCAAGGATACACACAGTGCATTTTGGTGAGTAATGATGAATGTGAACATAATATATTTATTTACAAGGAAACTCCACAGGGCGCCTTTAATGTACATATTTGTGTGGAATAATTTTGTCAGTCAATTAGATTAAAGATGTCCTACAGATAACCAGCAGTATTAATTTCAATTCAATTTTATTTATATAGCGCCAAATCATAACATAACGTTATCTCAGGGAACTTTTCAGATAGAGCAGGTCTAGATAAATGGACTGCATTTATATAGTGCTTTTCTAGTCTACCGACCACTCAAAGCACTTTACAACACATGCCAACATTCACCCATTCTCTCACACACACACACACACACACACACCCACCCACACACGGCAGAGGCTGCCATTCAAAATGCCAACCTGCTCATCAGGAGCGGTTATGAGTTCAGTGTCTTGCTCTAGGACACTTTGAACAAGGAACCATCCGATTACTAGACGACCGCTCTACCTCCTGAGCCATGCCTTCTAGACCATACTCTAATATTATTTACAGAGACCCAACAATTCCCACCATGAGCAAGAACTTGGCGAAAGTGGCAAGGAAAAACTCCTTTTTAAACAGACAGAAACCTCGTACAGAACCAGGCTCTAACCGGTTGGGTATTAAATAAATACATGAAATATAATAACAGTCATGCAACATATTCCAAAAGCCCAATAATGTTACGGTCCTGATCAAATTAAGAGAAGTTTAATTTTGATGAGAACCATTTTTTTTCCCATACTAACCTGATCATGTTGGTCTGGTCAGACTTCTCTAGAACTCTGATTACCAGCAGGTTGACGGATCTGATGAGCTGCTGTCCATCTTCTATGTCTTCCACTCTGCCATCCAGCATCAGTGTTATCAGACCGTGCATCAGGTCCTTCAACACACCCATAGATGCCTCTCTGGCCAGGGACTCCATAGAGAACAACTGACAGAAAGGGACAAGAGGAGGTATATAAAGATGTTAGTGCCTCCTCATCCTCAGTGTCCACCTCAGGTTCTTAACCAACCTCACCAATGTAGTTACTGTTATTGACATATCATGTCAATAACAGTGTATGCTAGTGTATGTAGCAAAGTAGCAGCAGGCAGTGACTCACAGACAGCATGTTTCCTATGATGCAGCTGTACAGTTTGATGATGTCCTTCTTGTCCAGCCGATCGTCAGCCATGTGCGTGCTATAGATGAGCCTCAGCTGCATGAAGGTAGCGATGAGGAACTGATCAATGTGTCCTGACATGACTTCTGCTTTGTCCTCCTGCCGCAACACCTCGTCGATCTGCGGGGACAAACCACACACTTTTGAGCTCACCTCAAAGCAGCTATAAAAAGGATATATTTATAATATATCATGACAATGTAGGTTCATCACTATGAGCAACCCCTTTCACAGAGAGTTTACCAGAATTACCAGACTCTGCAGCTTCCCTCTGCTTTATAGCAAGTTTCAGCTCATTGTTTAGCTGTCGGTCCGCAACTTTACTGTTTTGGTTCACTCTCACTGCTCTCACTCTCAAAACCCACTGTACACAACCTGCTCAGCGCCAAACAGCCAACAGACAGTTAGCGAGTAGCTGATGAACATAGTGGAGCATTTAGCAGCTAAAGAACCAGATATTTCCCTCAGGAGTTGGTATAGATCAAAAACTGAGCTAAAAAAATAAAATAAAAATAAAGAATGAATATTGGACTTACATTCATCAGGTGGTCAAAAACATGACTTCGAATGAATATTAATGTTTCTCCATAACTGCTGGATATGTAAATAATAGTGTGTTACGTTTTTCACAGTATACCAAGAAATATACCAATTTAAGAGCTGCAATTTCTGAACGTGGCCCTACAAAAGATTCATACAGCTGTGTGTCTCCTCCACACTTCTTTCTATTTCTCACGGATATAGTAAAGTAACTAGCAACGTATGTACGAAGACAATGTTTCTATTCACGAACACAAACATTTTTTGATAAGGATTACTTAAATTTGGTTATCAAAGAATTATGACCAAGATACAGGGTTGGACATTTTACATTTGAAAAATAAAAAAGGACTAACTTTGTTATACTGACAGTTTCTAAATTACCTCAAATATATTTTAAGCATTTCTCTGATTCCATTTCTTGTTACTTATTTGGCCAACATCTACACCAATACTGATATCTGTGATAAGAATTCTAAGCAATGATTACATAACGGTGAGATTCAAGGCTTGAATGACAGGTGTCTGCCTGTCACAGTAAGTTGTGGTGGTTCCAGCTTGCTCCACCTAGGTTTCACCTAAAGTCTATCAATAATAATAATAATAATAATAATAATAATAATAATAATAATAATAATAATAATAATCATCATAATCTCACAGTGAGCAAATACCGTAGTAATTATTCTGTAATATTATGAGTGATAATATTACAGAAAGTGCACATGCGCCAACGTGCATGCTGCCTGTTGCCGTTACTCCGTCTCGTCATCTTACTTTTTCCAACTTTTAGCTTTCCCTTTTCTTCAAAACTTGAGTAACTTGTGTGTAAGTATAATTTAAATTACGCTCTTTACGAAAATGAGAGTAGAAAGTGTTTCGGTATTTTTTTTTCGCCATGAAACTTCTTCTCCTGCTACTTGGTCAGGGCACCGCTGCAGAACAGCTGTTTGGCTGCATGTTTACACCAGGGAACAGCTGATCACTCTGAAGCCAAGCAGCATGGTGCCCAGGACAACTGACGTCCCCACTGAGATCTGGAGGAGGACACACCGAGGATGCAGAGGTGGAACTAAGCGGCGAGGGAAGAGAGGGGTGCAGACAAAAGAGACTTAAGAACAAGACATTTAAGCCGTGTCTGCCTTCTCTCGTCATGGGCAACGTGAGATCACTGGCGAATAAAATGGACGCGCTAACGGCGTTAGCCCGGAGTCAAACGGGGTTCCGTGAGTGTAATTTGATGTGCTTCTCAGAGACATGGCTACACCAGGATATCCCGGATCATAACGTTTCCATCGACAGCTTTCAGACTGTTCGGGCCGTCAGGGATCACACCTGGAGCGGTAAGCGGAAAAGCGGCGGGCTTGCCAACAGATGGTGTAACCCTGGTCAGGTTACTATCTTCCTGCTGAACCGCATCTACACTCACCTGGACAAGCCGGTGAGGATTGTGTTATTTGACTTCTCCAGTGCTTTTAACACCATCTGGCCAGCACTGCTAGGTGAGAAGCTGGCAGCGATGCAGGTGGATGCCCCCCTTGTGTCCTGGATTGTTGACTACTTGACTGGCAGACCACAGCACGTGCGTCTGAAGCATTGTGTGTTGGACAGCATGGTCAGCAACACTGGGGCCCCTCAGGGGACTGTCCTCTCTCTCTTCCTCTTCAGCATCTACACCACACACTTCAGCTACCACACGGAGTCCTGCCACCTTCAGAAGTTTTCTGATGACTCTGCTGTGGTGGGATGTATCAGCGGTGGTGATGAGACCGAGTACAGGGCTAGTGGTGGGGAACTTTGTCTCATGGTGTGAGCAGAACCATCTGCAGCTCAATGGACAATAAACTGGACTGGGCTAGGAACACTCAAGTACTTTACAGGAAGGGCTAGAGCTGCCTCTATTTTCTGAGGAAGCTGAGGTCCTTCAACATCTGCCGGACAATGCTGAGGATGTTTTATGAGTCTGCGGTGGCCAGTGCTATCCTGTATGCTGTTGCATGCTGGGGCAGCAGGTTGAGGGTAGCGGACGCTAACAGACTCAACAAACTGATCCGTAAGGCCAGTGACATTGTGGGGGTGGAGCTGGACTCTCTGTCGGTGGTGTCAGAGAGGAGGATGCTGGCCAAACTACATGCCATCTTGGACAGTGTCTCCCACCCACTCCATGACGTGCTGGTCAAACAAAGGAGCACCTTTGGTAAACCCACTTTGTACTTCACACTTATTTTATACTTATACCCACTTGGTACTTAATTTATTTTCTGACCTGTATTATAGTGTATTATATTTTTTGCTTAGTACTTCTATTCCTGTGTGCACCGACGTGATAGTGAGCTGCTGTAACAAAAAGAGTTTCCCCTCGGGGATCAATAAAGTATTTCTGATTCTGATAACAGGTTGTATTTCAATTCACCGTAACACTTTGGTTTGATCATTTGCAAGAGCAATCATAATTTAAAATGTGTTAGACCAAACTATTTTGTTATTTATATGCGTGTGTTATACCTGTGCCAGTGCCTGTATGCTGGTGTTAACGTCACCACTAGCCACCTGAGAGATGACAAAGTTGATGGTGGAGGCTGTGCTGTTGTGGAGGTCATCAAAGTGTGGAGAGACAGAACGCATCCTTTGAACACAAAAACACAAGCAATATTAATCACAATAAATATTAATTTCTGTATTTTTAATGCTCTACCCTCTAAGTGAATTGCGTATGTGCTTCAGTGTGTTGGATTTTGTTAGTCTGGTTGTGTTTCTGACTGTTTACTTGGGTTCGGGAATCATGATGGGCTCCAGCAGCTCATCCATGTTGTGTTGAACGAGGTCTGGCAGCTCACACACTCTGCTCTGGTCCATCTCAATCATGTCCAGGTCTAACTGGAACTCCTTGGGGATGGACTGGTGGGAGGACTCGCTGTGCAGGGCGTTCTGACGGGCTTGGCTGGATGGACGGGGGTGGACACAGGACAGTACATTTAGTCCAGTGTATTATCGATCAGGGCCTTTTAGCTCCAGTCCTGAGTGACAAGCTTTTACTTATTAGTTTGAGACCCATTCCTGTATCATAGAAAAAGCTTATTGGCTACAAATGCCTTTACCAAGTGGAAAAAAGCTTTTAAGTATGAGCTCATCTAGATGTTCAGCATTGAGTCTTCTATGCACTTAACTACAACCACTGGTTCCATTTAGAGAGGAGCTCCACACAAAATTATTCTTTTTGCGCCGTACACATCTCATAGACTTCGGTTAGCATATGTTAATACAGGTGATTTTTCAAACAACACACAATGTGTGTAAAAACTGCTTTTCTGCTCAAAATGATTTTGTATGTGTCTGCTTGGATTTGAACCCATCCATCCATCCATCCATCCATCCATCCATCCATCCATCCATCATGAAACAAACATTTTTGCTGGCAATATATTTCCTTTGATCTAAAACGAAACCAATTTCTGTGTGTGGTATTTTATTAGGGTCTTTTTAAATTTATATATATGTCATTTTCTGGGGTGTGTGTGTGTGTGTGTGTGTGTGTGTGTGTGTGTGACACCCTACTTTTACATATATCCTTTTACATATATCCTTCTTTGTCCCGTTAACCCCAAGTTGGCATCCACTTAAAAAATAACAAATCTCTAAAAAGATTGATGTACAAGAAACCGCCACAACACGTACACGTGTGTGTGGATATATATTTATATTAAATACTAGAAAAAAATGCTAGTGGTAACCTAATTCTAAACTTCATTCAGTAAAAACATTTTTTCAGCATGGCACTCATGGTTGCTATTGACTACCTCAATTGAAAGAATACTCTAGAAGGCTGTAATGCAACATTAATGTATGCTTGCTCTCACTGAATGCGACTCAGCACCCATAAACTGGCCATACTTCAGTATGGTCAACTAGCTAATGTTAGCATAGCTAGTCATAGCCAAAGTTGCTAGAGCTAGACAGACAATGAGAATGTGGACGGGGTCTATTTGACTGGTAAAAAAGGCTTGTTGTGGCTGATCAAAATAAAACTGCTAATAAAAAGGCAGGAGGCAAGAGAAACACTGTAATGACAGTAGTAGAAATAGTTAGCAGTGTTGTTACCATTAGAGTGTTTCGCCACGGTTTATAGTTAGACCAGAATACCGCACATCTCTACTTTAGGACTTAAAATGTTAGCTTGTCTAAAAGAATAATTTGTGAATACCAATACAGAACTGGGGTTTTCATATTTGTTCACTGATACATCAAATTTTGAGCATACCAAGACACTATAACAACCACAAAATAACTGCTATGTTTAGATGAATCACGGATCTACGTGAATGTAGGGATTATTTAGATTAGAAGGTATGAGGCTGTATTATGTTTCCATATATTCTTGACTTGCCTCACTGTAGATCTCGGTGGATGCTTAGTGACCCAGTACAACTGCTAACTGAGATTTATGATTGATGATTTATACTATTTGATTAATAGGATTTAAAAGCTTTTTACCAGTGTTGTGACTTAGTCTTCTTGTTTCTTAAATACAAATTTCACACCATAGAACCAACCAAAATTGTTTTGCCAATTACAAAAAAAAAAAAGGTTTAAAAAAATAAATAAAATCTATTGCCATCAATAGGTGAGTGACAAGTTCTTTTTGCAGCTGTCAAAAAGCTGATTTTTCAAGAATACAAAGTGTAAGACTAAGCAGAGGACAGTTCCAGGTTTACCATTTCCAGGTACAGTATACAAAAGTAAGATGAAAGGGTGATGGGTAAAGAAGAAAAATGAACTATATTTAAAAGTGACAGCAGGACATTTTGATCAGTAGTCTGGTGCTTTACCTACCAGGGGGAACAGGGGGGGAAAAGAATAGACCCTTATTCCCTACCAAGAAGCACTACTAAAACTCAAATGCCACAGAAATGTTTTCTGTTTATTTTTTTATGAATGAGTATTAGATTGCATTCAGAGTAGAGTTCTTACAGTGACATTATGTAGAAAAGAGGGGTGAGGAGGAAGAGGTACTCACATCCTATACGTGCGATACATTATTCTGCTCCAGAATGGAAGGTAAGCAGAACAGAGAAAGGAGGAAATCACACAGGAAGAAAAATGAAGGGTTAAAATGACAGACAGAAGGTAGGCAGCTGGAACACCAGCTAGCCAAAGACACATACACACTGAGGTTGGTTTCACAGACAGTGGATAACATTTTATGCGCCAATTTTCTTTTAAAAACAAAGTATCTGTGAGAGCAACCCAACATGCAATGACTCAGGCAAACAGGATGAGAAGAGAAGGACAGATTAGTTCGGAGCAGAAGACAAACATTCAAAAGATTTTTGGCATGAATCTAACTACAGTCAAGTCACAACAGTCCACAACATGTAGGAGTCTGTTATGGATCTGACAGATTAAAGAGGTGCTTGGTTGATAGAATGGATAACATGCTTATGAAAAACAGTTGAAAAGTTGGGTTTTAATACATTTCACATCAGACTACAAGACTTCTTAATTAAGAAAAGTCAACTATCAATTTGGAAGCATACTAATCTTCTGTCCGTAAAAGAATACGCTCCGCTGCTGCCAGTGAAATCACTCATTATCCACAGAGCTGTACAGAGACAGGTCTTTTGAAATGAAACAGACTGCGGACCAAGTTATTTTCTTCCCCCAACCAGGGTTGGCTTGAAGTGGTGCAGTGTGTGTTGGTTCGAAGTTGAATTCGGATTCTTCTGTGTATCGATTTTCCCCCCCAACCTCTAATGGTTATCTATTCATAGTTCCCTGTAGAAGCACCGTTTTCTGAAGGCATTTCCACAAATGGTAACAGCAAACTATTCAAACCAGATTTGCTTTACACCACTTTTAGACCCCATCCACCTAGTTTGTACTATTTGCAATTTTTGGTCTACCCTATTCATCCCTGTTTGTAATATTAAAGTAAGGCTTTGTAGGTTGCTTGATCTCTTCAGGAGTATCTACTTAAAGAACTTAAAATCAATATTGATATTTCTATTATTGATTTATGTCTAGTTTTACATTGGCAAGGAGGTAAATGTTTAGCATTAAAACATCAAGATATATAATAGGATTTATTTGTGCAATATTGTCATTCCAGCTCAAAAGAACCTCCAGTCCAGAGAACTTTATACAGTTGAATCTAATAGGCATTGTAACAAGTTTTAATTGCTCAGATGACTATTTAAAAAGGTTGCTATGGACTTATTGTCTGGATAATGTTTTTAACAATTTTGTCACCTTAAATGTGGCTAAATATGTTAACAGAACACCAGTCTTATATAATATAGTGTATATTAAAAAATATGATACATACAAAGTAAAAATATCTATTGCATCTATTTAGAATTAACTGCCACATTTTCAATAATGTTCTTTGGAAATTAATGTTGCTCATGCACTGAAGTTTTGCTCTTCAATATTATATATTTCGTGGTAAGCAAGTATTATTGGCCTCCTTTACTGGTTTTTATTTAGCTAACATATCCTGCAGCCCTGAGTCAGAGGTGACCTACTTGAGTTTGTTGGGGTCTTCCTGTGCAGGCTTGCGGAGGAAGGTGGCATTGGGGTTAGTTGGGTGCTCTCTCTGAGACCTCTCTGTTGCACTCTGCTTGGCAGGAGCTGCAGGAGTCTTCTTGGCTGAACGCTTGATTCTCTCCTCCAGCATGCTCATTTCTTTCTCTGACAACTGGAAAGAAGGGTGGAAAGAATAATGTAAAATTACACAGATATCCAGAGTACGTTGTGGGGTCGACCCCATATGTATGACAATAGTAATTCTTACATTTCCTATTAGTTTGTAGACTTGGTCCCCACAGACGTTGTAGACGGCCACCACAGTGTTCAGGGCAGCATTGCGGACAGATGTGTCTCTGTCACCGATGTGAACGGCAATCTCCTTCAGAGATTTGGCTGGTGTTGGTTGGCATACATTCATCCCATAGCCCTCTATCAAACAACCCAACTCCTCTAGACATTCTGAAGACAGGGAGGAAACCACAGAAACAATGTTATTAGAATTGTTTCTGAATACTTCTCTTCAAATACTTTTTCTTCCAATAGTTCTCCATCACTAAGCCTTATAATCTTAAAGTACAGGTTTGGACAGAGATTAGTGCAGCTTTAGCCAGTTAGCTTTCTGTCTGTAGAGACCCTACCAGCTCTCTGTTTGGAGTTCTTGGACTTAGTTCCATCCATGAGGAAAGGGAAGACCTTGGATGCTGGGTAAACCTTACAAAGCATGGTCAGTATGGCCCGAACATCTTTGCGAACCACATCCTTTGACTCTCCAACCTGAAGAAGACAGGAGAAGAAACTATGAGCAAGAAAAAGCTTTACAGTGGCTTGTTTTATCATGTGTGATGTGTGCTTACCTTGACTATGAGGTAGGGGACAAAGGAGTTGGCCTCATACTCAGTGAGGTGATAGTTTTCACTGTTCAGCATGGCAAACAACAGCTTTAGATACTCCAGCACCTTCATCAGGACTGTGGTGTTTGTGTCAAAGAACCGCAGGGTGAACCACTTCAGAATCAGGTCCAGACAGCCGATGGTGGCTTCGCTCTCGCACTCCAACCTCTGTCAAATACAAACACACACACACACACACACACACACTTTATTACCAAAACTAGCTTACTATAACAAACAAACCCTTGTAGAAATAAGACCAACCACTACCTCAATCATGACTCCTATAGCCTTGACGTGTCTCTGGAAGTCAAAGTGAAAGAGCTCATCCTGCAACCACTTAGCAAAGCAGGTGGACATTTGACCTTTCAGCTGCTCCACATATTCATCTCGTGGCGTGATGAAGTTCCACTTTAAAATCTACAAAAGAAACATTGTGTGTTAAAACTTATCAGAAATACTGTTAACTCCAGTTTGTGTGACAGACAACTTCAGTTGACTAACGGCAGCAAAACTGACGTCACGGTCACAGTTGAGTTATAAAAATCCTTGCGCACCACGGAGCATCTCTCCTGCCTGGCTACTGACAGCTCTGTCAGCTGAAAAGTCACACTGAACAGCAGTAGAGGAGGTTGTACCAGTGTCTGGTTCAAAAGTAATTTAGCCTACTGTGCTAACATTCAGCACCGGAGCTGAGAGCGTTGGAGCAGTGAACACACAGATACGCATTCTTAAGAGATACAAATGAAGATTATGTGAATACATAACAGGTTAAAACTGTGTGTTTCTATTACGCCTATAGATTCACAACACTGTATACATTCCTGTAGCAACATTACTGGGTCATCATAGGAACAGGTTAGGCGTGTGGGCGATGTGATCCAGTCTAATGTAGTTTTGGTTGCTAAAGCTGACATTCAGTAGTCTACAGTATATTGTGTTTCTTAAATGTACACAATGTAGGCATTGTTTGTACCCGCCGTGGCAGTGAAACTTAGAACGCCACTGAGCTTTGACACTACAACTCTCCTGTCTGTACAGCACTAATGAAAAAAATGTGACCCCTCAGGCTTTTTAACCTGCTGAACAACACTGATCTGCCACTGACAGATACAATTCAACAGCACCACAAAACTACACTGCACTACAGGCTCCAAAATGACCATAATCAACAGCTCTCTAAAACATTAAACAAAAACTGAACTTTTTGCAGGGCTGTTGTATTAGACTGCATCAGTTATAGATTAGTTATAGCTGAGTGGACCTAATTAACTGGCAAATGAGTGTATATGGTACTGTCAGGAAGAAGACTATCATTCTTATTGTAATCATGTGGACAATAGTGTAATGATATGTAGATTTTCCAGTGCACAATTGGAAATCAATTCATATTGACTATGCCTTGTTAAGGGAAAGTATGGTAATACAAGCTGTGGACAAAGCCATTGGTTGAATTTTATCAGTATAGCAGGAAAACAATCCAGTAAGCAGAGTAAAACTAATTGCAACACTATCAGCTGACACACAAAGGAACAAATGAAGACTCCTCCAGTTAATAGCCTCTCATATATACAGTATGTAACTGTAACCAAGCCACTGCGACCATGACATGTTTTTCAGCCAGTCAGGTACCTTTAGTTGTTTCTCCTCTTTGATCCTCTGTTCCTTAGCATTGGGGATGAGGATGAAGATTGGCCCGGACTTATCTTCATCATCCTTCAGGCTTTTGGCTGCAGTCTTCTTTCCAGCTGCACCCTGAGAGGCGAGGCAACACCACAGTGTGAGGGAGAGTGAGTGAACCAATGTGCTGTCTGTGGATGTGTACTTCTAATTGTGTATAATCGTGTTTTCTCATGGGCTTTTTGTGTGTGATTAGGATGACGTAAGAGGCGTGTGTAGGTAACAGACAGGAGACAAAAGGGTGTTATGCTGAAAAGATCTCAATGCAGATTAACACATAAACAGAGTGTGAAAACTCTGAAGTGATATTATTCCAAAACATGAAACACACACATTCATGCAGTGGAGTGACCTGAAACCTTAAAGTGACCTCTCTCAGTTTGTGCTTCATTTCTGTAAGCATGCATGTACTGCATTTCTCATGTCAGTACGTTATTACATGTTAAACGCTTAAAACAGATCTGATCTCATTTCACCTAACAATGTGCATATGATTATAGTATAAATATTCTGTGGCAGTAGTAGTGATTAGAGAGAGACAGGATTAGACTGAGCCAAGAATCAACCAGGTCAAGGCAGAGAGAAGTTGTACAGGGGTTAACAAGTATCCACTGAGAAACTCTGCCCACGTCTGCTGCTCATGTACTCTAGAGCTCACAGCCGGCTTTAAGAAGTATCAGCATGTAGATGAAGTGTAAAGACATTCTGGACTGAGTTTCAAGGACACCTGCTACACATCTACCTGTTGACTGCCAGCAGCAGCCTTCCCTTTGCTGGGGGGCTTTTTACTAGCATTATTGTCCTTGTCCTTGGAGGGAGGATGAGGAACAGGTTCCTCAGGAGGGGAGGGAGGCTGGGTGAGTAGAAAAACCACATCATGTTTACACTTCATGATCATGAAATGACGAATAAAAACCAAATGGTGTGCATAGACAAAAAAGGAAACAATGTCAAATGTGCCTGATATGCACAACCACTAACAGGACTGAAAACAACTGAAGTACAAATGGTGGGTGTGTGAATATTTACATAGGTGCAGATCTTCTCCGTGTCAAATTTTTTTTTAAAAACCACACAATTGGGGTCAAACTGGATTTGTACTCGAAACTGAATACGTCTCTCTCCGTTCATTATTGAAATGAATGGAGAGCAAAATCTGTTCAGATTACACCCCAAATCCAATTCCACTTCAGCTAGACTGCCATTAGAAGATTTATTAGGCAGCACAAAGATATCAAATCTTGTTGATCCAGACAGACATACCTTCTTAACAGCCACTCCTCCTCGGACCTTCTTAACTTCAGGTTTACTGTCAAAGTCCTCACTAGCTGGCTGAGACCTGGAGGCTGCAGAGCAGGGGCATAGGTCAAAATCTCTTAAGTGTGTGAATATAATGCACTTATTAAATGCTGAGCAGCAGGTCACCTATTTACTGAGCCAAGAATCGAACACTGAGATTAGTGGGTGACTCGCTCTAGCTTGTAGAGAAGCGGACAATTGTGGACAAAATGGGTGGATTTGGGGAACCGGTTGAATTAAGGTAATATAATACAGTAAGTTAAGTAAGTAAGTTAAAATCTGGTGAGAATATAATGCTTAGACTACTTAAAGATATACATTTATTTTCATATTTCTTGTTTGTTTTTAAATTTTTTTTCCAGCATTGGGTTTTCTTTTATAGAAGTAGAGTTGGAGTTATGAAGTTGTTGTCCCCCTTACAAATGATCTTTGACCAAGTACAGACAGCAGCCTGGTGAATGTGTACATTTAATTTCAGCCATTAAGGAATCAACATTAATTTGCTAGAGCTGATACAATCTGTTGCCCATTTAGTTTGTCAACTGGTAAAGCGACGGTCAACGGCGGCGAACAAATTCTTTGTACTTGTTCTTTGCTAATAAAATAAAGCGAGTTGAGATAAAAGTATGGGTTTGTGTTGAAGTTCAGCAAATTATTTTGCCAAATGGGAACTGGATCCAAAATTCATCAGCTATCATAACCCAACCCAACTATATTATGTGTAAAACTACAAAGTGCCACAGATATGGTTTGACATTGATAATCTGTCTTAATGTGAGATTGTGGTTGTAATGAGTCTAAAAGTCATTTCTTGAGATGTCATACAAACCTGAAGCAGCTCTGCTTGGTTCTGCAGAGCCTTTTCCCCCTCCAGTTTTGGCAGGAGCAATAGGTTTAGCTGGCATCACTGCTCTGGCCTTTTCCAACATGGCTACCACCTGATCCTTAGAGGCAGGCTGCAGGGAGATGAGGACAGAGAGCCATTTATTATTGCAAACAAGACAGCTACGTATCATTTATTTGTTAGTCATAGCACAATATATATTGGTTCAGTACTTTGAGTTTCCCAGTAGCCTTGGTCATCTTGTCGTAGCCCAGGTGCATCATGAAGGTGGGCAGGGCTTCCTGAGCTTTCTTCCTTACATCTCCATTTCTGTCCTCCAGGCAGGTGTAGAGGTGAGGGACACACAGCATCAGGTCCCCAGGTACTGCCTTCAGGGTGGGCAGCTTCTCTGCTAACCAGCCTAGCACCTGGGCGATGAAGACAGTTTTATTGCAAAACACAAGTCTCTGAGTAGCATCATGTGTACTATGATTTCACTGACGAATATGTACACCTGAAATTTTAGTTTATCTCCAGAAAGCACAAGAAAATGGAATGTCACTCATCTGAATAAGCAGAATACAAGATTTTCCTCCTCAAACAAGACAGCAAAGAGTTTGTATATCTCTGTGTACCTCCTGTCGTAGGAAGGGATTCTCTCTCTTCAGCTCCTCTGACAGGTCTTCTCCTTCCAGCCACTCCTTCATCCCAGTCTGCTCCACCCAGGCCTGCAGGGTGGTCATGGCAGCCGTCCTTACATTAAGCTGCGAAGGAACAGAGATACATGTCCATCATCCCCACACATCAGGGACATGATGCTATCCCCAGATCGACATGTTCAACATCTTATGCCTCTTCTGATTTATTTTACCCTTTTCATATTTTGCAGTCTGTACATTTTTAAAGTGCATGTTTAGTTTTTATACTTTTTAAAATTGACATTTTCCAGTATTCCTCCTTCATGTATTTTGTATCAGTATGTTCTACCTGTGCTGTACATTCATATATTTTTATAAAAGTATAAAATTTTGAACTGTTGTAATTTAAGGTTGTTCATCACTATTATAGTATAAGCCTAATACCGCAGTTTCTCAAATAAAAGCCTACAAACTACACAAAGTATCACAGCAACACTCCACAATTTCAATCTACATGTTAATTAACACATGGAGAGAGAAAACGTTACTATGACACAGATTGCAATCACAAGTAACTGCAGTGAAACAAAATGCACAGCTACAACACTGATCCGACAAAAACATTTCTAACAAAATTCCCTGGATTGTGGAATCTAACAATTGTGCAATAATTGCGACAGGCCTAGTTGTACTGTTATAACTGTTACATTTGATTCCCTCACTCACTTTTCTCCTGTTGATATTTCCATTAAATTTTGTTTTGATGGATCTTAGCGCTTGTTTCTGCAAACACTCAATTTTAAATTTCCCTGTAATTTAATGAAATCTACTTTTTGAATTAATAAATTAATGAAGCAGTATTAAATATGTATTACAAGTCAAAAATGAAGAAAGATGTTTACATTGAGATCGACAGAAATGAGCCTTTACAGCACTACAAATAATACATTGCCATTGCTGTGGATGATGTGAGTGTATGTGCCCAGTACCTTGCTGTCTCCCAGTACAGTGATAACAGGGATTCCCAGTGCTTTAACATGCTGCTTGAGTCCAGGTCCGATGGCTATAGCCAGCTGCTGTAGGATAGTAAGGGTCTGCTGGACCTGGAGACCACAAACATAATGGTCATTTTAGCTTACATTTTAAAATCCTATTATTGTGAAAAGTAATTCTTAAATCATTCTCTAGAGTAAAACTTAACATCCGGATCACTTTGGCCTTGCTCTAATTTTGACTGGCCAATTCAGAGCACTGCTATTTATGAATTAGGACCCCACTGTTGCACATAGACTATTTTATATCATATCAATATCACATCATAACTCTCCAGAAAGAACAACAAACCAAATTTGTTCAATGACCATGTAGCAGAAAAGAAATTCTGCAGACAGGCCTGCTGATCTCTTTATGGAACCAACTTGAAAATTACATTTAGGTTTAGTAGAATCATTTTAAATACATTTTCATTATGCAGCTGTGTATTAAATAGGATAAGATAAAGCAAAAACTGAGCGAAAACTGAAAATTACCCCTAAGGATACCTTAAGATCCCAAAGAAAAGCCAGCTCTCTCTCCTTTATTCCTTTCATATTTATGCACAAATCTTAAGCCAACTGGAATTTACATACAAAAAGACATATGAGCAGCCATTTAATTTATTAATCAGAGATTTAGAGCAGGAGTGAGCCTTTTTCCCCCCAAACATGGCTTGGATATGTTCACAGAAATGTCAGTACAAGGATTCACTCATTTGTTGTGGACTCATCCAAACCTAGCCAATTAATGGGGAAACCAATCAAGAGTTCAAAGTAACTGCCTGTGAAAATGGAAGTAAAAGGAAAATAATTACTAATCTCTAGGGTTCTAACGGTACGCATATTCGTCCTGAACCGTTCGGTACAGGACGTTGGTTTGCAATGTCCTCTGTTCAGTACGATCTGTTCAGTGATCCAAACAAGTACTGTCAAAATAACCTATTTATGTCTACTGCATGCACAGAACAGAAATTCTAGCGCTAGTTTTACTCTGAATGTTTTGGCAGTGCACCAGTTGTTGTCTATCAGCTGTAGCATGCTTATCAGCTTAGCCTGGATCGCCTGGTTCATCATGCTCCTATAGTGTTGCTGCCCGCGAATGGCAACCACAAATGAGCTGGAGGATCCTCCCATGACATTTATAGTAGATCCACTGTATGGAGCATTACGGTTTCCCAGATAGTTACAGTGAAAATGGGCAATGATTAGTGTCAAACCGTAAGTTGACATTGTTTAACTGCAGTCGGTATGTCTGTGGAAACACTTCAAACATGTCATTTATGACGGAATCAGCTGAATGTGTCGATTAGCAGAACGAAACAAACACACTGGAAGGCAAGTCCTTATTTCCCACAGCTACAGGAGTGTTTATCCCTGCAGATATGAGACCATACACTGTTGTAGAGAATACAGAATTTAAGCATGAAGTGCTTGCGCCCTGCTACAATGTGCCTTTACATATGCATTTTAGTCAGTCTCTTGTGCCTGCCCTATAAAAATTAGCACAAGGTGCAGTTCAGGAATTAAGAACAGGGTCTTACGATCGTGCATAACTGACATTTGTGTTAATTTGTTCTTATTGACTATATGCCAGTATTTGAGTGCCTTAACTCTTATAGTAAGAATTATGGTCAATGAGCCACTGTTGAATGTTTACGTTTTTCAAAATAAGACAAAAATATTATTTTCTACATTTTTTGTTTTCCCTACTGCACCGAAAACGTACCAAACCATGACCCCAAAACTGAGGTACGTACCAAACCGGGAATTTTGTGTACCGTTACACCCCTACAAGTCTCACATGAAATCAAATGAAACAAGTGACAATATGTCAAATTAAGGGCTATCATTTCAACTGTCTACATATAATGTTGTTTCATGTTAAACATAGCTGTGCAAAAAGACATTTGTCCTGCAGTAACAGCCTTCAGATCCAGTACTAGCCTTGAGGTTAGAATCAGGACAGGCCTGCTCTCTTACTAACCAGGATCTTGTTGGAATCAGTGAGTCGTCCTTTCAGGGCCAGAGGCAGCTCGCCAATGTTGGCTGTGATGAACTTTGCCTCTGAGATGATGGCTGCAGCCTCATCCAGACCCTCCTTCCTGATCTTCCAATTCTTATCCTCAATTTTAGACAACAGATCGGATGTGATCTTGTCACTTTAAGACGGGAGAGAAGAAACAGACAAGAGGAGGAAAGTGAGAAAATGCAATGCAACAATATTTCACAGAGTCAATATAATAGCAAGCAAGATCAACCAAGTTTTTTCCAACTTAAGTAAAAAAACAAACAAAAAAATGGGACCTGTACATATACTCAGTGGTATGTACAAATGGCATAACAAACTTGGTTATTGTTACAGCTGAAGTAAGTATTATGGTATCTTGAGTATCATTTCATTCTTTTTCTGAAATGCGGTGTTACTTTTACACCAGATGTAATGGGACACACACCTTCCAAAAAGTTCAACTTTTGTCTCGTCAGTCTTCTGTCGAGTATTTTCCCAAAAGTCTTAGGGATCATAAAGATGTTTTCTGGTAAAAATGAGACGAGCCTCTTTTTTGCAGTCCACGTTTCTCTTCAGACCCGAACCTGCGAGCGGGTCTACGTTGGTAAGAAATAATTAAAGACGTTTTTTCCGGAGCTGATAATGGAAGTAGCTAAGGAGTGGCCCATCTCCCTTCCCTCTCTGCTGAGAGTTGCACATGAGCAGTACCGATCAGGCACTCGCGAGAAAATGGCGGTGGGTAAAGACAAAGTTTGAGCTGAAGCGCAAGCGAGCATTTCAATTATCCTGAAAACGGGAGTTTAGTTGGGTGGTGTTCGAGGATGTGGGTGAAACTCCAACTATGTATTTCGCAGTTTGCCGCAAGTTTGAGAGCAAGGCAGATAAAACAGGTCGTTTTTCAAAAGGCATGTCAAGTTTCCGAAAAATGTTGCTGGAGTGCCATAAGAGCAGACAGCATCTCACTTGCATGGCAGCTAAGAGGGCTGCTGACATCCTCTCCTCCGGGGTCTTGCCAGCTCTTGAACGAAACATTAACACTTTGTTGGTATTTGATAACCGCTAATAAATGAAACAATTTGTATAGGGGCAAGTAAAAATTGACTTTGGGCAAGTAGATTTCTGACCTACTTACCCCATCAAAAGTTTAACCCTGTAGGGCTGTATGAAGTTTAAGTTTGTTTTATTAGTGCAGGTCGACTGAGAGGCTGCGTCCTACACAGTCAGTGTTCAATTACCTGATATCTGTTCTGGGCAGTAGGTCCATGATGTCCTGTCCTCCTCCTCCTCCTCCTCCTCCTCCTCCATCGTCTTCCTGCTCCTCTCCTTCATCACCATCCTCCTCCGTTGCTGCCTTCTTGGTGAATCTGATTGGAGCTGGGGGAGACTGGCCCTGCATCTTTGAGGGAGATACACATACAAATTAGAGAATGTGATGTGTCATTCCCTGTACATAAAGTGTTGAGAAAACCTTATTTTAAATCTCTTGGATTTTTACAGAGAGCAGAAAAAAGAAAAGAAATTTAAAAAAATAAATCTCTGATCCACCCAGAAAGTCCATACTTTCTCAAACTCAGCATCTATCTGTGTGAGGAGAGCAGGCTTCTCGTCTTCAAAGAACATTCGTAGAGGAGCTCCCATATAGAGGTACATGACTCCTAGCAGAGTGATGGCAGCTGTCCGAACAGCAGGGTTAGTCGCTCCCAGAGCCGTCTTCACGTTGTTGATGAAACCCTTCACGTTGATACTGGCAAGAGGGGAGGTCAAAGATCAACAGATGCCCCTATACTGCTGTAACAGTTAGGCCAAAACACTTTCAAAATGTATAATTCTGAAGAAATTAATTTACCGAATTGTTTAAAATTCAGTAAAAACACTGACTTGACTTTTGTAATACGTCAATATAATAATGAGCATTAAAATAAGGACTGCAAATTACCCAGCAAAGCCAAACTCCTTCATGGCATTAGACAGCCAGTTGAGAGTCTCTGCCTGGTTTTTGGGGTTCTTCTGTGCAAATGCCATAGACACAACCTGACAAAAAAATAAAAAAAAAAATAATAAAAAAACGTTTAAATACAGTATGTCCATCATCATCAACATCTACTGGCCCGTTGATGCCTCTTTGGGTTGAGATATTTCTTAGGGATAAAAATGTCTTTTCAAGTTCTATGTTGGCAACTTAAACAAAATGATGAAGTTTTCTTCAGTCCAGAGAAATGTGCTAAAAACCTGTTCTGCTGTCCACGGCAGTGAGCAGGCCTCTCCAATTGCAGTCAGTCCCTCTTTGGCGTTTCCACCACATTTGATGTCTCCGACCTTATCCACCAAGCCATCCAAAACCACAGAGGCTGACGTCTTTGAAAACTGTCCTCTCTGAGCTATAAGAGCCACGATGTGCAGCTTCATCTGCATCACCTATACAGGGAGAGAGGACACCACAACATTAGAATGGGTACATCCCAATCCCTTATTGATCGTTCCTTGCTTATTTGCTTTCTGATTCTGGTTAAAAATAGTTCATTTGTGTTCACTGTAGGTGTGATTACAAAAGGAACCATAAACAACTTTCTTCATTTGTTAGAAAGATTTTTCTCTTTATGATCTGTTATTTCCCCCTTTAATCCTGTATCATGGATAATGTTATATTCTGGGAGAGGAAGATTTTGATGTCTTTCAGCAATAAACATTTTTTATAGAGACTATAGTTTGATGTTAGAATTTGTTGAAATCTTTTATTAGCCCAAATGTGTTAGATATATTTACATAATTTCCACTTTCCCTAAGTCATTCTAATCATAACCTTGATTATTGATGAATACAAAGAATCATGCAGACGCAAACAATTATCAAAAAAACGTGTTGCTGACAGTAGAAATGGTTCATATGCATTCAGTCTCTGAGAAGTGAAGACCATTTTTAAACTGTGGTTCGATGGTGCACAGTATAAATACAGAATGCAGGTTTTTAATAAATGTGCAGATGTTTGTCAAACTGTTTATTGTAAGGGGAAATATAAAGAGAAACAAAAACAACAACATTGCTTCGCTGGCGATGGTAACTGTGCGCCCTTATTATCATTTGGACTGTGCATATAAGGGCAAATAATTATTCTAAACCATAAGAAATTGTTGCAGACATGTTAAAGCTATCTGAGAGCTGACCCAGCTGTACTGTCATCATCAGAAACTGATTTCGCTTCAGACAGTTCAGGGGAAAGTACATTGCATCTCTCTAAAAACGTGCTTCCTCGCAAATGAGGGACATGTGGATGCAATTAAGGCATCTGGGACGTACCCAGGGTCCGAAATTAACACCCGCCAGAGGGCCAAACGCGAGTAGATTTTGCGCTTGGCAAGTAAATCTCGGAAGGCTATACGCCACACTGGTGGGTAAATGTTTGTACCAAAATAGTCATGTAATAAAAAACTATTCTGAGAGTCTCTACCACCTTTTGGTGTCATTTACAGGCGCACTGCTTCTGTCCTCTGCTGTCTGTGTTGGAGTTTGACACACACACACACACTACCATATGTGTTTTTACGTGTGTCTAAACAGTGTCACAAAACTGACGTTTTGAGTGCCCCTTGTTTCGCGGCACTGTTTACCATGTAGGACATCAGATACTGCGCTAAACTATCACTTGCCACTGGTCTGCTGCTGCAACCCAGTATCACCTCAAAGCGTGTAATACACACACCGGTCTACCGTGGTAGTGTCACATTTTGCTTCGCCTAGGCGTGGCAGTGTCACGTTTTCAACACGTTCTCATTCTGTGGTCAAGTTAGCCATTACATATGCAATGTCCACTTAGACTTTCAAAATAAAAGCTTTCAGGTGACGGTCGTAGTTTCGTTAGGTTCAGGCACCAAAACCACTTGGTCAGGTTTAGGAAAAGATCGTTGTTTGGATTAAAATAACTACGTCCAATCAATCAACATTGACTATTGGTCCCGACTTATTACTTTTATGTTTGATCCTTAAGTACATTTAATAGCAAATACTTCAGTAGAATTGAGATCGAGACCTCTTCAGTTGTATTCAGGATTTAACTGATTAACCACTGAAAAATATATTAAAATAACGTTGCTTCAGATTTTGCTCTGGCCTCTTCTTTAAGTTTGTACTCAACATAATACCTTATTATCTCAATGAAATGTACTGAAACAAATGTATATATGTGACACAAAAAGGCAATTTATATTTTTGGCCGGTAAAAATATGCTTGGCCGGTGGAATTCTACCTGTCCCCTTTGCAAGTGAGTCAAAGAAGTTAATTTCCGACAAAAAGTTCATTTCCAGATGTACCCACTGAACTCTGATTCTACAGAGTATGATGAGTATGAAGCCATATTTTTCGAGCCAGCAACACTTTCAAAAGAGCTACTGTGAAAGTCAAAATTACAAAGTATTTTCCTGGAGGCAATGCAGTCTCAGTCAAAGCAGCTGTTGCCGCATTGCCTCAGCAAAATTACAATCAGCACAGAGACAGTTACCTGGAAGTTGGTCTCCTTCCAGCCTGGTTTCTTGGCCAACATCCTGACTAAGGCCTGGCAGGGCATCGCCACCTTATCCATGGTCTCCACAGCCTAGAAGTATACACGGATCCATATATTAACATTACTGCATATTACATTATATTATATTAACAGGTAGTGAGACTAGGGATTCACCGATCCACTTTTCAGTTTCGATCTGATTCCATAATTTGGAAAAATGCCAATACCGAGTACCAATGCATCAACAAATAGGTCAGGAATTAATACAGTAACAGAATCTTGATTCATATTTGATCAGCACTACCTAGTTTGACAATTTGATCTGAGTTTCGTGAGCCTGGTGGACAGACCTGCAGACTGGATGCAGGCCCAGACCTACAACCAATCAAAGCAGCGAAACGTGTGTCATGTGACTTTCAAAATAGGAGGGTATGTGTGTGTGGGGGGGTATTTACTTTAGTACTGAGTAGGGCTACAACTAACAATTATTTTTATTGTTATTTCAAGCCGATTATTTTTTCTATTAAAATTCTAAAAAAGAAGAAGAAAAAAAAAAAGTAGTGAGAAATGCCCATTATCAGTTGCCGATTACTTTTCTGACAACTCAATTAAATCAAACCAAGAAAAAGAACCAAGTATATCAATTTGTGTCTTGTTAGGATGATTGCTGGAATATGACAGGCATCATTTATATGCAAACAGATAAACGTTTTAAAGATGATGGCATGAAGGAAGAAAAAAATACTTTACCCTCTGGAACTCCTCCATACTAGCCAGTCTCTCCTTCCAGTTGGCTGAGTCCAGCTGCTGTAGACAACAGGCAGGAAGTACACCAGCTGCCAGCTCCTCACACACCTCAACCTAACAAATACACACACACACACACACACACACACAACGTGTAAGTTATTAGAAATGACAACCACAACATACTCCCTCTAAGAGCCATAGTGGTTGGGACTCAAATGATAATGAAATAATTCATAGATATTAAGAATAGTTAGGATGTATATAGCAGATCTGCCATCATTGCAGTATTTGTTCTCATGGAACATGCTGACGGACTGGTTTCAGACTCAGTGAATTAGAGCACTGAGCAATCAGTGATAGGATGGGACAACATTTCCAACAACTAAATAAGAATAAAACCGAAGCAGTTTTAATTACCAAAAAAGATAAAAGACTCAAAGTCAGTGCCCATCATAATAGACCATTTTCACAGCAGAAATCTTGACTTGTCAAAACAGGAAAAGCACAGGTGTAAATAATAACATTAATAATGGCTCCATTCCATTAAGTGTCCCAGTAAGACATGTCAGTGAGTGAGCATGCACAATACCAGAGTCCTGTAACTGGCTCACCTAAATGGAATGCAGCCAACATTAAAGTTATTAATTCCATCTCTGCTTTGACAAGTGAAAATGGAGAGCCAGTATAATAACCTCCCAGCTCCCCTTTCAGTTTTTCCTCCCACCTTTCAGCCTAACCTCCCACCTCTCTGCTCATAGCTCCCACCTTCCACCTCTCAGCTCCCAACTTCAATAGATAATAGAAGGATCTTTAAGTTCCACTCCAGACACATTTTTAAGTACGTAAAAATACTCTATGATAATGCTAAGTTTAGTTAGCATCTTTTAAGTGTTACTTTTAGAACTTGTTATGGATCTCTGCTATATATTTGTATAAAGAAGTGTTGCCAAGTAAAATACTTTAAAAACTTTGGACCTTCAAACTCATCAAGAACCCCTACCTCGCTCCGATGACATGTTCAAGTAAAATTGGACAGTCAGTGATAGTTAAAAAAGACACCAAACAATTCAGGTGGTGGGTTGTTGTAGTATACTTATTTTCCCCTTCACTTGCCTCTCTAATGTTGACTTTGCCCTCTGTCCTGTCTCCAGCATCTTATTATATTCATTTATCGCACCCTTCATTCTTTCCTCCTTCCACTTAATTATACTTTCCTCCAACATTTCTGCCATGCTTTCCCTGTTCTTTTGCTGCATGTTTCCTTGGTGCCATATTTCCTACAATGGATATTAAAATTGTTAATATTCCCTTTCAAACTATACCTCCCTCCTCAACCAGGATGTGCATGTATGCGTCATATGCACAGACACATGCGTGTGCGTGCGTGTAACAATGACGGCGGATGACACCATCATCATCGGCTAGATTTCAAACAACAATGAGACTTCATATCGGGAGGAAATCAACAATCTTGCAGAGTGGTGCACAGAGAACAAGCCACTGCTCAACGTCAGTAAAACCAAGGAGCTGATCATTGATTTTAGGAAAAAGGAGGCAAAGACACACCCCTGACTACATCAGTGGAGCAGGTGAATAGTATTAGGTTCCTGGGAATCAGCAACACAGAGAACCTGACATGGTCCTCTCACATCTCCACCCTGGTCAAGAAAGTTCAGAAACAGCTGTATTTCTTAAGGAAAGTGAAAAAGGCACAATTCCTGTGCAAAGTTTTTATTAACTTTTACAGAGGAGCAATAGAAAGCATCCTGACTGTAAACATAAAGTGGCATGGGATGTGCAAGGCCCAGGACAGGAGAGCTCTGCAGCAGGTGATTAAAAACTGCTCAGAAGATCATTGGTACCAACCTACTGAGCATCAGTAGTATCCGCTGTCGTACCACCAGACTACAGAACAGCTTCTTCCCACAGACTGTGAGATTCCTTAATTCATCTTCAGCACTCCACCATGCAAAATAGTTTTCATTTGTATGACTCATTATTTATTCACTGATCTACTGTATAATTTATTTTAAAGTAGCATAAAGGGAACTACAAAACAAAATCTCATTATACCACCCTGTGTTGTAAAATGATAAATAAATCTATCTTGTAATATAATAGTAATAAACCAACCAACCCCCAAAAAAACCCCCACATATTTTAATTATAACATGAATACAATTGAGAGGTGGGAAGCAAAACTGAGAGGGGGAGCTGGATACTCCAAGTGATTGTAACGCTGCTAGCTATTCTCTATGGCTGAAAACTAAAGCCAAATCAGAAACCTTGGTGTAGTTGTGGATTCAGATCAAAATTTTAACAGCCACAACAAGACTTTGACTTCATATTTCAAACCCCCTAGGAATACTGATTCTATGATTGTTTGCTATAAAGAAAAAAATTTATTGAGCCACTCATAGCACTAGATGAATGGTGAACAGTGACAAGAAAATTGCTGATCTCTCTTCACACACCTCTATAAAAAGGCTCTAAGTTACACAGAACCATGCAGCAACATGTGTGTGTATGCATGTACAGTGAGTGGTCTTGAATGCCATGTTTTATACATGAAGCTACAAAACTTTGTCAAGTTTAAGGGCTCACAGATTCCCAGAGGGGAACTATTATCGGATTGTTTGTAGCCTTGCTGTTGCTAGGCTCGCATGTTTCTTAAAAGTGTGTTTATAGTGGGTCTTTTAGCCCTAGAAGCATTAAGGAAGCCCAGTATAACCTACAAGAGTTTCTGAAGGCCTCATCATGTAATGCGTTTTACACAGAGGAAATACATTTCTTCGAGGCAAAATGAGTCAATAGTGTCTCCCGGTGTGTTTACCAAGAATTACCAGTGGCACCCACAGTAATGTGACACACCTTTTGACAAAAGCTTCAACTGAAAAGTCAATGTATGCACACAGACTTACCGACAGTTCACTCTCTGTGAATTCTTTACTGTCAGGAGTTTTCTTTGCTTTTCCACCAGCTGCAGAGGTTGGTTTGCCTTTCTTAGATGGACCTGCTGATGGCTGCAGAAAAGAGACAAAACGCTTACAACTATAGACAGCTAATGCCACCAAGTTCCTTTGGGTCATACTGTCCCTAACCCAGCAAAACTATGGTACAACCAAGTATTTTTTTTAAATTAATTTTAGTTTTCTACATGTGCATTGCTCCAAGTATACCCTGCTGGCAGCAGCTGTTTGGGTTTTCTTGGGTGGGGCAGAGGATTTGGATGGAGCTTCAGCAAGGGGAGGAGCTTTAGCTGCTGGTTTCTTGTCCCCTCCTCCACCACCTGCACCCTTCTTCCCTCCAGGGAGCTCCACTTTATCAGCACACTCCTTTATCTGTTAACATATAAAACAAAAAGGTCAGTGGTTAGCAGTTAATGACAATACAAATGGGAGCTTTCTCCTGGTTTGAATTTATCCCAGCTGATGAGAGTTTCCTCTCCCTTCATCCTTCTCCTTACCTTATCTAGTTTGAGTTTATCCAAGTCAGTCAGGAAAGGGTTCACAGCTTTCTCTCCCACCACTTTCAAGGCCATCCCTAAAGCTTCAAAGGCAGCATCACGCACCTCTGGAGCAGAGTCATTCACTTGCTGAAATGGTTAAAAAGAAGAGTACAGGTACACGTTTAAAAGACGACATTTGAAAATGGGAGCTAAGTGTCTTTCCACCTTTTTTTGAGGATTTCATAACCACCTGACATCATCTCACACCTAGCTAGGTTATCCTATGCCCCAGTACTGTATAAGAATCATTGTGTCTGCAGGGAGCGACAATGGGCTCTTATGTGTTATACATATCAATGGTAATATTAGTATTTTACTCCCTGGCAGCAGTACTTTGCTACTTTTTTAGTATTTTATTTTAATTTTCTTTTCCTTTCAGTATGATAGAGACGTCATACAATAAGACACAACAAATTTGCTTATCATCATGTTACCAAAAAGGAAAGGTAGTAGAACTGGTCGGACAGTTACACCCAGGGTATTAGTACCTTGATGAGAGCAGCACAGAAGGGTTTGAGGACGCTCTTGGGCAGCGTGGCCTGTGTGCAGTGTCTGAAGGAGCGGGCCAGAAACAGAGAAGCCTGTTGCTTAATGGAAGGGTTTTTATTGTCCATCACAGCCAGGATGTCCTCAGACAGGTTCTGGAGAGTGGTCTGGAAAAAAAAGGTATCATATTAAATATAACATTATATAAACTGAAAAGTCAGTAGAGTGCTCTATAAATAACAGCAGTCATTAAGTTAGGAATCAATACATGAGGGTTTGCAGCAGCCCTGTGGAGACATACCAAGCCAACTGAAGAAATGGCTTGACTTTAGTGAACATTAAGGGGGTATTAGGTACAACAAGTACAACTTGGTAGGGTATGACTTCTGGCTTCCTGCTTTCTTACAGTGCAGACGCTTTGCTGCTTGCTCTTGGCTCTGCTTGCATTCTTTTGCTGATATTCTAATATTTCTGCTTAAAATTATGAGCAGCGGCTCCTGGATACTTATAAATCATTGGGACTGTAATTTATTAAGATAGAGGTAAGCTATTGCCATATCTTCAGCACTTATGACCTCCTCAGTACTACGTGAGTGCGGCCTACCTAACAGCACAAGCCTGTACTACAGTGACTGGATACTTAGCAAAAGCTAATTAGCAACAAGATGCCTCCCTTCTCCATGGACGACTTCCACTAACTACTACAGAAAATTGCAGTGCTGGAAACCAAAATCCACCGGTTAGAGGTGAACGTGGAAGTCAACGGACTACGTGGTAATGACAGCACTTTACCATGGACTCAAAGCAGTGGACAAGAGTATACTAACACACTGCTAATTAGCACCAAGAAGACTACCAAGAAACAGGAGGGCTGTTTACTGGGTAATAAATCTCAAAGTGGTAGTCCTCTCTGGAACTCTCTTGGTGCAAAGCTTAAGAGTAAATAATTTCCCTGGGAAATGGGAGGACGAGTAACAGGCAGAGCCCAGCACCCTGAGATTTGTGATGCGACTGGCTGGCCTGCATTATCATCCAGGCAGAGCGCCTCTTCAATCCCTGTTCTTAGTAGGACACAGCCGTGGACAGCTGCAGAAAGGAGAGTTAGCAACAAACCTCCCCAACAACAAAGTGTGGAACTGCAGAACAAATTTGCTCCACTGTTGCAGGATCCTGGATCTCCATCTGATGACCAGGATAACCTCTCATCTTCACACAGCAGGGTAACAACAGAATAAATCAGAAACTAAAAAGGCTACAGGGAAAGCTAACGGCTGGGCTTTAAACTCTGACTGTGGGTGATTTTGCTGTAAAAGATGCATGAAGCATGTGCAGTAAGAACACCAAAATACTGTTTACCTCAGCTCCCGCCTGAAGAGAGCTTTAATCATGAAAGACATCAAAGCCGAGAAGAGTCTCCACACCCCTCACCAACAACCACTAGTGAGGATTCACCTTCTTAATATTTAAATCAGATGTAATCACAAAACAGTATATCAGGTTAGCTAACGTTACTTTAGCAACAAGTAATGCTATGTGTCCATCAGGAAACGCCACATATCACCTTGGTACTGTACTCTGTCGTCAAACTGGCCTTATAACATTTAATGACATCTTTTATGACAAGTCCGAAGGGTTCCACTTTACTTGAGGTCAACGGAATTATTCATGACACAATTATAATGTCTCAATGTCAAAACCAACCACATATGACAGTATAATGTAATGTTAACATAAAGCTAAATAGTTTCTTTAAGTTTGATAATTAGGCCTGCTATTGCATGTTTATGACAGGTTATGTTTTCTTGTTTAATGTCAAGTTGTCATAACAGACATTTTTATCTTGGTTAATGTCATAAAGACATTTCTGTCTTAGATAATGTCAAGTTGTCATAACAAAAGACATCTCAAACAATTTCAACTTTGCATTAAAAGTGACAATTATTACAAGATGGGGTGTGGAAAAACAAGATGGCTGCTTGAGCTAAGAGACTCCACTCAGCGGAAGTTCAAATTTCATTCTGACTTGAACCTTGAGTAAAGGTTTAACGAAAGAGCCGTGGTGGAAAAAGAAAGGAAAAAGGCCAGTATGGTAAGAAAAACACAACAAAACATCAACAACCAAACGTAGAAAAAGGTTTCAGTCGTAGTCATCCGGACACTGTTTTCAGAATCAAGACGTTTCGGCTCCCATCCGGAAGTCATTCTCAATTCAACAACCAAACACAAAACAGGGGCAGATTCCCCTGAGAGCGATATAAATCCTTCTTTTGTTGAGATAATGTCCCAGTTAAGAGCTCAACGTTCTGAGATACTTCGATAACCATTTGGAAAAAGTTACTACTCAAATAGACAATGAAAGAAGCAGTGTCTATAACAAACCAAGTACTTAAGAACCAACAGCAATGCATGGACGAAGCAGAACAGAGGATTTCGACATTAGAAGACACATTACAAGCTACCCAACGGGACCTACACCGAGCTGAAAAATTGATAAAAACTCTGGACTCTAAGACTGACGATCTAGAAAACAGGGAGAAGGAAGAACTTTGTTCAATCTAAAATATCAATCCATATACCATATGATAATATATTTACCCCCTCCCCGCTCTTGCATTTTTGGAAAATGCAAGAGGGGGGAGGGAACTCATAGTAGAGGAACAGCTATTTTGATTAATAAAACCACCCCAATCAAATTAGATAAATAAAAAGTCACAGACCCAAATGGTAGATTTATCTTGATTTCAGGTTATCATATCAGGCTATCTATGGAACATTGATCACCTTTTTAAATATTTACGCATTATTTAATAAAGATGAACCATCAGTCATGTCGGACATGGTGCTGCTCTGTAATGAAAACTGTAAAAAGGTTTTGGAGTGATGGGTGGAGATTTAGATTGTACGTTGAATCCTATTTTAGATTAATCTAAATCAGATTAAGAACCACAGCTTTAAATCCTCAACGGTCATTCAAGGGTTATGTGCTGATTGTGGGCTAACTGATGTTTGGCGTGGATTAAACCAGGGGGTCAAAGATTATACTTTCTTTTCAAATGTTCATAATTAATATTCGCGAATAGATTATTTTTTGGCAGGTGTCATGTCATCGTTATAACGGTGCCATGTCAGTCTTATGCACCCACCTTCAAATAAAGTGTTACCCTATTTTTAAATTGTATTTCAATGTCTTTTTTTTTTTGCCCTATGTTGCTTTTATGTTTTATGTAAAACACTTTGCCAAAATTGCCTTGTTGTTGAAATGTGCTACGCAAATAAACTTGCCTTGTCTAGAGGCCTTCTTTATTCACCCATAGAAGCAACAACAAAAGAGTTCAAACCATCAAAAGGCTCTGAATTAAACTCCAAGAAAAACATATTGAACTGTACAATAAAGGTTGTCAATGTCTTCTTGCCAATCTTAAGTTTTTTCATTAGACTAGATTGCCTGAAACTAAAATGATCAATGTGGGGGGAGTGGGTCAATACAAATACTGATTAGCAGCATTAGTAGCATTATCGCAGACTGTGTTCTTGCCTTACCTGAGCTTGTTTTCATCACAGAATTTAATTCAATTTTATTTATCTTATTTATTTATTAAGTTATCTCATTGCACTTTTCCTATAGAGCAGGTCAAGACTGTACTCTTTAGAAAAGTACATAGTTCTTCCATTACTTATGCTCTTTCACTTTCATTGGATGATTCAAGAAGACCTGCTTACTACTAAATATTTAATCAAAGTATTAAGACTATACTTACGGTGAGGAAGATGGCGTCAATAGCCTCCTGCAGGGCCTGGACAACCTGAGGTTTCTTCTCCTTGAACTTCTCCAGAATAGTTGGAACCACCTACATGCACACAACACTGATTTAGCAGTAAGCAATGACTTTAAAAGATGGATTAGTATGGTCATTTAATTGTTGTTTCATTTGAGCAAAGCCTTTATATTATAATGTCAACATTTAAACAATCATAGCAAAATCTGCTGTCGAGACTCTTCATTATTTTATATATTTTTTTATTTTTTTTAAGTATCAAGTAACCACAGTGACCATCTGTGTTGGTAACTGATTAAATTCGGGGGGTGGGGGTAAAAAAAGACCTCAATAATTTATTCCCACCTACATGAATGCAGCACCAGCGTTTTGCTTGGTGAAAGTGTGTTTTTATTTTATTGCCCACTACATTAAAACAAAAATATATATTCAGATTTAATTTGAACAAAAAACATTAACGCACAGTATATCTGTTCCTGTGGTCAAGAATAAACCTCCACGCTCCAAAAAAAGAAAAAAGGAACATTTTTGATGGCCACTGCAGCCATTTACCATAAAATTAATAAGTAAATACTAATGAATACTTTCTGCCAATTGCTTTATTGAAATGAAAACAAACCGAGGTGCTTTTACAGATTTTCCCTTGACATTGAGACAAGTTATTATAAAAAGTAACAAAACTGCTGTCATAATATACAGAGATTCCTTTAACTTACTTGTCCTGCATATGTTCCAAACTTCTTCCTGAGACCAGTGGCCAGTCCAGCCAGACATTTAGCTGCCACTGACACCAGCATCACATTGGCATCTTTCCCCACAACCTGGAATATAAAACCAGTAGGTGTACAATGTAGAGTCACCAGATCCCCCTCAACCTAAGTCTTGTTAGACCAAACTTTCCTTTAATACTTTTATGATGAGAAATTTTGATTATTTGTCTTAAATGTCCCTCGTAAGTTCCCTATAAACTTAATTCCATTTAAGACCGCCTAACTGAAAACGTGTGTAAAGTACTTCAGTCTTTACCTTCTTCAGTGCTCTGACAAGGTCTCCATAGTCTCCATTCTCTAGTTTGGGGTTCTTGGTCAGAGCCTCTACAGCCTCCAGAACCTCTTTCCTCTCCTGCCATTTTTTAGCTTCCTGCAGAAAAACACAGAGCAAGGTCACATATTGCAACATTTAGGGTTCCATCACACAGAAAAGCTTAAATCACAAAAATACTGCACACTCGGGTACATTCACTCGGAATTTTGTCTTTGGATACCTTAAGAGGCCATCCAAGGTGAGGCTTGGCCAGTTAACACAGACAGACTTCATGTTTTTTAGTAGTCTACTTAGTTAGAAACTTACTATTTTTTCATAGAAGTCTTTGGGCATCTTGCACAGAATCTCCACAGCTTCCAGCAGTTCATAAGGATCCACTGCTGCTACTGTTTCTGCCTCATCCTCTCCTGAAAGAGGAACAGAAGAGATGGCACCAGACCATGACACTACAACCTCAACATCAAAAGGAAAGCAACAAAGCAAAAGGCTGTATGTATAAATCTGTTGTTAGCAGTTTACTTCCTAGTTAAACCTACCATCAGACTGTTCTCCTCCTTGGGCTTGTTGCTGTTCGAACTTTGCCTTGAGGTCCTGCTGTGAGCGCAAAAACCTGGTTTGCTTGGGAGGGGATGAAGGGAGTTTTACCCACTCCTCCTCCAGCTCCTTCAGCTGCAGGGACAAACAGGCATTGTTAAGTTTAACTTGATTCTGAAAGCTGAACATTGAAAAGGTGGGTGTGCAATGATGAGTGTGTCCCACCTGTACAGAGTTAATGTTTTGCAGTGGAGGTCTTAGAGCATCTCTGATCCATTTGTAGATCTCTACAGCAAGAAGCTTGGCTTCGTCTCTCACTGCCTTCTCTCTGGACTCAAACTGCTTGGGTAAAACCTTCACTACTGGCTTCAACGTCACTATCTTAGATCCAAACTCACTAGGGAAAGATGATGACAGACCGAGAGGTGACAAATGGTTAGTGTCATTGACAGGAGACAGAAGATTGATCATTGCTGGCCAAAAGAGTCATTCTTGTTGTTTAGTATGGCAAACTGATATTTAACAGCTCTTGTTTGGGAGGTAAAAACAGGCCCATCAGTACTTTTCTATGGGGGTCACTACACCGCTCCATCCAAGGAGACATAAACATGATATTAAAATGATGAGAACTGATATTAGACATACATGTATATTACACACATATGTAATATTGTTTTTAATTACACTAAAGAAATGAGAAAAAATCTATGGCTGAAAAATAGGCTGAGAAAATAAAAGTACGTCACTTTGTTTCACCACGACAGAACTGTGCCATTGACAAATATTTTATCAGTATGTTACTTTTATATTATTTTATATCCAAGTAATATATGCTCCATTGTTTAAAGTCATCTTTAATGTTTTGTAGTAAAAAAAAAAAAATAAAGATTGAAATGTTTAGATTTGACATAACATGAGCTCTTAGATATTTGATAGATCGAGTTGAATGCGCTTTACACTCCATGGCAACATTCACCCATTGACACACTGCCATGCAAGGTGCCAACTGCTCATCAGAAAGAATAACTAATGCTCATTCACACACTGATGGCACAGCCTTGGGGAGGAATTTGACCAAAATGTGTGTTCATCTCGACTCTGGCACAGTCACCTACAATAATGCCTTCAAAGCAGCGAAGGATTTGACAAAGCGAGGCATTTCGGTGGGACCTATTTGCGTGAGTAAAACCGCGGGCATTGTGGAGGAGACCCAGGAGTAAACCTGACTTTTAAGAAGTCATACAGGAGAAACTTGGATTTGTTGATTTTTTACATGGCCAACTCCCCTCACTGTTGCTAGAGGAGACAATGATTCCTCTAGATTGGAAGTCCTGTTTAACAGTAACCTAGTATTGTATAATAGTTATTGGTGTTGTTATTTGAGGTCTGGGTCTTGGATGCAAAAGGAGCAAAATGATAGTTAAAGTGGAAAAAGGAGAAAATTATTGTAGCATTCTGGCAAGAAACTCATCTATCTTGCAGTGAACATGAGAAACCTAAAAAAACAAAAAAAAACAAAACAAAAAAAACCAAAAACAGGGTTTCTCCTTTTTGACTACGTATTAATGCTCAAACCCCTGTCTAATGAACTGTACCTGCATATCTGTCTCTGATGTTCGCAAACCTCATGTTTTTGTTCTACACTTCTGTTTGCTAAATTGAAAATGCTGTAAAAAAATAAGTTATAAACCTCATCTGCATATAGATACATTTTTTTTGATGATGTGACTGTTTCAATGCCTGATATGTTATTGCTTTGTCTTTTGAATGCTACAAATGGTTCTAAAAAAAGAACCAACAATAAAGATAATGGTCATCCTTGTCTAGCCTATCATTCGCTAGCTTTCACAATACAGAGTGGTGTTTCTTTCTCAAACAAGCCATCGGTGGACAATCTTGCAGGGGATAGTTTGGTGCAGGGAGCTCGTGATTATGGGAAATGTTATGTTTTAACTGGACCACTGTCTAACATGTCTCCTCACATGACCCTGAATAAGATGACAAACGTGCCTATTTTCAAAACATCAGACTGTTTCTTCTCGACTACATTTGACTTTAATACTACATTCTATGAGAAACTACATTGATACAAAAGAAAAATTTTGTTCATACTCAAATTTATGTGTGCAGTACCTTTGTTAACATCAGCCAAAAACCATTGATGTAGGATCTAGCTCCAGTATTATTTTGTTTTAACCTCGTTATTGTCAAGTTAGTTTGCTATTATTAGCTGGTTGGATATCAAAAAGCAAAAGCATCATAAATGTAATAATATTGGGGGAATGCTTGTTTTATATCTGCATTAAATCACATGAATATCAGAATTTGTCAAAATAAAATGCTATATGTTCAAAACAATGGTGCATTCATAAATGATAATGAAAGCTAATAGGACCGATAAATAAAAGATAGATATGTGCTCTACATAGCATAATCTACAAAATGTGACCTTATTTTCAGCTAGTCCACAATGTGTTTACATTAAGGGTTTCTTGAGTATGCTCATTCTAACCCAGGAAAGTAGCACTGACCTGAGAGCCTTCCTAAGTGTCTCGATGCAGGCCACCACTATCTTGGGGTTCTTGTTGTCCAGTCCTTTGAGGAGCTCATCTTGAACCACCTCAGCCTTCTCTATCTCGATGTACATCAGACAAATGTCTGAGCCCAGCTCCTTAGCCCGGGCCTTGGGCTGATTGAACACTTTGGTCACCACGCCAGACACCACCTCACCTGTTGTTCTGTAGAAAAGGGCATAGATACAAACACAGCCTGTTAGAACACACTTATTTATTTATTGACAGTCTTATGAACAAGGTTGACTTACATAGGCTTTTAAAAGATCTGTGTGTGTGTGTGTGTGTGTGTGTGTGTGTGTGTGTGTGTGTGTGTGTGTGTGTGTGTGTGTGTGTGTATTCATGGCTGGTCAGCTGCGACTATCAGCACCCTGGCCACGCTATCCATGTTACACTGGTAGGTTATGGTCAGTCAGTTACTCTTTAAATACTGTATCATCCTTTACATAATCTTCTGCAGTAATTAAAGCTACATGTGATTTGAGGTAAATGGAATATGTCACAACAGGAAAACAGTAATAGTAAAAGCAGTAGCACAGATCTGAATCAAATCTAATCAAATCTTTGTTTATTCTAATGAGCCTTATGATTGGCTCATTAGAATCAACAGAGTTGAGGGGATCACAAAAAAAAAAAATCCAAAACAGCATTATTTTATACGTATTATATTCTGGACAAGACACTGGCCAATATCCTGCAGTACATCTGGCACCAAACTGACTGAATTCCTTCTAGGTTGGTGGCTCAGCAGGATTATAACAACTACAGGATTGCTACTATGTATCTCTTGACATTGTGGATTCAAACGTAGCCTGCTTGGGTGTGGCTGGCTCACTGTTCTCATAGACCTTTCTCACGGTGGACCTTGGACTTAAACAGTTGTAACTAATATAATAATAGCTCTATTTGATTTAGGTTCAATCAATTCCAGTGCCCTTCTGTCATTGTCATTAGTTGCCATGAAAAAGACCTATTGTCTTGAAAGTAAATGGTGGGTGGGGTTGTGCTGTAATTGCAGCTGGGAGCACCTGTGCCTAATGCTCCAAACATTATAGCTTCTCTTCCCTCAGAGAGACTGTGCATGCTCTGCATTTTCCTTTCTTTGGCCTTCTACTTGTCAGTATTGTCACACCACATTCCTCTCACATCCACTCATCTACACCACTGACTTCACTGATCACCCCATCCCATTTCTTCTTGGTTATGTTTTGCAAATAAAATAGCTATTTAAAACATCCTCTGTCTCTCTTCCATTAATTACTATGGTCTACAAAATAGTCACCCCATTATCTCTTACATACTACAGTGATTTGGTCAGACAGTGGCAGTTCCTCCACACTGTAACAGCCAGCCAGCCTCTGGGCTTACCACATAGCAATACCATTTCTATTTTTTTTTTATTCAGTGAACAGAGAACATCTCTGTGCTCACTCAGCTGACTCCCAAAAACAAATCAACGTGGTGTCCTGAAAACCTGCCTCACTGGCAGAATAGACTAACTGGAGCTGATGTTTACAGTATTATCAAGATCAACTGCCAAGTATCTCACCATACATAATAATCAGCCAGGCATCAAGTTACTCTGCTGGTAAACACAGAGGAGAGCTCTACAATGAGTTATACGAAGCTTTATTAAAAAAAAAAAAAAAAAAAAAAGAAAATACAGTGAGAAAGATTTTTAATTAAACTTTGCTTCTTTAAAGTAATGGTTTAACATTTCATTCCAGGACTAAGGCCGTGTTCAAACCAAATTATGCCCCGAGTGAAGCATACAGCCCTCATCAATTTAAATGAAGCGGGGATGGTCTGGCAAAAAAGTTGTTTTAACACAGGGCTGTTTTGGTCTGAGTCCTCACTAATGCCATACTTTTAAATAAGCTTGCAGATGAAATTCTTGCTGAAACTATTACTTACTTGCCAGCTACATGGGCATTCTCAATGAAGGCCAGGGCAGCCTCCAGGCCTTTAAGCTGAGCCACAGCATTAGAGTCCGTCACAAACTTCTTTATCAGTCCCAGGTACTTCCCCCACTCTGGACTCTTCTCATCTTCTATCCTCTGGAACAACTTCAGAGCTTCTTCATACCCATTCAGACGGGCTTTCCAAACCTGAAGAAGAGCAAGAGTCACCGTGAAAAGGGTGAAGAACAGAAACAGAAAGGGGTATACAAAGTTAAATCAACTGGGGTTTGTCAAACCCATTCAGTCGTGCTTCTCTTTCTGCAATAAGACAGAAAACAAAACTAGATGTCCATGTACAAACACAAGTGTCTTTCCAGTTCCTAGCGATAAGATGGAGGTCTGTATAATGGACAGGGGATGTGACCTACATTCATATGGTCGAACAGCTCTGTTATATGTCATCTTCTCCTCCATTTGCCTTCTAAGTGTACGGTATGCAAGTTTTTTGCCGTAAGCACACACATTAACCTTGGAGGAAAAACCAGCAAAGAGTTTATCTGGGCTCATAAGACTGAATGAAATGAAAACAGATGTTTCAAATTTTTCGACTACCATTAGACGACGTTAGAAACACCTCTTACAATACAACAGAAGCACAAACTACAGCCTCCAAAAATTATCATAAAGATGAATCAACACCTATCTAAAAACAGTTTAAATAAAATGGAACATTACAACTAGTGGTGCCACAAACACTTATTTGCATTTTCGATTGGTCTGCCAATTAAGCAATTACTCAATTAATCGTTTTGTCAATAAAATGTCATAGTTCCCATTTAAAATTTCCCAGATCCCAAGCTTATATATTTAATTTGCCTTTATCCGACCAACTGTGAATGACGAAGAAAAGCTTCAAAAACGTAACACCTGAGAAGCTACAGCCACTGAACATTTGGGGTTTTTGTTTGAGAAATTACTGAAACAATCAATTACCACAATAGCTGCGATTTAATTTTCAGTTGATCAAGTAATTGATTAAATCAAATAATCAGCTCTAATTGGAAGATGGCGCTGAGGATGGCTGCCGTGTCTCAAGCTCATCCTCAACTTTGCTTTTTGTCATATTTGGTCATTTATTTTGGACTTCTTTGCAGCATGCGCACCGCACAAGCAAGCCCTATATACAATACGACAGAACAACTTCGGCACATCTGGTCATTGGTGGAAAACACTTTCACTTACTTCAACCACAACCAACGAATAATGGGGAATATCCATGGCTATCTATTACCTGTTGCTGTAACTGGAAAGGGGAAGCGTCAAAGGAAACGAGGGTTGCGGGCTGGGGTCCTGGTCAGGCTGAGGAAACGTTAAGGCCTCCTCTACCGAGTATTCTTCTATGTAAAGTTCAGTCACTGGATAATAAGCTGGATGAACTCAGGAGCAGGATCAACGGGACAACGGGAGTTTATATCAGTTGTTTTAACAGCGGTGTACATTCCACCACATGCCGACACAAACCAAGCCCTGGACGAGCTGTATGGAATTATCGACAGGACCAATACCTCACGCTCAGAGGTTTCTATTGTGTATTTTAACAACGCCAACCTGAGGAAAGTTCTGCCGAGATATCACCAACACATCAGCTGTCATACGTGTGGTGGTAACACACTCGACCGATGTTTACAATCCTTTTCGGGATGGATATAATAATATTAATCGATAGTTCCTACATGAAACTGCTCACAACAAATCTGTGGATTATCTTGAGTAAACAGGTCATGATTTCTGGAAAGAGAAATTGCTGTTGAGTTTTTTGGCGCTTTGAGCACCACAAGCCGAGTTCCTTATAGACCCATTATATTCAAAAAAGGCCGAGATCTCTACGGCCAATACCTCCAAAACAATCTAGCAGGTAAGAGGAAAATATAGCCGATATAGCAGATGACCATACCGTCATATTTGAGTTTTCAGTGTTTTCGCTGGTCGCCACTGAGGGGTAATTACGTTTCAGTAGAATAGTTAGTGAAAGGCTGTGTGTTGTGTTGGCTAGCACAGAAAAGAAATAAAAAGTCCCCGTTTATGCAGTGTTATTACGCCGTCTTCTACTCTTCGGGCAGTTGGTCCAGACTGAACAGCTAACTAGCAGCTAACTTTATTACGACAAGAGAAAATGCAATCAATCATTTGATCGCTCTGATTATTCTTCCAGCTCCGCAGCTCCAAAATGTATTTGGGAGTTTGTAGAAACTCTGCTGTGAATAGTACAAGACGCCGTAGTAACGTTACATAATTATACACATAATATTTTGTAGTAGTATTATTATTATTATTATTATTATTATTATTATTATTATTATTATTATTATTATTATCATCATCATCAAGTTTATCTACACATTTTTAAGGCTGACTAAAGTAATGTAAGGGGAAGGCTCACTTTCACAACAACACCGCTGGTTACCCACAAGGCCATCTTCCTTAAAAGGGGAAGGCTCGGCCAGTAACACACAGTTGCTGTTAGGCTGTGGGTGTGCTAACCAAGGGCGGAAGTATTCAGGTCCATTACTTAACTAAAAGTACTAATACCGACTTTGAAAATACTACACTACAAGTTAAAGTGCTGCATTCTTAACCTTACTAAAGGTAAAGTGTGTAAGCACCCATGCAGTAAAATGGTCCCTGTCAGTTTTTTTTTTTTTTTTTTTTTAAATGATGTTTCTGGATTAATTTTACTGCTGCATTAATGTGCATGTTGCACATTGATTTACATTGTTAACTAGCCATTACATATAGACATAATTAACGTAGCCTACATTCTTTACTTGCCTTCATATACCTTGTGTCAGGTCCAATCTGTGGCCTGGATGCATAGACTAACGTTACGCTTTCTGCTGAGATGCTGAAGCATAGACGTTGTGCTATTGTGGTGGGCTAGTTCAGTTTTACAATAGACACACTCTACAGAGTTTGAGGACACTTTCTGTCGCTTTCTCTGGCCTGTCTCTTCTCTGCGCCCCTGGCTGTTTTCTCTCTTCCTCCTTTTTGTAATCTGTGCTGTCAAATCACACCAAAGACGCAATGAACAGTCTCTGATCACACACACAGTAAGCATGTTGTAATAATGACATGACAGTAATAATCATCCATCATCTTCAACCGGAATTGTCAGAATTAAATTATAGATATCGGAAACTGGAATTACAACTAGTCATAATTCAGTTGCAGATATCTGCATCTGACATTGGCTAGAGGACTTTTCCTCTACTCATAGCTTAACAAAATTACATATTATTTATACTTTTGCTTACTTAAGTAAAGTAAGTCACTGCATCTCCTGACAGAACACCACAGCTGAATTTCAGCTTAACGTAACGTTGAGTTGTCGTCAACTTCAGTAACTTAACGATCACTTCACCTGTCTCCCCTCTGCTGCGCTCCTTGTGTATGTGTATGGGAGGCATACAATTCCGATGGACCGGACAATTTGGAACCAGTTCTCAACTGGAACCGGGTCTCAATTCCCATCCCTAGCTTCCGCTAGGCACAATTATTCAGAACCACAGTATCTCATTTCACTGCTAGGCAGATGACACGTAGCTGTACCTCCCCATCCAACCCAATGACCAGGCTGGACCCACTACCCTTGCTAAATGTCTGGATTATATTAAAAAAGGATGGATGGCTAATAACTTTCTACAATTAAATGAAAATAAAACTATTCTGCATACTATTCTGTCCGCCAAACTCCTCCCGCACCACTGCCCTGTCCCTCAACCAGTTATCCAATCACATCAGACCCTATGAAAAAAAAAAAAACCTAGGAATTTGACAATATTCTGAAATTTGGCAGGTAAACACAGTAGGGGTGGGCAGTATACTGGTTTCATCACCGGTGGCACGTTCTACCACAAAATGGATTTTACAATACCATCATTACCGTGTTAAATGTTTTAGCATATTAAAATTAATGTGCTTTACTGCGGCTGCAATAACATGCAGGTCGAGGGCTACACATGTACTCAGAACTGGAGTTACATCCAGAAACTACTATTTTCCTCGCTAATGCCGGCTCCGATAACACAAAGATGTGGAAGGTAACGTTATGAGCAAAGCATCCCAATTTCTCACTGGATTAACTGTATTTTTGATGGAAATGTCCCCACAACAACTGGAAAACTCATGTCTGCGCATTTTACTTCAAACTGCTTTAGCTTTAACTGCTGTAAGTTACAAAGCAGGCTTTGCTTCAAAACGAGGATCGATCGATACCGACTTAACACTTGGAAGCTGTAAGTTTAGCCCTTTTTATATTGCTTTACTGTATATTTTGCAGCTTAGCCTGTTGAACTTGGCATTAGCATGTTGCAGGGCTAATGTGGCTAAAGTCCATTGTACTCTACGTTGGACTAATTTTGTAATATTGAGGGACAGTCAAGAGAAATTGTGTGAAGGTTACGTCTCATTTGAAGCCAATTAAATAACCAGGGTAGTAGGTTGGATGTGGAAAAATGTTTCTCACGTTGCTTTTTGTGGAACTTCATACTGCACCGATAACGTTAGCTCAGCTGACTTTGTTGTTACATGAAAGAGCCCTCTGCTCTTGCCGGTGTTATGTCCCAACTGGTTTTCAAACTAACTGGTTCCTGTACGCATGCATGCGTTGTTTTTTCCTAACAGGGGATTCCATTTCTTTTTTAGTAGACGGCTGTGATGTTGTGCTCAAACTCTGAGAATGAATCACATTACATTTACTAATTAACCTATATTATGGGGCAGGCTACTCCTTCCAAAGCACATGTAGGCCTATCATTCTATTCATTCCTATTTGGAGCCAATCTTTCTTTCTTAAGATATGTTCCCTTACTTGCCCAATAGAGTGAAAAGAGGTAAAATCATGTTTTTGAGTGGAATATCCTTTTTTTTGGTAATACCGTCACCATAAAAAACTAAAAAATACAGTGGCACTGGGTCCAGGTCCAGCCCGTCGGAGAAGTGCACCGTGTGCCGAGGGGCTGCCCGGCAGCAGCCCGCTGTATGTAGCTGCTAGCTGTAGTGGGCCAATCACACGTCGCATAAAATACAAATAGTAATTTTTTTTCTAGATCTGGGTACAAAAAGGATCAAATGCAGGTATCGTTTGACGATACTACTTGATACTGGGTTATTTCAATACCTTTTTAAAAAAGGTATCGAGAATTGATACCCAGCCATACTAGCATCTTTGTTCTGACTCCCCATTCGATACTGAATCCCTTACAAAATTTTTCTGTTTACGACTGTGGGTCGTCCACCAATCGGAAGTTCAGGGTTAGGGTTCGATCCCAGCTTCCCCCAGCCCACAAAAGTGAACCCCAAAGTGCATTACTTTCTTTCAACTGATGAGCAGTTGGCACCTGAATGTGATATGTAGTTGAAGCGCTTTGAGTAGTCAAAAAAGACTAGAAAGGCGCTATATAAAGTACAGTCCATTTACCATGTATCCAAAGCCCTGAATGCTCTCGCCCCATGCTACATTTCATAACTTCTACCCCCATACAGTACAGTTAGGCCCCAATACTCATTCCATGGTTAGCAATAATAAATATGCAACTTCCACTTGGACTTTCAAAATAAAGCTTATTGAGAAACATTTCAGGTGACGGTCGCAGTTTGGTTTAGGCACCAGAACTACTTGGTTAGGTTTGGAGACAAAAAGTTTGAGAAAAGGGCAAAACCAATCACTATAAATAACCATAACCAAAATTTCTTTGGAGGCGAAAGTATATGGGATGGGTGACATATAACAAACATCTCTTGTCATTATTTGACTTAAAGGAAATCTTTCTAAACTGAGCGAACTGAAGTAAACTGCAGGGAATATAATTGAGGACAAACGTCAGTCAGTGAATCAGTCACCTTGTGTTCACATTTCTGGTCGATGGGAAGCTTCATCCACTCGCTATCGTCCCCCATGGTGGCCACACAGGGGGCGGGCTTCCCCAAAAGGTGCTCAACTGGAAAACAACAACAACAACAGCAACAGCATTAACGACACAAAATTATATTTGGTGCATTTCATTTGTGGTTTACTGATGGAGGAATGAATTAAACCTGAAAATCATCACAGAAATCCTGGTGTCAGTGGAGCACTGCTTTAAAACAAAAATCCATTTCATCAGAAAAATTGGCTTTTCAGCTGCATTCACACCTCTGCTGGGAACATTCAACAAAACTTTTACTGTACAGAGCAAATTATACTCTTATGACTGTTTTGTAGAGATAAACACAAATACACATAACTGGACCTGCATTTACAATTTCCAAATTGCCAGGGATGCAACTTCATACACACAACATATTCTGCTGCTGCAACCAAATATATAAGATCCATTCACCTATCTACAGTACGTAACCTAGATCAGTGGTTTTAAAACTTTTTCCAGGTGACCAAAAGAAAAGTGGAACATATGAGCAATTTTTGTTGAAACAAGCAAACATGAAGGGATAAGAGGCCAACCAATAATGGATTATTGAGGCAGACACTATTACTTGATAACAAAAAGCTCAGGCTCAGTTGCTGTAACAGTCTATTCAATCTCAAGTCCTGTAAGAGTGCTTCACCAAAGATACTTTGTCAGTTTATGTCAATAAAATACTCCAAATCATGTAGGGAAGTAATTTCTTCAGTTGCAATGGCACTCACTTATTCCCATGCTCAATCACTTCCATTTGAAAGCATAAGCATGTGATTCTCTAATGCATATTCAGGGAGGGGCTATGGGTTCATATTTCATATTGATCCAATCCAGTCTAGTAAACAGACTAAAGACATCCACATCTTGCAAAATACTGTCAGCTTGGAGGCAGTCTTACACATGAGCAGTGCAAACTTAGTTAATTTAACCTTTTCAAAAAGCCTATGGGAAAACTGACCCACAATAGCATCCTTAAAAATTCACAACACTTGCTACAAATGTGTTAAACAAAAATTACAGACCCTCCTCTGGATGGACGGAGCACCAAACTCCATAAAAATTGCTAATTCAAATGTGACCTTATTTATTCATAAAGGTAGGCATACATACACATAGAATAGGACCTGATACCCATCCAAGAATCATCTCGTCACATTTGAAAGATTCTGCATGCATCCTTTAAAAACATTTCAATTTAAGAAATGCTTCTTCTTTTTGTCAGCCACCATGGTTCACTGACACCCAGCTGGAAGTTCTAGTAAAAAGAAACTGGGATATGCGTAAGAAAGACATCCTGAAAACTGTAAAGCTGTGCAATACTCAATGTTAAATTTAACACAGTATTCTTGCTGACAATGTGATGATATTTTGCTCAAGCAACTAGCTATTGTTGCTTACATACAGAATCTAAACTATGGGTGGGTGATACAACATAAAACAACTCATTAGTAATGTGGATATGATGTCCAAGCAGGCAGACTCATTCAATATTCACTGAACTCTGACACAACAGTCTAGTTCAGAGATGTTTTAACGTACAAATCAGAATCAGCTTTATTGGCCAAGTATGTGTACACATACAAGCAAAATGTATGTTAGATTACAATACTATAACCAAAACCACAGACGAACTTGCACATATCACAATACTTTATATATATATATATATATATATATATATATATATATATATATATATATATATATATATATATATATATATATATATATATATATATATCACCCAGCTGTAATGGCAGTTACACACTTTGTTTCACAAGCATGACATGAGGGAGGCAGCAGCAAACCGCCAGAATTCAGATTTAACATTTTAATTGCATACAAGAATGAACACACGAGGGCTTAAAGTATCACTGAATTTAGACAGAAATGTATCTAAAAAACTTGAAATTTTGAGTACACATACTCTGCGTGCATTCAGAAACTAGACTGCACCCTCAAATACACCCAGTCATACTCAATTTGGTAAGCAACCGTTCGCAAGCTGTGGTACCACCTATCCATTTCACTGGTTGTCACAAATACTGTTTCCACTTTGCTCAGGCGGAGTGGTCAGCATCTTAACTAACAGTTAACTTAGCTGTCGTTAGTTATTAGCTAGTCAGATCGCCCTTAACTAGCTAACTTAGCAACAACAGTAAGAGTTGCTACGTTAGCACATCAACCCGCTCATTCTAGTTAAAGCCTCTTCTGCAAAATACAAGCAGCTCACGTTGACGACCAATATGTAGCTTGTTAACATATGTGATATAAACGTATTAGGTCCAGCAAATGTTCAGAGAGAAATCTTATTGTTTTAACTACTAGCTGTCGGTAGCCGCCGTTAGCTGCTTAGAAACAAGGCTATGAGCTAACCTTTCATCCGCGCCAACACAGCCAGGCCTAACAACGCAGTTCTCAATGACAGCTGCAGCACCACAACAACCTAGCATGCTAGCCCAGAGTCTAATAACGTTACGAGTTTTAACTAATATAATAATAATAATAATTTTGTTTCTGGAATACCTGTTTGCGTCTCTAGGAGACAATGCGAAGCTGGCTGTCCAGTTAGATGGAGGGTGACAATGAGATCACTAAGGAGAAGCCCAGCTGAGCTTTATACGAGCGTTGCCAGTGCCGCCCAGAAGACAAAACACAACTTCCGGTTCGAAATAAAACTGGAACCTACGTTTCTCTGTTAATACAAAATATCGAATACATTAACACATATTGTGTATTAGTAAACATCTTAAGTAAACCAACAATGTGAAATACAGTTTCACTTATTTATTTATCTGTCTGTACAATTGAGACATGTTGCGGTCTTATTTCAAATACAAATGCAGACCGATTTCCGGTCCTATCACTGCTGCTTATGTCCAACTTGTTGCAGCTTTTTGAATTGCCTCCAAGGGCGGGGAGACAGAGGAGGGGTGGCGTTATTTTTTTCCCCCACCCGTTTTGCGGCAGGCCCCGCCCTACTGTGCTGTGATTGGCTAGTATTCGTACTTCAACGCGGCTTTGTGATTGGATGTTGGCTTTGAGCATAGACGTATAAAGAGAACTGCGTCGCGGTCAAGTAGTCTTATTGCTTATGAAGGAATGCTAAGGAAAGGTGCTTCAGTGTTTCCTTTCATATCTCCTTTGGCATATGATACAGTGGACCACCCTTTATGAAAGGAAAGGAGATAATGTCGTCCTACAGTTCCTTGCGGTGGCAACATTTAAAGCGACGCACGTAAAGCAGACTCGCAGCAGAGTGAGAGGGTAGTGATGCCAATCACTCTCTGAAAGGAACCGGATCTTATGGTTCCGTTACTTTCTGAGAGTCGACTCAGTTACATATTACATAATTACTTATTTGTTGCAGAATCAACAGAATCAGAATTAGAAATACTTTATTGATCTCCGAGGGGAAACTCTTTTGTTACAGCAGCTTGCCTTTACCTCAGTGCACACAGGAATAGAAGTACTAGCAAAAAATATAATACACTATAATACAGGTCAGAAAATAAATTAAGTGCCAAGTGGGTATAAGTATAAAATAAAATAAGTGTGAAGTACCAAGTGGGTTTACCGGTTGATGATAATAATACGGTATATGGTGATAGTGCATGAACTGTCAAGTTAAGTGTAGCTTATTAAGGTTATAATGAGACGGAGGATATTGCACAGCAGTAATAGAGGTATGAGTAATATCAATATCAATAAATAGGGAATTTTAAACTAAAATATTGCACAGGAGTATTACACAGGATATTGCACAATTATGTCAAGTATTGCAGAGATGTACTGATCAGTGTCCAGTTTAACGACTTAGGGTCATACAGACTGACACGCTTTCCCTGGGTTAGCAAATGGTCAAATTAATACCATCTTCCATTTAACAGGTAGTCTTCCCTCTGTCCATATCTTATTGAAAAGTTTCAACACTATTTCTAACGCTCCCTCTGGTAACTAACTGAACATAGCATAACTCAGCTGATCTTGACAGAATATCGGAGCAGAATATCTGCTGCCCTTTAATGCCCTTCTCATTTCCCTCAAGGTGAATTCAATATCCAAAGCTGAGCTGATTTCTACCTTTTTACCAGCACCTTTTCATTATCTTTTAGGACTTCTTCTTTCTTTTGTTTTTGTCTTTCAGTAAGGTGATTTCCACTGTGAACACTGGCAAATACTCTTCCTAGGAGGTTGGCATTTTCCATATCTATTATTGCTAAATTGTCTCATCTGCAAGTACTGATATTTTATTGCTTATCTTTCTCTCACTCATCTTTTTAACCATGTTCCGTACATGACCCATACATGATCTCTCTCTCTTCCAATAGAAGAACAAAACTGTCTCCAGGTATTCCTTTTAGCTGTTTTAATTATGTTGCGTGCTATGGGTCTTTTCCACATTCATGTTGTTTCTGAGGTTTCTGAAAGCACTATTTATTTCTTTAATAGCCAAGCTACACTCATCATTCCACCACTTTTCTCTTATTCCCTGATATCACAGTTTTAGGTATACTTTTTGAGGCAGCTTCAGTTATCATACATGTCATTTCACTAGCACATTCATCTACGTTTCCATTCATTTTAATGTTACTAGCTAATTCCCTGTAGCATTCTTTAAATTTGTCCCATTGAGCCTTTTTAAAGCACCATCTATATAGGAGAACTTTCTTGGGTACATCTATCTATATTTATATTACATATAATGGGAAAATGGTCACTACCTACGTTATTGTTGCATATTTTCCATTCACATACTCATATTTGCAGAAACCAATGTTAAATCAATACATGGCATCTCATTCCTATTTATATCTAATCTTGTTCCTTTACTATTGTTTATACAAACAAGATTTCTGATATCTATCACTTCTTCAATCACTGTACCATTACAATCAGTATGATCACTTCCCCATAGACTATTGTGTGTATTGCAGTCACCGCACCAAACTTCTCTGTGACTTTCCTCTCCCAGTATTTCCTCAAACAAGTTTGACATGGATTATAATAATTCATTATTTTGATTGAGCCTTGTGCTCTGTATACCTCAATAACTGTGCATTCATGTCCACCTGAAGGATGTATTCTTCTGTATGCTAAATTATCTTTACTGAATGTGAGACAGCCACCCCCTTGTTTATTTACTCGATCATGTCTGACTGAATTGTATCCTGCCAATACAAAATCTAGATGTGGTCTCAGCCATGTTTCTTGAATGCATAGTATATCTGATTTGTCCTTTAAATCCTTTATGACCTTCTTAAATTCCTGTCCATTTGCTGTTAAACTTCTGCTATTCCCTGAAAGATGGTAAGTACCATTACTAGTTTAATCACTAGACACATCATATATGAACGGGTTCATCATACTCTTTTGCTGTTTCCACAATTGTTTCGATTCTCTCATTCCTGTCATTTTGTTTTAATCCGATGTACACCAGTTTACATATGAATACAACAAAGTTGAATTTATCCACGAACATGGTTCTCTGCACTTGTGGGAGGTCTCATGAAGTCCTCTCTGATGTGTCTGACTCCTGCTCACTGTCCGGCCCAAGCCTCAAGCTCTTTTCAGCCTGTTCCCTTCACTCCGACTGCTTGCGATGTACAGTTTGATGGAAACCTGTCTGCAAACCGTTTTCAGATTGAATGTGCCCCTTATTTGTCACTAGACAAATTTCTGATTCTGATAGACAAAGGCATTGAGTGGTTGCATTTGAACTATGGCTTGCCCCCAAGATATGAAATTCCTTTGCTGATTGGACCCTCAAATATATTGCTTATCCCTGAAAAAAATTTGATTGGCTGCTCTGAAATTAAACCCTTATTTCCTGTTTTATTTTTGGTAAGAGTTCTCCCTCATGTGTCTTATAGCTTTACTTCCTACCTTTGTTTGTTTTTCCTTCAGTGTTTGATTGTCTGCTCGCTCCCTGATTAGTTTCACTTGTGTCTAGGTATGTTTCACAAAGATGAGAATGGAAGCCTACAGGGAAGTGTAGGAACCGAAAGGAAGGGGCAGTCATTACCCGTCTCAGGATAGGACATACTGGACTTAAGACACTTCATAAAACACCTAACCAGTAGATGCACACACCGTGGTCATCCTGAATATGTCCAGCATGTGCTGCTGGAGTGTAGGGCCTATGAGGAGGAAAGGAAGGAACTGACATCAGTATTAAAGAAAGCTAAACTAAGTGTCACTGTGGGGGAACATACTTGGAGATGCGACACAGGGAATATACAATCACCTAATTAAATACCTGAAGGAAACAGGGTTAATAGAGATAATTTAAGTTTTTTAAAATTATTTTTGTTTGTTTTGTTTTGTTAAATTTGTGTGTTTTGACAAATGTCTGCCAATCTACTGTTCCACACTCCAGTCCGGTACGTGGCGGTAATGCACCTGCAAGCTGGTTGCCAACCGCCAATCAAAATAAAAGAAGAAGAAGAAGTTATGTTTCACCTGCTTCAAAGAGAAGTACTGTAGTACTTGATATAATAAAGATACAAATTATTGCAAGCAAATCTGCAAGTTCATAATGACAGAAGTCATTGCAATTACAGCCTTATTTTAATCCTTTCTGAAGTCCAGGAACAACAAAACAAGCCTAAAAATTGAGGCTTCAATATAACAGACACTGAAATAGTAATAATAAGCCTAAAACCACAAACACAACATTTAAGTGACAAATAACATAACCTAATGTGGTTTTCAATCCTTTAATGTGTCTATTTCTGCTACACTATAGCCTACAATTTAAGGTTATTGCTTACAAAGTAATAACCTTAAATTATAATGGTAGGGATTAGTATTTTAGCTGACAACATATATTTATTTGCCAATTTTAATTTAGGCTGTATCATCAACCACATATAAATCTCTGCCAGAAGCACATTAAAATCATTGTTGTTGTTTTTTAAATCATCCGTGTCAAAGGAACCTTTTGTATACTGTGTTGTTCGGGGACATTTAATTAATGTAACTCAAAACATCCCGCTGTTTCCAAGGAAGCCCACCATGTCAGGGCAGTCAGTGCTATCATAGCTAGCAAAATCACAAGGCTACAGAAATTAAATTACTAAATTGTGTACACAGCTAGCTAGACAGTTCTGCGATTATAGCTACATACATATCAAGTTTATTAATGTTAATTTCAACGTTATCTCCTGAAAGGACGCGCAGAATGAACCGTTTTAATTCCACCGTTCCAGTTGACGAATATCTCGGTAGGTTGTGTGTTAGCTGTGCCGTTGAGGTCTTTAGCTCTTTTTTTTTTGTGTGTGTGTGTGTGTGTGTCCACTTTAATTTAACAATCGTTAACTGTCTATCCATCGCCCTCTTTCTTACAGCGGACAGTAATGTGTTGTTTTACCTGAGTGATGCAGTGACCCAGCTGCTGGAACATAAAGAGGAATACATCCAGTTTGGGGTTATCCGCTACTTTGCTGAATAGTATGTTGCACTGAATACACAATCACCTAGTTACATGTGTAGGGAGGCTTCTCCAACAACAGACCTGGGAAACAGTTTTGACTGATGTAGGGTTTTGGAGGCTAATGCAAACATTTTTAAATTACATATCTCCACCAAAGGTGATATTGGGAAAAGTACAGACAATAATGAAACTGGAAATTCACTACAAATTAGCATGCATTTTCATTTTGCAAACCACCCTAAAACAGCTTATCCAATAGGAGGTCTACAGTGTATAGTCATATTCATTCTATTACCATTGTAGTGGCTGCTTTTCATTGTAGGAAACGTATCATAAACCAGTGCAAATATAGGATAATGTGTAACAATACACGTTTGTGCACACTTCTGGGTATAAAGTGTTAGGAATTTTTCAAATAATGAAATAGATAAATAAATATACAATGCATGCTTGTACACTGCCTTTGTAAAAGCCCATGATGCACATTCGCTTTTCCCGCTTTTGTGCTGAATGTACAGTATGTAGCTAATGTAATTTAAACAGTGAAAAGTCTCTACAAAACTAGATCACATTTCTGTTTCACAAGTAACACTGTGATGCTAACTGAGATAGTTGGTGGAAGTAAACGCAATTTAGTGCATCTTGTGTATAATTTTTAGCTAACTAATTACATGAATTTTGAGGTAGAGTGGAATTTGCTTCTTTGTGTAATTTGTGTGTGTTTGTAGTTTCAGCAGTGTGAAGAACAGTAACCACATCCTCTTCAGAGAGTATAGCTACATCAGGGCCACGCCTCATAACAGAGTTTCCTTCATCAGAGTCTTCTGGAGATGCTTCAGACAGATCGGCAAGAGTGGAGGTGAGTGAGAGCCAGAAATAATTACAATAGAACCTTTTCTGTTTTCATGATGGTTAGATTGTGTTAGTTGTTAAATAAATGCCCCTTTCTCTAAATAAGGCTAGGTTTATGTTATAACATAAGAGTCATCTTAAGTCCTAAGTTCTTACTGTTTAAGTGAATTAATTGAATCAATAATAGGAAGTCACATCAAATACACAATAGTGTACAGTCATTTATTCAATTTTATTTATATAGCGCCAATTCATAAGGGAGAGCTCCTGAATACAACTCGAACGTGGACCTTAAAAAAGCGGGACATTTTACAAAATTACCTTCAAATAATCATCAGAAAGGACACTAAAGAAGAGGTAAGGAAGAGGCATTTCCCCTGTTGAAAGCTGAGGTGGACGTCAAGAGGATCAATGCTCTGACAGTGAAGATGATGAGAGCCCATTAGGGAACCCCACCACCTTGTCCATCTCTGCTCCTCCCACACCTGCCAGTGCCACCAACCAGCTGAAGGAGAGTATGGCGCTGCAGAAGCTGGACTTGGGTTAGCTGAATTCAAAGAGCTAACCCAAGCCAGCCTGTCTGACCACCCACCTATTTCACGCATGCTTTGGCAGTGTTAATATCTGTTTCCCATGCCAACAAAGCCCAACTGAATTGATAGATAGATAGACAGATAGATAGATCATGGGCTCCTGGCAATCTAGCACTATAGCAGCATAACTAAGGGATGGTTCAGGACTCCCCCAAGTCAGCTCTAACTATAAGCTCTATCAAAGAGGAAAGTCTTAAGCCTACTCTTAAATGTGGAGATGGTGTCTGCCTCCCGAACCCAAACTGGGATTCCACAGGAGAGGAGCTTAATAGCTTGGCTTGACCAGTTGGTTTGACTGTCATTAACATTAAATCAGTGGTTCATTGATGTATATTCTGCAACTAAAATTAGTTTTATGTCTTGTTGTACTCCAGACCTACTGTCCATGCTGGAGTTCAGGTCTCTGCTGCAGTTATTATGTCCAGACTTCCCAGTGGAGATGGTGCAGAGTGCAGCCAGGTCAGTACATCGACACAACACACTACACTGTACAGTCTACATACACGTCCTGCATCAACAAAAGAAACCAAAATGGAAGAGGGGGGTGTTCATCTCATATCATAACTGACATAGCAGTGCACCACCTTCTCAAGAATTTCTTCTTCTGGAGCCTCATGTGTTATTTCTTCCATTTTATGGAGTAGCCACAAGCGCTCTACCCATGACTGAAATGTTGGGACAGTGGGTTTTAACCAGTTTACAGTGATTCCTTTAATGGCTGCCACTAGGAGAATCTGAAAAAGATATGAATGACTTCTGCTTTCAATTCCTTCAGGGATAACTCCCAGTAAAGCAACCAGTGGTTCTTGGGGGATTTGTATTTCAAAAATAGAATTGAGAGCTACAGACGGGGGACAAATTCAAGGAAAAACCTGAATAAAAGAGTGGAGAAACATATCAAATGCAGATGCTTCCGTGGACCAGGGCTCACTGAATGGTTTGGTGAGTATGAAAATGACGTGAAAAAAATGCCACGGCCTTTACAGTCACCAGATCTCAACCCAGTTGAACAGCTTTTGAAGATTTTGGACCAGTTTGTAAAACAATGGTCTCCACCACCATTACCACAACACCAAATGATATAATATAAAAATTCATCTTCAAATCTATTTAGTGATGTTTGTGAATGTCTTTAATGCTGTATGTTTTTTAGGTTTTAATTGTGCAACAGAGCTCTGCTTAATTTTAATGTTTTTACTCAGGCGTGTCAGAGCTAAATTATCATTACAGTCAATGCGACAGTTGATGAGCTCTCTTGGTGCTTTGAGGCAGACAATTCAAAAAGTGTATGTCCTATGGCTTAAATAGTTACATGATCTGAACCAGGACAAGTTTGTCTACAAATGATGTATACATTTTGTATGAAGAGTGAAAATTGTGGGCATGAGAGCAAGTTGAACAGAAAAGATTTTACAGGTGCCCTGCACTCTAGCAACGATGTCACCCACTCAAGCGCTGAACATTTCTTGCCAATACACACCCATTATGAACTCATAAGAACTGAAAAAAGCATAAAACATAAATTGCGATATTGCAAAAAATGTAAAAGATATCAAAAAGCTGAATCAAAGTTTAATAGTTAAGTCTTGTGACAACTTAAAAGTTTAAATGATGTTTGTAGCTGAAAGTATGCCAAACTAGTAGTATTTTAAAGTGGAGTAGATTTAAAGAGGATTTGAAGATTGCTCCAGTGACTTACATCGAATTTTTTTTTTTGAAAATAGCTTAATATTTTAAAAAGTCTGAAAGGTTGAAAGAAGAAAAGTCATAGGCTGAATGTCCTCAAAGAGCTGAACATTTTGATAGTTTCTATAGCTGAAAGTATGTAGGAGTAGCGATGCAATAAACAAAAAAGTGCTTGCAGCAATCGCACAATAAAGATTAGAAGAACATAGTGTGATTGATGGAATATCTTGTGGAGGAATGGTGTTCGTTCCTCCAATCGAGTTCTACAGACTTGGCAAGGCACTGAAGCTGTTCTGGAGGCTTGTGGTGGCCTGATTCCATACTAAGACACTTCATGTTGGTTTTTCCTTTAATTTGTCACCCATCTATATATAAATCCCATCCCAGTATCACTTCAGTTTGACCAAAAAGTATGGACAATATTATTAAAAAAAAAAAAAAAAAATATATATATATATATATATATATATATATACAGTGGTGTGCAAAAGTGTTTGCCCCCTTCCTGATTTCTTATTTTTTTGCATGTTTGTCACACACAATGTTTCAGATCATCAAACAAATGTAAATATTAGTCAAAGATAGCACAAGTAAACACAAAATGCAGTTTTTAAATGAAGGTTGTTATTATTAAGGGAAAACCAAATCCAAACCTACATGGCCCTGTGTGAAAAAGTGATTGCCCCCTAAACCTAATAACTGGTTGGGCCACCCTTAGCAGCAACAACTGCAATCAAGCGTTTGCGATAACTTGCAATGAGTCTTTTACAGCGCTGTGGAGGAATTTTGGCCCACTCATCTTTGCAGAATTGTTGTAATTCAGCCACATTGGAGGGTTTTCGAGCATGAACTGCCTTTTTAAGGTCATGCTACAGCATCTCAATAGGATTCAGGTCAGGACTTTGACTAGGCCACTCCAAAGTCTTCATTTTGTTCTTCTTCAAACAAACACTTTTTCATACCACTGTAACTGGTTGACAGTAGACTAATGTAAACTGTTGTTAACTGTTTTTTTTATTTCCTGTAGAATTGCTCTGGTGGACGACGCCATAGATTGTCTGATGTCTTTCTCTGATTTTCTTTATGCCTTCCAGCTGCAGTTCTACTACCAAGGTGCAATAGAAACTACTGTTTCATATTGGTTATGTACAGTATGTCTAGGCTCATACATTCAGTTCATTTAGTTTGGCTGTAACCCTTATTAACATGGGTGTGTTTAGTGATGAGTATTTGTTTCTTATTATTTCTCAACAGAATCAAATTTTAAAGAGTAATTTTAAAGTTAAAATGTGATAATCTATAGTTGGATTCCTATACCGATATTTTGAGTGGATGCTATTAAAAACTATATATATTAAACATTATACCAATGTTTAATATGTCTAACTCAATTTTCATTACGGATTGATTGTTGTTTAGCCCCTTATGGGGTAAAACTCTGATTGATGATTAAATTGTTTTAGGATGAGAAGCTTTGCTCTCTTTAAGACAGAGAGAAAAATTTACACTCTGTTGAGGAAACATCTGGTACACCACACTGGAATGATCTCTGTGGTCAGATATCTGAAAGGCAATGTTAGCAGTTGAATCCCATTTCTAACCAAATGCTGAATAAAACAGAATTGAACCCCCTGACTTCCAACTGCCCATTGTCCCCTGTGTCTGTAGAGTTCCTGGACAGCGTGCTGGTGATCTACCACGATCTGTTATCAGGGAAGAGTCCCAACACTGTGATCGTTCCCACATCCACCTCCCTTGAGCAGCTCCCCTCTGTGGCCGCAGAGGAGAACGATAAAGAGGAGCAGCAACAGGACGGGGTGGAGCCATCCACTCTGGCTCAGTGTATAGACGCCCTCTGTGACAGGTTCAAACGCAGGTAAAACACACAGACACATTTCAGTCCTCACTCACTCGGGTCAGACACCCTCTAGAAACTTGCTCTTTGGTATTATAGTATATATGGTATTTAGAAGAAAAGACATGACTGCCAGAATATGGAAGGCCAGAGAGGCCAAAAACACATGAAACTGACCTCTGACAACACGTTATTAACATTTTGTCTACACATTATTATCGTGAAAATTTGATGCATAAATAACACATACAATGTGTTGTTAACTCGTTAACATGTTCGTAACATGTTGTCTACATATGATTCCACATGCCATTTTCACATACTTTTTAGCTATTTGTACACCTTTCCAATTTGAAAAGGTCAATGTCCTCATTTCCCATTGGCTGTTGAGCGTTCATGTTAAACCATTTCTGTAAGCCTAGGGGTGCCCAAACACTTCTAAACATACAATTAAAGTTTAAAATTTTAATTAAATAAAACCTTAAAAGTTACAAAATGTAAAGAATTTAACATTAAATGATACAATTAATAAAAAAAACAAAAAAACAAACTGAAACATTGAAAATTCTATAAATATGCAATAATAAATAATAATCATCATTAAAATAAAACCCTTGAGCAATTACCTTACAGTATGTAGCAGGTAGCACTGTGAATGAAATTAATGCAACTACACACTACAACCTGACCTTGTACCCCTGTTCCGCGAGCAAAGTGAGCAAGGAGTGTAAAGCAGTCAGGCAGGCTTCAGCTGTAGGCGCAGCCAAGAGAATGTCGTCTACGTACTGTATGTCCACTACATCTTGGGGTAGAGCCAAAGGTGTGAGGTGTTGTTTTAGTACAGTGTTGAACAGTCCAGGGCTGTCCCCGATAGCCTTGTGGTAATCTGGTGTAAGTATGTGTGTGGTCCTTATACGTGAAAGCAAAATATTGTCTTGATTCTTGGTCCAAAGGTAGGCAGAAAAATGCATTGGCCAAGTCCACCACTGTGAAGTACTGGTGCTGTGGACCAATGTTTTGGAGGGCCATGGTTCAGGAACAGGGAGGGCCTCAGGTACTGTGGCAGCATTTACCGGGCCAAAATCTTGCACCACCCTCCAGCCTTTTCCTTCCCCTTTTGTCACAGGTAGAATGGGAGTGTTCCATGTAGACTTGTATGGAATGAGGACGCCAGTTTGAAGCAGACCTTGGATTGTGTCAGTAATGCCCTCTTGTTGTTCTGGTTTGAGGCGGTATTGAGGAAGCCATATAGGGCCGTGCCCTGGTTTGACAGTGATATGGATAGGGGGAGTGTTAACCAGTCCCACATCCTGTGGTGATATTGTCAAATTTTTTGACGGTACATTGTCTAATAGTCTTGGAGTATCCGAGGTACTAATTGACATACTATGTGTTGTTGATGACATGACCAGAAGTTTAGTGAACTTGATTAAACTTAAAATATCAAATGATTTGAATATGAAAAGATTAATTTCCTCAGGGGCACCAGTGCCTGTCTGGACTAGGGCACCGAAATGACCAGAAATGTCCTGGTCTCATCTACAGTATGCAGCTGAACACAAACAGGAGTAGTGTGTGTTTTAGCTGACTTGACTTTTTGTGTGTGTGTAGTCATCCTCCCAGGTCCTGTATGAGGGAAGCACTAGGACAGACTGACAAAGTCTCTTACTACAGCTTCCTAATGAGCTTGGCTAAACATGAGACCATCAACCAAACTATTGGTAAGTTTAACATTACACATTACCCTATTATTACTACTACTACTACTACTACTACTACTACTACTACTACTACTGCTGCTGCTGACACATACAAAATGCTGTTAAAATTACATATGTTGTAAAGTGTACAATTGTATGATTTGTGTATAAGCGCACACTGTTAGCTTTACGATTATATCCACTTTGGCATACAGATTTCATACATTACTACTGTATATACCAGAAGTGTAGACTTGAGACTAAGACTTGGACTCGTCTGTTATGAGACTCGACTTTCTTGAGACTCGACTACCTGTAGACTTTACTTGATTTAACAGTTTAAGGCAAAACTGTGAGCAGACTTGATTTGATGACCCAATGAAAAATATTGTATGTAGTTTTCCCTTTTGGAGCTCAAACTGCCAAACTGTCATGAATAATTAATAATGTAACCAGGATGTGCACAAACGTCTCCATAACCCAATGCACACTTTCAGTTGCAGCTGCTGGCACCAGAATAAAATGGAAAAAACCCAATAAATTCAGATTAAGAGATTAGCCTTTTATTATTTAAAAAATGTGTCTATAGTATACACATAAATGAGTAGCTTTAATAGTTTGCCCTAGTAGTTTTCATATCTAGCATATCGCCTATTTTCCTCCCTGCAGCCGTTAAAATTATTTTGATGTGCTAATTCCTGCTTTTAGTTATTAACAGAGCTCCATTTCATTTTTGTTAAATATTAAAGATTATTATTAGTGTTTTCATTTGTCTATTGTATTAATTATTAGAAATAACCTATATTTTAAGCTGTCCACCATGTTTTAAACAAGTGGTACTGGTACTGAGAAGTTTGTTAAATTAATCCATTAGTTATGTTAAACATACAGTAATGACTCCATTAAACTGAACTTAAGTAGACAATTTTTTTAAGTTCAGTCAACAACTGTTGGGTTATACTGACAAGAGCTAATTCAGCTTGACTTCCAGTAATGCTTATTTTTTCACTGATCCCTTATGCACTATGCTGCCTATAGCTTTTGTTGAAATGTTAGTCGCATTCAAGATCAACACTGATTCTGGTTTTGTAATCAAGCAGAGATCTGTTAAGAAGGGATGTATAGAAAAACTACAATGTTCCAAACAGACAGAGGAGGGAGAGTCATTATGCAAATATACTGCTTGAAGTGAAAGGGACAGGTGCATGCTGGTGTTCTTAAAACAACAAGAAGGTAGATATTGCAGTTCGGCCCACTGATTAGGCCCATTCAACAACACGGTCAGGAGCTGGAGCTGCAGCAGTGGCTGTGACACACAGCTCATGGAGGCAATTGAGGTACTTTAAAATCCTAAGTGCCCGATTGCCACAATTTCTAAGCTGTGCTTTACGTTGTAAAGTTATGGTGAACTTGTTAGCAACAGTTGCTTGCATCAAGTAGACACAGACCAACTTTATCATTCATTTGAAGTCATGCCTGATGAATTTAAGTTCAATATTTACTCTCCGCTCTGTTTTGGTCTCCACCAACTCCTGAGAAATATATCTGGCTCTTTAGCTGCTAAATGCTCCACAATGTTCACCAGCTGGTAGCTAACTTTGTTTGTCTGCTGTTTGGTGCTGGGCGGATAGTGTACAGTGGGTTTATCAGAGCTTTTTCTGCTGGAAACAGCTGGCTACAGGCTAAAAGAGGCTGATTTGGCCATAATTCTCTGGGTTTACTACAAGTGACCACCTTTCACATTACTCAGAATACTTTGATGCAATACAAATGTAGGGAATATTCATTAATACAGCTTTAAAAAACTTCCTTCTTTCTGCAGGAGCATTACCCAGCAAGGCAGACTTGCTTATTGACCCAGAGATGGACCAGGAACTGGACAAACTGTGAGAACACACACACACACACACCTACCTACCTACCTGTATCAACAGGCACATACAGTATACTGTGTACTGCACAAGGTGACTGAATCATAACAAGCAAACACATTTTAACGTGATTTTCTTTTTCTTTCCTTTTGCTGTGCTGTTCTAAATTTGTTGTCCTCATCGCTTTCCTTTATTTGCCCTTTACTTCCTATCTTCTTTGTTTTCTTTTTTCCTCTCTTCTCCTATCTTCTGTTCTTCTTTTTACATGTACTTTCTTGTCCTGTGCTGTCCAGAATCGCCCAGATCTCATTAAGTCCTGGCAGCAACAGCAGTGGCAGTGCAGTGGGGGGACTGAAGGAGGTGCAGAGGAAGGCCTCCCCCAGGAGGAACATCCACCACAGGAGGAAGATGGAGGTGGAAAGCGACGGCTCCACAGAAGAGACAGACTCCTCTGAAAACTGACCTCTAACCTTTCACCAGTCTGTGACATGTCACCTTCCGTTTTAAGTCCAGAACACACTGTAGCTGTATGGTACACATCAAAACTTTCTTGCTCATTATTTGCTATGTAAACCCACACACTAGTAGTGGATAAGTGCACATCGGTGCAAGAGAACACTACAACCTGCGACGCCATACGCCATTGTCTTCTTTTTGTCCAGCATTGATGTCCAGAAAAGCAGTGAGTGATTAAGTAAAATGACAATCAGAATAACCCTCAATACAGGGCAGCACTCTAGATTCACTATTCAAGTGACATATTGTTCTTTATATGCTGTGTGGTGCTGATGATGTGTAAGTCTCATGTCTGCTCATGGTCATGTGACACGCCGCTACTCTGCAGTGTATTTTGAATTTTATGTAATCTCCAAACAAAATGTTTGTATTCCCATCAATATTGGTTAGTAGTAATGTTATTTCTTTTGCTGGTAACAAGTACAATATAACCAAGTGGAATATCAGCAATAACACTCAATGACAAATATTTACAATTTTCCCTGAAATTTTGTTGTCATGTTGGAGAAAACTCTGAAACAGCATTTACACCATATCATCATGAAACACCAAAACTCTCCACAAATTAATAAAGTACTAACTTAACTAATAAAGTTGTCTTAGGAACTGTTAGTTAGCTCCTCCTTATTAAGCAAAACAAGGCAGGTTTCATTGCTGGTTTTACAGAGTGACCAGACTAAAAGATAGAAACCTCTGTCATATTTGAGGTGGAATTATTGCCTGTAAATGCTTGATTTACTAACTGCTGCTTTAAATCTTTCCATTAAAAGGGTGGCCACAACACTGGACATTAACACTATAAGTTCCCTGAAGAAAGTAAAAAGTATTATAATAAGTCATTGATTGCAATGACAGATACATGTTCTCTGTGTTTCTCAATCTGTTGTGTTGAGCATGTTAAAGAAGGAATAATTCCTGCCTGTTCATAACCTGCAGTGAACAGCTCAAGCATCAACTATATCTACAGTGCTATTTTTTATTTAGTAAAGTTCTTTATTTGTTAATCTGCACAACAATTACAGTGAAATTCTTTCATATTATATCAGAAATCTCAGAAAAAAGTTTCTTTCCTGAGAGATTTTTTTATATTATATAGTTTGCCTATATACATATGAAAATATGCACAGCATTTTAATACTTATATTACATTTAATTAGAATTTTATATCTTTGACATTTTATCTTTTTTTAAATTATTATGCTAATTATCCTATAGACACTATCCTCCATCACATCCACCATTTAAAATATGAGTATGTGATAAATTAATCTTTGAAAAAAAGCAAGGGTTGTTACAACTGCCAAAGTTTAGTCTTCCAGCGTATTCATACATAGCAGTAAGTCTGAAAGTAGCCAATGTAAATAAAATCCAGTTAAAAATCATTTATAAAAATGTGGTAAACTTACTTATATTCTATAAAAAGAAGGTCATTTGGTTCCAACTAAAGAACATGTATTCTAAATGCAGTTGTAAACGTGATTTATTGACAAGAATAACCACCATTATTATCACCAGTCTGTGCATCTTCTGTGCGTCTTCATTTTAAAACATCAATATCATGCAGTGTTACACCCAGGTTTTGGTCAAACCAACAGCATACAATAATACGTCCTATACAAACATACATACATACAGTATCTATAAAGGATATATCTATATTGATGAGTCACAAAAGTGGAATACATAGAAAGGACACTTTCTGGTGGATCAGAGCAACTTCCTGTGGTGCACCTCAGATGGCTGGCATGGAAATGAACATGTGGTGGACAGTACACTACATGAGGACTTTTAAATAGGCTTTTCCTTTCTTCCAGGCCATTGATCTTCATTCATTTTAGTGTGCTCCTCAAACAACAGAGACTTGAAACTTGAAATGTGTAATCCATCATAGTGAACTTCCTGTATGCTTATATTTTGACAATGTAAAATTTCTGTTGCATGAGAGAATTGTTTTCATACTGTTTCTGAAATTAATGGAAGACAATGGTTGTCTGAAAGGCAAGAAATGGTATTTTTAGTCAAAGAAAAGGTTTGCCCTGTGTAAAGGGTGATACAGGTTTTGGAGACCAAGACCACTATTTTCAGATAGAAGCTACATGCCTTGTACGGCTTGTCAGTACCTTTAACCATTTTCATGCCAAGATATAAAAGTATTCAGCATTGTGCCGTGTATTTTTATTCTCCTAGGCTACAAAAGCAGTGAGGTCATGGGACAAAAAAATCTCCACAAAAATCTCAGTTAAGACATTAATTATTATTAATAATTCATTATTAGGACGACAGTAGCATTAGTCTTTGCATTATGTTCACACACACACACACACACACACACACACACACACACACACACACACACACACACACTTGTGCAAAATCTCACATTACAATCATCTTAGATTAACATCTTCCCATTGAAAACTGGTGTAGTATTGACCAGTTCTACAGTAAATATGTAATCAAATAGCATTGGACCACAATGACTGACTGACTGAGGGACAATGCCAGCTCCATATACCAATTAAACCCTAGTTGGCCAAATATCAGCTCTTGAGTCCCAGTGACATACCTTAACATTCGGTAGCAGGTGTACCAAGTCATATCCAGCTACAGGACTACTCATAAGAGATGAGATAAGAGAGACTTTATTGTCATCCATCTGTATTCAGTGCAGTACAGTACACAGAGGAACAAAATTGTGTTTCTTCTGGTCCCAGGTGCAAAACAAAAAGAATGTATGATGCAACATTCAGTGGTAGTGAAGCAAACATTCAGACTACACATAAGGTGCAAGGTACAAAACAAGACACAAAACAGGTACAAACATGAAGTGCAATATGCAGGACATCATCTGTCACCTGAATGAGACAGTTGTATCTATTACGATTCTATAATTGGAGACATCTGGGGTCAACAGTTAATACAGAGGACAGTCATCACTACACCAGGATCTTAAAGCTGCATTAATTGATTTTTTGGACACTTGGGGGCAGCAGGACAAGCTGAAAACACAACATTGTCACATTATAAAAGCAGTCATGGCTAATGTGTTAGCAAATAGTTTTCTCTTTACACATCCATTAGACACAGAGCAACAGTAGTATTATTTTGAGTCATGTTTCAGATGACCTGATAAATCTAAATCCAATATTCACTTTCTTTTTAGCTCTGGTCTGGTCTCCACCAACCCCTGAGGAAAATATCAGGCTCTTTAGCTGCTAAATGCTCCACTATGTTCACCTGATAGTCGCTAACTTTGTCCTGCTGTTTGGTGCTGGGCTGGTAGCGGACAGTGGGTTTATCAGAGCTTTTTAGCTGAAAATAGCTGCCTGCTGCTGCCAGAAACAAGGTTGATGAGAACGTAGTTTGAGTGCTGGAAAACAAAAACAATGAGCTAAAAGAGGCTAAAAATCTAAATAGAACTGAGGGTAACTGCATTGTTGAGTAATAATTCAATGTGGTTTCATCACTATGATTGAGTCCTTTCACATTGCACATAGTCATTTGATCCATTGTTGTAAAAAAAAAAAGTTGATTGGTGCAGCTTAAAGTCTGGAGCTGATCTAATGGCTACAAAAACAAGGAGGAACTGCATAGAAAATGAATTCTCCTTTACACAACCAAGGCAGACTGTGGATCAGTTTGTGAAGGTAAATGTTCAAAAGTCACTATTTAGTTTTAAACATATCTCAGCTAAAAAACTGTAAACAAATTATACAGTATGTCTAATGACAAGAATTTCCCATGTTGACTTGGCCCCAACTTTGGTCCAAGATTTAAGCAGGCAATGCAAGAAGTATGAGCTGAAAGTGACTTGGACATGACTGCATAGTGATACACCATCCCACCAGTCTGTTCTGTTGCGCACACAATAAATTGCACAGTGTCATTTGGGCCTTGTTGTTACACAGAGTTAAAGAAATTATGTCATTGCTCAACCAGAGAAACCCTGCATAAAGGGTTTGTAGTTGGAACCATATTTGGAAGTAAAGGAACATCAAGAAGCAAAGAGAGAAATTAGGCACCTTAATAGCAACTCCAAAGGTCTTTAACAGTAGATTGTCAAGTCTGGGGGTTATAAGATACAGAATTATACTTATATAGTTTTTGGAAACATCAATATGTCCTCTTCCGTGCAAAGAAACAACCAAGTCCATTTGTTTGTCTATTCCTTCAAAGCACTGCCTTTGCACTGGGGGGTGGGGGTGGGGGGTGACATACAGCAAAGGGCCATGGGCTGGATTCGAACCCATGCCGCTGACCCAAAGCACTGCCTTTTAAACTGTAGGGGGAAGTGGTTGTTAATAAGAAGCCTTTGTTTCTTGTTTCTAAGATGCTTTGTTCTTAGATTGTCATATCTTAGCATATCTGCCCTCCAAGCAGTTGACCAGGGTTTGAGTCCAGGCCTATGTATTCAGCAACATCTGTCAAAATTAAATGCCTGTCCCACATGAAACTGGCTTGACATACAACACTGACGTTCAAGCTCAAGCTGCAATTCTCATAAAAATATCTGCAACTGGAATTCTAGTTTGTTGACTTCAACACCCAGTAATTACTTGTTTACCCAAGTGAACACACTGCTCATGAACACCAATATGGCTTTTTTTATGCATATACTCAACATAAGAATTTAATTTTGGTCAAACGGATGAATGTAGTTAGGTAAGGTAGATGCCCCTCTCTGTTGCGCTCCCATTTAATCATTTAGACAGGTATAGGATCTGTAACATACAAATCTTACATAAGTAGCTACGTTTTGCTACTTTTCCGACAACTTAATTTTATGCATAAATTAATTTCAAAACGTGCAATTCAATGCGACTTTAATACATTTTCCTTTTAGTCAACATAATTGTCAGACCTTTACATTTTGCAGACTGGAATTAAAGTACTTAGTGTGCTCAATGTTTAACCACATGCGACCATCAATATGAGTACAAACCAATCAATAAAAATGGGCTGTGATGGTGTCTGTCATATGTATGCAAATAAGAACTCAAGCTGCAGATATAGATCCTTTTCTTTCAAGTGCATTCATCATGCAGTGATATAAAATGTTCCTACAAATCAAAATGAAAATTCACAAATTAATTTAAAAAATGGTTGCTGACAACAATACTTAAATCTTTATTGACTAATCCGTTAATCTACTAATAAGTTCCCAGAGCCCAAGGTGATGTCTTCAAATTGCTGATCTTGTCTGACCAAAAATCAAAATTCGCATTCAATTTACAATGACATGAAAGAGAAAAGCAGCAAATCCTCTAATTTTAGAAGCTGGAGCCATCAAGTGTTTGGCATTTTTACTAGCCACGTTAGCGGTGTGGCTTTACAGATGTCAATGTCAGTCAGTCGGTCCAACATTTTTTCCCAGACTAAAATATCTTGACATATGTACTGTCATTAAATTTGTTGACATTGTTGACATTTCTGGCCCCCAAAGGAGGAATCCTAATGACTTTTGGGATCTCCCATGTTGACATTTTAGTTTTTGAGTGAGATGGATTCCCATTTTTTGGTGATCCACTGACTTTTCATCTAGTTTCATTTATGACCAAATACCTGCAAAACTAATGACATACTCATCAGCCTCAGCTGTACTGTGTTTAGTGCTAATTAGCAAATGTTAGCTGCTGACATGGCAAACATTACCTGTTAAACATTGTCATCATGCACATGTTAGCATGCTGACATTAGCATTTACAGTAGCTCAAAGCACTGCTGTGCCTAAATACAGCCTCACAGAGCTGCCAACGTGGTTGATGACTCTTGTTTTTTATACATGACTCAAATGGTTCACAAATTGATGATATAAACATTGTCATTAAATTAACTCCATAGTCCTGTAGGCTGTCTATATGGTTTTACATCCAATATTTACATGTAGTTACATATAAGTAATTTTAGCCCATATATCAATATCAGATATTTGTATTTGAGTTTGGGTCGGTTTATGTTACATTTGTTCTCACGTGATCCTCATCAACAGAGGTATTTATATTGTGACATGGTCAAAGGAAGGAAAAGCTCGCTGTATCACTGGATGCAGCTATGAAAATCCACCATGCAAGTACTCTGACGAAGATATATCTGCGGTCCAGTTTGTGGTGTAAGACCAGGCTTACATGCACATAGTGTGGGTGGAGGAGAGGTGTTATTCAATGAAGATGTCTTCAGTGGGACAGGAGTAGCCAATGTGTTCCTTGTAATACTGCTGGAATGCCCTCCTGTGGGACACCAGAGAGGAGAATTAGAAAATGTAATTAAACACATAATAACAAAACAGAACAGATGATAGCACACATCTGTTTAGTTGTATTATCTACCACTCTCTGGTTTGGATGGAGCCAACTGTCTGTATTACTGATGCAATAAAGGTTCTGTAAATGAGATTCTGAACATTACTATAACAGCAAACAACTATTTGCTATATAAAGATATAGTGAACTACTGGCATCCTGAGCAGAGGATGACATCACACCCCCTCTGCCTGTGTTGTTATCTGAGTCTCTCTGTGCTTTGTTTATACAGCCGCACTGGCCGGCGTGAGTCCCTTGTGTGAAACTTTTTTTCTCCTCTAACGCGGTGAATTAAGGATTTATTTCAACCAAACCAGTTGGTGATTGTTGGAACAGTGGAAAGACTAACAAAGATGGTTTTGGTGAGTTTCATTTAGTTTCTGTTTGAATGAAGTGTGTTAAACAATGGTTTGCGAGATAAAAATATTGGTTATTTCAATGGAGTCTGGTTGCAAGGAAGAGCGTTAAAACTGCTGTTTCAGGTTTAACAAAAAGGTCTAGCTCTGTAGCTCCTTTCAATAATGGTGTCAAAAACTTAGAATAACAATCAGTGGCAAAAAAACAAGTACTTTTAGTAGATGTACTTTTACAGGTGCAATTGTCCACAGCAGCCATTGCAGCCCGTTTTGTGGCTGCCGGTTAAAGCATAGAGCCAGAATATTTCAGTGAATTAAGGGTTTATTTTTTGGTGAGTTTTATTTCATTTCTATCCAGTTTGAATTAAGTGTGTTTTACGATGATATGAGAGGTAAAATTACTGTTTCTCTCAATGGAGTCTGGTGCACCGTAGCGCCCATTTGTTTGGTCTGTGATGCTGGTGCTCTAGTGCGACATATAGTGGCAGTGAATGTCGCTTACAGCTCCTTTAAGATGTAAGTAGTATTCTAATGTTGTACCTGGTTGAGCTCAACTACTTTTTATACTGTTGTGTTGTGTTTAATCGATATGTTTCATTGGCAGTGTTACTGTAAGTTAATTCCACTAATTTTGGTGGTACCTGAAAATAGTGGACAACTGCAGAGAATAACGTTAGCAGAGAAATGCAGCCTATTCCCCGGATTTTCCGGTTTATGATGTAACGTCACCCGACTTTATGGTGTCGCAGGACAGTTCAGGCAATGTGAGCTTGCTTTTCATCATAATGATTGTAATGTTTCTAATATTAACTGAAGAAACTTGGGTTCATCAACTACTGTAGCACGCTAGGTATCCAGCTTCGTGTGAGTCATCTCCTACAAATCCTACTGCCTAACCAGGTGTAGCTTACCGGTAGGAAAGCTAGTCGTTGCTGCCCTCTGGTGGCTGGCATTATTAATAACTCCAATTAATAATCAGTGATAATAAGTAAGTAAGTAATAAGTAATAATTTGACAGTTGTCACTAAAAAAATATAGCTATGTGTACATTAATAAGAGAATTGAAGCAGACAAAGTAACACAAAAGTTACTTTCCGTAGTAACTTATTACTTTTATATACAGTAATTGGTAAAGTAATTCAATTACTTTTGAGAGAAGTAACTAGTAACTGTAACTAATTACTACATTTCAGTAACTTGCCCACCACTGTTCATAGTTAATAAGCTGATCACATGTTTTGTATGTAAAATCTAAATAAGCAAAGTAACTCGTAACTATAGCTTTTAAATAAATATAGTAGAGTAAAATATTGTGGAGTAAGTACAGTATTTCCCTCTTAAGTGTAATGGAGTAAGTATAAAGTAGCAAAAAATGTAGATACTCAAATAAAGGTCAAGCTCTTCAAAACTGTACTTTGCAATTAGTTACTTTCCACCACTGGTCCTGAGCAGATATATCCAATGACTCTGGTGACCACTAGCACAGACGTCAGGTCAAAATTTCCACAAACAGTTTGCACAAAAAATACCAAATTCTGAGGCTGCTTGCTGGCCAATCAAATACATGCAAGTACTGGTGGATTACTTTGAATTGTGAATGGCGTATTACAGTTTACCTCGCGATTGTCACAATGAAAGACAACACACTTGCCATGATAACTTTACAGAGTTGTAAAATTCTGTCTGTGAGTATTACAAACCATTGTGCAGTGTTTTGGACTTCCTGGATTGAATTTCACTGTTCTGCCAGTACCTCAAACAACATGTCCCCACCAATGCCCCCTGCACTGTTTTAAGGCTCAGCTGTTTTCAGTCTGAATATGGGGATATTGCCTTGAAAATGACTTATTTTATAAGTTTATTCATGAACCCTTTCTTTTTTAAAGACAAGATTTTGAGATATCAGAGATATTTGTGTTCAGAGCATTGAAAAATGAAAAAATCAACAGCAACATGTCATCTAAAATTAATGTCCCAGTTTCTCATAATAATCCACACACTGTCAACTGTTTTCACTGGAACTACTTTCTATTGAAGAAATAGTGCCTATCTTGACAGCTCTGTGGATCTGTGTATAACTACAGTATGTGCATGGACAGATACCAGTAGGGACAAGTCAGAAAATGTGTATAGAATATAAAACAGAAAATTATACAGAATAGGAAACAATACAATAGGTCTTACCCTACAGACTCGGCCAGAGGATATAATGTTGTCTCTGACATCATCACATGACAGGCAAAGCGCTGTTGGTCAGGGTGTTTGGTTATGAAACCAAAATACCTGCAGTGCAATAATTAGCATTACTCAAGACATTTACAGTTTAGAGGTTTATTTACAAATATTTATTGATGCCAACCTGCTGTGGTAGACAAAGCACTAAGCTTAAATTTGTGAACTTTACATCATTGTCATCTAAATTAAATGCCACTAAACAGACTGTGAAAAAGGCACCATTTAATATAGTTTAATACATTTCTCATGCAAGTGTGGGACTTGATTAGATCAAATAATCCCTTAAATACTTCGACTCACTTGCTGTGTTTTGGATGACAGCCACAGAATGAGATGTTCTTCAACTGGTAGAAATGGAAACACTGGTCCCCCTGACAGAAACAGAGAGAAAAATGTTTAAATAATAAAGTTTAATAATTAAGTTTAAATTATTTAAGTCCAATGTTTGTCTTGGTGTGTGTGAGGCTTCTAAGTAGAGATAAACCTGAATAAATTCTGGAATATTTATCCAAATTGGCTGTAGTAGTTGACCATCACCTTTTTTGAGGAGCTTGTAGTTACTGCTGATTGCCGTAGTTAGGTGTACAGCGCTCAACAGTGGCAAAGTCTCCAACAATGCAATTACATGCTGCATGTTTTCCATCAGCTGGATTCGAAAAGGTGTGACACTCAAGAAGTAGGGAAGGTATGTAGGTAAATATGTAGATAAAGTAGTGTACGTACCCTGTGATCAGAGTGACACTGGTCCTGGACACTGATCTTCACACCCTTCACACTGACCTCCAGCACACAGGCTGAGGGAGGCTGACCTGCTAACCGCCTGTTACATGCCACCTGTTAACACAAAAAATCAGGAAATCAGTCAGCTCTGACTATCAGCACCAGGGGCTGGTTTTGACATATTTTAGACGGGTTTGGCCAGTGTTAGGGTCCGGTTATGCTTGATCAGAACTAATTCAGAACATGTTGTCTGGCCACTTTGGAAATCAAATAAGTGTTCATAGTTGTTCCGAATGGCCACAATCGCAGGCGGAGTGAAAAGGTGGCTGTCATAGAGATGGCTGAGAAGTGGCTCTTCATTTAGTCTAATATCAGTTAGACAGTTTCACAAAAATAAAGACTTGACTTAGCAGAAGTACTGAGATGTGCAGTGAACAGTAAGAAGCCACAGCACATCAGCTCTGCTAGAGCTACAGCTACTGGAAGCTTTTTGTATTGTTACACTCTTTGTAACAAGAACCACAGAACTTGGTTGACTGTGTCCGATCTGTACCGAGAGGGCAGTCACTCCAGCTGCCTTAAGGAGGGTCTGTGGTATACCTAAAACCGCCAATGGGTAAAATTTACCCATTATTAGAATGCATTGATTTTGTGATTATTTCTGCTACACATTGCTCAAACACACTTTGCGCAGACATTCAGCACCTGTGACTGGTGGCTCTTTTGTGTTAATGTCCCAGCCAAACTGTATTTTGTAGTAACATTCAAGTGCCACACGATGGCAATAGCTAGTACTGTACGGGAACCGTGCAAGTCACTGAATTTTCCACAATACGGTTCTGCAAATGTTTCAAAATAAAAGCCTTGTTAAGAAATTAAGGGATTTTGTCCACTGAAGCCCCAGAGGGCTTTTAATTTGATACAGATACAGGAAGTCTTGAGTTTGTATTAACAGCTTAATGCAGTTATAAAAATTTAACAGAGCAAATGGGAGTGGATCAGAAAACAAGGAGGCTTTATACTAAAATGTGACCAAATATACTTATCAAACAGAGGGAATGAGAAATAAAGGCCTGTCTCTAATATAAGCCTGCTTCAAATAAATAGAGCTGTGGAGTTAAGTGCTAATTCTTTGTGGGTTTTTTCAATGTGAGCGACCCATTTCATGGATTAATTATTAGTCATTTGTTTCATTATTAATAAAAAAATTAAGTTTTGATTAGTGGTGCTTTAAGAGGTACAAGTATTGTCAATATTACAATATAAAGAAAAAAGACAATAAAGGCTAATCTAATCTCTCTATACTTATTAAATATTAAAACGTAAAATGTGAAAAAAGCAGTTATACTTTGCTGCAATTAGCTTTTATTTGATTGTTATGCCATTTGATGATCACTAGCTGGAGGTTGTCTTTATTTACCACTATATCACTGATAATCAGCTTTCATGGTGTGGTTCTGTCGTACAGTGTCTGTATTTATGTACCTTCTGCATCGCAGCACACAGCACGTCGTTTCCTTTGTGGATGGGGACCTGAACTGAACCCAGGAATCGCACTAGGAACTGCTCTATCCAACCGTCTTTCTGGACTGCAAGAAGAAAGGAGAACAAAGAAACATTATCATCATTATCAAATGTCATTATCAAATGTCATTTTTAAATGTTGATGATGGTGATTTTGGTGGTGTTTTTACAGTCCAGTTCTTTTCTTGTACCTTGGTTAATATCTTTGGCCACCCTGACAACGTAGAATGCAGGGAATACGCCGGTAGCTCCAGTCCTCATGTTGTAACCCTGACACCACAGGTCCTCAGACTGGTTCAGCATTAATACTGGGTCATCTGTCTCTAGGTTCAGTTCATCTGCATGACGAGGGACAAACCTAAAAACAGGCAGAAAAATGTACAGATTTCAGTCTAATGTGTTTATTTGGACATTTCACAGTTAGTATGTGTATGTTCATATGTGTTAACCTGTAGACAGCTCTGTGGCTCTGTTGTCTCTCCACTCCATCCAAAACACAGGAGAACACACCAAATGACCCAGCACCTGAATAATACAGCATTGATGTTATACACGCAATCAGTAGCTTACAGTTTGTTTTTTGTTTCATATTCATCCTTTAATGAGAAAACACAAAATCAAGTGATCCAATTTTGATTGACATATAGTGAGGAATGGAAAGGACAAATGGCCACCACCGTGAAAAGCTTAGTGTGTGGGATTTGGAAAATTTTGACTTTGGTGACTCCTGGTGGTAGTATGAAAAAGGATACTAGGGCTGACATTAAAGCATGGCACTAGTCCCACCCCTTCAACTTGGGGACCCTGAGAATGAATGAGCTGAAAGCAACAAATAGATTACACCAATTTTGTGGTGTACATTTTCACCAAACAAAAGTTTTTGCCATCAGAATGATTTGAAATATGTTATTATCTCATTCAAATTCAACACATAATTAATTACTTTAAGTGAACACTTTAGTGTCACTAATGGCCACTGGACTTAGCTTGGTCCCAGACCTCTGATGTCCGATGTGTTCACTGATTCAAAAATCCCTGGTGTTGTTCTCATTAACAACTGTTTCTTAGCAGTTGGAGAAACATTTCACTGGTCAGATTATTGTAGGCAGGATTAAAATGGGGATGCAGTATCGTAACTACAAAAAAGACTTGTGAGACTTTGTCTCCAGTTTGTGAAGCTTTGACAGGTGGCATTGACAGACAATGTGCTGGATATCTTCTCAGTATGTAGCTACTTCCTACTACTTCCTTACATATAACACTAAACATAGATTATTTTTCTCTAGCAACTACTCACTGTAACAACAAACAATAGCACTACATGTATCCACACAATGCCTATTCTCTAGTCACTATACTACAGGGGAAGTCATCTCTCCTGAGCTAAATTCATGAAAACCAGTGACAGACAAATAGAGAAAAGCATGACAAATAGCAATTCAGTCTGATTATCAGGCTAAACCAGATGGTGGCTCAGAAAACATTACTGCCTCCATGAAGACCTGTTAATAAACAGCCAACGTATCCAATGTCATGTTTTTTTCCCCACTTAATAGTCTGGTCTCAATAATTAATTTCTCTACTTCCAATGTGTTTTTGGTAGGTAGTTTTGAAGTAAAAAAAAAATAATTCAAATAAATGTAAAAATGTAGGTTCATTTAAAAAAAAGTATATTTAAGCCTACAAATGGTACATTTCTTTACATTTAAGCCCTCAAATATGTGACATTGACAACGGAAGCCTCAACATACTCAATTACCAACTAAAATAAAAAGGTTGTAGGCAAAGATACACAGACTTGATAAATAAAGTGAACTTCCAACCTACTATATCAACCCAGTTAAGACTATATCATGTATTTCTTGGTCTGTCATTTTTGGTATATCAATGCATATACTGATAACCTTAGATCATATTACCTCTCTATTTGTCTTCACTGTCATACAATGTACATTATAAATTGGCAGAAGTGAACTGTGATGCAGAACATGAAGCAACATAAAGAACATGAAGCAACTTTAATTGGTTAGCTGTAGTAATGTCGGGTTCAAGCAACATGATATTTTTGTCTGTTACGATGCTGCTTGCCGCGACTTGGCCGAGAGACATGAGAGACTCTATGTTGACCCCCAACATATCATCACTTGCTGGCTTTCACAATGTGCGTGATGTAATCAGGAAGGAGGTGCTAGGGACAGACTACTGGAAACAATAATGTAAACAAACAATTGCGTCCGAAGCGATGCTGGCTGTCTTGTGTTCGGAAAAGCCTAAAAAAGGGAAGAAAACTGCGCCATGTTTACAGTTGTGCGCGGCAGAGCACCCTGTCCTCCTATTGGTCAACGTCATAGATGTGACAGAACACGTTGTGGAAGGCAAAAAACCTTCTAACTCGCTAGTCTTTTTGTCAGGATGTCATGAGTTGTCCCAGATGCGGTGTTTGGTTGTCGTCCATCATGACACACTACACAGGATAACACGATCAATTGTTACGCCCGATGCCCATTGTCGTTCCCAACCTGACCAGACGCCCTATGTCTACTGGGTTGGGCTATAATGGGGCTGATATTTTATATATACACAATTATTTTTTAACTAAATATTTGGAGAATATACAAACCAGTGCCACTGTAATGGCTGCTGTTGTTGGCAAATAGGTTGAGGAACTTCCTACTTCTGGAAGCTCCGGCCCTTCCTCCGTTAGACTCCTCTTCCTCTGAAGTTGTGGTTGACGTTACCTTGGACTGCTTGCAGATCCTTGCCACAACTTCCCTCCTCCTCTTCACCTCCTCCTCCCTCCTCCTCTTCAAATCCTCTTCCCTCCTCCTCTTCGTCTCCTCCTCCTTTCTTCTCTTTTCCTCCTCTTTCCTCCTCTCTTGGAGCAGAAAACAAGGTTAAACTGATAGCTGTGCAAACACATGCCGTAGGTTTAGTTTCAACTTCAGTCAAGCTTCTCCCTGAAGCTACACCTGCGCAATTATCTAGTACAAAATGTGGTGTTCCACAAGGCCTTTTTTCTCTTCTCTTTTTACTATATGTTCCAACTTAATAACATGATACAGAGGCATGATATCTATTTCTGTTGATATGCATATACAAATTCCAAAACCCTTGTTAAGATCACTTAAATATGAGTCCTCAAGGCCTGTCTCAATTCTATTTCTTTGTGCCTATGAAAGAGATGATATACTTTTCTCTGGCTCCACCATAATTAATTATTAATATTACATAATAATAAGTAAAAAGTAAAAAGTAATTTCCACTTTTACAAAACAAATATTAAATCCTAACAAACAGCCTTACCATAAAATTAATTGAGCACATTCATGCTTCCTATGACAGAACTACTTTATTAACCCCTCCTGTTGTTATTATCATTACACACACATATAGGAAATGCACACACATGTGCATGCATTAGTTATGGAGAGATGCCAGAGTGATGGGGATACCGCACAGTCAGGCGGAGGTGAACTCTCTAGTCTCCAGTCCACACTCTGTATCATGGTCCTTGACTTCTTGAACCAGTCACCCTCCGGTTCCTAAGCCATGTCCCTACGGACTGAGCTACCGCTGCCCCCCATTCATGCTCCCCAAGGGATAAACCCTTTAATTTAATGAACTTACCCCATGAACTTTCCTTTAGGGCCATCCTCGGGACAAATTCTTTTAGCCCTACTACTGGCAGGTTTTTTAGAAAAGCAAAATAGCAAAAAAGCAATATGTAGCTTGCTTTTAGACTTTTAGCCACTGTTGTACCAACTCATGATACTGCTTTGTGACACAAGTGTGCTCAGCCATGTTAAAAATGAATCATTACCTTGCTTACTTGCTTCCTCTATCCTCTTCTTCTCCTCCTCATACTCTGGGTCTTCCTCCTCATTGGCTGACTGATAGACCGTCTCTGCATCGCTGTCATCATTGTGCTCGTAACTGTGTAAGCAGTCCTTGAGGCTGACCAGCTCCAACTGAGCGTGCTCATCGACCACCAGAGTGTATTTAACAGAGTCATAATTTAACCCTGCTATACCTTCACTCTTTGGTACACTATGAGCAGCTGCACAATCTCCCTGAGTGACAGAATTGGTGCCATCCACCTTAGTATTATTGTCATCTTTTCCTTCCCCTGCGTTCACCTCTGACTTGGTACAATCCATCTCTGTTTTTTCATTACCTGGAAGGCAGTGTGTTGGACCATTCTGGACGTTCACGCAGACAGTTGGATCTCCCTCCCCCTCTTCTTCGCTGATGTCAGGGTTGGGTCGGTGGGATAGAGAGGGATGCAGGGGTCCTGGTGGGAGGCCCTCTGTGTCTGAGCTGAGGGACATTCTGTTTGACCCCCCCTCGCTGCTGGACTGGGAAAGGACAGGGGGGTTGTCCTGGGTCCTATCATGATTTTGGCCTAAGAACACAAAATATGGACAGTGGGTAGACATAATGAGTAACCGAATAATTGAGCTTGCAGCAGTTCAGGAATAAAATGTGGACAAAGGTATTGTGAACCCCTTCACATATATTACATACCTTAAACGTCTTAACATATATGATTAGATTAGATGTAACTTCCCTGGAAAATGTATTTTGTAACATGACAGATATTTAAAAGAGAAAACTAGCATTCAGCAGAACACAAGAAATTTTACAGCACTACTCAGGGTCTTTATTTTGCCCTTAAGCAAGGCACTCCTCAGGTTCCCTTACAGGTACTTGATTTTCAGTTGTCATAAATTGGGGTGGTAATCGCAGTTGGACTTTTTTTCAGGCTAATGCAGATACTAATATTATGTCCGCTTCCAAAGAGTCTGTCTGTCTGTGTCCATGTGACCATCAGATCTTTAAAGCTGCACCAATACATTTTTTTTTTTATATTAATAATGGATCAAACAACTATGTGTATAAATAAAGGGGTCTCTAGTATTCCGTCCTTGTTAGGGTGTAAATGTCCCTGAAACAGTTCTTAATTGGAAAACACATTGACGTGCATCAAGTGCTGCCCATAGCACCAATAGGAAGTGCCATGCTGCAGCGCGCACAACTGTCTCTGCTCATCCATTGATCTACACCATAGACTGTATATGTTTATATTATATATTCAATTCAATTTTCTTTATATAGCGCCATTTCATAGCAGAAGTTATCTCATTGCACTTTTCCTATAGAGCAGGTCTAGACCGTACTCTTAATAATATTATTTACAGAGACCCTACAAATCCCACCACGAGCAAGCATTTGGCGACAGTGGCAAGAAAAAACTTCCTTTTAACAGGCAGAAACCTTGGACAGAACCAGACACAATGGGGGGCGGCCATCCGCCGCTGCCGTGTTAGGTTTGGGTTTTATATACAGTCCAAGACGTGAGGAAAGATCTCTAAAGACATCTATAAAGTCGAGCTGCCACCGGAGCCGGGATGTACAAGCAGGGAGCGAGTGGAGTTTGTTTATTTATTTAATTGTAAAATAGTTAACACTGCAGTGAAAAGCAAGCAACAGACTAGTAAATAACGTCTGTAGTTGGGTCAACATTATATTGAAATACAAAACAGATTTTTCTCTGGCAGAAAGGTCACTGTCCGGCACCCAGCCGCCACCGGTGTGGGGGTTGTAGATAGAAAATAATAAATAATAGGGGCGACTGTTTTGACACGCGCCATTCCGTGGTGGTGTGTTTTGACCTTTAGACCATAAGACACGATACCAAATACGCTACTTTTTAAATTTATTTTATGGGTCACATAGCTTCTTCATAATTTCCTAGAAACAAACTCAAACTGTAATTTCAGAGGAAGGCTTCTGACTAATATCAGGGTAAATGAAGACAGTATTCAATTGGTATACTTCCAATTAGTAAATTCCAATGAATTGCTAGTGTAATCTAGAGAGTGTTGTAGTCAGTACACAGCAGGTCAACTGAAAATGCAAAAATTTAAAGTAAAATTAGTTTTTTCCATGTTGAGCAAGCGTACAATTCAACAAATATGTTGAATACAGTTTCCAGTTATAAATTCATATTTACATGGGTTTACATGGATCACTGTTGGCTTTTTCTGTTTTAGTTTTTAGCAGTTATTTCAATAAAATTCATTTCATAATCTACAACTGCATTATTTCACTGTTCTGTATTAACAATGCAAATAAAGAGTTGTTACTTAGGGACTGTGAAAAAAATGGTTGGGGTGGGGGGGGCTTAACCTTATGATTCACTTGACACATTTTTAAGTGCTTGTTACTAGAAACTACCCTCTGTTCGGCAAAAATAAAAGTTACAAAACCCACCACCCTATGCTCCAAAGTTGGGTTCATTACCTTGGTCTTGGGTCTTGTCCTGGTTTCTTGGTGCTATAGGCGTGCGTGGGACCACCATGGCTGTCAGATAAACTTCCTGGCTAGACAGTATGTTATTTGGCTTGAGTCCCCCTCCTCTGTTAACCCCTTTAGCACCTACTTTTCCTTTCCCATCAGCCCCTCGGCTTTTTAGTCCATTTGCTTCTCTTGGCCTCTGATGTCCATTCCTCTCCTTCTCCTTCCCCTTGGACTCTTCACACAGTCTTCCTCCTCTTCTATCTTCCTTCCCTGCTGTCACTCCATCCTTTCCTCTGAGGTCCCCCAGGCTCCTCTCTCTCATCGCTGTCGCTCCTCTTCCTCCCCCTCTTCCTCCTCCTACTCGTCCTCTCCTTTGATTCCTCAATGTACTGGAGGACTGTGTGTGCGTGACCCCGGACACCTGTCTTTCCCACGGTCGAGCACGTATGTCTGCGGTGGTGGCAGCAGCCTGAGTGTTGGCTCCACTGGTTGTGGGTGGTTTTAGGACCGGGCGTCGCATGCTGTGTCGGACTTTGTCCTCCGCTTTTGGCGCCAGTGGTGTAAGATCCCCTTAACACACACACACACACACGAAAACAAACAAAAGTATGAGATTATGTATTGGGCAACCACATGTATATAGAGGGATTATCAGAGTAGCCAACAGTAAGCAGTTTATCCTGGATAAGATTTACAGGAACAGAGGGAAAATCCACACAATGAATTTCAAATATTTCAAGAACATTTTCACTTCATTCTTGAGGATCTGTTGTCACTGTTATGTGTTTCCCCCCCTACACTTTTTCATTCCAAACCATGCATTTAACTATGCTTGCCTGTAATGATCAACCATTTATGAGAAAAACTGATTTATAATTTAATTAACTTTATTGCTTTTAGCCTTAATTGATGGTTTCCCCAGCAAATCCTGTTCTCTGTATTTCACAGACCTGTCTCAGACAGTGCAGGTCCTGCTGGTGCTGGTTTTGGTTTTGTTTCTTCTTCCCTCACTAATTCATTAATTCCTGTTAGGATCACTGAAAGGCAGTGTGCAATACCAAAATCTACTCGCAGTCCACACAGAAACAATCTCATTACAATTAAAACCACTTCTTCCATCCCCACTGTTGAATCAGCTCAATTCTGTTTACTCAATGTAAGGTCCTTTGCCAGTAAGTCTTTCATCTGCCAGGATTTTATCATGACCAATAATATTAACTTTTTTATCATCACAGACTTTAATTGTTCCCCAGTCTCGCTTGGTTGCTTCTCCACCTTTGAGAGTCTTAGTTTTATTTTAAAGAACAAACTGCCCATGTTATGGGTTTTAATCTACCGACTCCCTAAACTAACTTCCGATTTTATTCAGGAATTTTAAGACCTTTTTATCAGTCATTATGCTACTTGAGCTCTTATTCTTGGTGATTTTAATATCCATGTTTGCTGCCCTACTTCCTCCTAGTTTACTTCTGATTTTATCAATCTTTTAGATTCTTTTTAATTTGACTCAATATCTGAAGCAGCCCAGCCACGACAAGGACACACACTTGACCTTGTGTTCTCCAGTGGTTTCTGTGCAGATGATGTGAACTTGATTGATTTTGCAGTCTCTGATCACAATGCAGTGCTCTTCCAGGTTCCACTCCTCTCTCCTGACCCCAAACCCACCAGACTGATTTGCTTCCACCCCCTGAATTCCCTCTCTGTTCCTCACGTCTGTCAAGCTTTTACTGCCTCTAGCCCATTTTTTAATACCAGTGAACAACATGGCCTCTCCGCAGAGGAGGTTGTTAGTGCTTTTAACAGCTCTTTATTCTGTAGCTCCAGTCAGATGTAAAAACTTAAAAAAAAAAAAGAAGTAAAAAGCTTCTTCTCTGTCATGATTAAATGAAGAATTGAGGAACTTAAAGAGACAATGCAGGAAGAGTGGGAGTGGAATTGGAAAAAGTTTAAACACAGTGCCTCCCTTGCTTCTCTAAAATATCTATGGTCCACTTATCAGTGTAAAATCAAAGAAGCAAGGAACACCTATTTTTCAGACCTGATCGCTAGACAGGCTCACAATCCCAGAATCCTTTTTAAAACTATAGATTCTGGCATTGGTCCCTCGCCTAGCCAGCCAGTTGAATCCACTCCAGAGAGATTAATTACTTTTATAATAAAATAGTGGAGATTCTGCAGCACTTTAACACTGAACTCAGCTTGATGTTGACTCCTGCCCACCTTCAACATTAACCCACTTCAATAAAACTATCTCTGTCAACCCTTGAACACACTGTTGGACTTTTAAAATCATCCACCTGCCCTTCAGACTGCATTCCCACTTGGTTTTTAAAAGCTGTATTTCAAACAGTTGGTCCAGATATTTTAGCTATTATTAACTGCTCTCTGTCTGCTGGCACTTTCCCCTCCACTTTTAAACATGCCACTGTTCATCCCCTTTTAAATAAGCCCTCTCTAGATCCCTCTGTTTTAAATAATTTTAGACCCATCTCCAAGCTGCCATTTTTAATTGACATTTTCAACTGATTTCTTTTATGAAAAACAATCAAATCTTCTGGTTTCTGCTCCCTACTAATTCTCCTTGACCTCAGCTCAGCCTTTGACACAGTGGACCATGATATCTTAATTAACTGTCTGAAGACCCATGTTGGGATCAGTGTGGCTCTGGATTGGTTAACCTCCTTTCTGTTGAACAGGTCCTTCTCTGTAATGCCTGGAGATGCCTCCTCCTCTCGTCCACCTTTATTTTGTGGGGTCTCCCAAGGATCTATTTTGGGCCCCCTCATGTTTACCATATACATGCTACCTCTGGGGCAAATCATGTGTAGACATGACACTGATTTCCATTGCTAAGTGGATGACACCCAATTGTATGTCCTGATAAAGCCTGGTACCATGGATGTATCCTGTATTATGTCCTGCCTCACCGAGATAAAAAAATTGGATGTCCAAAAATTTCCGGCAATTGAATCACTCCCAGTCAGAGGTAATTATAATTATCCCCTGTGGTCCCACCAGCACCATTAATAATCTCTCCTCTAGTCTGGGTGCCTTATCTAATAATGTTCAAAAAGAAGCCCGCAACCTAGGTGATATTTTTGATTCTGAATTGTGCTTTGATGCTCAGGTGACTAAAGTGGTGCAGTCCTGCTTTGCTCAACTGAGACAGGTAACCAAGATCAGGTCATTCCTTTCCTCTGCAGATTTGCCCGAACCTAACCAAACAACAACCGTCACCTGAAATGTTTCTCAGCTAGCTTTACTTTTCTCTTCCTTTTTAAGTCTAACCGGACGTTGCATATTTATTATTGTTAACTTTACAATGTTGAAAACGTGATGCTGCCACAGTGGACCAACGTGTGTATTACACGCCAGGTTGCAGCAGCAGACCGGCGGCAAGTGATTAAGCAGAGTATCTCGGTTCTGGTACGGTAAACAGTACAGCAAAACTGGGAACGCTTGAGACGGTTACTTCCGCGGCAATGTTTAGACACAAAACGCATACAGTATGGTAGTGTGTGTGTGCATCAAACTCCAACACAGACAGCAGAGGACAGATCAGCGCGCCCGTAAATGACACCAAAACGCTGTAAAGACTCAAAGTATAGTTTGTTATTACATGACTATTGTGGTACAGACATTTACCCACTAGTGTGGCGGATAGCCTTCCGAGATTTACTTGCAAAACGGAAAATCTACCCGTATTTGGCGTTTGGTGGGTGTTAATTTTGGACCCTGCATGTAATTCATTCCATTAAGCCTAAACTGAGACCGTCTCATTTATTTACAGAACATGACAGGATTTCTAGTACTGCAATACTGCAATGTGCCAACATGAGTTAAGATGAGAGTTATTATTTTTTTTGTCATTAAGTGAAAGTGATGAAATGAGACTACCATATTTATTGCTGGTGTTTGTCCATGATACTGTTTAAACATTGTGCATAATTTTGCTGGTTGAATGTAGTGCTGTTTAGGTTGTGCATAATGCTGTTGCATGTGATTAATGCTGTTTAAGGTGAGAGCAATGCTGTTGTAGCGTAGTAACAAGTTAAAAAAAACACACACTCTAATAGCTCATATGTATTTATTTACCTGTTTCGTTCTAATGTTTATCTCCATGTAAAACAATGCATTTCTATGAAATTGTGCTGTGCAATTTATCTGGAACTAGAATAGCTATGTGCATTGCACTGTGGTTCGTGTATATGCATGTCACTGATCAGGGTCTCCCATGCAAAGTTTGCAGGGGGCCTTGCACCCCTCCTGCAACAACTCTACTTACTTACTAGCTAACATCTTCTTAGCTAGTAAGCTAGCAAAACATTTTGGTAAAAAAATGCATTGTGGAGGAAGTCATCTCTATGAACGTCTTTATTTGTAGAATTTCTATATTGTGAGGGTCATGGTTTTCTTGTGTCTTATTCTCAAATGATTAATGGTAACAGAGCTTTGTCACTGTTTCTGTGTAAATGTGCCTTTAAATAAAATACAACCCCACTATCTTTACTTTTCTGAGTGATTAACTGAATTTGAAGCAGAGAGATGAAATTGGTATCCATGGTAATTTTGTTATTTCGAACTAATTGTCTATTTCTTATTTTCTTTTTTTGTTGTTTTGTTTTTTCAGACTCATTTAGTGTCCATACCTGTAATGTGTGGGGAGGAAGAGCGGGAGTCCTTCCAGCTGTCCTTCTTGCCAAAAGAGTTGTTGTTGATGGAGTCCTGGATAGAGTTAATGAGACAGAGCAGCAGTGTAAGAGCAAAAATCAACACATGATTTGGTTATCGCACACACACACACACACACACACACACACACACACACACACACACACACCTCATTTTGAAATACAATCAATACCTCAATACCGAATATTTAATGTTGAAATTTAAATGCCAAGTGCCAAGTTCCCAATATTCAAAATCTATGTTAAAATTAATAATGAAATAGAATGATAAACTGGCACATTTAATGATAATTAAAAACTTTATAAGTAGTTTCTTTTTAATTGACTTCTTGGAAATTGACTTAACCACTTAATTGTTTGAATGCGTCAACAAAGTAGTCATTTTAAATTAACCACCTCTTTGCAGAGGTACAAAACAGTCTCCATAGATCAACATATAAATATCTGAAAGTTTGCAAATGAAACACCAATGTTGATTAAAAAAAATAGCACAGTTGATAAAAGCATGCAATGGTTTGATCATGAACAGCCTTGGTAAATAATATTGGATTTGTTCATTTGTCACTAAAACAGTATTTTGTGTTCACACACACACAAAAGAAAAAAAACACAAATAAACTCACTGGGGAAAAAATAAAAATAAATAAAATAAAGGGAATCAAAACCTATTAATACTAATATTAGTATTCTGCCATGTTGTTAACAGAGTAGGTATTAATATTAGCCTGTCCAGCCTTGACGTCATGGGAACCACGCAGAGTGCTGACTCACTTACTGACATCCCATCATGCATCTGCTTTCCCTGTTGCACACCCTATTCTGTTACTGTGGTTACTCAGTATGTGTGTGAGAGAGGGAGAACCAAAGTATCTCTTTCTGTGTAAAGCACATACCTCCCTCTGATGACATCTTTCTTCAGCCTGATGTTACGGCAACAGTCTGTGGTGATTTCAATGTGCCGACAGAAATCTAATAGTTTTATTATTAACAATAGTCTCCACGCCATCTATCATTTTCTGTCTGATACACAGAAATAGCTGTGTAAGAATGCAGTTGAAGGAGTTTGAAGCGAAAAGATTGGCCTGTTGGTTAATTTACCTGTTAAAACTACTAAAGCAAAGTTTCCAAACCTTTTCTGGCCCTTAAAAACGTGTTTTCGTCCAAAACGTCTCATTACATCAGCAGATAGAGTTGTTGAGTTCTCTTGTTATTTTAGCAGGGCATCCACTGAGTTACCACCTTCTTAGGTAGACCATCGTGAAGTATTAATTTTCTGTGTCAGAGACGTGGTGATTCAAATCTGTGGTCCTTTTAGAGTTAGTGGTATTGTTCAGTGATGTGAGATGAGATCAGTAACAGGGTAGGCACTGCGTCATGAAAGCCCGATTAAACCTAATGAGATGTTTTCTTTCAGAAAGGGAAGATGTTACAGGTCTTAGATGGCACATTAGTGCCATCTGTTGGAATCTATGTAGTACTGCATTACCTGCTGTATAGTATTGCAAGTGGGTTGTACCCTGCATGTAAGTTGTTCTTGTGTTTGATCTTTCCTGGTGAACGCATCAATTATGGCATTGTAAAACTTGTCAGGCCTTCAGTTTACTTAGTCTCTGGCTCTCAATTAACAGAATAGCAAGGGCCAAAAGCAGTACTTGCCCAGTCCGATTCCGACAATATGTCTATCTGTTTCAAGGTAGAAAAGGTTCGCTCCACCGAGGCTGGGGAGTGTTGGCCTCGCCTAGCCTTACCACGTGTGAGAGGACAAAAGACAGGCCTACCTGGAAAGGCCAAAGTCTTCACTAAGAGACTTGACTGAGAAACAAAGAACAGACAGTAGAAAGGCGTCAAGCTGACATGATCGTTAATTCACACCTAGATGTAATATTGAGACGAAATCTCGCTTGAAGCCAACGCGAGATCTCAGTCGAATCTAAACACTGGATTCCCATTGGACGGGATGCGCATGAAATCCAGGCGCACGGCTATAACGACACCAATTCTATAAAGCCTGGCACCCCACACTGTCCGTTGTCATTTCCCACTGTGACCACATTACGACAGGAGGTCTCCTCCCCTGTAAATACGTTACTACAGGGAGGCACATGAACATTAACTCCCTAGGAAAAGTCTTAGCTCACTGGACGAGAAACAGACTGCGTTGTGTTTGCTGAAACACTTTTTTGGATCGTTATTCTCCACATAACGATCTTTGCCTACAGAAGGAAGACACGGATTCACTGTTTTCTTCACGGAGAGAAACACGCCGAAGAGCTTCTCTTCCTCCCCCCTGAAGTCGACTGCTGCTTTCCTTTGCTGCCCCTCAAAGGAACAGTTTCACCATTGGGCCTACCGACAGTGTGGACTCGGCTTCGTCAGCGTCCGAACCTGAGAGAAACTCCACCGGACAACTTCAAAATAATGCATCAAATTGATCCATCAATCGCTGGCCAAGCTCTCTTTATCTTGATGACAAATACTGTAGAGCTCGTCCTCCCGTTTTGGCTCTGTCCCTTTGCTTGAGATTCGCGGGCCTGCCCGCCATTTGGCTTTGTGCGTGACAACTACCCGTGTGGCTGCCACCTTCCTTGCACCCCCCTCTCTATTGCCCCACACACACACATCCACACACACAGATACAGCTTTATATGCGTGCTGATTGTTGTATGCTTATTGTGACTAGACGATAGCGGTTGTTGGCTGAAGTTATTGATTGTTAATCAGTGCTAAGGTTAAATAAATGCTTTTGTATCTCTTAAAGAGCAGTTGCCTGTGGTTATTGTGTGTACATGTTGTGATAATAGCTGGTTGCGACTGTCAGTGCTCGGACCTCACCCTTCATTGTCCATTATTAATGTAAGATAATACTTTAATTATCAACGTTTTTAGGTGGACAGCCACCTTTGAGACTGTTTTTCATGTTTGATCATTGATCCCTGATTCCAGAGTGGTGCCCCGTTATTATTAATCTATATTAATCATTTTGATAATATTAATTTTATTAATATTCAATATCTTTGATATTTTTGCTAATAACCAGACCTGCCCTACCTGAATACCAACAGGAGGCTGGTATTGTCAGGACCAGCTGCAGCAACTTTGTTGTTGCTTTGTTGAAACGGTTTCTTCCAAGTCATGCTCATTCAAAAAGGCAAGAAGCTGTGTGGGCGATTTGACCCTTACTGCTTGAGAGCCATACAATCACACAAGATTCGTTTTCAACTTGATGAAATCAAAATACTTAGTATATTTAGGCAGCTTCTCAAATTTGCTATCATCAACGTAGTGTGACATCTCAAACATTTTGTCATCTACCGTCCAATGAAATCGAGGTTAGCAAAGCTATCGACAAACCTGGTCTTCATCTGAACGTTGATGTTGTCCAGAATACTGTAGAAGATGCAAACTTGTTCTGTTTTGATCATCTGCCCATCTTGTGTCTCGCGGTGAGCATGCTCCATCTCTATCACATTTCTCTTCAAAATGAGCATAAAAATCGTCAAAATCTTGTCGCTTGCTATCCAAAACTTTCATTGTGTCTGATGCGATCACAGCAGAATGCCATGTCCATTGTTTTAGACTGAAGGATGCTAAAGAGAGCATTGGTTTTGTTGAAGATCCCATCAAAGGCCTTGAGAAGAAAACATGTGCATAACAGTGAGTATAGGTATCTTCAGGCACTTTTTCTTTAATCTTTGCCTGCACTCCATTCAGCTCTGAGGCCATGACAGACGCTCCATCGTATGTTTGTGCCACCAGTTTATTACAGCAACTGTATTTCCCTAATGTGCTAAAAACATACTCCGAAATCACACTAGCTCTCCGGTCGTTGCTAACATCATTGAATCCGAGAAACGTTTCTTTCACTCCACTTCTGCATACATAACGCAAAACTACAGAGATTTTGGCTCTATTAGTCACATAAGTTGACTCGTACACCTCCACAGCAACGAAATGGGCAGCATTGATTTCACTCTTAATGTCACTTAGGACCACGTCCACCACTGAGTATATCAGATCATTCTGTATTCTGTTTGAAGTTCCAGAAAATACAGTTGATATACATAAATGTCTAGCCAGTTTCTTGTCTTTCTCAGCCATGGCATCCAGCAGTTCAATGTACTTACCCCGATTACAAGAGCTAGCACTTTCATCATTGCCACGAAATGCTAGCTCCTGCTTAGCAAAGTAGCAGGTCGCATTCATAAGGTCTTTTAGTACTTCTGTTTTCTTTAACCTTTTCGTTGTAATAGGTGACGTTCAGCCTTCTTTGCTCATCAAGTGCAAGGTCAATCCAAGACTTACCGAAGGTTTTCAGCATTATCTGACTATGTATGTGTGCTGACGATTTTTCATGCTTAGCCAAAGCTGTGGGCAGGTTGTTCAGATTGAATGTTCAAGGCTCCCGAGCCGAAACGTCATGATTCCGAAAACAGTGTCCAGATGACTACGACTGAAACCTTTTCTACGATAGTGTTGAATTGAGGAACTGAACTCATTTAAGACTGTCCAAGAAAAATGATTGATGCATTGGTTGTTGATTTAGTTTACACTTTGTTGTAGTGCACGACCTAAGAACCCCAAATGCAGAACACAACGGAGTAGAACTGGGTTTGGTTAGTAACAGTCTTTATTATTGCGGTAATAATAACTGCGGTAGTCTGGCGTAGCTCCCTGTAGACTCAGAGGACGTGGCCGGTCCGGTCGTGGATGAAGCGGTGACGTTCAGGATGGAGACAGGGGAAGCAGGCTCTGGACTGGCTTGTGTAGTGGGATGTGCTGAACCGACCAGGCAGCTGATCTGTGGGGTGGAGCAGGTTGCACTCAAGAGGCAGCAGGTTCGAGAGGTGAGGTCGACAGAGCAGGCAAGGCAGCTGGCTGGTGTAGCATGGCGGTTGGTTTAGGAAACAGTCTTGCAGAGAACCGAGGGGAGACTGTGGCTGAGATCACCGGCAGAGAATAGCTCTGTGACAGAAATAGACAAAGTTGCAATGAGGCAAAAACTAGAGCGTACTAATCACTTAACTTGGTCAAGGTTGGAGCCGTAACGGAGGTATCGTACAAGTGTATGGAGATGATCTGGCACTGGTAGTGTGGTAGAGCCTGGTAGCTATGCTGTGGAGACTGATGAATGATTGATGTCAGGTGTGCATCAGCAGCAGAGTGCTAGAAGAGACTGGCTTCAGTTGTGACATGTGAAAAGTGAGGTGAACTCTCATAGAGCGGGGTAGTCTGAGTTTCACTGCGTAGGGATTAATGATGCGTTCAAAGAGGAATGGACAAATGTAACGGGGGGGAGTTTTTTGGATTCAGTTCGTAAGGGGATGTTCTTGGAACATAACCAAACTTTCTGACCTGGTTTGTATGATGGTGCTGGAGTCCGGAGCCGATCAGCGATCTGGCGGTTCTTGTCCGCAGACCGGCAAAGTGCTGCTCGAGTCTCCTTCCATATCTTATGGCAACATCAGATATGGTGTTGGACGGAAGGGACCGCAAGCTCCCATCTTGGGATGGGAACAGAGGAGGCTGGTACCTTAAAGATGACTCAAGAGGAGAGATACCAGAAGCAGCACTTGTTAGTGAGTTGTGTGCATACTCGACCCAGGAAAGTTGGGAGCTCCAGGAGGAAGGGTTGGTGGCTGCCACACAACGAAGGGCTGCCTCGAGGTCCTGGTTGGCCCTCTCAGTCTGGCCGTTAGTTTGAGGATGGAACCCGGAGGAGAAACTGCTGGTAGCTCCCAGTGCTAGGCAGAATGCTTTCCAGACCTGAGAGATGAACTGGGGACCCCAGTGGGAAACTATGTCCAGTGGTATGCCATGGAGACAGAAAACCTGTTGAACCAGGAGATCTGCCGTCTCCTGAGCTGAGGGAAGTTTAGCTAATGCTACAAAATGAACTGCCTTAGAAAAACGGTCTACAATGGTGAGGATGGTGGTGTTACCTTGTGAAGGAGGCAACCCGGTAACGAAGTCTAGTGCTATGTGAGACCAAGGATGGCTGGGGATGGGGAGTGGTCATAGCAGGCCAGCCGGTGGTTGATGAGAGCATTTCCCCCGAGCACAGATACAACATGCGGCCACGAAGGCCAGGGTGTCAGCCTCCATGGTGGTCCACCAAAAATGTCTTCTAAGCAGGGAGAGGGTATGAGTCATCCCAGGATGTCAGGCAAAGCGAGAGTTATGGACCCACTGAAGCACCTGGGAACGAGCCGAGTTAGGAACAAACAGGCAATTTGGGGGCCCGTTTCCAGGGTCTGGTTGGTCTCGCTGGGCCGCCCTTACTACGGACTCGATCTCCCATGTCACAGTGGCCACCACACAGGTGGAAGGGAGGATAGTATCGGGTCCAGGGGTGCTGTCCAGGGAATAGTGCTGACGGGAAAGTGTGTCAGGTTTAATGTTCTCTGATCCGGGATGGTAAGTAAGGGTAAAATTGAAACGACCAAAGAAAAGTGCCCAACGTGCTTGCTGGGAGTTCAGTCTCTTGGCTGTTTGGATGTATTCCAGATTTTTATGGTCTGTCCATACAATAAATGGTTGTTGTCCCTCCAGCCAGTACCGCCATTCCTCTAAAGCTAATTTGACAGCCAGGAGTTCTCTGTTCCCAACATCATAGTTCCGCTCAGCAAGGGAGAGGCGTCGGGAGAAGAAGGCGCACGGGTGTAGTCTCTGGTCGGTGGTGGAATGCTGGGAGAGTATCGCTCTGACTCCTATAGGCATCTACCTCCACCGTAAATTGTCGTGCGGGATCTGGTTGAATCAGGATGGGAGCCGAGGTAAAGAGGGCTTTGAGTTTGGCTTAAGGCCACATCCACTTTGGGGTTCCAGGAGAAGGGGATCTTGGTGGAGGTGAGTCTCGTCAGAGAGGCTGCCACATGACTGTAATCCCTGATGAACCTCCGATAAAAGTTGGCAAACCCCAGGAAACGCTGCAGCTGCTTACGGTTAGTGGGTGCCGGCCGGTTGTACAACCGGTTAGACGGAAGAGGGCCTCCAGGGAGAAGGTCAATGGTGCAATCATAAGGGCAATGCGGTGGTAATGACAGGGCTAGGTCCATACTGAACACCTCGCTTAGGTCATGATATTCCTCTGGGATCAGGGTTAGATCCGGGGGTTCCGGGCTGAGTGGTGGCGTACTGACCACTGGGGGTGACCGAGCAGATTGCAGGCAGGTGGAGAGACAGAAAGGGCTCCAACTCACAATTCTTCCCTTAGCCCAGTCAATGTGCAGATTGTGTTGATGTAACCAGGGGAAGCCCAGAACAAGTGGTGTGTTGGGGGAAGAGATTAGTTGGAACTGGATCTTCTCTCTGTGATTTCCGGATAGCACCAAGGACATGGGAACAGTACAATGGGTAACTTGGGCTAGGCGTCTGCCATCCAGAGCCTCAGCTTTATGTGGAAAATCCAGGGAGCAACACCTGTTGGTTGTAGAGGGTGGCTGGCATTTGTAGCCTAGGCGGACCCTGGCTACGGGGGTTGTCTTGGCTCACCAGAACCCCCATTGCGACTGGTGAGCCTAATCTTTTGGTCTCATGGGACATGTAACCAGGAAGTGACCCCTGTGGCCACAGTACAGACACTCCCCAGCTGCTCGTCTACGAAGACACTCGGCTGGCGTAAGATGGGTCTGGCCTAGTTGCATGGGTTCTCCCTCCGAGGTGGTCGGAGGCTGCGGGCGTGGATCTGTGGTCAGGCTGGGCGATCCCGGTCTTGGGTCCGTATTAGGAGCCGTGTTGCATGAGGCATGGGTGAGAGAATGGCTGGTGCGCTCCTGGCACCGTTCGCGTATGCGGTTGTCCATTCTAATACATAGCGAGACCATAGCGTCCAGGCCGGTGGGTTCATCCCGAGCTGCCAGCTCATCCTTAATTTGTTCACTCAGTCCTCTCACAAAACACGCTGACAAGTGCCTCCTCGTTCCAACCCGAGTCTGCAGCCAGTGTGCGGAACTCCACAGAATAATCCACACTTCGGGTTCCCTGGCTGATCCGTAAGAGCCGTCTTCCCTTGTTCCCACTGGCATCTGGATGATCAAACACATTCCTCATCTTTTCAAAAAACTCAGCTAAGGAAAGTGATGATAAGGGTTGGCTAGCATGCGTAGCTTCTGCCCAGGCTAATGCTCTCTCTCTTAATAGTCACACAATGTAATTTACCTTCGACTGAATGATTAACTTAACTTGGTCAAGGTTGGAGCCGTAACGGAGGTAACGTACAAGTGTATGGAGATGATCTGGCGCTGGTAGTGTGGTAGACGGTAGACGGTAGAGCCTGGTAGCTATGCTGTGGCGACTGATGAATGATTGATGTCAGGTGTGCCGGTGATCAGCAGCAGGCAAGAGACCAGGAAGCCAGGCCAGAATGCGCACACACACACACGCACAAACAACAACGAACAGGGGACACCCAAGAAACACAAGGAGAGGAAAAGCATACTAGAGCACACAGGGATCAGGGGGGAATAGAGGCTAACTATAACACACTTAAAATGATCTGTTAACGTTTTCCTGACAAGCCAACACTGTCCTCTCTACTGTAATTAGCAAAGGCAGAAGTAGTATTATTAAGTTATACCGCTACAAAATCTGTTACACATACCATCTCAAAAGCTGGGATAACAATAAACTGCTATTCATTGTGAATGGGACCTGGCACTGCAACACGCTTAGCTACAAAGACTCCAAAGGTGCCCAGCAACACTACAGAGGAAAGTTGAGAAAGGCGCAACTTTATGCAAATGTACTCGAGCACAATGTGAGCAACAACCAATTTATGGATGGATGAATGTATTTATTTGTATTTATTTGTTTTTAATTCCTGTTTTTACAGTCCAGATTAGATATGCAATTATTTATAACCATGTCCATGAGTCCGTACAGTTGGAAGGATGCAACTAACAAATAAAAGGATAAAAACAGAGTTTATGCAAAATCATAATTAAACTGATAAATCTGCTTTTAAATCGTAACTTGTTTTGATAGATGTGATTGATAAAAAAAGATTTGATAATGGCAGAACCACTGTTTAATAAAATAGAATTGATTTCATAAATGTATTCATCATTCTTCTTTCTGTTACAGTTTATCTTACATATGACCTGTCCAGTCCACAGTTTGTGCCCATGCCCTTGTACTGGCTAGTCTTTAAGTTTTAGGGAATAAGAGAGAAGTGAGTAATTTTACCCTGACCTGTTCTTATGTGACTGTCATTTTGTAGTGATTGAAGTTCATTTTATCACCTTGTGCTTTTGCACTATAAGGAATCATGTCAGGCCAGTGAAGCAGCTACTGAATTTCATAAACTAAGACAGAGAGAGAGAGAGAGATGCTAATGAGACATGATAAAATGCTCTTAAAATGAAGAAAGAGATTAAAGAGAGTTCCAGGGTGTAGAGAAAGTGAAAGAAAAGAGACTGTACATCATGTTCTATCACGTTAAAGGTTAACGTCTAGCTTGACTTGTCAGAAAACATACCTTTTTTAAGCTATGCTAGCAGTGTGCCCCTAGGGAGGGCAATCTCGGCTTGTCTGTTGGTCTGTTGATCCCCTGACTTTTCCTCTAGCACCACCATGAAGTTCCCATTTTTGGTTCAGAGTGAAATCTCTTGACAAAGACAGGACAGATTGCCATGAAATTTGCTACAGATAGTCAGGGTCCCTAGTGATTAAATTCTAATGATTTTGGTGATTCTCTGACTTGTCATCTAGGGCCACCAGCAGATCAAAATTACTTTTCAGCAAAATCTCTCTGTCATGGATTGGCTCAAAATTTTGCCCAGACATATATCCTATAGATTTTTCCTCTACTGCCGCCATGAGGTTGACGAACTATGCAATGGATTGCCATGACATTTGGCACAGGATTAATACTGCTGACTTTGGTGATCCCCTGACTTTTCCTCAAGCACCACCATGAGGTTGACATTGGATTGCTGTGAAATTTGGTACAGATTCATGGCACACAGATGACTTTGGTGATCCCCTGACCTTTCATCATCCAGTGGTCAAAATGTCTGTTTGTCCAATACTTTCATTTATGACCAAATACTTGCAAAACCAATGATATTCCCAACAGCCTCACCTGTATTTTTTATTTAGTGGTAATTAGCAAATGTTAGCATACTAACACACTAATCTACAATGGTGAACATGGTAACCATTAAACCTGGTAAACATCAGTATGCTAATATTGTTATGTGAGCATGTTAGTATGCTGATGTGACCATTTCACTCATAGCACCACTGTACAGCCTAACAGCCCTATAGACTCTTAGGGCCCTATTTAAACGCTCTATAGCGCATGGTCTAAAGTGCATGGTACAAGTGCATTTAGGGCATGTCCAACTCCACTTTTGCTACTTAAACAGTGTATCATCTGGGCGCAAAGTAAGGTGCAAGGTGCAATGGGGTTGTATTTAGTCTTTTAATTATTCGTAGGTGTGTTTTGGGCATAACATAAATTAAACCAATCAGAGTGATGTATGGCCGGACTTACGGTAGATTATGACATTCATCCAAGAGAATTCAGGGGATGCTGGAAAGACTTGCAAAGAAATGCAGTGCAGCAGTGACTTTGACAGCAACAGGGAGTGCATAGGGACAGCTGGTATTAGTCTCTAAATCATCTGACAGGAGATTACAGATGTCTGTTACAGCCTGGTGGAATAAGCAAAGTTTACAGCAGCAGTCTTTGCTGAGGGACAGGTATGTGGTCCTTGGCCGGTGGACCCTCTGCCTCCGCCGTCTCCCAATCCTCTATCCCATCAACAACTCCATTTGACTGCATATAAGCAAATGCACCGATATTTAACTGAGGAGGACGAGCGCTACTGCATTTCCCTGTGTGTAACAAGTAGAGTGTACGTGCGTTGTGAACCCGCCTATGTAGGCACATCTTACTATCTGAATAATGCACCCTTTAAATAGCAGGAAAATACTGCGCCATTGACTTTAGACCAGGTTTTTGTTGGTCAATGGTGCAATCGCTTTCTGCTGCTTCAAGATAGCAATGCACCAACAATGCGCCTGAATGCACAGGCTTTCCTGGGTTAAAGCTCACGAGCCCGGAATTACAAAGGGCCTCTATATGGGCAATGATCATAAATTCTGTGTACGTATTGACGTATCGGTCAGTTTGTTGCCAATGGTGATATTTATTGATAGCCTACTAATTGGACAGTTTGGGGTCATGTTGTTGCAATGTTATGAGCTGTTGAGCTGACCTCCAAATTGGAAAAAAAAGGTCAACCATTGCAGAATTTAGTGGAATTGACTAGACATAGGTCATCCATCCCACTTCTTTAAAAAGAAAATAATTGAAATGTAACTCCCTGAACACACTTTTAGCTGTTTATTTTGGAGGGTTGCATTTCTGATTTTTGATGACATCTAGCTCTTACTTTTGAGTTCCAATGCAATTATTGTAAGTCGTTTTATTTAGACAAAAGTGTCAAATTAATGCAATATAATGTATGATATTTTAGAAAAAGCTCACATGAAAATGAAGTCTCAGGTACAACCTGGCTACCTGCTGCTGTTGTGATACGTGTCAAGCAGGGTAGCAGGCAAAACAAGGGATTGGTCCCAAAGGCAGACACTGAGGCTGAGTAGGTACAGTTCAATACATTTTATTGGTAAAGAAAAACTTACACAGGTTACAGGTCGGGAGTAGTCAAAACCAGGGAATAAGTCTAACAAGGCTAAATAAATCCGACAGGGAGCAGGCAAAGTTCAAAGTCCATAATCCAGACACACAAAGAATAATTCCAACAGAACTCACAGGAAACAAATGCCGGGAAGCTTGACACAGGGACAATGGTACAATGACGATCTGATACAGAACAAAGGAAGAACACAGATTAAATACACTCAGGTAGGGGAGACAATGAGACACAGGTGCAACTAATTATGGAGGGGCAAACAATCAAAACTGGAAGGAAAAGCAAACAAAGACAGGAAAGTAAAACAACAAGACACACGAGGAGAGGAGAAAACCATGACAGCTGCAGCTTGTATTAATATTAGCATGCTGCTTCCAGAGAGCAGTGTTAGCCAAGAAGACGACAAACTTTATTGCAAAATGCCTATTTTGAAGAAAAGCAAGTACTGGTACCAGTGCGGGACATTGACTTGGAAACAACTAGAACATTCACAGCAGGATCTACTGCTCTTTAAGACACTAAAGAGCAACTTCTGCAGCTGCACCTAACTGTGGTAACCTTTGCTGCTGCCCAAACTAATACAAAGAAAGAATGGTGCTAAAATTTATAGAGTGAAATATCATACTTTTGAAGAGGTTTTGTGTTATTTTAAGGATGTACTTAAGGGCAGAATAAGTAGGATTTGTAGGTTGCTGTTTGTAAACACACGATTAAAAGTTGGCCCCTCCTCCCCGGCTCAGAGCGAGAGAGAGAGCTAGAGAATGAATGAAGAGAGGGAGCAGCGTTAGCAAGAACAAAGCAGTGAATCAGAGAAATGAAATGTTATTTACTGTTTGTTTCATGGCGGTTACGTTCTAAAGCACAAATAAAATCGCCCACACCTCCACACAACCCTGCAGGAAGGAGCCAGCTTTATCCTGTTCACTGCTCTCTGCTCTGCGTGTGTGTGTAGCTTAGACCCGACCTATCTCCACACTTTGTATCTGTGCCAGTGCTGGAGATAGACCTATGACACAGACAGAGAGCAGAGGAAAGAGACAGAGACAGCGATGTAACCTGCTCACTACGTTTTTATAGAGTCCCGACCTCACAGCCTGCACGCTGTTATTGGCTGGGGGCTACGCACCACTGCCCAAAAGTTGATGCCCAGAAACGTCCCGAAACCAGCAAAATAATAAGAAACTAAGAAAATATAGGTAGAGGGCAGGATCTCTGCAGATACACCACACACTTCTAGTGGGTCATAAGTGTTGATTGAGAGGGATTATTTTTGTATGAGTCTATACATTGTTTTTTGGACATAATCAATACTACACTGGATGTTTATGAACTGTTTCTTTCTCTAAAAAAGTGGCAGAATAAAATAAAATGCAAGAATATGCATATTATCGCAAACTGCACAGATTCCATCGCGTTTAAAATTCTCTCTTTACTTTTTCCTCCTGTTCGTTATAAGAGTAGCATGGCTCCTTTAAGGAACAGGGCAGTGCATAGTGAGTGTGTGGGTGAGCGAGAGAGAGTGACGGTGACTATACTCAGAGCATACAGGTCGGTTGACGATCGCAGCAGAGGGACAGGTTAGCAGTGAAGTTGTCTAGTGGCAGTAAATGTACAGTGTAGGTTACAGTTTGCCCATGAATAAAGGCTGCAGCTCCTCAATACCCAAGATGTTCCCGTGTCTTGCTTCTCAGCTGCTGGGTAAAAGTGAAGGTGGTTAGGCCCGAGGTTAGCATCAACTTCAGCCCCCTGAAAGCTGCAGCAGGAACGGTTAACACTATGCTTAAGTTACCTCATTAAGCATTAAGCATTTTAAATACTAGTCATAGTGATAAACTACTCTTATTTGCCTTTTAATCGCAAAGCTTTTATTGCACTTTATTTGGCTTTTAAATCACGATGTTACGGTGGTAGAGGGCTCAGTGGCCAATGGCTGTCGGCGATGGACGGTGGCATCGTTCATTGGCCCTACCCTATTACAGTGGATCACTGACTGTTGAATGATCTGTTAAAGTAAGATCATTACTCATAACTTCTATAGGAGATCTTCACATTACAGTTAACTTGTGAGGAGCAGCCAAACCACCAAAGATTTCTTCTTCACAGAGAATTAATTGCCTTTCACATCTGGACTGTAATGTACACATGATTTAGCTGGTCTATTCACCTGACATTGCAACGTGTTTCAAGCATATGCAATGAAATCATGTCATATTCTCTTGTATTATTTACATCTCTTTAAATGTATGATTCTATAAATGTAGATGTGTTGGTTATTGGTCATATTATCCAGTATCTGGCAAGACCAAAATAATAGCAAAATAATAAGAAACTAAGAAAATATAGGTAGAGGGCAGGATCTCTGCAGATACACCACACACTTCTAGTGGGTCATAAGTGTTGATTGAGAGGGATTATTTTTGTATGAGTCTATACATTGTTTTTTGGACATAATCAATACTACACTGGATGTTTATGAACTGTGAACTACACTGGATGTTTATGAACTGTTTCTTTCTCTTCTTCACAGAGAATTAATTGCCTTTCACATCTGGACTGTAATGTACACATGATTTAGCTGGTCTATTCACCTGACATTGCAACGTGTTTCAAGCATATGCAATGAAATCATGTCATATTCTCTTGTATTATTTACATCTCTTTAAATGTATGATTCTATAAATGTAGATGTGTTGGTTATTGGTCATATTATCCAGTATCTGGCAAGACCAAAATAATAGCAAAATAATAAGAAACTAAGAAAATATAGGTAGAGGGCAGGATCTCTGCAGATACACCACACACTTCTAGTGGGTCATAAGTGTTGATTGAGAGGGATTATTTTTGTATGAGTCTATACATTGTTTTTTGGACATAATCAATACTACACTGGATGTTTATGAACTGTTTCTTTCTCTAAAAAAGTGGCAGAATAAAATAAAATGCAAGAATATGCATATTATCGCAAACTGCACAGATTCCATCGCGTTTAAAATTCTCTCTTTACTTTTCCTCCCTGTTCGTTATAAGAGTAGCATGGCTCCTTTAAGGAACAGGGCAGTGCATAGTGAGTGTGTGGGTGAGCGAGAGAGAGTGACGGTGACTATACTCAGAGCATACAGGTCGGTTGACGATCGCAGCAGAGGGACAGGTTAGCAGTGAAGTTGTCTAGTGGCAGTAAATGTACAGTGTAGGTTACAGTTTGCCCATGAATAAAGGCTGCAGCTCCTCAATACCCAAGATGTTCCCGTGTCTTGCTTCTCAGCTGCTGGGTAAAAGTGAAGGTGGTTAGGCCCGAGGTTAGCATCAACTTCAGCCCCCTGAAAGCTGCAGCAGGAACGGTTAACACTATGCTTAAGTTACCTCATTAAGCATTAAGCATTTTAAATACTAGTCATAGTGATAAACTACTCTTATTTGCCTTTTAATCGCAAAGCTTTTATTGCACTTTATTTGGCTTTTAAATCACGATGTTACGGTGGTAGAGGGCTCAGTGGCCAATGGCTGTCGGCGATGGACGGTGGCATCGTTCATTGGCCCTACCCTATTACAGTGGATCACTGACTGTTGAATGATCTGTTAAAGTAAGATCATTACTCATAACTTCTATAGGAGATCTTCACATTACAGTTAACTTGTGAGGAGCAGCCAAACCACCAAAGATTTCTTCTTCACAGAGAATTAATTGCCTTTCACATCTGGACTGTAATGTACACATGATTTAGCTGGTCTATTCACCTGACATTGCAACGTGTTTCAAGCATATGCAATGAAATCATGTCATATTCTCTTGTATTATTTACATCTCTTTAAATGTATGATTCTATAAATGTAGATGTGTTGGTTATTGGTCATATTATCCAGTATCTGGCAAGACCAATAGCAGCAAAATCCTTTCCAGTCAAGTTAACACGTTAGCATGCAACATGTTGTCATTGGTGATTAGCCTATATTTCAGTCGTGGAATATAACCATGCTCAACAGTGTGTTGTGCGTTTCACTCTATACTCCTATACTGTTTATAATCTAATTGTTTATTTAATATTCTGGCTTTTAGCTGCCTTTAATGACCAGTGTTCCACAAGACCAAGACCTTTGTGGGTTAATATCACCAATGCAGAAGAGGCCAGCCAAGTACAGTTAGTTCAGACATGGCTGTAAAATTATCTGGAAAGGTTTCAAATGGCGCATATGTTATATGGCTAAAATGTTGGGAAGATTACATTAGAAGAGAGCATGTGTGAGTAACAATGACATATTACACACGCTGGTAAAACTTCATGAGAGCTGTAGATTTTTGAATGCTAACAAATTAATTGTTGTTTAACTTTGTTAAAATCACCAATGGTCAAACCTGTTTTAATTCCCTGAACAAATCCAAGTCAGTTTTTCTAAATGTAAAACTAATTTAAAGCGATACACCAGGATACTACTACTGCTACCGCTGGCTCCTTCCTGAGGAGCCAAGGCTAGCTACTTCATTATCATCTAGACTTGTTTTTATAGAAATATTCCTCTTTTGACCTGGTATTGTATGACCCTCTGCTTCTGTTCTCTTACTAGAAGATACTGCTACAGCTGACTCATTTTAAATATACTTGTATATATTTCACAAGACAGCAGAACAGCTCAGAAGCTCTTGTTTTAAGAGCACAATCAGGGTCAATCTCCACAACAGCCAGTGTTCTGTCAAAGTGTCCTTGAGCAAGTCACTGAACCCCTAGCTGCACCTACTGTGGGATTGCTGGAAAAAAAAAAAGTCAGCTACATGATATAGATTGACTTATAAATATTGATATTCTGTACATAGGTATTTGCCAAGAATATTGCAACCAATGCACAAAACAGGAACCTATTTACTGAAGCACAACGACTTACAGCTACAGCTGAACCATTTTCAGAATGGACCCACAGCCAGCATACACACACGCACACACACCTAACAGCATACACAAACACAGATACAAAGCTACCCAATGCTTCTGAAGACAGGATCCTCCCAGGAAATACACACACAAACACACACACACACACACAGTACCCAATTTATTCAGCTTGATGCCACTGCTGCCTCATTCTAAACGCAGGATCCACCCATGATCATACACACACTCACACACACTAACCCATTTGCCCAGCTCATTTTAAAAACAGGGGATCCTCCCAGCCTCCCTACCTGGGTGCCGGCTTGTGGCAGCTGGGGGAACAGAGCCAGGGTGGTTGGTCTCTTTGGTCGATATTTGTCCATGACAGCACAGGTTGATCTCCCTCCGACAGGCGACAGCTTACTCCCTCCCTCCTCCTCTTCCTCTTCTCCCCCTTTATTAAGCCAACGTAGGCACTCTTCAGCTCAAACAAGGCCTCCCCCACCCTCCTTTACCTCCCTCTCTTCCCCTTCTTCCTCCTCGGTCTTCTCAGCATCGATCAGTTCCAAGCTCGGTCTCTGGACACACCCCTTCCACTCCCCCCTTGCATGATCATTGGCTGGCCACAGTGTCACATCATCATCATCACCATCATCTGCTTGGCAGGAGCAGAGTGGAATGCAGAGGAGAGGTAAAGACAGAAGGAGAAGGAAGACAGAGAGAGCAAGAGGTGGGTGGTGTTGAATAGAGATGGGGTGAATGAGGATTGACAGAGAGAAAAGGAAGAGCGGAGAGTCAGAGATGCAGAGTGTGAGAGGGGGAGGAGGAAGTCAGGACCAACCAATCAGAGCAAGGCATGACATCATCAGCTCATCTGCCTGTGGCGTTTTCTGTGAGTTAAGGCTAATAAACACTGTGAGTGTGTCTGTGTTGTGTGTGTGTGTGTGTGTGCGTGTGTGCGCGCGTGTGTGTGTGTATTTGTGTAACCCAGTCAAATAAGATTATACAGTAACAGTGATCCCATGGAGAGACAACGGTGACAGACCAATCAGTAAACCAATAAAGCAGTCATTCAGTCAGCCAGCCAAGCAGCCAGCAAACTAATCATTTAACAATTTAGCCACCAACTAACCAGTCTTTCACTCAGCCAACCAAGCAATTAACAAACAAGAACCTCAGACAGTCAGTCAATCACTCTTTCAGTCCACCCACCAGCCAACAAGCCAGCCAGCAAACCAGACGTTCATTCAGCCAGCCAACAAGTCATCAAGTCAATCAAGAAACCCCATCAGTCAGCCAGCCAGCAAACTAGTCAGGCAAAAGATCACCCAGTGAACCAAGCTCTAGTCAGTCAGTTACTCTGCCAGCTAGTTATATTATTTAACATTCCAGTCAGTCTATCAGCAATTTAGTAAGTCAGTCAGCCAAATAAACAGCCAGTCTTTCATCCAGTGAACCAACAAACCAGTCAATTATTAAGTCAGCCAATTAACTGTTGGGATTCAGGTAGGGTAGGTCTGGTTATTAGCAAAAAATATATTTATGAATATTAATACAATTATTAATATTATCAAAATTATTAATATGAATGAATAATTACGGGGGCCCACCCTGGGATCAGGGACCAATAACCAAACATAAAAAAACAGTCTCAAAGGTGGCTGTCCACCTAAAAATGCTGATATTTAAAGTACTATCTTACATTAATAAGTGTGGACAGTGAAGGGTGAATCCGAGCACTGACCATCACATCCAGCTGTTATTACAACACATACACACAATAATCACAGGCAACTGCTCTTTAAAAGATACAATAGCGTTTATTTAACCTTAGCACTGATTAACAATCAATAACTTCAGCCAATTAAACTTTCAAACCTTTCACCCAGCAAACCAGTCATTTAGCCATTCAGCCAGCCGGCAGACAAACAAGTCAATTAGTCACTCTTTCAGTCCACCAACCAGCCAACCAAGAACCAGTCAGCCAAGTCAAGAACCAGTTTGTCCACCAGCGAGTTATATTAGCTAACATATCGGTCCATCAGTCAGTGTACCAGCCACTTTGCAAACCAGTCAGCCAATGAAACAGTCAATCCTTCAACAAGTGAACCAACAAACCATCATTTTGAAAGTCAACAAACCAGCCAGTAAACCAATAATTTACTAATTCAGCCAACTAACCAGTCATTCAGTCAGCCAGCAGCTAACAAACAAGTCGATCAGTCTGTCAGTGAGTCAGTCTTTAAGAACAGCCAGTTAACAAATCAGCCACTCAACAATCCAGTCTGTGAGTCGGTCAGCAAATTAGTCAGTGAAAAGATCACCCAAAAATCAGTGGCTAAGCGGTTTGATAAATGGCTAGTGGAATGACAATCCAGACAGTCCACTAGCCATTTATCAAACCAATCAGTCAGCTAATACAACAGTCATTCACCCAGTGAATCACCAATACAGTCAGTCAGTCAGTTTGTCAGCCATCCTCCAATCCAGTCAGTGTAAGTAAAACATCCATCAATTCAGTCAGCTAATAAACCATATAGTTAGTCAGTCAGGCTGCCAACCAGCCTACAGACCAATCAGTCAACAACCCAATCAGTCAGTAAATCAATCTGCCAGCCTTGCAGCCAGTAAATCAGTCAGCTACATATAATCTGCCACATTTGAAGATGCACAAAGGGATGTCATAGGCACCATGCCAAACTCTGACATAATGTAATCATCATTCAGTGTAGTAACAATAAGGTAGACTCAGTTAATTGCCCATTGACGGTCCATCCAGAATCTGAAAGTTTTGTGTAAAGATGTGTGTATAATGTTCCATTTTGAAGCATAATTTCTTAAAAACTGTAGTGAAGTTTTATCTGTGGTAAAACAGCGCTAACTTGGGCGGCTGTGGCTTAGAGGTAGAGCGGGTCGTCCTGTCGGAACAGAGAAGTTCAGTTCAGAACATTGTGAGGTGCAAAGTTTAGAATTAAAAGAATGTTCTATTGACCTCTATGGGATCTGAAACATCACCAGTTACTGATCTGATCTTAGGGATCAGTCTAGATAGAGCTGCAGCACATTAATTGTTGCAACAAACTCTGCCTTTTCTGTCTTATTCAGGGTGGAGATGTATTATATGACTCCACCCATAGAGATCTCCAGGGAATTGTTGGTGTCAAAGATAAATGAGATCTGTGCAGCCAGGAATTCTTAAAAAAGGAGCTTGGGTTAACAATGAGGAGTTTAGTCTCCGTTGGGGACACAACCAGGGAAACCAATTGAAAAAATCTATCCAGGTGTAGGAATGGTAGACATGTGAAAATAAAGATTTGTCTGATGGGAATTTACCTCTCCAAGGTAAATAAGCCAGTGTTAGTGTACTTAGACCGAGTGTACTTGAATTGCATTTGTTGCAAACTGTCCTGAAACAACTGATTAAGCTACCTCTATTTTTCTTCATTTATGGATTTTTGTCCTAAAAAGGGGCACATTTCGCAGATGACTACTTCATCTATCCATCTAAATCCTTAATCTGACTGCTAATAAACAAATGGGTTTTACAATCTATTGGTCATGCACTGGCACCAGCAAAAATAGAAATATTTCAGTGATAACCTCAACAATCTCAACTCCGACGACCTGTTTGTTTGCACCTCCGACAACATGGTGGATTAGTCAATGCCCCCAATTCATACATACACTATAGTACCTGTACCGTTCCTCAGTAAGAAGGCTATGAGACGTTAGCTGGTTTCACTAACAATTTATTAGCTCTGTGTTATTGAAGTAGTCCTAAATTATCTACTTTTAAGTGTTTACCACTGTTTCATGGCACTAATGTGACATACAGTAGCTTATGTGCCTGAATTGTAGCTACAAAAGTAACTTACTTTACTGTTGCACTGCAACTCTGCACAACCCTGCTGATAAAGGTACGGTATACCAGGGTATTTAGAAATCCCGAAGGTATGATTTTCAATACCGACAAAAATACAGATGCTCCTCTTTCTATTAAACTGATACGGAGATGCTGTATTGAGGTTAGGGTTGGGCAATATGTTAAAATTTTACAAACCGGCCACCATCAGCCCAACAACCGGCGACTGCTCTTATATCCGTGCAGGTGTGTGTGTGGTTTTCGACTCCTGTGATCCAAATATTTCCAATAACTCCAAAGCGCTGTAAAGTCCAAAAGTCAAAATGTATTGAAAAAAAAAAGATAGATGTAATTAAAGCTGCAAGCAACACTGAATGGGCCCTCGCCTCCACATGCACCTCGGGGGGGGTAGCGTGAGCTGCAGTCTTGTCCCCATAGGCCGGCTGACACTGCTCTGATTCTTCAAGACCATTGGGCACTGTGTAAAGGAGTTAAATATCACTTACTGCATCCACTATGTGGTTTTGTGCATCGCCACAGCAACACTGCTTGAGAAAATGTTAAAAGCTTCGCAATTTAGTATCACAACTGTTTTTAGATTGCACTGCCCAAATTTGAAGTCGATCCGATTAATTCTCTTGGAGGAGTTCAGTAAAGTATGGAGCCTGTTGGTTTTAGGGTATGGCTCCAAGAAGCTTTTTTTAAGTCTAGAGCTGATACATCTGCTTCCCAAATTTTGTACATCTAGGTGAAGCGTACCGAGGGGGCTGCTTAGTTGAAATTTTGTAGGGGTGCTATTGAGCCATTTTGCCACACCCAAGCCCCAGACTATACCAGAAAACAAAACACACCCCTTCTGACGCGTGTGCCAAGTTTCGTGAGTTTTCCACTATCCCTAACCGTTTTGAAGGCTAGGAGTCATTAGGTGGCGCTGCAGAATCACTGCAGAACTGCAGATTTTCGCCAGTTGTGACGTGTGTGCAAAATTTCAAGAGTTTGAGGATCCTAAGCCCCTCAAAAATGTGTTCAAAGGGGCAGAATAACAATAATAATAATAATGACAATAATAATAATAATAATAAGAAGAAGAAGAGTTCCAGCAATTCCAGCAGAAACACATGAGAGAGGTCTGGAGCAGCATGAAGAGTATCACTGGCTTCAGACCAACAGCAGCAGCAGAGGACTTGAAGGCAGCTTGGACAGGGCCAACAAACTGAACTGTTTCCCCCTCCTCCATCTTTCTGGGAGAGTCCTACTTCCCCCTCAACTGGCTCTCAGGCTAACAGCCCTTTTCAGACTGATGACCCCCCCTCCCCCGCCTGTAACCTCTGCTGTGTGCCTGACTACTGACCAGGTGAGAGGACAGCTGATGAAACTCCAATCAAACAAGGCTGCAGGACCTGATGGAGTTAGCCCCGGGGTGCTAAAAGCCTGTGCCCCCCAGCAATGTGGAGTCCTTCAACATGTCTTCAACCTGAGCCTGAGCCTGAGTCTTCAAAGGGTCCCTGTTCTGTGGAAGACATCTTGCCTCGTTCCTGTGCCGAAGATGCCGCGTCCCAGTGGCTCCAAGGACTACAGACTGGTGGCACTGACCTCCCACATAATGAAGACCCTGGAGAGAATGGTGCTGGAACAGCTGTAGCCCATGGTCAGACCCCTCCTAGACTAAACTGGACTGGGCTAAGAACACTCAAGCTCTTTACAGGAAGGGCCAGAGCCGCCTCTATTTTCTGAGGTGGCTGAGGTCCTTCAACGTCTGCTGGACAATGCTGAAGATGTTTTATGAATTTGTGGTAGCCAGTGCTATCCTGTATGCTGTAGCCGGCAAGCACAGTGAGGATCATGTTTTTTGACTTCTCCATTGCTTTCAACACCATCTGGCCAGCCCTGCTGGGTGAGAAGCTGGCAGTGATGCAGGTGGATGTCCCCCTTTCAATTCAATAAAATTTTATTTACAGTATATAGCACCAATTCCCCCTTGTGTCCTGGATTGTCAGTCTGCCAGTCAGGTAGTCAACCTGACTGGCAGACCACAGCATGTGCGTCTACAGCACTCTGTGTCGGACAGCATGGTTCTGATGACTCTGCTGTGGTTGGATGTATCAGCGGTGGTGATGAGACTGAGTACAGGGGTGTTGTGGGTAAGTTTGTCTCATGGTGTGAGCAGAACCATCTGCAGCTCAATGCGACAAAGTCTAAGGAGCTGGTTGTAGATTTACGTAGGGCCAAGGCACCAGTGACCCCAGTCTCCATCCAGGGGGTCAGTGTGGACATTGTTGAGTACTACAAGTACCTTGGACTACATATGGACAATAAACTGGACTGGGCTAAGAACACTCAAGCCCTCTATAGGAAGGGCTAGAGCTGCCTCTATTTTCTGAGGAGGCTGAGGTCCTTCTGCCGGACAATGCTGAGGATGTTTTATGAGTCTGTGGTGGCCAATGCTATCCTGTATGCTGTTGCATGCTGGGGCAGCAGGTTGAGGGTAGCGGACGCCAACAGGCTCAACAAACAGATCTGTAAGGCCAGTGACATTGTGGGGATGGAGCTGTCAGAGAGGAGGATGCTGGCCAAACTACATGCCATCTTGGACAGTGTCTTCCACCCACTCCATGACGTGCTGGCTAAACAAAGGAGTACAGGGATGTCAGATGGCATGAAGTGTTCCATTTGTACCCAAAATGGATTTTCAGCATGCTTATTAGAACGTTACACACCCAATAGTAAAACTGGAAATGAGGTAGTCCCATTCCCCCACCTGGTCTTAACCACTGCAAATAAGCTTTCCTAATTCTTGGTCTCTTGTTCCAAATGAAACTAGAGTTTATTTTGTCAATGGATGTAAAGAAGGATTTTCATATTAGTATAGGAATAGTTTGAAATAGAAACACAAACTTTGGAAGGATATCCATTTTTACAGCATTGATTCTGCCTACCAAAATGACGGGGAGATGGTACCACCTTTCAGCACCTTTCAACAGTGCGCTCAAATAGCAACTTAAAGTTTGCTTTAAACAAACTGGCAAAACCCCTCATTACTACCATACCAAAATATTTAAATTAATTTGTTGTTATTTTAAATGGGAAATGTGAGTATGAAAGGCTTGGGCAGTCTTGCTGATTGGGAACAGTTCACTTTTTGACAAGTTATAATCTTGTTATAATCAGAAATCTCACCATTTTCTTTCATAGTAGACATTATGTTGGGGATGGATTCATAGGGGTTTGTTACATATACTGTAAAAGCAGGTCATCTGCATACAAAGACACTGTTTTCCAGCCGTCATCTATAAATTTCCCCATAGCCCTTGAGAGACCGCAGAGCAATAGCCAAAAGCTCAATAGCAAGAAAAAATAAAAGTGTGGAAAGGGGCCAGCCCTGCCTTGTCCCCCATTGCAGGGGGAAATACAAGTATGGGCTGCTGCCCTGACATGAATATGAGGTCTGTATGTTAAGTAAATGGTATCACTTCATTTTAAATTACTGATCTGATCTCTGGAAAATATATAGAAATCAGTCTGAGTAAAGGGAACGAACACTGATTAAAAATGGGATAGAAATTATAAACAAAATGTCATAGTCCTATTGAAGGTACTTACCTTATCTATAAGATAATGCTTGTAAACGGGTGATGGGTCGTCTACGTCAGGCTGAACTCAACCCTCAGCAGCTCAAATGAAACACCAAGACTAGACCTTCAACTATTCCATCACTGACAACAAGGCTGTCAACTACTGTGCCTGGTAAGGCTATGAGTTGTTAATCCCCAGATTCTGTTTTGCCATGGGCCTACACTCATTGCCTATCACAAGCAGGTAAGGACAACTCTGAGCCCTGCACTTGGTGAATATCAAAACTGACCCCCTCTACACTATAATGTCCACTTACAAAGGTTAATACACCTTCCTTTCCCAATTTGCCAGATGAAGCACCCTTGGAATCTCTGTTTTCCTTTGAGCCTTCAAAAAGGGGTGCAATATCTTGTATTTATAATTTCTTGTCTAATTTACAAAACCCATCACTGGAGATTCTAAGGTCTGCATGGGAGGGGGATTTGGGGGTGGCCTTGACCTATAAAAGAGAAAAGCCCTGAAAGGGGTGCATACAACCTCAATCTGTGCCCGGCATGGCCTCACCTTACCATACCTTCATTTCTCTAAAGTCAAACTCTTTAAAATGTTCTCAGACGTAGATTCTACCTGTGACAGATGCAAACTCTCACCTGCCTCTCTAGCACACTCATTCTGGCAATGTCCTAATCTGTCCACTTATTCAGTTTAATCTTCAAAACACTGTCAGATATTTTCAAAATGGTAATTCAGCTGGATCCTATGATAGCTATTTTTGGCATAGTAGGAGAGAACAATAATAATCTCTCCGGTTACTTTAAGAGAATTTGGAAACCATTTGTGGATTACCTTACAGCTAAGATTGAACCCCCCCCCCCCCTTCCTGAATGTAAATCCAAATGGAATAAGTATGTATTATCTTGTATCTATTTCTGTCTTTGTAGCCCATCACAATGAGATAAGCCTTGGGCCTTTACTTTGTTAATATGTCTGTGTATGTGTTTCATTTTCTTCTTTTTATATTGTTGTGTAGCTGTTCTATATGTTCCAAAAAAGCCAATAAGAATATGTTAAAGAACATGTGAAAGTGTTATTAGAGAACTTATAATGTAGCACAAACAGAACACATACTTTAAACTCCCATTTTAATCACAATTCCTTCAGCAATTTTAATGAAAATAAACTCTTTTTGTACAATACAAATCAAATAAATATACATGTAGCCCACAGTTCTCAGACAGTCCTCCGGCCCCATAGAACATCATACTGTTGTTAGTTGGAATGCACAGCAAAACGTAAACATCTGATCTTTGATCTGATTTGTCCTTTTAACTTCTAGGATTCAAACTTCACAGTTCCCACTTGTCTTTAACACCAACAGTATGAGACCTGCACGGGCTGTGAGGTTTGTGTCTTAACAACCGATGATCCCTCTTTAGGGAAACTTCGACCCATCCAGACAACATTGAGGGCGTTTCACAAAGTCAAAATGAAATATGTTATTAGGGCTCAGTGTGTGTGTGTGTGTGTGTGTGTGTGTGTGTGTATACATATATATATATACACACATATATACATATATATATATATATATATACTGTATATATACACATACATACATATGCATACACACATATACATATATACACATATATACATATATACACATAAATATATACACACATATGAGATGTTGTAGTCCCTCATTCGTCCAGGAGTGTTCCATCGTAGAAGAGGTTTCAGTCGTAGTCATCTGGACACTGTTTTCAGAATCAAGACGTTTCGGCTCCCATCCGGAAGTCATTCTCAATTGAGAAAACAGTGTCCAGATGACTACGACTGAAACCTTTTCTACGATACACACACACACATATATATGTATACATATCTATATATATATATATACACATATTATATATACACACACACATATATATAGTTTAGTTAGAGTTTTTTTTTCAGATTAAAGCTGTTCATACAGAAGGTCTTAATGTACATTGTTTCAATTAGTGATTTGCTATACCTTCATAGATGTGTGGCCGTGCAAAACAGACAGGGAATTAGAGATACAGATACTTTCCAAAACATTCACATCAGGCATTTACATATTGAGATGTAAAGTTTCAATCATGTTCTTTAGTGTTTCAACAATGTAAAAGCAGGAGAAAGTCTTGAACAAGTGGCTAGCCGCTAGGTGGTTCAGCAACCAGGCTTGATTCGGCCCGCTCAGCTCCACCTCTTTGCCCATTTTTGGATTACCCAGAGTCAGGGACCGCCAAGATGGCAATGGCTGGAGCCGCCTACTTTGAGCTTCACAACGGCTCTACAGAAACCTATGGGTGACATCACGGACACTACATCCATGTTTTATACTGTCTATAGGCCAGAAGTGTTTAAGTCAGTAAAAGGTAGCAGCACGCACAGCTCCAAAAGCCTAAACACTGTATCAGGTGCCTGGTTGTAGCAAGGATAAAAAACAAACAGAATGCCAGTACTCACAGATAAATACAATAAACAAGAAGAATATTTATCTGAGTGCTGGCATTCTGTTTGTTTTTAAAAGTCAGACATCAACAAGAGCATTCTCCATCAATGTTCCCATCTGAATATAAATGACTGCCTCCTAAAGCAGGCCCACAAATGTCCACAAGTGTACATTGAAGGGAGCTACAACAATGAAGTTTAATACATAGTTCAGTAAATCTGTCTGAAGCTCAAGCAGTGTTCCTGTCTGCCTTTAAAAAAAGAATAGTCAGTTTTTGGCCTGGACAGGACCCAGAATTAACTGGTTTAGACCATCACTCTGGGACTCACCCACAATTTTAGGATTATGACCTATTTCCTCAAATAAGAATTCTTTTTGAATCATTTATAGTAATTCTTGACTGATTCTGTTCTAAAATGTGTTACTCTTATTTAAATGCTTGTCCAGTATTTCCATTTTTTTTATGACTGGAGTAAATGGCTGCATTTATATAGCGCTTTTATTCAAAGCGCTTACAATTTGCCTCTCATTCACCCAATCACACACACACACGCATGCCGATGGCAGCGAGCTACCATGCACGGTATAGTGTCTTGTCCAAGGACACTTCAACATGGTGACAGGAGGAACTAGGGATTGATCCAGTCAATCAGTGGACGACCTGCTCTACCTCCTGAGCCACAGCTGCCTCAGTTGTATGTATGGTAATGTATATTTATGTTGTCCACATATCCAGAACCCTGTTCCTTGTGTATGTCTTATGAGTCCAGTTATCCGGGATGAATGTTTAAAGATTGTTCTTTTGAGCTCCACCTGAAAGAGAAGCTAGAGAGAAGAGACAAGAAAACACTGTTTTAGCTGCTTATTAAGTGCTGTAACTCTGATAATCAAGGTTGTCAATCACTGACAGAGCGAAACATTGCATGTGATGTTGCAGGTACTGCACCAATACTCATCTATCACACTGAGCTCTCAGGTGTCTGATACAGTATGTGACCTAGCTTTATTGAGATACTTTAGAGTTTAGGAGCTGTAGCCTTTTTATTTGCTGGAAGAGTGCGTGGTCACACCAGAAAATGCAAAACAGCAAAATTCCTTTGCATGTCTATGCAAAATAGATGTTGCTGGAAGCTTGGTGACATAGTGGCAACCTGCGGGGCTAGTTGGTGAGCCAGTATAAATGTAGCTGCTGATCTATCCGGTAACATGCTAGCTCTAGCCACCACGGTAGCCCGCCAAGCTGGCTTGCTGAAAGTTCAGCAATTTCGAGATCGTATTTGGTAAATGGTCAGAGCCCCACAAGATATTCTTGTTGGATATGTACAGTGGTGTGCAAAAGTGTTTGCCCCCTTCCTGATTTCTTATTTATTTGCATGTTTGTCACACTTAAATGTTTCAGATCATCAAACAAATTCAAATATTAGTCAAAGATAACACAAGTAAACACAAAATGTAGTTTTTAAATGAAGGTTGTTATTATTAAGGGAAAACAAAATCCAAACCTACATGGCCCTGTGTGAAAAAGTGATTGCCCCCTAAACCTAATAACTGGTTGGGCCATCCTTAGCAGCAACAAGGCCATGTAGGTTTGGATTTTGTTTTCCCTTAATAATAACATTTTGCATTTCGCATCTGCATTTTGTGTTTACTTGTGTTATCTTTGACTAATATTTAAATTTGTTTGATGATCTGAAACATTTAAGTGTGACAAACATGCAAAAAAATAGGAAATCAGGAAGGGGGCAAACACTTTCGCACACCACTGTATATGTAATAAGTTATATGCTAACATGTTACCTATAACTTCTTGATTAGCAGACAGTATCTCTGTTGCTGTGAGTTTGTTCTGAAGTCTTTTTGTGCTCAAAAATGACTTAATGCAAACTGTTACCTTTATAATAGATTTATTTTTCTGTACAGGTTAACCAGATGAGATACTACGTGTTAATTACTGAGCCTTGCAGGTAGGTGATTTTTTTCATTCTGAAGAGAGCCAGGCTAGCTGTTTAATCCTGCCTCCAGTCTTTATGCTAAACTAGGCTAACCACATCCTGACTCCAGCTCTGTACTTAACACAGATATGAGCCCAATATCAATCTTGTCATCTCACTCTTAAAAAGAGAGCAAATAAGCATATTTTCCAAAATAGTGTTCCAAAAGCACTGTAGCTGAGGCTATGCTATTTATATTAGCAGTTATGTCCAAACACCAAGGCAATGTTGCCATATGTCACAAACATGCCCTCAAGAAAATGTTTTACACATTACATTAATTCTCTTGTTCGTGATTTTCTAGATGCTCACTGTTAATGACGATACTGTATATTATACCTTGTATTACTGCTGATGTCCTGCTGTCTCTCCAGAAGTCTCCTCCTCCATTCTCTCCACATTCTGCTCAATGTCCTCCTCCATCCGCTCCTCCCCTTCTGCTTCCTCCCCCTCCTCGTCCTCTGATCTCCTCTCTCCCTCCCTGGCTGCTGGAGTGCAGCTCTGTCGCCCTCGCTGCCTCTGGCTGCGCCGGACATTGCCAGCAAGGCCCTTCCTCCTGGGCCCCAGAGAGGAGGTCTGAGTTGTGGTCGTGGCTGGATTGGGGGATGGGGACAAGGTGGAACATGAGGAGGAAGGTTTGGAACTTGACAGTAGGCTCTGGGCTAGGGAAGCAGGGATTGCTGTGGACAGAGGATGGCTGACAGATGTAGATGTTATGGCTGCAGAGGGCTGTGCGTGTGAGCCTGAGGAGGTGCATGTTGTCTGGGATGGGTGACTGTTTGCTGTGTCCTCTAGGTGTGGATGTGGGGCATAGGTGGAGGATGCACAGACTGTGGACGAATCAGGAGCTGTAGAGCAGCCAGCTGCTTCAGTGTCAGCAGGACCTCTGGAAGGAGAGTCTAGAAAAACATAAGAAAATAATAAGCACATATTGTGTACAGTTTGACAGTGACACATGTACCTTCATCCTCAATGGGAAAATAAGAATCTTGCTTCTGTGTTTCCTCTTACCAGGGCCACTGCTGGTCTGCGACTCATCGGTCATTGGTTCCTCTGCCTCCTCTTGGATCGTTGGTACTGATGCTAGTAGACCTGACACACACACACGCACACACAGTGATGTAATTCTCCTACCTACCGTTAGGTGTATCTATACAAAAGTGCTAAATTGACTTCCACTCCAAACGACCACACATCTGTAAAAAAAATATGAATATGAATTTCTATTTTAATTCAACATTCTTACCAATAATTCATTTTACTGCAAATGCATTTCTTATGATTTTGTTCAGAGAGTATAAGAACGAGAAACGAAAGCAGATAGATCTTTGAATTACAGTCTAGCTCTAAAAGTACAAAGTAAAGAAAATATCTGCAAGACTGGTGCAGGAGGAAAGAAAAGTTGGAGTTAAGAGTCATGGTTTTTAAGTTGTATATGTGGCTACTGTTGTGCAATATGATTATTTTTCGATAATCAAAGGAAACAAATGTGGTCTTACTTAAGTTATTATTTAACTTTTAAACCTTTTGTCCACTGAAAGTAGTTCTGATGTATGTGAGGTGTGCATGTTTAGGAGCTGACATGGAGCCTTATTCAACTTTTTCCTGTCCAATAGGCTATGTGAGCTTCATATAGATCATAATTGATTTTCTTGATAAATCGTTTGGCCTATATAACATTAGAAAACAGTTAAAAATGTCCATCACAATTTCCTAGAGCCTAAGGTGATGTCCCAAATGTCTTACTTTGTCTGACTAACAATCCAAAACCCAAACATATGCAATCCACTATATTGTTAAGACAAGGAAAAGCAGCAAATGTTCACATTTGAGAATGTTTGGATTTTATACTTAAATGACTAATGACTTAAATAATTAATCAATTATGAAAATCATTATCAAAAATATGAATTACCAAAAAAACTGATTGCTTATTAATTTTATGTTGATCGACTAACTGCTTGCAGCTCTAGTAAATTTACTTCACATAATGTTTGCCTTGGATTTGAAGAAACCTAACAAACTGAATAGTGAACCATTGCGGTAAATGCAAATTTATTTATTTAGGATAAGCCCCTTGAGATGGGTCCTCTTGTTTTCGAGGGGCTCCTACACATAATACAAACAATAAAAGTAACAACATTAAAATGGCAACAGACAAAACAAAACAAAAAAAACTACACAAAAATAGTAAATATATTATACAACCGTTTAATGGCCACAAAGCAGCCAAGGACAGATGTTCATTAATGTCACTTTAAGGTCCAGTGTGTAACATTTAGCAGGACTGGCAGAAATGGAATATAATATTCATAGGTATGTTTTCATTATATATAATCATCTGAAAATAAGAATCGTTGTGTTTTCGTTACCTTACCTTAAATAAGCAGTTTTTTTCTACAGAGGTAGTGGGTTCCCTTCTACGGAGTCTGCCATGTTGCATTGCCATGTTTCTACAGTAGCCCAGAATGAACAAACCAAACACTGGCTCTAGATAGGGCCTTTTGCGTTTTTTGCGAGTTTTGCGGTTTTGCTTGGGAGGCAAGCGGTATTAGGTGGTTGCAATCTGCAACTTCACTGCTAGATGTTACAAAATCCTACTACTGCAACAGCATTTTGTAAGGCACGTCCACCAAAATCCTAAACAAACTATAATACATCCAAGACTCAGCTGCCCGTCTGCTCACCCACTCCCACACCAGAGATCACATCACCCCAGTCCTTCAAAACCTCCACTGGCTCCCCATTCAACAAAGAATCCAGCTTAAAATTCTCCTCATCACCTACAAAGACCTCCACAACCTAGCCCCCTCCTACCTCACTGAGCTTCTGCACCGACATACTCCTACCTGCAACCTCAGATCTGCCGACGCCAACCTCCTTACCCCTCTCACCCTGTCCGAGCACCGGACCTGGGGGGACAGGGCCTTCTCCATTGCTGCCCCCTCCCTCAAGAACTTATTGCGGCCCCCTCCCTCTGGAACTCTCTCCCCCAACATCTCAGACATTCTCCCTCACTCCCCTCTTTCAAATCCACTTTTAATCTGTGATCCATGACCCTCCTTCTCCTTTTTCATTGTTCTAGTTGTTTTTATACTGTTATTGCTTCTACTGTTTCTAGTTGTTTTTTGTTGTTGTTTAAATATTGATATTGCTTTTACTGTTTTTTTATTGTCTTTTTTTAACAATGTAAAGTGCCTTTGAGTATCTTTTAAAGCACTATCACATAAAATGTATTATTATTATTATTATTATATACTGTATATTTACAGGATATATCATACCATACAAGTTAGTCAGGTACAGGTCAGTCTTGTTAGTTGACTTACTGAGTCCTCTGTAATGGGAGAGTTGCTGGTAAACTTGTTTCATTCTCTCAATGTTGAGCCTGCTGCCCTCTGCGTGGTTAATCATAGGTTTGGGGTAATCCACTCCCACCACACAGTTGGCTGCCTTCTGGACCGACTCCGGGGCATTCCACGGCTCATAGATGTACCGGTTCGGGTAGTCCTTCAAGATGGGGATGTAACGCCTGCAGGAAATTTCAAAAGAAAGATCAAATCATTTGAACTTTAATCCTATTTGCCGCTGATGTTAATATTGAATATTATATATTCTGTGAATATTGTGAATATTCATTCAGATTACAGCCAACATGGAGGAGATACTGTAGAAGTACCAGATACAGCTGTCACAATATCAGATTTTCACTACACGATTATCATGGCCAAAAGAATTCACAAAAACAATTTAAAAAAAAAGTTAGTTAGCTAAAAACTAGCTAAAAGCTAGTTAGTTACTGTGCTTTCTTCTTCTTTTCTTTTACTTTTTATGGTGGGTGGCAACCAGCATTAAGATACATTACCTCCACCTACTATGACAAAGCGAGAACGGAAAGAAATGGAAATGATTTAAGAGGTGCTGGGTTATTTACACAATATTATCTTATGTGTATTATTAACACAGTATCAATATTTCATTTTTAAATATCATGATTATCGTCAATACCAGTATATCGCGAAACCTGTAGTACCAGAATAAAGTCTACCTGATGTAGTCTCCTGATGGGTCAGTTCTCCTTCCAAAGCCGACAGGACAGTAGCAGTGGAAGAACTGCTGGAAGAAGGCACTGCAGGACAGCCACATCCAGCTGCCAGCATTTACACTCCAGTCTGCATCCAGCAGCAGCTCCTCAAACACCTGCAGGATCACAGATACAAAATGCTACATGATGTATACCATCAATTTGTACTACAGTGAACTTGGCACAAAAAGTCATTGATGCTGCCAAACTAGACAGTGTAAAAGCAAATGAGGTTTACGTTTTCTCCACCTGTCAGACACCAGGTTTGTGTTTGAGAATACTAAATTAAAAACTTTTCTGTCCTACCTTCATGCCACTCTCCCAGCTGATCCACAGGTCTCCCCTGGTAAGGAAACAGGCCACAGCATGTCGTGCCAGGTGGTGGATCCAGCCCTCCTGTCTCAGTTGGGTCATGATGGCGTCAATCCAGGGAAAACCAGTCCGACCCTCAGCCCACTTGGCCAGTGCCTCTGGGTTCTGGTCCCATGGGATCTGGAGACAAACGTATGACACAAGAGAGATATATTAACTACTGTATATACTCTTCTGTCTCTCTACAGGAGGAGACAAATCTCTACTCTTTTTATCTCTACTTAGTAACTCTAACTCTGTTTATTCTGCTCTTAAAAGAATCAGCGGTTACATGTATATTTTTAGGGTGCTATAGCTGGTTTGTACACAACAATGGTTTTATTTCAGCTGTTACCTGAACTTAACTACAAATTCAATAATCAGTAATTTAATTCCACACATCTGAATTTGAGTTTTCTTTTATGAATGCATTAGTACTATTATTATCATAATCACCATTGTATTTTAATAGGTTTAAGAGGACAGTTTTAGTGTCCTATGGTCTAAATTGGTGATTTTCACTTTGGCAAAAATAAAATCCTGGGCAAAAAAGCTTGGAGCTAGAGTTATTTGTGTAACCACTGACAACAACTGAAAAAAAGGATTAATGTAGCGATTTATCCGTGAATAAATAGCTTCATTGAGGGCTAAGAATCACCCGATGCAAAGCCTGACAAGTTCCTCTGTGCAACTTGTACGGTATTACTGGGTTCATTCTATTTTTCATTTATACAGTCTCATAGTCTCCTGTCAAGCCGTTGGGGGCAGTTGGTTTTGGGCCCATGGAAAAACTTTAACTGCACTGCATCATTTAAACTGTACTTTTGGGCTCGCCATCTTCTGAAATGACAGTTGGTGACACTGTTTTTCAGGGACACTAGGTGTGATTAGCTAGTTTGTATTGTGTTTTGGCATCAATGCTAGTTTTTTTAAATATCAGCATAGTCTTAAACTCTTGTGTTATTTTAACAGCACCACCAGTATACCATATACCTCATAGTTGAGAGTTAGAACCATTTTAAAACTCTGTTAACAGATGCACCACAGTGCTTGACAAGTTGTTGCCCTTTATATAAAATGTCTATTTTAACATCTGACTCACAAACACCCTTATATAAGACAGTTGCTGGCCTCATATCCATAGGCCAGAGGGTTGACTTTATGACCTACAATAATGGTTTACAAGAACTGAGTGGTGCAAAGGCTCACCTGGACACAGATGGGGTTTCCCTCCATGCGGTCAAAATTTGGGTTGTTGGTGGCAGCTGTGTAGAAAAACTCCCTCCATAACAACTGGCCAAACAGGGACAGAGGAGGACTGCAACGCTTACGGAGCTGATGGAGAGAGAAGATGATTGCTATTAAAAAATTGTGATTCCAAATTTGATGGTCAAAGAGAGTAATGAATTGTCATAATAGTGAGAGAACAGAGCAAAAAGTGTGTGTTTGTTATGCCTAAACTGATATCTCTGAGGTTGAGTGGCAGGTATCCACAGTACCTTCATGTAGAGCTCTCTGAGGTTGTAGTACAAAACCCTACAGGACAGACAGCCGAAGCGCAGGTAGGGGCTGAGGCCAGTAGGACTGGCATACAGAGAACACGTGTTGACCCGAGGGTGCTCGAAATTGGCCACCCACACCTATATGGACAGACACAGTGAGGGCATTCAAGTCATCATCTGAGATATTCTCATGTAAAAAAAATTACATAACATCAGTCCATAAACATAGATATTAGTCATATTAAACTACCTTAAATTCGCACATAGTGGCTGGGGCCTTAATTTATCACAACTGCAGAAAGAATCCATCCTTTATTTGAAACAGACTTCTGTCAGAGACAGGCGTTTATTTTCCCTGTTATGCAAGTACATCTTATCATATTTTAGTAAGAAGCCTCCCTGTTTTCTGATCTGCTCCTGTTTTAATTTTCTGTTGAAGATGTTAATGCAAACTCAACACTTCCCCCATGTTTACCTGTTGTTTCGAGCATGAACTGCCTTTTTAAGGTCACGCCACAGCATCTCAATAGGATTCAGGACACTCCAAAGTCTTCATTTTGTTCTTCTTCGAAATTTACATTTGTTGTAATAAGCCATGCCCACATTTATTAATCATTATTATTTATGAATCATTACCAACAACTGAGTCATGACCCTAGATCATGCAAGATGCATAGATTCCACGTGCAAAATCTTTGTGCAGATTGGACAAATTATAGGCAGAAATGGCCGTGGCATATATAACAAGATGCAGCTCAATTCAGGGAATGCGGCATGTGAGGTTTTCAAATGTGCGATGTACTATGTGGAAGTTACTGTAACAAAACGCGTTTACCTTGATTATAGCGCCGCCTGCTGGTTGACCTGTGTCTGAGGTGTGTGCAAGGGTCTATACCACCCCTGTGAATTTCACTTGCAAGACTCTTACGGTGTAGGCTGCAGTACCACTTTTACCAACAGAAATATACAAATAATAATAAAAATACAAATCTGAGTGATTACAATGGTGGTGGTGCTGGTTCCCAGCCGACTCGGGCATGGACCCCTAATAGTTAAAGCTGCAAGCAGCGATGAACAGGCCCTCGCACTTGAACGCAAGTCAGGGCGTGCCGCAGTCACGGCGTTGTTGCCAGAGATCGGACGACGTGGCTCTGAATTTTCATGTGTTTTGGATGCTGCGCAGACAAGTTGAATGTCACTTCCTGCATCTGCTGTATGGCGCTAGAGATCACCCACTAATTATACGTTATGTTCCAGTATATTGAGTGTGGATCACACCCTGAAAATTTCATGTAAATCAAATGATGATTGTCTTATCAAACATGTGAAATTTGGGGCAGATTGGACAATGTATACTCAAGTTACAACAACTTCCTGTTGCACCGCAAATACTGCGTCACCACGACAACGGTGTTTGATGAATACTCACAATCTTCACAATGAAGCATCATCAAGGTCTTAAGACTTTGCTGAACAAATTAAAGATGGATCTGGCTAACCTGATAGATGTAATTTGTAAGAATATAGGGTCTGTAACTTCCTGTTGTCAGTAGGCGGCGCAATGACTATGTCTGGATACTGGCATGTAGTCGCCGGGACTCTTATCAAACATGTTTGGGGCAGATTTGACCATGTACAGTGAAGTTATAAGAACTTCCTCTTTCATGGCGAAACATCACAATTCGATGCCATGGCACGGATACACTGTTCAACGAAAACTTCAACTAACTTCAACTTTTTATCGCCAAAATTGCACTGCGGAAATTTGAAGTTGATCTGATTAAATCTGTGATTCTAAGATTTTCGCCAGTGGTGCTATGACTATGACTCATGAATGTCACATAACTGTAACTGGGAGTGGTCCACCAATAACCTTATGAAGTTTGAGACTGATCAGTTGAAACATTGCTGAGTTATTCCCACTTCCTGTTTGGCATGGCTCCACGCATCTGCCATGGCGACCCCATTTGACACACGAACGGATGTTGCTGTAGTCCACAGCAATGTAAATTTCATGTAGATCAGAAGATGTTTGTCACATGTGGCTTGCTTCCTGTTGCTAGTAGTGCTTCCTTTTACCAGTAGGTGGCGCTATGACTATAATTCAATGCTGACATGCAGAAGTCCTCAGGCCAGGACTCTTATCAAACGTGAAATTTTGGGCAGATCGGACATAGTACACTAAATTTACAACAACTTCCTGTTTCGTGGCCATCATGGCAAAGCCGTTTGATGAAAACTCACAAGCTTCACTATCAAGCATCATTAAATTTGAGGTGGATCTGGTTAACCTGCTATGAGTAATTTTTAAAGAGTATAGGACCTGTAACTTCTTCTTGCCAGTAGGTGGGGCTATGACTATATCTGAATATTGGCATGTAGATATCTTGAGGCTGAGACTCTTATCAAACGTGAAATTTAAAAAACATCTGACGATGTGGAGCTGAGGTAGTACTGTTACTAATTTTGGAACCTGGAATTCGCCGCATCGCCACAGCAACACTGCTTGAAAAAACGTAATAACCTTCGTAATTTAGCATCACAATGGTCTTGAGATTACATTGCCCAAATTTGAAGTCGATCGGATTAATTCTCTAGGAGTTCATTAAAGTACAGAGCCTGTAAATGACACGTTAAATTCAAAATGGCTGACTTCCTGTTGGGTTTAGGGTATGGCTCCAAGAGGCATTTTTTAAGTCTAGAGATGATACAGAAAACAAAAACACACCTTTTCTGATACGTGTGCCAAGTTTTCCACTATCCCTAGTTGTTTTGAAGGCTAAAAGCCATTAGGGGTGCGCTATAGAGCCGACGTGACACCCCCAAGCCCAAATCAACTCAAATTAAAGTATTTACCAGTTCAAGTCTGGGCTCAAAGTTTCGTGACTTTTTCAGCATCCTAAAGGCCTCAAACCTGTGTTTAAAATATTGAAATTGACGCAGGAAATCCAAAATGCCTGACTTCCTGTTGGGAAAACTCTCTCAAAAGAAACTGAAATATGTTCTTTATAATGAGAGCAACGAACCCCTAAAATCTTATTAAGATCAAAGCAGCCTTATCCCAACAGTGGCGTGCGTTTGGGGGCGTTATAGAGTTATATACTTAGTTATAGACTTCCGTGCTCGGGCCCTAATAATAATCACTTGAATTTCAATAGGTCCTTGTCACCGAGCCCACTTGGGCTTGGACCCCTAATGAATAAGTTCAAAGGTCACAGCCACAGTCTTGGGGTTAGGTTGCCACTACAACTTGGCATTAAAAGAACGAAAACAAACTTAAAATGTTCTGGGTGACGCCAGTAATGGGGCTTTAATGTCAGCTTCTGGTTTACCTTTTTGTCCAGATGTTTGTTGAGTCTGTCCGAGGCCTCTGACTCTCCTCCTCGCCAAACAGCTGGAGGTAAACCCTCTGTCCTAAAACCTGGACACATATTCACATGGAGACAAGGTCAAATACAAAGCAGCAATTACCTGATAAACCAAACCTTGCCCAAGTGATAACTACTGCATGGAGGAAATATTATGCTAAACTCCATTTCATAATGTGATATTTTAATGTGACTATTAACAACTGTATGTCTAATAAGGTATAACTAAGGACCTTAGAAGTTGTGTGCTTGAATACATAAATACGGTAACTTTAATTGCTAGATCTTTGATTGAAATCTAGCATGATGTAATCTCCATACAGAAGAGAAAGACATGCATTTGGACTAAACTTTAACTTCAGTTAATCTGATAGAATGCGAAGAGAGTGTTAGGCACTATTTATCAAATCAAACAGTAATTAATAAATCTAACCACATCCTCTCTCCTAGATGTCCCTCAGTATACCCAGAGAACAAAAAGTAAAGAGCATGCTGTAGTGTTCATCAGCATTATGAGTCCTACAGCTGTCATATTAAATTCTAAAAATGTAATAAAAACAATCATGTGTACCAAGTTCTTCCAGTGAAGGTATACTGTATAACTGGTCATGGTTGTCAGCTATTTTAGTGTGACAATTGTCCATCTGCTGCTGAGTGATGGGAGGCAGCGGTCTCCTGGGCAACTCCAGTCTGCTCACAATGGTCTGAAACCGCTTAAAGGTCAGAGGAGGACTGTTGTTGTTCATCTCTATTATCCTGTGACCAATACAGAAAAGACAAAACAGTATAGCAATATACAGCAGAATTTATGTAACAGGTCTTGTCAGGGGCAATGCATAATACACACACACACAAAAGTATAACATTTTATTATATGAGGAAAAGTTGGACTTAACCTTTGATATGTTGCTTGTGGTGCAATTAAATTAAATCATTAAATACTGCATTTAATATACAATTGAACAGATTATCAACAGCTTTAAGCCAACAATAATAAGTCAAAATGGCACCTTGAATCTAAAATGCTCATTACACTGCACAATACTAAAGTGATGGATGGACAAAACAACATAGTGGGGTAGTGAAGGTAGTGAAATAGAAAAGGTAATGGGATTATTAAAATTTAGGATTTATCTTTTTGTGAACATGAAAGTGCTCAATGGATTAAATGGTATTCTGCCTGATAGATCACGAGATATCTTGTGTAAAATGTTGACATTTTGTCATGAGGGGGGCACTAGAGAGAAAAGCTTGTGGAGTATCCAAAATTAAAAAGGGCAACCTGATGTTTAGATTAGATTGAATACCAATAATTGAGATCACAGTATTTTCTAGGAATTCTTGCCAAAATCTGCTCCATTTTCCCAGGACAAACACCTGCGGAGACCCAGGATTGCAGCATGTGTGTGCTTGGGTGTCTGTAATACACTATGTTGGGACCACTGGGACTTTACAGATGAATTTGTTCATTTGTGTGACCTAAACTGAACTTTTCTTATGAAACATGAGCCATTGAACTCAGTCTACCACAATCCTCAAGGTATTCACACCTATGTAGGAACTCTGTCCATGGACCCAGCTTTCAACGACCATTGGTCAGTGTGACCTAAGACCTGTGACGTCATCAAGTCAACAGAAGGGTCATCTAGCTTTTGTTTTACTCTCTTTCTCCTGGACTTGTCTTCACTGCAGCTGGACGCATGGGCCTGTTTAAGATTAACTAAGATTAAGATTCAGTAAGCAAGCATCAGGAGCACAAAGCCAGTTAGCACTGAGCGGCTAACACGGTGAGGAGAACAAAGGATGGAGCGACCGGTTTCCTCCGACTTGCACAGTCGCAACACTGCACAGCAAAGACTGCATTGGAACCACAATTCTTCCCCGCCTGGCGCATCTACAACGGAATCACGTCCACGGCCAAGCACAGGACTGCTTGATTTTCAATGTACATGTATTGATTTGGTTTTTTACTGAGGTTTAGTGTTGTGATGTGTTTTCATCTCTTAGGTTATTTGGTAGCCACATGCAAGCTGATGTTAGTGATGCTTCACACAGACACAGGTTCTTGCATGCAAACTATCCTTTTTTCTGACTTGGCACCGTTATCCAACACAGATCACATACATATACCTTGAACTGGCTGTCATTTTCCCTTCTTTAAGGGTGGTGCCCTGAGGAACTTTAATATTAATTGAAGTTATTATTTATTAATTTATATATTTGATAATTCAGATTAATTAATTGATTGCACCTACACAATTTGGTGACCCTTTAAACCATTTTAATTCTACTATAACTACATTAAATTTTTACTTGCAGTAGTTTTTTTTTCTTGCTAAAATGGCACTTTACCGTTCAGCTGTGTGGCAAAATATTTTTTTTGCACAAGTATGAACAAAGCAAAGTGCAAAAACAAATAAATACAACTGTGCAGCAAGTGTTCGACAAGTGGATTAATCAGACATGCAGGCCTCCAACCCCAAATTCAGTGGGGTTCAGAGCAACATTCAACAGGGGGAGCGCTGAGTACAGAGGAGAGCCCTAATTTTATGACTACATGTTTAAGAGCAATGCTCCCGTGCCTCAAACCACAGAAACATGCTGAAATGGCAGCTGCACACAGTAATAACCACAAGTCAGCTCCCATATAACCACTGATATGTATTAAAACTGTTCTGTTTTAATAAAACATTAATCGCTGATGTCAGTCACCAACCCAAAGTGAACACATTGAAAAATTAATAAAGAGTGTGTGTTACAAACCTATCCAGGTTATAGAGGGTGTGTGAGTTTCTGATAATGGTCTCCACTCCAAACTCTTGGGCCATCTTGATGATGGCCCCATCTCTCTCCTTCCCATATGGCTCTGGGTCATATTCAAAGGTCAACCTGGTCACTTTCCACTCCTGCAGCAAGGCAGAGTAAGAAAAACAGAAACCAAGAGAGAGAAGACAGAGCAAAACAAAAGAATGAGGGACAGACAATAAGAATTTGTTAGCAAGGCAGCAAGACAAGAGCTGACTGTGCAGCAGGGCTGAGTGGTACAACTATGTTAAAACTAAACATCAAACAACATTGATCATGGTACCATTCAAGCGTTTGGATTCATCATGGTTCTCAGCATGTGCTTTCTCTAATCCAGCTTCATCGTGGTGCACTTTTGTACAATGCAACCAAACCAGGTCACAGTGTGTAAAATACATGCATTCAAGCTGCAGTTTTGAAGACATTAATTGGTGACAGTTTGGACAGAAAGGGAGATGGGTTACTTTCTCACTTGTAGTTCGGTTCATTTGGTCGAGACTAAGCAAAAGAAGATATTTTGACATCTTTTAGTTCTGGTCTGTTTAATGACACTGACTTGAACGAATCAAGAGGAGTAAACATGTCAAATCATATTATTGCACATTAGCCTTTTAGCACATTCTCTAGAGTATGCCACCCTGACATTTCAATTACATTTTATTTATATAGCGCCAATTCATAACAGAAGTTATCTCATTGCGCTTACTGAATATGATGATGTTTTATAAATATTGTAACTAATTGATTGGTCAGTTTGGCAACAGTACAGTAGTTTAGCTTTTGAATGCATGCTAAAATCACATATCTACTATCATAAAGTACTGTGTTTGGTCTGCTTCGCTTTCAAAAAATTCCCCAGATTCCACTAAGAAGTAGACCGAGACCCTCCTTTACAAGCAGTCTTGTTTGGTCTGCATCAGAGTAAGACTGACAGCTTTCACACCAGCCCAAACAAACCAAACGGGCAAATGCACCAGAGTTTGTTTGTATGAAAGCACCCTAAGAGACAGAATTTGAAAATTGGTGGGGTGATATATTTCTGTCATATGTCTATGAAAATAATTTATCTGTTTTTGCATAGAAATAGTCTTCTAAGGGCTGGCAATGAAGGCTAGAAGGAGATCTACTACATTATCCTCATCATCATTATCTGTTCTAATTTATTTAGCATGAAAGGGCCACATAGAGTTAAAATTCTAACTAAAGCCAAATACATGAAACCAATACAAACACAAGATCAAGTAGTAGGGCAGGTTGGAGGACACTTGTAACAAGTGTTGTCATTCATATCAAACTCTACAGTAGCACATTTAACCCTCTGGTATGACGTGTTAATTGGCAGAGATACTATAGTTGACCCCGTGTTTGGTTGGAATGAAAAACTGCAGACTATTGGGTTTCCATAGCATATAATGAAAAACCAGCAGTGTGTTAAGTAATGGCTGTTGTATAGAGATAGAGATGGTGAGCATCTGAATTGCTCCTCCTTGCCTGGAACTAAATCCCCACAGGGAATCTCCTCATAAATGTTAACACCATCTTCATCATCAGCTTCTCTAATATGGTGCAGTGTGAACATGCAAACCATGACAGTCTATGACTCAGCTGCAGTGATTGTCACTCCTCTTAACAGCACTAATGTAAAAAACAAACCCAAAACAAGGTGTGTTTAGTACATCCTGACAACGTTACTGCAGGTGAGGTTACAGGTGCAACAGTTCAGCCTGATCTGTTGACAGAGCTATAATATACTGCCTGACACTGCACACAATAAATGAAAAAAAAAAGAGAGAGAAATGTACATACATACATGGGATGTTACATAACTATTTCAGAAATGTCCACCTAGATTTAAAAAAGTAGTTAGGCTCGTTGTACCTAGGCCATCCAATCCTTTATAGTGGCTATAATGGATATTTTTATTATAAAAATATATCAATGTGACAATGTGAAAGGGGTTGCTCGTAGTGATTAACAAATAGAGAACTGTCACCCGAATCTGCAACTCCCCTCGACTTTATAAAGGTTTATAGCGAGTGTGAGCTCATTGTTTAGCTGTCCGCTCTGCAACTGTACTGTTATGGTTCACTCTCACCGCTCTCATATAATCGTTGTAGGCCACAGCAGGCAGCCATATTAGTGAAAAAGCTCTAAAAACCCACTATACACAACCTGCTCAGCACCAAGCAACAGACAGACACGGTTACAGACTAGCTGGTGAACACAGTGGTGCATTTAGCAGCAAAAGGACCAAATACTTCCCCCAGGAGTTGGTAGAGACCAAAAACAGAGCTAAAAGAAGAGTGAATAATGGCCAGAAACATGACTCCAAATTAATGATAATGTTCCTTCGTAACTACTGGATGTGTAAATAAGTAACTGACTGCTAACAGCTTAAAAGATGATATGTCAGTGTTGTGCTCACAACTTAACACAATTTAATTCCTGTTTCACAAAACACCTGTTTTGTCATACCAGTCAAAGTATGAAAGTATGATGGAAAACAGATAAAATGCAAAAAAAAAGATAATATGGCCTAGAATAATTTATTATATCACATTTTCAGTACTTAAGAGTAGTATATAACAATATTCCCAAAAAAATATATATAATTAATTTAATTAATGCGACCTGGACCTAGATAAGAAGCAGAAAATGGATAGATGGATTAACCAGTTAAAAATGAGTTTATTCTAAAATCAACAGTTGCCCATTGTGAGACGATGAGCTTCCTAGCTACTGCAGCTAGCACTAGTGACAGTGTTTGCTACAGGTCTAATGGTGTTGACTAAAACTCCACAAAAAAAGGAACGAAACATTTCCTGCACACACAATCCATGTCAAAATAATCCCACTTTTAGTTTATAGGTGAATGATGTGTCCTGACAGCCCGCAATCGGATACAAAAACATTTTATCACTAATATTACTGCCTACAGCAGGCAAGACAAAATATAAAAAAATAAATTAATTAATAAATAAACACAGTGCCTTTTTTGAGGAAACCAAATTAAATGCTTTTTAAGACTTTTCAAGACCTGCAGATACCCTGTTAGGGGGGGAGTTACAGTAAGTGAAAAGGGGGGCTTTTTGAGTTTGTGTGGAAAATGTTTGCATTAAGAGTGTCAGCCTTGGATTCTGTCACCTGTGCCAGGGAGCACACTCATGTGGGACGCTTGAAATGTAATGTTATTCCAGGCATTTTTCTTTTTAAAGAAATGTATTTTCAGTGCAAATATACTGTATATTATATATTTAGTGAAAACAGATCATGCCTAGAATTACTATAAATATTAAAATAAACATACTAAAAAAACACTTCACAACAACTTTTATCAGGCTGCATCAATACTGGGAGTTATCCTTACAGAACGTGAAATAAATTAGAAAAATATCAAAATGTCAGTAACTATGGTCAGATCAGCTAAAAATGAAATACATAGTATGCAATAAAAAGCTAGATTCAAGAATTACACAATTACAATGAGCAGATCACTTCACTGGTCATTTTATTGGATTAAAAAACGTGTTCTGTCATTTTGGTTTCCTCTTGTCATCCTGTAATCACCTGGACATTAGCACCGTGATCACCACACACCCTGTTAAATACATGGTTCTCCTTCATTCAAGACCAAATTTATCTTCAGTTGTACATGGCTGGCCCTGATAAAACATGACAGTATAATGTACAAGTAACACTGAATCTGCCATGTTCTACAGATTATGATAAAGCAAGTGTTTGATGAGGTGATCCTGGACCCACCAGACTCTCCTCACAGTATGAGAAACCATCAGAGGAGGAAGTTATTGTTGGGCAGGTGTCTTGCTTCAGTCAAGCAAAGGCCTGAAGACAACACAGCAGCCAGCAGCTTCAAGAAAGTCTCTGTATCCACAGGAAGACGCGTCAGGATGACCACTGTGACCAGAACTTCAGTATACAAGAAACCCTGTTTACATAAAAGTTATGGCTTTGCTACTTTGTGCATTATATGTGTATTTCAATTATATTGGCTATGAATAAAGTTCTTTATTTTTAAAGCTAAAGGGTTTTGGTTTTTTAATTTTAGTAGTAAGGGTCCTGTGGTATTAGAAAAATATATCATGTTCTTTCACAAACGTTTTATGTTTAAACAGGTGATATGAAAAACATATTTCATTTTATGCATGTAGAAAGGTTAAAAAAAAAAAAACCTGGTCCATTTAACATCCTATGAAAATGTGAAAGCGTTTTGCTAGTAATCCTTTGGTTGTAAATAGTGACTCTGTAAGCAACACATGACATTTCTCAGTTTCACAGTCAAACTTTATTATGGTGTTGAATGATCACAGTATAAATTATACAATATTCTCTACAGTATTTTGAAAGAGTATCAAACACATAATCTACAGCTTTGACAAACATTTTAAAGTGACAGACAACTTTTCAACTCCCCCCCCATTTCCAAGCGGTATTATTGTTGGCGCTGCTATCACAAAGACAACCGGATCGCTTTTCGATTTCCTCAGAGCCTAGCAACTACCAATAACAGAGGACACACTGCATTTGTTTCCAAATTTCCGTAAAGAACCTACCACCATGACTTTGGAAATAAGGGAGAAGAAGCATGTTCACTGAAAAGGTTACTGTCATAATTTTATATTGAGTAATAACATAGTTTGAGTATTGCTTTGTGCAAACAAGTAACTACAGCGGGGGGTTTGGCGTCGGGGTGGAGGGGGGAGTAGAAGAAAACATTAGGAGAAAAAGAATGAGTTTATTCATTCATTTAGTCTATAATGGAGACATGAAAGCAGTAATTGAATTTCTTTACCAATTACTGTATATAAAAGTAATAAGTTACTACGGAAAGTAACTTTTGCGTTACTTTGTCTGCTTCAATTCTCTTATTAATGCACACATAGCAATATTATTTTAATGACAACTGTCAAATTATATCGATCATTGTACCGATTATTAATTGGAGTTATTAATACTCCCAACCACCAGAGGGCAGCAACGACTAGCTTTCCTACCTGTAAGCTACACCTGGTTAGGCAGTAGGATTTAGTAGGAGATGACTCACACGAAGCTGGATACCTAGCGTTGCTACAGTAGTTGATGAACCCAAGTTTCTTCAGTTAATATTAGAAACATTACAATCACTAAAATGAAAATCAAGCTCACATTGCCTCAACTGTGTTGCGCCACCGTAAAGTCAGGTGATGTTAAATCATAAACCGGAAAATCCGGTGAATAGGCTGCGTTCGTCTGCTGTCTGCTTTCCTCTGCAGTTGTCCACTATTTACAGGTAAGATAAAAGAAAGTAAGTAAGTAAGTAAGAGTAACAAGCCCATTTAAATTTCAGTAATTGTAATTGCGTTATTTAATTTGAAAAAGTAATTAGCTACATGTCTAGTTACCGCCAAAAGTAGTGGAATTACAGTACCAACACTGGTAGTCAGGATAACACATGGGGACAGTAGCTTCAGTAATGACAATTGCTGGAAGTGTTTACATTACATACTGTGCGACATGTACATGCTAACACGTTACCTCTGTATCTCTTCACATGCTTTCTACTTCACTGGGCTCTGTAGGTAATTTCTCACAAATGTACCTGTAAACACAAACGTAAAACAGAGTGTATGTGTATAGTTTAGAGAGTTACTGCATAAATACCAACCTAACATTATGTGACAGACATATAAATAGTAGTATTTACCTGAGGCAAACGTCAGGGAAACCTGTAATCTTGGTTGTTGATGTTGTTCATTTCTCCCTGATTTCAGATCAAACGTGCAGTTGTGAAGTTTTTGGTTTAGAAGCGGTTATTGAAGTGATACTGACGGTAGAAGTGCAACTAAACTCAGGTTGCAGTGATTCTCTAGCTGCAAAGACGCCAGCAGACCAGATGGAAGACCAGAAACACTGCTATCTGTGTTTGGAGTTGGTGAGTGTGTGCCTGCTCAGGCCTGTGGGAGCTAACCAATTAGAGCAGACTGACCTTTCAACAAGGAGGCCTTAAAAAGACAGGCACTAAAATGGTGAATAGAGGTGCTACAGCAATTAACAGTATGAGAAAACTAATGTGTTTTCTGAACATTAAAGCATTTTCTAGTAAAACCCGAAATAAAAGTATGAACTTGAAAATGAGCATAATATGTGACCTTAAGATAAACTGGAAAAAACAATCCATGCCCATAAGAACATGAAAGCACTGTGTGTATGCATCTCAGTGTCACTGTTTGTATGGCTATGTGTTTGTTGCTAAACATGGGTTGCAATAAATACTGGGCACAACAGAAGGGTTGAAAAAGTAGAACTGCAAAATTAATACTGTAAAATATTAATTTCAGCCAATATTGGGAGATTTTTTTATTCTCTAAATATGGTTAACATTGCAGAGTGGCCTAAGGTCTATAATAAATAAGCAGGGTAATGCTGTTGTTTTGGGTGAACAACAGCGAGGACAGGTAGGCAGGAATACAGACCTTTAAAAGCCTTGGGAAAACATCAGTAGGCTGCCCTCTGACTACAAACAATCTGGAGTTGAGCTTCTTCAGACTGCTGTCCAGGTCTTCCAGAGCCTCCAGCAGAAACCTGCACACAGACACACACATAGAAAATGTAATTAGTAAGAAATATTACCCACCTATAAGTCAGCAGGGTGTACAGCTGTGATGGTATTGATTGTTTCTCAGCACAGTGATAGGACAGCACACCATTTTTATTCTATAATTTGTTTTGCACACACCGGATGATTATTTATTGAAACTGACAGAGTCAGGAATGCCGCTGCTTTGGGGGAAAAATGCTGACTCCAGCACCATAGCCGAGTACTGTGTAATCAGAGGCTGTGATGTGGTCAGTGTGTGAATGCATTTCCAAATAGCAAAAACAGCAGTTAAAAGGTTTGCATATTTGGTGAAGTGTAGGAAGATTAACCCAAACTGTAGTACCTGTTGCACTTGTGTGCACCTAAATGTCCATATCTTTATGATTTTTTTTGAATTCCAACATATCAATATCTGCCTCAAAAATCCAGTATTGGTTGGGCGTCCAGACGCTGTCTCTCCCGCTTCATCTCCTTGCAGTTCTCATGCATTACTTCCGTGTTGTTGACTATGTAGGCTAGTTGCTGTGGCTGCTTTGACATACAGTGTATGTTGCCGTTCAAATTTGCTGTCTGCTGTAGTGTAAAACATTCTCAAATTGTTGTAACTATTAGATATAAGTTATCCTGGCCACATTAATACAAAAAAAAAAAAAAAAAAAAAAAAACACTGAAAAAGTTAGATGATCTACCTCAAATGGTGAAAAAGAGTGGAACACATGGAAAACAATGAACATATTATATTATCACAAAAGTATCTATTTGGTTTACCTTGAAACAAGCTTGTTCATTTGTCATTTTGGTCTCCTACTCCCAGAAGTGTAGTGCTATTTGTTTAAGTACCGGAGCACACATATGACGCTAGCGCATGGTTAAGTTGTGGCTGGCTTCTAAGGTTATGTAACCACTGTTTGTACGATGACCACTGACCACACAATAAAATGTTAGACTGACTTTATGAATAGTTTCATCAGGTTTAGAATATTACGCGGCAGTCAGCCAAGCTAAGTAGTATTAGGCGATACCATGGATGTAGGTTGTAATAAGCATTTACTGACGTGCCGAGCAAATGAAGCCGCATTCGAAACATCCATTCTGAGGAAAAGTTGCAGTGCATGCAGAAGTCAAATACATCTAATAGGCTAGGCTATGAAAACATAGCTAAGCAACCTTTCATTTCCTGCAGGCATTGTGGATGCAGCACAAGCTGGAGCATTTCTGACATTTGTGTTTTGACAGGGAAAATATTTATCCTGACAACTGGGGTTTTAGACTACATCATTTACTATGTCTTGCAGTTTAGTAAGATGATTTACAGTATGGTAAGAGTGGGTCATGAAGCACAAAATTAAATTGAACCTAACCTGTCTCTCTTGCTGGCTGCTATTCTCATTTAAGTGATTTAACTCACGCAAAACATACAAAAAAACAAAGTTGATAAAGATGGGAATCCTGTGTTTTAGCTTAACAGTTTCTCTTAAAGGGTCATTTCAACCAAATCACAAAAAACTTTTTTTCTCACAAACCACTATAAAGCTATGCAGATAGATTTGGTTTTATATATCCATATTTTGAGATATCCATCTCTGAAAGTTGTACCACCAATACAAAGCTGCTTGTCCTACAATATGCTTGTCAAAGCTTTAAAAAAAATTACATTTGAAAAACTCAACAGCAACATGTCTTTCCAAAAACAATGTATTAAGTCAACTGACTGTTTTCATTTGGACTGGGAATTTTCACTGAAGTGGTTCCAATGAAATCTGTTCATGGCAAGGTCTGTGGTGTGGCAGCAGAAATCTCAGATACGAATATCAACCTCAGAAAATAAAAACCATCTGTATGGCTCGAGACCATCAGAGGTAAGTGAGAAAATGTGTTTTTAGTGATTTGGGTGAACTGATCTATTTAGAAAGCAAACTATCGGTAAAACAATACCCAGTCAAATATACATTTGATTACTCTTAAATTCCATTTCTGTCACATAATGTCACGTTGTACTCAAAATGACAGTTGAGCTTGTTTTTTGTTGTCAGTAAAAACCATAGGCCAACAGTATATGCCATTCATGTTGGTAAATTTGTTGTTTTTTACGATATGTACATTATTACTATCTGAACATAAACTAACACAGTAATGTATCAACGTTACTCTATATTTGCTCATTTACTCTGCCATGTTTACCAGCGTCGTGTTAGGGTAGTTACCCTCTTATAGGAAGTGTGCCCCTGGCCGCGGGAGCATGCATACATTCAGTTAAAGTGGAGCAGCTCCACCGGCTACAGCCCCACCACAACCAGCAGCTCCACCGGCTACAGCCCCACCACAACCAGCAGCCCCACAGCCCCACTACAACCAGCAGCAGCCCCACCACAACCTGCAGCCCCACCGGCTACAGCCCCACCACAACCAGCAGCTCCAGCAGCCCCACTACAACCAGCAGCTCCACCGGCTACAGCCCCACGACAACCAGCAGCCCCACCGGCTACAGCCCCACGACAACCAGCAGCCCCACCGGCTACAGCCCCACTACAACCAGCAGCCCCACCGGCTACAGCCCCACTACAACCAGCAGCCCCACCAGCTACAGCCCCACTACAACCAGCAGCCCCACCGGCTACAGCCCCACTACAACCAGCAGCCCCACCAGCTACAGCCCCACTACAACCAGCAGCCCCACCAGTAGCAGCCCCTGCATCCTCAGTAGAGGCTGACATTTTTTCGGGAATCCTGTAGGTCACAGGATTCCTGTGGGATTCCCGCGGGATGGGAGTCAATTTCACTATTCATCAAGGAACTGAGACAGGACAGGAAAAAAAGTCAATGAGAGTCATAGGTCTGTTTTATATATCAATATGCAGTTCTAATATGGAGAAACACTATTTTCTGATTATTATTTTTTTCTTATTACATTAATAAACTATTATGTTTTGAGATTTGTGCAAGAAACGACTGCCTGCCAAAAACACACCGCACTTGACATTAGACAGTCAGCTACTGTACAGTAAAAGTTGACGTTAGCTAGTGTTAGTTAATTTACCTTCAACATGACACATTGGTAATATATTGGGATCCCACATCACTCCGTTCTTAAAGAAGAGCCACCATCTTTTCATAAGCGGACCAGTCCGCCCAGGCCCGGACGGACCAGTGACTGATCAATCAACTTGCCCTGCATTAACTTGTACTGGCCCCGGGCCATCGGTTATATCAAACCCAGCTTTGGACCTGAAGGATTTTTTCTTCTACACCCTGCACTATAACTTTTGCTAGAAAAATAGAAACTTCTCTGTATTCATCAAGGTTATTAGGCATGATCTGTAGTTTATACAAAACACAATACTCGATAGTAGAGCAGAGACTGTGCATTATAGAGGGGGTGATACATTTTGTGGCAGTTTGTGGCAGACTGAAAATGCAGTGTTATTTTATATATGTTTGTTTATTATTTATTTAGTTTTGCAAAACTTTATGATATGTGACAGTGTATAATCAGATCATTGCAGTCCAAATATGTAGTGTCTTTGTATCTCAAACTGTAAATAAACCTTGTATGAAATGAAGTGTAGCTGCTCTAGCACCTCCCGTGGACTTCACGGCTTGTTCCTGACTTCCATGTTACAAGACTTTCGTCCCATTGTGCCGGCTCTCCCCTACACTCAGTGGGGAGAGTCCGGTTTGAGAAAGGCCCAGGGAATGCACATCAATTAGCATTAACGTTAATATTACTAACGTTACTATGGGATATGAACACTTTAAGAGTGATTAAAATGCAATGTTTATCAAAGCCATATACTGTCACCTATTTGCATTTGGTAACGTTATAGACTGCGGTCCAGCCAGACTCCACTTCCAAAAACACGCTCAAACTAGCCCCCATGTTGTTTTGCTGTTGCATCTACCAGGCATTACGGTAAGCATCACGTTGTTTTGCACGTACCGCAAAACAACGCGGGGGCTAGTTTAAGCGTGTATTTGGAAGTGGAGGCTGGCTCGTCCGCAGCTTTCGCCTTCACGTTAGACTCTTTTCATGTTTACAGAAATATGCATTCACCAAATCTGATCAGTGTCCCTTTGCTTGTCGACGGCAAAGGTAACGTTAAACACAGCAAAGCACTCGACATACTTTATGATTTCCAAACCACATACTGCGACATTCGGTGTGAAACGTTACATAATAAAAAAAAACAAACAAGAATAAATGCTTAAATAAAATGTCGTTATTAAGCAGTGACTTGCGTTTTATAACCACGACTTCAGTTACTTCCACCAAATTTCAGTGGGACAAGTTGGGCGATAGTCAACATTGTAGCATAGTTAGATTTTTTATTATTATTTTTTTTTTTTTACAAAAAATACATTAGCAGTTCACGTGTATGCCGAACATACCAGTGGACATTACTGATTCGTAAAGAAGTGGTCTTCTAGGTGGGGGGGGTACGTTACCGATATATATATTAGGAAAACATTAAATTGTTCGTTTCTTCAAGGCATTCTCTCTCCATTTTAGGCTAGCGTTAGCGAACTGACGTGGAGTGGAGGCCCAAGCCTAAACTCCAAGCGTTGCGCGTTTATAAGGCAATGGATGAAATGGCGACCTGATAAATTGTGTTCACATAATGCGCCATGTTCAACCGACGTTTAATGAAACTTGAAAGTGTCACAAGATACAGTTAAGTTGCAAACCTCCATCGGTTGATTCCCACGTTAGCGGCGCCAGCAAACCACGGGTCTAGGATATAAACACAGCGCACTGTGTCCGCTCCATTGAGGGCCTCCTGCAACGCCGGATTATCGTGCAACCGCAGACCTTTGCGAAACCAGTGCACTGAATTCACCACCATGATTACTTCTTATTCCATCATTAGAGAAAACTCCAGAGGGATCAGTCGAAATTAATCCAAAAAAAAAAAGTATTGATTTAAAGGCTCAAACAGTCACAGTTTTGGAGACTCCCAAGAAACTTGAACTTGCTGTCAAACGAAAATCAACACCGAGGGGGCGTGAATAGTGATCTGTCGCTGGGTCCGCTCCATTTCAGTGCGCCGGTGCACCGCTTGACACGTAAAGTTCCTGAGGGAAAGCGGAGTCCATGGAGTCCAAGCTGTCAGCTGTCAAAACAAACAACGAACGTCGGCCTAGACAGCGATGTTGACAATTTGATTTTATGCTCTCCCAATCTCCCCTTGTATGGGCCAGGTGGTCGAGGTGGTCTTGAATTGGGCGGGGCTAATGGTGTGCAGACTCCGCCTTCTCGGGGCACCGCAGGGGTACGCCGGCGTCGAAATGGTGTGGAGCTAGTGTGTGGCTATTATCCCTGTATCTGTCTGCTGATTGGGCAGACGGTAAAACGTCAGCATGAATTACAAAACTGAAGAACTTTGATTGGTTGATTGGAAAATGGCAGCGAGCGGTGTCACGTTTCCGACTGGGAGCAGTGTCGTTCACCATCTGATATAACATTCAAGCTAGAATGTGATTATGGCAGTTTTCACATGGTACATATTTCATACATATAGTCATAAATTATATGTACCATATACATGGTACATGTAATTTATTCATATTAATGTTACCACTACCATTACATTATTACAATTTTAAAATTCTAGGTGATATTTGCATTGTGCTTCCCCCCCTCATGGTGGGATTTGTTGGGTCTCTGTAAATAATATTATAAAGAGTACAGTCTAGACCTGCTCTATAGGAAAACTGCAATAAGATAACTTCTGTTATGAATTGGCGCGATATAAATAAAATAAAATTGAATTAATGTAAAATTAGTAGCCTAATTGTTTTATGGTTCTAAACTTTGTTTGTGGCTCTTTTTTTTTACTTTCGATCCACTCGCTTCCAGCATTGGGCTACCATAGTAAAATGTGCCAACACGACTGTCAGAAAATATTCTAAGCGTTGTTATTTTCTTTGGCTCTAAGTGAAAGTGATGAAATGAGACTGCCATAAATATTTGTGTTGTGTGTGCTTAATACCGTTTAAAAGTTGTGCATGATTATGCGGGTTGATTGTGCTGTTAAAATTGTGCATAATGCTGTTGCAGCTGAAGAGAGACAGGAAAGGGGGAAGAGAGAGGGAACGACACGCAGCAAAGGGACCCGGACCGGAACTGAACTCGGGCCACTGCGGTAAGGACCCAGCCCCAGCACATGGCGCGCACGCTCCACCAGGTGAGTCACCGGGGCGCCCCACCCTTGCACTCTTATACCTGATTTTTTTTAATGTTTATCTACATGTCAAGCACTTATATGCAACACAAATGAAATGCATTTCTATGAAATTGTGTTGCACAAGTTAACTTGAACTAGAATAGGCTGTTTGCGTTGTACTGTGGTTCGTGCATATGCATGTCAGTGATCAGGGCCTCCCATGCCAAATTAATTTGGAGGACTCGTTAGGATAGGAGACACTGATTGTACAACACAACTTTATTGTCCACTGTGGTGGAAATTTGTCTTTGAATTAAAACCTACTACAGTTGTTGTTATTGGCTCTGTTACTATTATTGTCATTATTATTCCCATGACTGTCATTCCTGTTATTGTTAATTTATTAATGTTACCACTACCATTACATTATTACTATTTTAAAATTCTAGGTGGTATTTGCATTGTGCTCCCCCACCCACCCCCACCACCTTCTCTCTCTCTCAAAACCTAACATGGCAGCAGCGGATGGCCGCCCACCATTGAGTCTGGTTCTGCTCGAGGTTTCTGCCTCTTAAAAGGAAGTTTTTTTTTTCCTTGCCACTGTCGCCAAGTGCTTGCTCATGATGGGATATGTTGGGTCGCTGTAAATAATATTATAAAGAGTACGGTCTAGACCTGCTCTATAAGAAAACTGCAATGAGATAACTTCTGTTATGAATTGGCGGTATATAAATAAAACTGAATTGAATTGAAAAACCACGCCTTGATATAAAAAATATGTGGTACAGAGAATATGAATATGAAATCACCAACAATAAAGTACCTGTAGCCAAGTATAGGGGAAGAACTTTGATTTCAACATGGGAGCAGGGATCCTTAACAAGTATTTAGGGGAAATGTGTGATTATCACATGCTTCATTTTATCCAATTTTGTCCTCAAGCACAGTATAAACATCTGTGTAACCATGGATTTAATCATGCCTCATAAAAATCTGCTTTGGGCCTAATGTCGGATCTCTGACATTAAAACAGGCACACAAAAAAATATCAACACCACTCAGTCACAGAGGAGGAGAGAGGATGTAAGCAAAGAGCTTTGACTGAGACTAAATACTTTATTTAATAGTGTCTAAATAGACATATTTTTCCCATGAGCATTAAAGCATCGGTTCATATACGTTCTTTGGCAAGGTCCCAGTGTCCGCCTTATATAGTTAAAGACTTGAGCGTGTGTTTACACGTTACGTGTGAAATTTGAACCTCACACTTTACTGGACACAAATAAAAAACTTGTGCTCTCCCATTCCGCATACAGCATTTGCAGCCCCATTGCACCATCTTGCAAGCAGGCGTTTAACAATGATCACACTGCTGATGTCAATTGAAGTCTGTGAGGGTTCAGTGTTTAGAGTAGAGAGTTGTATTGGATCCTCTACACCTCCTGGCAAAGACAGCCTTCAAGATGCTCATGTTAGTCCATTGTTTCCTTCTTAACAAGGAGGTCAATTAACCACTCCTTGGTGTCCTTTACCACCAGCTGTTACTACTGAGCAATCAATTCCCTCAGCATTGAGAATCATTTAAAAGCAGCTCTTAGCGCATGGAGATGCCACAGAGGGGTTCCTGTTTGGAAGATTTGCTGTTTTGTTTTTAAGCAGGTATGAAATGGGTTTTGCTTGACTTATAATGCTTTATTTGTTACTGTGGGTGCAACATCCCTGTTAATTTGAACTTTTTTGTTTGTATTTGTGCAGTTTCTTAGGAACCGTCACAAATCAACTCTAACTCTATATTGAATTGACCCACTTAATTGCAGCAGAATGAGGTAAGTAAATGACTTGTCTAAACTGCTAAGTTTGAAAAGCTTATGATCTAAAACCAAAATGAATCTACAGGGTGTTGTGGATTTCATGTCTGCTGATTGGAAGCATCTCCTGTGGTCCTGTGGGAAAAGGTAAGGTTTGTCTTAGTCTAATGAAAATAACGGGGGGAACTACTACTACTCGAGAAGCTGTCTATTGTATGCTGAACTACTACACTTTCTTAAATGAATGCTGGCTCCTGCTAAACAGAACCTTGTTTTTCATCAGACGATGGATCAAACAGTGCTGACATGCGCTTCATGCAGCAGCCATCTTCTTCTGGGTATTTCTTCAGTGGAAGAGGGGTGAGTTCTGACCTGGGCAGCAGCTCCCCTCTACCAAGTCTACCCAACCCACGCTCTTTCAAAGCTACTGAACAACTTGCTGCTCAAGATCCCCTTTTCAATGCTGGCCCTGGCAGTTACGTCGGCTCTCAAGGTGTTTACAGCAGCCGCACCAACATGGCTCAGGGTAATGAGTTTGACAGTGGCTATACTGGTTTTGGGGCTAAAGGCTACAACAGCCCTGAGGTCAGTGAATATGGGGTTCCTTATGCAGCTTCTCAGGCCACTGGGTATGACAGCAGTGCGTATGTAGGGGACAGCTCTTCCGGGTTTGTTGCAGCCCCGCAAGATGAGAACTCTGCTAGTAGCTATGGCGCCAGTGACGAAGCCCTTGAGCCAGTCTTCAGTGACGTGTCCGATCTGGAGCCGGTCTACTCGTTCAGCTCTCGTTCACGCTACCAGCGAGGAAGAGCAGTATTTGTTCAAACCCGCTACACCCCAGGAGAGCCTGTTCCCCCACTCATGCCAATATACAGACGCGTCAGCAAAACTGCTATGAAGCAAAGCAGTCCTGCTAAAGCTCCAACCAAAGGTGGCTTCTAAAGACCTTTTCTGGTAAGGCACAAGTCACTCAATGTACTATATTCTCTGTATCTGCTGTGTGCTCACTGCTAACTTTTGTCTTTGCCTTGCAGGTCTCCATGTTTTGTGAGGTCTCATTGCTGCCTAGTGATCATGACAAGATGCCAATAAACTAGTTGACAAAGTCTTACCTTGTACATGGTCTTGAGTATCTTTCCAACTTGGCTGTAGTTGGGTTCAACAGTGGCTATTTGCTGCAGCATCATCACGTAGAAGATGCTGCAGCATGACAGACCAGTATATTTTGCAACAGTTGGTACAGTGACTTAATTCTAGGCTGGGTTAATGCAACCGTCAAGTGACTAAATGGGCTGACGGCTGCACAAACTAGATGTCATTTTATTGCAAGTAAATATGCACCCTCAGACGGACATGACAGATGCTATATCGCATAACGTGTTGCATATCAGTTTCGTGTAGAACTGCCTTCAGGGTAGGGGAAAACGTGATCACTTGCACATCTCTGCTCACCACCATAACAACCCAGCTTCTTTCTGCCTCTTGTGTAGCAAGCCATAGCTGAGAGGAACAGCAAAGGGCTTCTTACAGAGCCAAAAGCCACATTCACAAACTGGAGCAGCCCAGGCAGGGTTGTAAGCCCACCATCCTTCATCATACACCATGCCTGTTAATGTTGAATACTTTACTTATTGGCATTTCATTTCTGAAATGCAAATGCAGCACAAAACAACTTTGAACAAGTGTTCTTGGGGTACTTGGCCTTGCATACATTTAAATTCCTCCTTCCAAATGAGGAAGCTACTACTTTAGTGTGCTCATGTAAAAACATTCTCTGGAGGATCATATTTACACCACTTACAGGCTTATTTTTGTAAAACTGGCTACAAGCAATGGTATTTGTCATTGTCCTTGTAATAGCCTCTTGATCTTTCCCTAGGGACATCAAAGCACAATAGCAATCTTTAATGATTGCATTTACTGACCCAGACTAGCTTTAGTGCAATTCCAGAAAACATGTGGTTTGCCACAATGTCCAACATTAGTGTTTTTTTTTTTTTTTTCTTGGGTGTTAAAAGAACAGTTAGCCAAACTCTTGTCATACACACATTCTCAAATTAAAATATTTACTAGGGGTGTTCTTTAACTAGAACGAAAACATTACTGTCAAATGTGAAGATAAGCACACTCTTTTAGGCATCACAGGTGCAACAGTGAAATCTTGGCACAACACAATGGAACTAACCTAAACAATGCAAACATAGTGCTGTACAAAGCAAAGTGGGGGAACCATGGTGATGATCAAAACCTTCCCATAGACAATGTGACTGTTCTGGTGTTAAGGGCGCCATGTGGATAGACTGTCCTCCCAAGAAAAACAGCATCACTCATTTCAGCAAATGTTAAAATGCCTCAAAAACAAATAAAACAGTTTGAATTACAATATACATTATTTGTAAGTCCTTTTTATGTGCTTTTACTGTCATAATTAAATGAAAAACATTTGTTGAAAGGACAATTATTTAGCTTTTTGTCTTTAATAACTAAAAGTTCACTGCAACATTAATTTTCCATGCCACATTAAAATCAAATCACAGCACAGAAAAAGTGAAGTTCAATTCAATTTTATTTATATAGCACCAATTCATAACAGAAGTTATCTCATTGCACTTTTCCTATATAGCAGGTCTAGACCGTAGTCTTTATAATATTAATTACAGAGACCCAACAAATCCCACCATGAGCAAGCACTTGGCGACAATGGCAAGGAAAAACTTCCTTTAAGAGGGCCGAGACCTTGGACAGAACCAGACTCAATGGTGGGCGGCCATCCACCGCTGCCATGTTAGATTTTGAGAGAGAGAGGCACAATGCAATGCCTCCCGAACCCACACTGGGACCTGATTCCACAGGAGAGGAGCTTGATAACTGAAGGCTCTGGCTCCCATTCTACTTTTGGAGACTCTAGGAACCACAAGTAACCCTGTATCCTGGGAGTGCAGTGTTTCCTGTCGGATAATAAGGTATTATGAGATCTTTAAGACACGATGGTGCCAGACCATTAAGAGCTTTGTAGCTGAGGAGAAGGATTTTAAATTCTATTCTAGATTTTACACGGAGCCAGTGAGTGAGAAGCTAATATTGGAGAAATATGAAAATTTTCCTAGTTTTTGTCAGTACAAAAACTGAGGTGTATTGCATTTCAGTGTTGTCCTACAAAGAGCAGCATAGACCTACCATTACTAAATGCAAAGCACTGGAGTTTGACAACATGTTTGGATTCCTTTTTTGATTTGAATAAACTGTGTAAAATGGAAGATATTGATCTGCAAAGGCATTGAAAAAGACTGAGTGACACACTGACCACGTCCGAATCTCAGGACATAAATGCACAGGGCTTGCTTAAGAGCTGAGGCTAGTCAGAGATATAATTCCAAAGGGAACTACTACAGCACTTAAAATCCTCTGTTTCCTCAAAAGCATTGAACAAACATTTCCCAGATGTGACATTGCACTCAGAATTCTATTGAGTATCCCGGTGGCTGTTTGCTGCCAGGAAACCAAGAAAAGTGACTTTCAACGTAATTCATAGAATGGCCACAACGGTCATTTTGACCGTTTTGAAATGTATATGTGCAATAACTTTGTTGAATAATAAAATACAATCCTGACTTTTCCTAAAAGTGTCTGTATTTTTATTTACAATGGGTTTCATATAAATTACACAAAAGAAAATATGATAATTTTTACCTATTTCAGCCATACACGGTTATATTGGCCGCACTGAATTTTGATACATCTTGGTTGCTTAGCAACTATCATTGTCTCTGTTAAAGAAACGTCGCTAGCGGCCTCGGGTGCTATTAGCATATGCTAATTTGCTTACAAATACAAATTATTAGAATAAATTGGCTATCAGTACAATAATTTAAGAAATTGAATAATTGCCTAGGTTGGAGTTTAGAAAATGTCTGAAATTAATGAAAGAAAGAAAGAAAGAAAGATGAAGAGAAAGATGACTGCTGCCATGGCCTTGGAGATGCTTCAGAACATGGACGGTGATGCCTCTGATGAAGGGGATCCATTGGAGGTGGAAAGTGACAGCGACCTTTCCTGGGTGCAAGAAAACACTGAGTGATTCAGAGTCCATACCGAGGAAAAAGAGGCAGCTACTTTCATTGGAGACTAGGGATCCAGATGTTCCGTTCACGGCTGACGTTCCAGGTGAGCTCGGCTAACCTGCGCTCCGCTATGCACCGCCGTCCTGTCTTGTGCTGCCCTGTGCTAGTTATAGCTTGGTCCTATTATTATTATTATGCTATTATTATTAGGTTATTATTGTTGTCCTAGGCCCTTCCCGAACCAGTACCTGCTCTTGAGCCAACTGGAGTGCTCCACCCGCCCTTAGAGTCATCTCGGTTGGAGGCGGCTGTGGAAAAGGGGTAGGATGGGACCGTGTGGACGGTCCTCCAGCCAACTGAACGTCCAGGGAGAAGCCTGAGCGAAAATGTCCCGACTGAAGCTGCTGGCCCCACAGCACATGCGAAGCGCAACATCAGAGATGGCTCACGGCCTTCTTGGTGTGTTTGGCGATGGCATGCTGAAATGCATCAGGGACTGCACTGAGGCTGAGGCACATGAGCACCGTGGTGACAGCTCATGGGACCTGACAGCGGCTGAAATGAAAGCCTTCGTAGCCCTGTTGTATATCCGTGGAGCACAGGGTGCAAAAAACATGGAGTTGGACAGCCTTTGGTCGGAGAAATGGGGCTTCACATTTTTCAGGGAAACCTTGGCCAGAAATCGCTTCAGGGAGATAATGACATTCCTGTGGTTCAACAAAAAAAGAGACCCGAGGTGTGCATCTACGAGGTCAGCTCGTGGTAGAGAGTGTGGTGCTGAGACTGGCGGAGCCATTCCTGAGGAAGGGAGGAAATATTACCACAGATAATTTCTTCACTTCTCTCAAACTGGCCACCGCCTTACAGGCCAAGCAGACCAGGAAAACTAAGCATGAGAGCAAAAGAGCAAGCGGAGCTGTTCAGCACAACAGTGCTGAAATGTGCAGGTGCGACGCTCACCATCTACCAGGGAAAGCCGTGGAAGAATGTGTGCATTCTGAGCTCCGTGCACACAAGCGTGGGCATTACCGATGGGCCGAAGGCAAAGGCGGAGTCTGTAACATACTACAACATCACCAAATATGGCGTGGACGTCCTAGATCAGATGGCAAGGACGTACTCTGTGAAAGGCGATACACGTAGATGGCCAGTGGCTGTCTTCCATAACATCCTCGACCTGGCTGGGATCAATGTCCACAAGTTCATGCAGTAACTGGCAGAGGAGCTGAGAGCAGAGTTCATGGAGGGAAAAGGGGCAGCATGGCAGTTGGCACAAGGTCCCAGTCAGCATCAGAAGCAACCACCGCAGCAGACACCAAAATGGAGGCAGTGCCAGGTTCGAAGAAGCTGCAAACAAAATAAAACACACGACACCTGCTGCAAATGCCCTAAACCCGTGTGTGGAAATTGTGCGAGGAGAACGGAGGTCACTTGCGTTGACTGTGAAGCTTAAATATTGATGTAATTAGTTAATAGGCTGACGTGCTGCGGTAAGCGTATTGCCTCATTTCCGGTCACCGGTGTTTGTGTGTTACTAGTAGCGTATATTTGCTGCTCTAGCTCATCACAGTTAATTTTGTTTGATTCTTTATTATAGTGACTATCTATCTGCTATACATTTAAACATACACTAGTTCTGCTCAAGCACTCATAGCGCTCTCCTTCTTTTAACGACTTTCTCGCTAATCCCACAGTTTACACGCTATTCAGTTCAATGGCTTCTCCCTCTCCCTCTCCCTCTCCTGTTCTCTCCTGCTCTGTGTGTCAAATGTTTGGCTATTCCTCTGCCTCCTTTAGTGATAATGGTAAATGTAATAAATGTAGTTTATTTGTAGCATTGGACGCAAGGCTTAGTGAATTGGAAAAGCGGTTCATTCATCATTAGCTGCTGTAGTTAGCCAGCCCCCAGGACCGACCAGAGGTAGCTCCTGTAAGCCGTCTCCAGGGAGGCTGGGTGACTGTCTGAAGGAAGCATAGCCCTAAGCAGAAGCCCACGGTTCACCACCAACCTGTTCACGTTTCTAACAAGTTCTCCCCACTCAGCGACACACCTGTTGAGAAACCAACTCTGATTATTGCCAACTCCATTTTGAGAAAAGTGAAGTTAGCGACACCAGCGACCATAGTCAAATGTATTCCTGGGGCCAGAGCGGCCGATGTTGAATCCTATTTAAAACTGCTAGCTAAGGATAAACGTAAATACAGTAAGACTGTTATTCACGTCGGTGGTGAAGACTCCCAGTCAGGCTTTGTAGATAATTGGCGGACTTTTTGGGGGAGTAGTAATGAAACAAACTTCAAGAACTGCCTTCTTTCACCTACGCACCATTGCAAAAATCAGGCACATCCTGTCTAAAAATGATGCCGAAAAGGTAGTGCATGCATTTGTTACTTCCAGGTTGGACTATTGCAATTCCTTATTATCAGGCTGCCCGAATAAGTCCCTTAAGACTCTCCAGTAGATCCAGAATGCTGCAGCACGTGTACTGACAAGAACTAGGAAAAGAGGTCATATTTCTCCAATATTAGCTTCTCTGCCCTGGCTCCCTGTAAAATCCAGAATAGAATTTAAAATCCTTCTCCTCACCTACAAAGCTCTTAACGGTCAGGCAACATTGTATCTTAAAGATCTCATAATACCTTATTACCTGACTAGAACACTGGGCTCCCAGGATGCAGGCTTACTTGTGGTTCCTAGAGTGTCCAAAAGTAGAACGGGAGCCAGAGCCTTCAGCTATCAAGCTCCTCTCCTGTGGAATCAGGTCCCAGTTTGGGTTCGGGAGGCAGACACCATCTCCACATTTAAGAGTAGGCTTAGGACTTTCCTCTTTGATAAAGTTTATAGTTAGGGCTGGTTTGGGTGAGTCCTAAACCATCCCTTAGTTATGTTGTTAAAAGCCTAGACTGCCAGGAGACTTCCCATGATGCACCTCTTTCCTCTCTCCTTCTCTCCCTCTCCATCTGTATGCATTTTTATCCCATTACTGCATGTTACTAACTCAACATCTTCTCTCTCCCGTAGTTTTGTGTTTTCTCGTTTCTCTCCTCTCTCCTTCTGTTGCTTTCAGCAGGTGTTTCTACCTGCGGAGCTGCAGAGATATCTATATCAGTGGTTGTGGGCCACCTGATGCTCCCATGTTCCTGCTCGACAACTGCTACTACAATTCTTGTTATTGGCTCTGTTACTATTATTGTCATTATTATTCCTATGACTGTCATTCCTATTATTGTTAATTTATTAATGTTACCACTACCATTACATTATTACTATTTTAAAATTCTAGGTGGTATTTGCATTGTGCTCCCTCACCCACCCCCACCACCTTCTCTCTCTCTCAAAACCTCTTTCTCTCTCTCTCTCTCAAAACCTAACATGGCAGCGGCAGATGGCCGCCCACCATTGAGTCTGGTTCTGCTCGAGGTTTCTGCCTCTTAAAAGGAAGTTTTTCCTTGCCACTGTCGCCAAGTGCTTGCTCATGATGGGATATGTTGGGTCGCTGTAAATAATATTATAAAGAGTACGGTCTAGACCTGCTCTATAGGAAAAGTGCAATGAGATAACGTCTGTTATGAATTGGCGGTATATAAATAAAACTGAATTGAATTGAAAAACCACGCCTTGATAGAAAAAATATGTGGTACAGAGAATATGAATATGAAATCACCAACAATAAAGTACCTGTAGCCAAGTATAGGGGAAGAACTTTGATTTCAACATGGGAGCAGGGATCCTTAACAAGTATTTAGGGGAAATGTGTGATTATCACATGCTTCATTTTATCCAATTTTGTCCTCAAGCACAGTATAAACATCTGTGTAACCATGGATTTAATCATGCCTCATAAAAATCTGCTTTGGGCCTAATGTCGGATCTCTGACATTAAAACAGGCACACAAAAAAATATCAACACCACTCAGTCACAGAGGAGGAGAGAGGATGTAAGCAAAGAGCTTTGACTGAGACTAAATACTTTATTTAATAGTGTCTAAATAGACATATTTTTCCCATGAGCATTAAAGCATCGGTTCATATACGTTCTTTGGCAAGGTCCCAGTGTCCGCCTTATATAGTTAAAGACTTGAGCGTGTGTTTACACGTTACGTGTGAAATTTGAACCTCACACTTTACTGGACACAAATAAAAAACTTGTGCTCTCCCATTCCGCATACAGCATTTGCAGCCCCATTGCACCATCTTGCAAGCAGGCGTTTAACAATGATCACACTGCTGATGTCAATTGAAGTCTGTGAGGGTTCAGTGTTTAGAGTAGAGAGTTGTATTGGATCCTCTACACCTCCTGGCAAAGACAGCCTTCAAGATGCTCATGTTAGTCCATTGTTTCCTTCTTAACAAGGAGGTCAATTAACCACTCCTTGGTGTCCTTTACCACCAGCTGTTACTACTGAGCAATCAATTCCCTCAGCATTGAGAATCATTTAAAAGCAGCTCTTAGCGCATGGAGATGCCACAGAGGGGTTCCTGTTTGGAAGATTTGCTGTTTTGTTTTTAAGCAGGTATGAAATGGGTTTTGCTTGACTTATAATGCTTTATTTGTTACTGTGGGTGCAACATCCCTGTTAATTTGAACTTTTTTGTTTGTATTTGTGCAGTTTCTTAGGAACCGTCACAAATCAACTCTAACTCTATATTGAATTGACCCACTTAATTGCAGCAGAATGAGGTAAGTAAATGACTTGTCTAAACTGCTAAGTTTGAAAAGCTTATGATCTAAAACCAAAATGAATCTACAGGGTGTTGTGGATTTCATGTCTGCTGATTGGAAGCATCTCCTGTGGTCCTGTGGGAAAAGGTAAGGTTTGTCTTAGTCTAATGAAAATAACGGGGGGGGGAACTACTACTCGAGAAGCTGTCTATTGTATGCTGAACTACTACACTTTCTTAAATGAATGCTGGCTCCTGCTAAACAGAACCTTGTTTTTCATCAGACGATGGATCAAACAGTGCTGACATGCGCTTCATGCAGCAGCCATCTTCTTCTGGGTATTTCTTCAGTGGAAGAGGGGTGAGTTCTGACCTGGGCAGCAGCTCCCCTCTACCAAGTCTACCCAACCCACGCTCTTTCAAAGCTACTGAACAACTTGCTGCTCAAGATCCCCTTTTCAATGCTGGCCCTGGCAGTTACGTCGGCTCTCAAGGTGTTTTACAGCAGCCGCACCAACATGGCTCAGGGTAATGAGTTTGACAGTGGCTATACTGGTTTTGGGGCTAAAGGCTACAACAGCCCTGAGGTCAGTGAATATGGGGTTCCTTATGCAGCTTCTCAGGCCACTGGGTATGACATCAGTGCGTATGTAGGGGACAGCTCTTCCGGGTTTGTTGCAGCCCCGCAAGATGAGAACTCTGCTAGTAGCTATGGCGCCAGTGACGAAGCCCTTGAGCCAGTCTTCAGTGACGTGTCCGATCTGGAGCCGGTCTACTCGTTCAGCTCTCGTTCACGCTACCAGCGAGGAAGAGCAGTATTTGTTCAAACCCGCTACACCCCAGGAGAGCCTGTTCCCCCACTCATGCCAATATACAGACGCGTCAGCAAAACTGCTATGAAGCAAAGCAGTCCTGCTAAAGCTCCAACCAAAGGTGGCTTCTAAAGACCTTTTCTGGTAAGGCACAAGTCACTCAATGTACTATATTCTCTGTATCTGCTGTGTGCTCACTGCTAACTTTTGTCTTTGCCTTGCAGGTCTCCATGTTTTGTGAGGTCTCATTGCTGCCTAGTGATCATGACAAGATGCCAATAAACTAGTTGACAAAGTCTTACCTTGTACATGGTCTTGAGTATCTTTCCAACTTGGCTGTAGTTGGGTTCAACAGTGGCTATTTGCTGCAGCATCATCACGTAGAAGATGCTGCAGCATGACAGACCAGTATATTTTGCAACAGTTGGTACAGTGACTTAATTCTAGGCTGGGTTAATGCAACCGTCAAGTGACTAAATGGGCTGACGGCTGCACAAACTAGATGTCATTTTATTGCAAGTAAATATGCACCCTCAGACGGACATGACAGATGCTATATCGCATAACGTGTTGCATATCAGTTTCGTGTAGAACTGCCTTCAGGGTAGGGGGGAAAAACGTGATCACTTGCACATCTCTGCTCACCACCATAACAACCCAGCTTCTTTCTGCCTCTTGTGTAGCAAGCCATAGCTGAGAGGAACAGCAAAGGGCTTCTTACAGAGCCAAAAGCCACATTCACAAACTGGAGCAGCCCAGGCAGGGTTGTAAGCCCACCATCCTTCATCATACACCATGCCTGTTAATGTTGAATACTTTACTTATTGGCATTTCATTTCTGAAATGCAAATGCAGCACAAAACAACTTTGAACAAGTGTTCTTGGGGTACTTGGCCTTGCATACATTTAAATTCCTCCTTCCAAATGAGGAAGCTACTACTTTAGTGTACTTAATATAAAATAAATTCTCTCATCTACACCACTTACAGTGTTTTGTATTAAACTGGCTACAAGCAATGTTTTGTCTCAAACTTTCCCTAGGTACATCAAAGCACATTTGTTTAGAATAGCAATATCTTTGCATTTGCTGTCCCAGATTAGCTTTAGTGCAATTCCAGAAAACATGAATGTGATTTGCCACAATGTCCAACATTAGTTTTTTTTTTTTTTTTTTTGTTTTTCCTTGGGTGTTAAAAGAACAGTTAGCCAAACTCTTGTCATACACACATTCTCAAATTAAAATATTTACTAGGTGTGTTCTTTAACTAGAATGGAAAACATTACTGTCAAATGTGAAGATAAGCAACTCTTTTAGGCATCACAGGTGCAACAGTGAAATCTTGGCACAACACAATGGAACTAACCTAAACAATGCAAACATAGTGCTGTACAAAGCAAAAAGTGGGGAACCATGGTGATGATCAAAACCTTCCCATAGACAATGTGACTGTTCTGGTGTTAAGGGTGCCATGATGTGGATAGAGACTGTCCTCCCAAGAAAAACAGCATCACTCATTTCATGCAAATGTTAAAATGCCTCAAAAACAAATCAAAAAACAGTTTGAATTACAATATACATTATTTGTAAGTCCTTTTTATGTGCTTTTACTGTCATAATTAAATGAAAAACATTTGTTGAAAGGACAATTATTTAGCTTTTTGTCTTTAATAACTAAAAGTTCACTGCAACATTAATTTTCCATGCCACATTAAAATCAAATCACAGCACAGAAAAAGTGAAGTTCAATTCAATTTTATTTATATAGCACCAATTCATAACAGAAGTTATCTCATTGCACTTTTCCTATATAGCAGGTCTAGACCGTAGTCTTTATAATATTAATTACAGAGACCCAACAAATCCCACCATGAGCAAGCACTTGGCGACAATGGCAAGGAAAAACTTCCTTTAAGAGGGCCGAGACCTTGGACAGAACCAGACTCAATGGTGGGCGGCCATCCACCGCTGCCATGTTAGATTTTGAGAGAGAGGCACAATGCAATGCCTCCCGAACCCACACTGGGACCTGATTCCACAGGAGAGGAGCTTGATAACTGAAGGCTCTGGCTCCCATTCTACTTTTGGAGACTCTAGGAACCACAAGTAACCCTGTATCCTGGGAGTGCAGTGTTTCCTGTCGGATAATAAGGTATTATGAGATCTTTAAGACACGATGGTGCCAGACCATTAAGAGCTTTGTAGCTGAGGAGAAGGATTTTAAATTCTATTCTAGATTTTACACGGAGCCAGTGAGTGAGAAGCTAATATTGGAGAAATATGAAAATTTTCCTAGTTTTTGTCAGTACAAAAACTGAGGTGTATTGCATTTCAGTGTTGTCCTACAAAGAGCAGCATAGACCTACCATTACTAAATGCAAAGCACTGGAGTTTGACAACATGTTTGGATCTTTTTGATCTTGCTAAACTGTGTGAAACAGAAAATATTGATCTGCAAAGGCACTGCAACAGACTGAGGGACACACTGACCACGTCCGAATCTCAGGACATAAATGCACAGGGCTTGCTTAAGAGCTGAGGCTAGTCAGAGATATAATTCCAAAGGGAACTACTACAGCACTTAAAATCCTCTGTTTCCTCAAAAGCATTGAACAAACATTTCCCAGATGTGACATTGCACTCAGAATTCTATTGAGTATCCCGGTGGCTGTTTGCTGCCAGGAAACCAAGAAAAGTGACTTTCAACGTAATTCATAGAATGGCCACAACGGTCATTTTGACCGTTTTGAAATGTATATGTGCAATAACTTTGTTGAATAATAAAATACAATCCTGACTTTTCCTAAAAGTGTCTGTATTTTTATTTACAATGGGTTTCATATAAATTACACAAAAGAAAATATGATAATTTTTACCTATTTCAGCCATACACGGTTATATTGGCCGCACTGAATTTTGATACATCTTGGTTGCTTAGCAACTATCATTGTCTCTGTTAAAGAAACGTCGCTAGCGGCCTCGGGTGCTATTAGCATATGCTAATTTGCTTACAAATACAAATTATTAGAATAAATTGGCTATCAGTACAATAATTTAAGAAATTGAATAATTGCCTAGGTTGGAGTTTAGAAAATGTCTGAAATTAATGAAAGAAAGAAAGAAAGAAAGATGAAGAGAAAGATGACTGCTGCCATGGCCTTGGAGATGCTTCAGAACATGGACGGTGATGCCTCTGATGAAGGGGATCCATTGGAGGTGGAAAGTGACAGCGACCTTTCCTGGGTGCAAGAAAACACTGAGTGATTCAGAGTCCATACCGAGGAAAAAGAGGCAGCTACTTTCATTGGAGACTAGGGATCCAGATGTTCCGTTCACGGCTGACGTTCCAGGTGAGCTCGGCTAACCTGCGCTCCGCTATGCACCGCCGTCCTGTCTTGTGCTGCCCTGTGCTAGTTATAGCTTGGTCCTATTATTATTATTATGCTATTATTATTAGGTTATTATTGTTGTCCTAGGCCCTTCCCGAACCAGTACCTGCTCTTGAGCCAACTGGAGTGCTCCACCCGCCCTTAGAGTCATCTCGGTTGGAGGCGGCTGTGGAAAAGGGGTAGGATGGGACCGTGTGGACGGTCCTCCAGCCAACTGAACGTCCAGGAGAAGCCTGAGCGAAAATGTCCCGACTGAAGCTGCTGGCCCCACAGCACATGCGAAGCGCAACATCAGAGATGGCTCACGGCCTTCTTGGTGTGTTTGGCGATGGCATGCTGAAATGCATCAGGGACTGCACTGAGGCTGAGGCACATGAGCACCGTGGTGACAGCTCATGGGACCTGACAGCGGCTGAAATGAAAGCCTTCGTAGCCCTGTTGTATATCCGTGGAGCACAGGGTGCAAAAAAACATGGAGTTGGACAGCCTTTGGTCGGAGAAATGGGGCTTCACATTTTCAGGAAACCTTGGCCAGAAATCGCTTCAGGAGATAATGACATTCCTGTGGTTCAACAAAAAAGAGACCCGAGGTGTGCATCTACGAGGTCAGCTCGTGGTAGAGAGTGTGGTGCTGAGACTGGCGGAGCCATTCCTGAGGAAGGGAGGAAATATTACCACAGATAATTTCTTCACTTCTCTCAAACTGGCCACCGCCTTACAGGCCAAGCAGACCAGGAAAACTAAGCATGAGAGCAAAGAGCAAGCGGAGCTGTTCAGCACAACAGTGCTGAAATGTGCAGGTGCGACGCTCACCATCTACCAGGGAAAGCCGTGGAAGAATGTGTGCATTCTGAGCTCCGTGCACACAAGCGTGGGCATTACCGATGGGCCGAAGGCAAAGGCGGAGTCTGTAACATACTACAACATCACCAAATATGGCGTGGACGTCCTAGATCAGATGGCAAGGACGTACTCTGTGAAAGGCGATACACGTAGATGGCCAGTGGCTGTCTTCCATAACATCCTCGACCTGGCTGGGATCAATGTCCACAAGTTCATGCAGTAACTGGCAGAGGAGCTGAGAGCAGAGTTCATGGAGGGAAAAGGGGCAGCATGGCAGTTGGCACAAGGTCCCAGTCAGCATCAGAAGCAACCACCGCAGCAGACACCAAAATGGAGGCAGTGCCAGGTTCGGAAGAAGCTGCAAACAAAATAAAACATGTAAAATTTAGATACTGTATATGAATAGACTATACATACATTAACCTTGTTAACATTAGAAATGTTCAATGAGAACTTTCAATATAACTCAATGCTTATTACTGATTGGATCCACTGAATAATATGCTAGTCAGCATACAGAATTATCAATGCCAAACATTCAAGTACGAGGAGTAACTTAGTTACTGTCAATATGATCTAATAGTTTAAACAATTTTACATGATTATAACTTCTCAAGACAGTCTACATATATAGTCAAACATTTATGAGCAGTTGATGTGCATTAACTTTCGAACATTATAACTGCGGCATTCGGATAAAGCACATTCATCAGCTTGACAGCAATTGACAACTTAACATGATTAATTGCATCATTGAGTTAGTTGTTAGTAGATGACACTTAGACCTAAAGCATGTCTGTCATAAGATGCATCAATGCATTCATGAGCATTATAAAGTCTAGTGTATGAGAATCTGTCCTCAATTAGACTTCATGATACAGTCTACTGACGCATGCAGATGACCATGAGTCTGTTGAAATGGTTGATGTTACATTGAGGTATTCTATGTTAGATGCTGAATTTACTAGTGCAATTATAAGTGATTCGATGCAATAATCTCGATAGATTGCATTAAGTCAATGTGTTGAATGACTTTAACCTAAGTGAAGTAAACTGTTAATCATTGTATTACAGTTCTGAGTCTAGATATCTTCAATCCTGTCTATGAAGACAGTTCTATAGATGCGTAAGCATCACTGTAGTTATGATTGAATCTAACATGATTAGAGTCCTCATAAGATGTTTTAGCTGATCACATTTGTAAGCTGTGTAGTTAATTGAGTTATTATTAAGACATGAAGCTTCATGTGCTGGACTCCGTAATCTATTACTTCTATTGACCTTTCAGCTGCAAGCATGCATCTTACTAATTTATGCACCATCTCATCAAGTTGATCGTCGGCCACTGTCAAGCTACTAGATTCCGTCTAAGTACTTAGTCGAGCTCAATGAAGCAATGAGGCTAAGATGGTGGTTAGGTTGAAGCTATTCTAGATGAGTCTAAAGTCTATGCTAGGATCGACTCTTATGCTTATGGGCATGACAGCATGATCGCTGAGACATCGTTGTTTCGTGAAGGGTTCTAGAGCTGACAGCAGGCTGCGTCCAGACAGCTCTGAGCTCTGATGTTCACTAGCAAGTGCTACCTATAAACTGCTTACTTCCGAGGTTCACCTATGCTAGTAACTCTTTGCAATGCTATAGTCGAACAGTGCTAAGCTGAGCAACAGTCTTACATTCTAAAGACCTGTAGCGCATGATATATCTATCTGTGTGCCAGCTAACACTGCTTGCATCAGTCTAGAGCCTTCAAGTGTAGTCAATGACATGCTATATGCAGGCTCTACTAGTCTTGATGGTTTCACTGCACTTGACATCTCACGATGTTCCATGGAGTATAGTCTTGCACATGCTAGTGCTCACTGTAGAGCATATGAGCTAGGCTTCAATGTTCTTAGCACATTCTGCAACCAGTCACATCAGTCAACTATATGCTCTATGTCAGATTCTAGAAGCATGCTGCAGATCATGTCAGCCTGATCCATGCTCGTTCTGTCAGTTCATGACTAGGAAGATCTTAGTGACAAGCATCAGCTAGTCACATTGGCTAACTAGTAACAGCTATTGCACATATACAATGCTTGTGCAAAGATTCTGCAAGCATGCTGCAATAGCTCGAAGCTAATCGGTCTTGCCTGTAGGATCCAAGTGCAGGTCATTAACGATTACATCTGTATTGAGATCAATGGGTCTAGTATGCTTGCAGATCTGACTGCTTAGTGGCTGTCACTCGATCTCTGGTACACATGAGCATCATCTTAGTTCATTCACTGTCATGTGTCATTGACATGGTACACAATACTTCTTGTCTTAGTACTGCTTAAACTAAGCACAGCATTTCAAATGATCAGATTTAAGACGCTCAATGTCACTTACAGCAGCTCCCTCTACCAAGTCTACCCAACCCACGCTCTTTCAAAGCTACTGAACAACTTGCTGCTCAAGATCCCTTTTCAATGCTGGCCCTGGCAGTTACGTCGGCTCTCAAGGTGTTTACAGCAGCCGCACCAACATGGCTCAGGGTAATGAGTTTGACAGTGGCTATACTGGTTTTGGGGCTAAAGGCTACAACAGCCCTGAGGTCAGTGAATATGGGGTTCCTTATGCAGCTTCTCAGGCCACTGGGTATGACAGCAGTGCGTATGTAGGGGACAGCTCTTCCGGGTTTGTTGCAGCCCGCAAGATGAGAACTCTGCTAGTAGCTATGGCGCCAGTGACGAAGCCCTTGAGCCAGTCTTCAGTGACGTGTCCGATCTGGAGCCGGTCTACTCGTTCAGCTCTCGTTCACGCTACCAGCGAGGAAGAGCAGTATTTGTTCAAACCCGCTACACCCCAGGAGAGCCTGTTCCCCCACTCATGCCAATATACAGACGCGTCAGCAAAACTGCTATGAAGCAAAGCAGTCCTGCTAAAGCTCCAACCAAAGGTGGCTTCTAAAGACCTTTTCTGGTAAGGCACAAGTCACTCAATGTACTATATTCTCTGTATCTGCTGTGTGCTCACTGCTAACTTTTGTCTTTGCCTTGCAGGTCTCCATGTTTTGTGAGGTCTCATTGCTGCCTAGTGATCATGACAAGATGCCAATAAACTAGTTGACAAAGTCTTACCTTGTACATGGTCTTGAGTATCTTTCCAACTTGGCTGTAGTTGGGTTCAACAGTGGCTATTTGCTGCAGCATCATCACGTAGAAGATGCTGCAGCATGACAGACCAGTATATTTTGCAACAGTTGGTACAGTGACTTAATTCTAGGCTGGGTTAATGCAACCGTCAAGTGACTAAATGGGCTGACGGCTGCACAAACTAGATGTCATTTTATTGCAAGTAAATATGCACCCTCAGACGGACATGACAGATGCTATATCGCATAACGTGTTGCATATCAGTTTCGTGTAGAACTGCCTTCAGGGTAGGGGGGAAAAACGTGATCACTTGCACATCTCTGCTCACCACCATAACAACCCAGCTTCTTTCTGCCTCTTGTGTAGCAAGCCATAGCTGAGAGGAACAGCAAAGGGCTTCTTACAGAGCCAAAAGCCACATTCACAAACTGGAGCAGCCCAGGCAGGGTTGTAAGCCCACCATCCTTCATCATACACCATGCCTGTTAATGTTGAATACTTTACTTATTGGCATTTCATTTCTGAAATGCAAATGCAGCACAAAACAACTTTGAACAAGTGTTCTTGGGGTACTTGGCCTTGCATACATTTAAATTCCTCCTTCCAAATGAGGAAGCTACTACTTTAGTGTACTTAATATAAAATAAATTCTCTCATCTACACCACTTACAGTGTTTTGTATTAAACTGGCTACAAGCAATGTTTTGTCTCAAACTTTCCCTAGGTACATCAAAGCACATTTGTTTAGAATAGCAATATCTTTGCATTTGCTGTCCCAGATTAGCTTTAGTGCAATTCCAGAAAACATGAATGTGATTTGCCACAATGTCCAACATTAGTATTTTTTTTGTTTTTTTTTTTTGTTTTTCCTTGGGTGTTAAAAGAACAGTTAGCCCAAACTCTCGTCACACACATTCTGATTAAAATATTTACTAGATGAGGTGTGGTCTCTAATTAGCATGGAAAACATTACTGTCAAATGTGAAGATAAGCAAACTTTTAGGCATCACAGGTGCTACAGTGAAATCCTGGCACAACACAATGGAACTAACTTAAACAATGCAAACATAGTGCTGTACAAAGCAAAAAAGTGGGAACCATGGTGATGAAGATCAAAACCTTCTTGTATGCAATGTGACAGTTGTTCTGGTGTTTAAGGGTGCTATGATGTGGATAGAGACTGTCCTCCCAAGAAAAACAGCGTTACTCTTTTCAGCAAATGTCAAACTGGGGAAGAGTTCAAATGCCTCAATTTAAAAACAAATCAAACATATAGTTTTGAATTATGAAATATATTATTCGTATGTCCTTTTTATGTGCTTTTACTGTCAAAGTGAAAAAGATTTGTTGAAACATCTTTTTAATGATTCCAGCTGATTTAGGTAGGTCACTTTTTGCAGATGATGGGGCTCTGTGGAAGAGGGGGAAAAATATGGATTATGTAGTTGGGAAAGTGCAAGGAGCTGTAAAAAAAAAAAGTGGTGGAGTGGGGATGTAGATTCTCAGTGGAAAAAACCCAAAGTGTTTTCTTTACTAATAAAAGAATAGATGAAAGATTGAAAATAAGGATGTATGGGAAAGAAATAGAGAGAGCAGGAACATTCAAATTCCTGGGGCTGCTTTTTGATTCCCTTTTAACATGGGCAGATCATATTAGAAGAATAGTGGAAAAAAGTAATAAATGTATTGAGATGCTTGACTGATAGAGAATGGGGGGCAAGTTGCCTAGCACTGAAAAGAATTTATGTGTCCATGATAAGATCTACAGTGGACTATGGCAGTAAAGTGTAAACTTCAGCAGCTAGCTCCCATTTAAAACAATTGGATGTGATTCAGGCTCAAGCATTGAGAGTGTGTAGTGGAGCTTTTAAGACATCGCCTGTCTCAGCTATCCAAGTAGAGGTAGGAGAGATGCCACTGGAACTAAGGAGACGGCATATAATAGCAAATTACTGGGTTAACTTGCAGGGGCATAATGACTCGCACCCCACAAAAGAAGTGGTGAAGGAATGCTGGAGGAAAGAGAGAAGTAAAAAGGACAACTTTGGTCATATAGGGAATAAAACAGCAAAAGAGCTTGGGGTATCTGATATGAAAATCAGCTCTTCAATAGTTCATCCAGTCATAACCCTATCGAAGATGAGATGTCCAGAGGTAGATTGGTATCTATTAGAGATTAAAAGGAAAGAAGAAAGTGCTAATCTGGTTGGGGTGTTTAATGATTATGTTACTGAAGTATATAAAAACTATACTCAAATATAACACTAAGAACCCTGAAACAGGGGTAACAGGAATGGGTGTGGTGGTTCCAGCAAGAGGAATTGAAATCAATAGAAGAACATCTAATAATTTAGCAGTTTGTACAGTGGAGATGGTCGCAATTTTAGTTGCATTACGTTGGGTGGAAAAAGCCAAAATTGACAAAATCATAATATGTACAGACTCAGCTTCAGCTCTAGTTAGTCTATCGTTCCATTCAAGTCGACAGGATATACTATATGAAATTCTCTACTCAGTTACAAGAATAACACACCAGGGAGGACTAGTTAAATTTTTATGGGTTCCAGTGCACATAGGAGTGAAGGGGAATGAAAAAGTGGACAAAGTCACAAAGAAGGCATTAAAGAAGGAAAATGTAGAAATGCAAATAAGAATCAGTAAAGCGGAAGTAAAATGTATAATCTGGGAAAAAATTAACCAAAAATGGCAAGAAATGTGGGATAGTGAGGGGAAAGGGAGACATTTATACCATATCCAAAACAGTATTAAAGTAAATAATAAGGTAGGAGGGGGAAACAGAAAAGAGGAAATGGTACTAACAAGACTAAGGCTGGGACTCTGTGCTCTAAATAAAACATTAAAAATGGTGGGGAAACATCAAACGGGTATGTGTGAGGAGTGTCAGGAAGAGGAATCGGTGGAACATGTAATTCTACATTGTAGGAAATATCAGAGGGAGAGAGTGATAATGGATAATAGACTAAAGGAACTAAGGGTGCAGAAACTCACTTTAAAAACAATACTAAGTATGAATGATAGAGCACAGGTGAGAGAATTGTCGGGTTTTTTAAGGGATACTGGGCTTTATTATAGCCTAGGATATAATGGTAAGAGTTTCTTTTCCTTCCCCCCCTCAATCCCTGGAAAATTGTAGATTATTTTGTGAATTTACTGACTGATCCACACTCCAGAACAGAAGGTGGCGGTAATGCACCATTAAGCTGGATGCCAACCGCCGTTAAAGAAGAAGAAGAAGAAGAAGAAGAAGAAGAAGAAGAAGCAGCAGCAGCAGCAGCAGAAGAAGAGAAGACAGACAGACAGACAGACAGACAGACAGACAGACTTGTACATAACTGTAAATTAGTTGTATAAGTGATGGCGAGATGACTTCAGCTATCCTGTCTGCGGTAAATATCCTCACGAAACCTCTTGACGGTAAGTGGATAGTTTGACAGACCGAGGATACTGTAAACTAACGTTAAAGGTAACAGTGAATTTACCGATTCTGAGATAAATAATTAGTAAGCATGGTATTGATGGTTGTGTGTAGCATTTCGTTTTAACTGCTATGACATAACCTTTAATGATAAGAACTGTGCACCAATTTGAAGGGCTGCCAAGTTTTCAATTTAGTTTGGAGTGAGATTTGGTACCGGTGAAGTCTCAATGCTTGGAAGAGCTGCCAAAAATGAAAGTGACTGACTTGCACCGTCTTGCGAAAGCGAGCAGCTCTTTCAAGTACCGAGTGTAAAAAAAGAGCCATAGCAACCTAACGTTAGCTAAGCTGTGAAAATTAGGCTAACGTTGGTGCTGCACTGAGTGACTAGCTAACGTCGCTAACGGTTATCTAAGACAATGAGGTGATTGTCAAAATGATAAAAAAAACACTATATACAAAAACGAACGGTAAGATAATATAATAATATGTACAAAGCTAACTGTGAAGTGAAGTAACTAACTTGAAAAAGTATGAAAAAGCACTGTGAGGTGATGTTAGAGTTGACAGGAAGTAAACAGACGGCGCGTGCAGTTTGTAAAACAGTTTACGTCACGCTACATTGTGCAAGTAGAGAATAATGGATTTACTAAGTGTAACCTGTGGCTTAATAATTGTTAAACTATTCAATTCAATTTTATTTATATAGCGCCAATTCATAACAGAAGTTATCTCATTGCACTTTTCCTTATGGAGCAAGTCTAGACCGTACTCTTTATAATATTACAGTAGAAACTACTAGAGAATTAGTTATGAGCAAGCCCTCACTTTTAGAATGGGGAACTTATTCTGAGTCAGAAAGACTTACTTTAGGCTTATTATTAACACTTGTAGTTTTGTTACATAAGAATAGACCATATTTATTAAGTGTTATTACTATTATTGTGGTACTACCACCTTTATAAGGCCCATACTGACCAAAGCATATTAATAATTCATGTACAGGAGGTTATTGAGGGAAAACTCTTAGTTAATGGCCTAGTAGTTGTAGAATATGGTCATGCAGAATAAGGCATCAATAAGTGCTTTATAATGACTGATAAAGAGCCAACATGCTACTAACATGCATACTAATAAGCGACTAGTGGTGAAGTTGTTAAGTGAACATACAGTGTGATACAACTTGTTGTCAGTAGCATTGAAAAACAGGCTACATACAATCAAAAATCCTGTACAGAAAGAGTCATACACAACCCACAATGCAATGTTCTATGTGTTATTGTCTGCAGAGGCGTCTGTGCATGATGCTCAGTCCTCACACCAAGAGGCTGTCTTGGCAGTGCTGCAAGCCAACAGAGCCCGTCTCCTGGAGCAACTTCAGAGTGAGAGCAGCTTTGAGGAGGTGAGGAGGCTGAGGGAGGAGGTGATGGCGGTGGCAGACTGGTTCTCCAGCGATACAGAAGACGTCACATGGGGCTTTGTCCAGGAGTGTCTTCTACTGCTCCTCACCTTAGCACGACACCTCTGTGTTCAACTTGAACTTTTCAAGCAGACGCCCACTCCCTCTGCAGCTAAAAACTGCACCCCTGAGATGGCTCCACCTTTACCTCCTGATGTCCTCAGTGTCACCCAGCAGAAGTCACTTGGAGCTGCTCTTCAATTTGTGGTTTCGCTGGGGCTCTGCCCCTACTTGGCCCTTGGAGTGGGTGTGCCACTGGGTCGCAGGTCCGCGTTTGGAGCCATGGTGGAAAAACTTGTCTGCGGTGGGGCGGTGCCAGCAGTGGGACGCCGCCTTCTTATCACCACAAATGTCCTATTGCAGTTGGCAGAGCTGTCATCTCTCGCCACTTTGGTGTTCACACGGCATCTAGGGGATGTGATGGCAGCACTGTGCCAGCTTGGCTACCAGCCACACCCGGCAGAGAGAAACGGCACAGAGGAGGAGAAGGTAACACATCTGGATATGGATTTGTTCTTCCTCTGTTGGAAAAATAGCCTTAAAGGAGTACTCCACCGATTTAGCATTGCACGCCTGTAACATTGTCTGATTCAAGATGGACAGTTTGGAGAAGAAAGGATCAAAATCAATGCAACAGAACCAGAGATATCATCTTTTTTTATTCCACGCATTCTTCTCCTTTGTCAAAACCTGGTGCCTACATTACCCACAATACAACAATACCGCAGACAGTTTGGTTGGAGATTCTGGTGTGTTATGCTAGTAGCGGCTAATGTAGCCTCGAGCCTCAAGCAGAGATGCGGAGTGGGCTACAGAAGTCCGGTAAACTCACTTCTTTCAAAATTCACACCCCCTGATTTCTTTCATTTTAACTTGTAGTCTTCAACCCCAACCGCCATTGACTCAAGTGACATTACTTGAGGCAATTTATCAGATTTTGTGCAGCTCTCTCTGTATCCACAAAAGCCTTTTATACATTTTTTTTACATATGCAGTAGTACTCCCCAACACATGTAAACAGACTTTGATGTGTAAAATTGGTGGATTTTCCAATTAAGAGTGACATTAGTCATTGCATGGTGACTGATCAAATTTGAAATCTTCTAAGACTGAGCCTCCACTTTTCTGAAAGTTCTTGGTAGAGTTGTAATTAGAGTAACTGCTATGAAGGCCACTACTTTTGCTTTTGATGTATGTTGTCAAGAGAAATAAAAAGCATCTGTTTTTTTTTTGTTTTTTTCCTTCTTGCAAACTTTTTAGATGCAGGAGCTCAGTGCTGAAGAATGTCAAAATTGCAAGGAAGCCCTCAAAAGCCTTCTAGGAAAAGTCTACCAGCCAATCGTTATCAAGGAGCTGCTGATCCTCCAAGGTGGACCCAAACAGGTGTGTATGTCCATGTTTGGCGGGGGATTATGGTAGGGACAGCTGAAATAAGGAGTGATTAGAAGTGTGCTTTTTATTTGATAAATATTTAAAATTATTAACTTTAAGTTCAACTTTGTCACATAAATCATACAGGAATCAATCATAGTGAAATATATGTCCGCAAGCTCTTACAATTGTGCAAAGTGTGAAATAGAATAAGAATAAGAAATAACAATGGTAACTATGGTAAGTAACTTTGAGTAATAATACAGTAAAACATTTTCTTGAATAGTAGTGGGGGGGGTCCTGGATCAGTGCTGGCCTGGTGTATCCTGTACCTTGTCCTCGACTGCAGCAGGGAGAAAAGGCTGTTATCTGGGTGATTGAGATCCTTAATAATTTGCCTAAATCTTAGTCTTACACTGCCTGGTGTAATGTCTTTAGGCAGGTTAGAGCACCGCCAAGGATACGTTCAGCTGAACAAACCACTCTTTGCAGGGCCTTGCGGTCTTTTTCTGTGCTATTCCCGCACCAGGCAGTGATGTTCCCCATGAGGACGCTCTCGATGGTGCAGGAGTAGAAATTCCTCAGTATGTGAGGGGATACCTGGAGGTGAAACAGTCTCTGCCAGTCACCGCAGAGTCAGTGTGCAGCGCCCAGGTCAGGCCCTAGGTGATGTGGACACCAGGGTATTTGAGGTTGTCCACCTTCTCCACTGAGGATCTGTTGATGTTAAGGGGGGTATAGTTCCTCCCCTGCTTTTCCCAAGGTCCACTATCAGCTCCTTAGTCTTGCTGACATTCAGGAGGGGGTTGTTGTCCTGACACCAGCGGGTCAGGCCCTCTATCATTAGGATTGTATCTTCATCTTAGCCATACTCTTATCGGCCCAGTTCTTTATCAATACTCTTACCAGTTCTTGTTCATTACTAAAGAATTGGGTATTTTTAAATTATCATTTAAAAAAAGAATAAATTATACAAATACAAAACTACATATTGTTTCTAGAGCAGCATTAGTAAAGTTAACAACAGCAAAGTCACTATATACACTCAGTATTTCACTGGAAACAAATCTAAAATGTCAGTAAAATAAATAATATTCCTGACATCAAAATACTGAGTAACGTTTAGAAAGAATGAAGAACACAGACGTTGCTTAGTCAGAATCAGTCCTGCAGGTACCGCTTGTAGAAAGAGGAAGGGCTGGTTAAGTAGCCAGTAGTTATGTTTACAAGAATTTGACAAATTTTAAGATTTGTGGCAAACTAAGAAACAGTTAAGCTACACACAGATAGCTTTAGTTTTAGCTTGTTTGTAACAATTCGCTATTAGCTTACAGGTACAGTTCACCCCAAAATCAAAAATACATATTTTTCCTCTTACCTGTAGTGCTATTTATCCATCTAGATGTTTTCGTGTGAGTTGCTGAGTTTTAGAGATATCGGCCGTAAAGATGTCTGCCTTTTTTTTGACTATATTGGGAATATATAGCACTTGGCTTTTGGTGTTCAAAGTGCTAAAAAAGTACATTTGATCCACAGACCTTGGTGTGAGCAGTTTCATATACATGTAGAAACTATTTTCTTTCTACCGACAGTTCTGTTATGTGACCCTTTTTCTGGTTTGATCTTATTAAGCCTGTGTGTTCCCACTTTACATGAACCAAAATGATTCTGTCAAAGTTTTGATTTCCATTCAGATTTCCCAGGTCCCCATTTAGGTGTTTGTAAGGCTCATTGTGAGGCCTGGTTTTATATGTACTGTCCCTCCTTCCAGTCTTGTACACTGGGAAGCTCCAGTGGTTCCAGCAGCAGGGCAGCTTTGGGATCAGCTCCGGCCTGGCTGAGGCGTCTGTGTGGTGAGCTGCTGTCTGAGCGCCTCATGCAGCCCAATGGTGTCCAGGCTGTAGTCAGAGCCATCCTGGGGGGAGGAACAGGTGAGTTGGAGGGGAAGTAATGATGGAAGAATAAAGGATGAAAAAGTAGTCAGGAGCACAGTCTGACTTAAACAAGTAGAGACTCAAATATCCACTCAAATGTAATGCATGTATCCATTAAACAATAGCCGCACGGAAGCAATACATCAGTGTTTTTGGAGACAGATATTAGTTTCACTGATTTATCTGTCTCTAATATCTGTGGAGACAGATATTAGTTTCACTGATTTATCTGTCTCCACCACACTGTGTTTGCCTCTATTATATAATTTGCTTTAATATCTTTTATATCTTACCTTTTGAATCTTTTCATACAATGGAACTTCTATTTCATGTATCCAAACCTAACTAAAACACTGTTTCTGTCCTCTAGGGGGCGAGTCAGACTGGAGGAAATGTGACAGTGTGGCCAGGATCCTGGTGACCTGCCCTCAACAGTCTGCCTCAGCAGACACCTACTACAGACAAGTCTGTCCACAGGTCAGCTCAACACATATAAACACACTCACAACGCGAATGTGTCAGAGTTACAAATATTATTTAAAATAATGGAATTATTTTGAATACGAGGATGTGCAATCCTATGTGAAATGATCCTTCCTTTCATCCAGCGGCTTTGTTGCCACAGTGATAGTTTCCCTGTCTTTGTTTACATGCACAAAGACTTTGCACAAGTCCTGCACATGCGCATATGTAAAAAGCAGATAAGAAACCATATTCATGACTAAGACATCTGCGTTCTCCAGGAGAAATATAGCTGGCGAAATCAGGTTTCTTTAATCTTCCACCCAAATTTTGAATACCGCGTACCTTGTTTACATGACGTTTAAGAAATTAGCTTACTGGAGAAATTCAGCTGTAACCCAGTTACTTAAGTGCATGCAAACGCACTGATTGACTGCAGTGTAGACAGAAAAGAGCCTTTATTAAGCACAGGGTCTCAATCACTTCTGGATCAAACTACACGCACAGTATGGGTGTGCTTTTAGTTTAAGGATAATTCTGGTTTATTGCAACTTGGATTTTTTTTTTCAACATCACTAAAAAGAAGCTAAATGGGGCAAAAACATGAGCAGTCAGGCAATCGGACAGTTTGTAAAACAAAACCCAGGTTAGCTAAATCACTTTTTCACACAGGGCCATGTAGGTTTGGATTTTGTTTTCCCTTAATAATAACAACTTTCATTTAAAAATTGCATTTTGTGTTATCTTTGACTAATATTTAAATTTGTTTGATGATCTGAAACATTTAAGTGTGGCAAACATGCAAAAAAATAAGAAATCAGGAAGGGGGCAAACACTTTTGCACACCACTGTATATGGCTTAAACGAAGCTTCGATGCAAATAATTTGAATTGATGATTTTTAATAATCTAGTTACTCAAGGAATCATTTCAGCCCTACTTTACACATAACAACTGTAGACCCATGAGTGTCAGTTGGACTGAGTAAGAATTTATTTATTTCAAGTGTATTTGTTGTTGTATGTTGTATTTGTTATTGTTGTCTAGATCCTCAACCTCCTGCACTTCAAAGACAAGCTGACAGCCCAACAGTTTCAGCGTGTGGCCACCAGGGCAGCGCTCTCTATGGTACAGGAGAAGCCCAGCTTTGCCCAACAGTACCTGCTCACTCCTCTGCTCGAACCTCTCCACCGCTGCACCATTGCTTCCAGTCAGTAACATGGCCATCTTATCGATATATGTTAGATGTTAAATTAAAAATAGAGTTAGTACTAGTAAAAACAGAAGGAGTTATTTTTGGTTCCAGAAAGTACAGTTGCACATATGGAGTTTTAACGTCTTGCAGTTTTGGGAAGATTATAGTTGGGTGTGAATGCAGAAATTAAATTATTATTATTATTCAGCCCACTTTTTTGCAACTTAACTGCTTCTACATTTTTCAACATAGAAACTTCATTCAAACATTTAAATATTCATCTCAATTAGGAATGGTGTGCTATTACTTTTCTCATTCATATCTTTCATACTTTCCAAAATATTCAAATGAATGGACGGAATGTTCAAAATGTCCACATTTACCCACTTTTTCAACTCTTATCTATTCAGTCATACTTTCAGCTAGAAACTGCATTCAAGCATCAACATCAGCAGCAACAACTTTTAAAAATATTCAACTTTGTTTGAAGTAAAGTTACAATGGCAGTCAATGGGGGAAAAAAAGCCTTCAAACTCACTCATCTTCAACCTCTTTCCACTAATTCATACATTCACATAGAAACTCCATTCAACTATAAAATGTTTACAATACTTGGGACTTTGTCACATTAATTAAACTTTTTTATATTTTTCATGTTTTCCACAATCACAGTTCAAAATTCATGAAATGTTCAGTCCTGAGTGTGTATTGGGTGGAATGTTCAAAGCTAGAGTGAGGGACTCAGCTGTCAGAGTGCAGATTATCTGTAACATTTTCTCAAAATCTTCTCTTCAACTTGCTCTCATTCCCACAATTTTCACTCTTCATACATAATTTTGTAGAAAGGTAACTATGGAGTCAAACAAACTCACACAGTTGCCACAGTCAGCTTCAAAGTGACAGCAGTTCCAGCCAACTGCTGTACAGACTTGCATATTAACAGAGACCAGAATTTTCAGGAGGGAGGCAGAAAAAGGGAGATATCGAACCTGCTCTCATTCCCACATTCGCTGCCACTAAATGTTGGACTACCAGCATCTAAGACCAAAACAAATGGTAGCTACAGCCCACCAGACAGAGAAACAGTCATTTTTACCTCTCAGAAAATTGTAAAATACACTTCATTCAAACAGAAACAAAAATCCTAATTCACAATTCAAATCTACCTCTGTCTCACACACACATACAATGTCATTTCACATTTTAAAAATGAAAGCCCAAGATGGTGAAAACCTCCATTCAAACCTTATGTTTCACATCTTTCATACATTATTGCTATGATTGAACTTTAAAAGCCAGCCAGCATTCACACCCGCAATTTCTTCTGAAATTGCTTCTCTAGTTTAATTAAATCTAATTTACTTTAAAAAATGCTCATTCTTTGCAGTAGCATATTTTGAGATGCATTTTACTGGAGTCACCCAGACTCTATGCTGTTTTTTCACATTTTGTTTAAATTTCTGTACAGAAATAAATTATATGGGCAATTATTTATTTATTTATGTATTACAAGCAATAAATAAAGGAAAATTGAGTCAGTCTGCAAAAAAGATAGATGTCACATATTTCCACTTGAAAGGCTGTTGAGCTTACATGCTATACCAGGGTGGCCATGGGTCCTTAAAATGTCTAAAATTCACATTTACTAATGAAATGCCTTTTTAAAATGTATTAAATTGTCTTAAATTCAGTTTGGGAGGGTTTTGAATGCTGTAAGCATGGTCTAAAATTCACTCCAAGTGCAAAATGCCTGTACATTTAATCTCATTCGAAATCAACAAGAGTTGAATTCGAATGCCTCTGTTATCCCGTGATGGTTTATTTTAGGGTTTTGCTATTCATGTTTGCAAACTTTGTCCCCTGGTGGCCACTGTAGTGTCTGTCCGGATGGCATGGAGGAGCTAGCTAGTTAGTTAACCTGAGCAAGTGTATTTCAGTCTCATTCATGTCTGATGAACTGTTGATTTGCACATTCCCTATTCAGAAAAAATAAATTGATTGTAAATTGAAATAAATAATTGTCCATCTCCACCAATATTTGGCAAAAGACGAGCTGTAAAAAGTGGGGCAATCATCAATCCAGTCTACACAAAGTTGACTAGATTCATTATGACAACAGACAGTCTGTAGCTTAAATCAGGATGACATTTACCTATTTATTTAAAAGCCATGTATAAACTATAAACTATATAGAACCACAATAATAATAATAATACAGGTGTATAAATGACTTAAAGAAATTGACATTCTACCTTGATAAAGCCTTGTTTCAGACTCAATTGTAGTGATTAATATCATTAAGGACAAATATTTTTTTCACACTAAACAAATTTGGACAAATGGTTTTTAACTCAACCAGTTATTGTCATTTTGCCTTACTTATAATTTTAAACTGACAATATATGTATTGACAATATATTTATTTACTATTTAAGAGTATGGCTATATTTTCACATTCAGTGTTTATTTTTATTGCAAAATTGGCCTTAAATTTAATTTAAAAGTCTTACATTTAACTTGCTGATGCATGTAGACACCCTATATACATGTTATGCATACTAAAGATGTTCAGGTTGTGTTTTTCTATCAGTTTTCTATCAGGAGAACAGATAGTAGTTGTTGTCCTGTTTGTCGTGCTAGCTATCATCACCTTGTCAAAAAAACAGCAGATGGATGATAAGTCAGATACCAATAGGGCTGAACACTGGCTTCTATGTGTGTTTTCCAGATGAGGGTCATTCCCAAGCTGCTGCAGAGGAATGGGAACTGACACGTTGTATGGAGGACGTGTACAAGGTAAGGACACCCAAAGGCATCCACTAAACACTACAATAATGCACCTCAACTGCATTTTGTTGCCTTGTACTTGTAGTTGAATCTAATCTAATCTCAAATTCATAGTAATGATCTTAGCTTATACCTTTGGTAAGGTCTCAAGATGGACTACACAGTATTTTGTGTAGTCGAAGAGAGCATATAAGAAGACAATATACCCACAATGTCTCCATTTCCGTGATAGTACCTTATGTATGGTTGGAGATCAATATCCCTGATGATTATCCAAAGAAATTGTTTGTATTGTGACATTTAGTGATATTTGCTAAAATATTCAAAAATCTGATCTTTGCTTATTGCACTTCATGGCAATATAGCGAATCATAAAACTGTAGCTAAATGAATAAATTCATTGAATTATGTAAAAATACAGGAAGTTGATCAAAATTCCTTTGATATATTAAAAGAGAGTAAATGATAATTGATTGAGGTTTTTGTAAACAAAACAGGTGTTTGCATTAAATAAAACTAAATCAGAACTCTGAATAATAATGGTGATATTGGTGGAGATGTTAGTGGTTATTAGGTTTTTGTTGTAAAATATGCAGTAACATTGATGTTCGCTGCTAACACTGCATTTTTTTTTTCTACTGTCTATAATCCTTATAATGCCTCTCACACAGTGTTTTAGGTGTCAGTGTCTTTTGCTCTTGTGTCTCTTGCTGCTGTCAGATCTGGGTGGTTGGAAACAGTCCGTCAGCTTCTCTCCTCAAACCTCTAGAACAAGTTCTTCCTGTTATCTTCACACTCTTCTGTTTCACCAAGCAGAACGTCTCCCACCTACGGTAATATTTTGTCTGCTATTGGCTGGGATTTTCATGTACATATCCTGGTACTCTCATAAATAACAACTAACCCATAATTCCACACCCGAGCCCAATCACTGCAGAACTTTGTGATTTTCACTAGTTGTGACGTGTGCAAAATTTCAAGAGTTTTCGAGCATCCTAAGCCCCTCAAAAATGTGTTCAAAGGTGCATAATAATGTTGTTATTATTATTATTATTATTATTATTATTATTAATATCTAGAGAAACAATAGGACTGTTGGGCCCTGGCACTTTCATGCTCGTGGCGCTATGACTATGACTGAATATTGGCTTGTAGATGTCTTCAGGGCGGGACTGTTATCAAACGTGAAGTTCGGGGCAGTTTGGATCATGTACACTGAAGTTACAACAACTTCTTGTGTCATGGCGAAACAGACATTTGACGCCGCGCCCTTTTAACGAAAACTCACAAGCTTCACAATATAGCATCATCAGTATCTTACAGATTTTCTGCCAAAAGTTGAGATGGATGTGCTCAACCTGCCAGGAGGAGTATGTCAAAGTATAAAAGGTGTCATTTCCTGTTGCCAGGAGGTGGCGCTATGACTATGACTGACTGAATACTGGCATGTAGATGTCTTCAGGGCGGGACTCTTATCAAACATGTGAAGTTTGGAGCAGATTTGACCTTGTACACTGAAGTTACAGCAACTTCTTGTTTCTTCGTAAAACATCAAAATTTGACACCCAAGACCCCTAAAATATGTACATTTTCAATTTATTTATATAGCACCAATTCATAACAGAAGTTATCTCATTGCACTTTTCCTATAGAACAGGTCTAGACCATACTATATAATATATAGTTATAATATTAACCACTTTCACCACTTCTGACAAGTGTGCAAAGTTTCATGAATTTTCAAGCCCATTTAGCCCCTCAAAACTGCGATTCATTTGGACAAACAAAAATAATAATAATAACTAGACCTGCAAGCATGTATTAACGGGGTCCAAGCCTCTGGTGCAAGTCGCAACATGGGGCCACAGAGACAGTGCAAGTCAGACCTGCAGTCCTACGAGGTGACACAATTCGCTGGTGGAGATCAGCACATAGATTGGGCAGCTCTTTGAGAGAAAATTAATCGATCAGAAGCATTATCTATTATGCGCTCATTAAATGAGCAGAGGTGTTTTAAAAAATACGTCAATGGTGCCTAGATAAAGTAAATGGGAAAGATTCTGACCCATTTTATGTATTTATTTCTGGAGGAGCAGGCACAGTAAAGTCTAATTTAATAACAGCTGTGTATTATGAGGCTTGCAGATTGTTAGCAAGAATGTCTGTCTAATAATCCAGGTGACATTCATGTTTCACTAACTGCTCCTACTGGTGTGGCTGCATGTAACATTAATGCTACAACAATACACAACAGCTTTGTGTTTGGTAATGATGCTTCATTGCCATATCAACCTCCTAAGGAAGGAAAAAGTAAATACAATAAGAGCCAATTTCAAAGATCTACAAATATTGGTAACAGATGAAATTTCCAAGGTTGATCACAAACTTTTGGCCTATATCCATGGCAGACTACAAAAAATTAAACATGCTGTGATTTTTCTCCCTTTGGCAATGTTTCCGTTATAGCTATTGGAGATTTTTATCAGCTGCTACCAGTTTAAAAAAAAAGGCCTCTTTACAAAGAGCAAATAGGCACCAACCTATGGGCAAATACTTTGAGTCACATAGAGTTGAATAGAGCGACAAATAGACCAAGAGTTTGCCCAGACATTAAATCGACTCAGGAAACATACCAAAGGGGAAAAACTTAAAGAGCGGGATGAAGCGTTATTAAAACAATGTGAGACAGGCATGGACGAAGACACAGAGGACCTTCACATTTTTGCAACAAATGGGGCGATTTGCACATAACATAACAGCTTACATAACTATGCTTAAAAAAACATATTTGGATAGTGTTGGTCTGAAGGCTTGCGTTATGCTTATCAAAAATATAGATGTTACAGATGGTCTTGTTAATGGAGTGTTTGGCATTGCTTGTACTGTGAAATTTCATGGAAACAACCAAAAAATGATTTATGTCAATTTTGATGATAAAAAGATTGGCAGAAAACTAAGGTTTAAATTTCCATGTTCATAACCAGGACTTAAAAATGTAACCCCAATAGGTGCTGACAAGGACAAAGTAACGAGCAGTGGTGAAGTTAGACGTCAATTTCCAAATTCCATTCGTCTAGCAAGTCTGTACTGCTTGATTTCCATTGTGTACTGAAAATTTAAACAGAAGGCTGCTTTGCAGGAAATCATTTTAAAAATGTGTACTTATTAAAATAGTCAGCAGAAATGTAAAGTATATATGAATCGTAGTTAATAAGAACTAAAGTATGACAGTGTCAATGTTATTCTATGTGCTCCACAGCGCCCCCTCTCAGGAGATTTTGCTGTGGTTCCTGAGCCACACTGAGCCGTTTGCAGCCCTGTCAGCACTGAGGCAGCTTTCAGGCCTGCAGGAACAGAAGAACAAGATGGCAGCAGACCTCCACTTCATCCCGGGCAGTGATGGAGGAGCCAGACTCTACTCCAGAGAGAGCTGCAGGTGACTGACATGTTCTCACTAGTGATCTTGGTAGGGGAAAAAATGTCTCAACTGTATATTGTGTTGTTAAGAGAGGATACTCGCAAACAAAAACATGATGCATAATGCAGATTAGGACAGTTCCTTTGAGATGTTTTGGGCCACTTAGCAACAGCAAAAGAGCCACTCTTTATTTATCTCATTCCACCTCTGTTCCTTTTTTTCCAGAGATGATGACTGTTAGTATAATTTGCCTCTCTTTATTTCTCAGTGTCTTCCCTAACTTCTCTGTTCTTGTATACAAGTGATGAGGACGATGCTCTGTATGAGAAGCTGTCAGGGGAGCAGTGGAGGCTGGAGTGTCTAATGCAGTTGCTGGCAGAACTTAAAGACTGTGACCTGCCTGGAGACTTCTTCTTGGACCTGCTGCAGGTAAGGACTACACACATATTTACACCTGTAAAACATTCAGTCCAGTGCAATATAATTATATTGTATATTGTATTGTTGTAGCATTAATGTTACATGCAGCCACACCAGTAGGAGCAGTTAGTGAAACATGAATGTCACCTGGATTATTAGACACACATTCTTGCTAACAATCTCCATGCTTCATAATACACAGTTGTTATTAAATTAGACTTTCCTGTGCCTTCTCCTCCAGAAATAAATACATAAAATGGGTCAGAATCTTTCCCATTTACTTTATCTAGGCACCATTGACGTATTTTTTAAAACACCTGTGCCTGTATTGTATATTGCACCGTCCTATATTGTACAGTGCTTCTTTTGTTTGTTCTTTCCACCTTGTGGAGATGGTAACCTCAGTCGACATTCCATCATTTCCTTGCATCTCATGCAGGAATTGACCAACTGGGCAGAAGATGAAGAGAAGGACGAACAGGAATTGGATGTGTCAGCTATGACACTCCTGGAGGTGGAGCAGCAACTGCTGGGTCGAGCTGCGAAGCAAGGCCAGAGACTTGCTTTGCTTCAGGTGTTGGCTGTGATGGTTGAGTCTCTGCAGCATACTGTGCTGCTGAGAAAAACCACACAGGTGAGTGGAGAGATACGCAACCACCAGAAGGAGCAGAAATGCTAAATTGCAAAACACTAGCTTTAGCAACTATGAGACAGAAGCAAAGCAGACATAAATTTGTCTGCTTTGTATGCTTGATTTTTAGGGCCCGAGCACGAAAGTCACTGAAAGTGCAAGGAACCTATTACTAACAGTGGTACCTTGTTCCAAAATTAGTAACTGTGCTACCTCAGCTCCACATCATCAGATCTTTTCCAAATTTCACATGCTTTATAAGAGTTTTGTAGTTTTTGTATTTGTAGTCTTATTGTGTGATCTACACGTGATACACGGCAACACCACGTATGCTTAGTGCGTGTTCTCTAGCGCCACATAGTGGACACAGGAAGTGATATTTAACTCCTTGGCGCAGTGCCCGATGGTCTTGAAGAATCAGAGCGGTGTCAAAACTGTGTAGCCTTTGGGATCGCATGTTGAGACTTACATTGTGTTGTGGACCTTTTCTTTTTCTTTTTTTTTCCAGCTGAGGAACCATAGTTCTTTGTTGGAGCCTTGTGCCCTTTCCTAAAATGTTTTTCACCTGTATTGGCACATATTTAAACAGACTGTACTCTGCCTCTGCCCAGCGTGTGCTTTTTTGTATGTAGCCAATCAGATAATTTAAATGAAAACATATTTGCATAAATCAGTAACCGTCACTGTTCTATCATTGGCTGTTAGTGACACTTACTAACAGCCACACAGCAGCCTGCTATAAAACACATTAGCCACAGACTTTCAACAACATCCCAGACCAGCTTTACAGCTAATGACTCTTTTTTTTTAAATCTACAAACATGAAGGTTTGACTACGACTGAAACCTTTTCTACGATGGAACAATCTTGGACGAATGAGGGACTACACCGTCCAACAAACATGAGCACACGTCTTGTGCACACGTCTTGTGCGCACGTCAAGCGACGAAACAAACATCGACCAGGGGAAAAGTGCACTGCTAGCGTCAGTTTGCAGGCTAGGCTGTAGCACACTGAACAGCTTTAAAACTTGCCTGCAGATGTCAACATCGGTCAGTTTAGATGCTAAATGCTGTGGTTCTTAGTCTTCAACACCACTACTAACAAAACACGGTCCTTGTCTTGTAAGCTACAGTTACCTGTGCAAGTTTGTTTGTGGCTTGGAGCCCCTTAGCTGACAAAACTGTCAAACACACACACCAGCCCACTCAGTTAGAGGCTTAGATGTTAAAGGAGCATTTCAGATCCACCCCCAAATAATTTCTTATTTTCTTATTTCTTTCTTATTTCTTATTATACAATTTGAAAGCGAGTGTAGTTGACTGCAAAAACACACGACTGATTTCAGTTGTACTTAAAGGTGGTGCCAGTTGAGTGCAGTGTACAGAGCTGGGCTTGGTGAATGTCTAGCTCATTGCGACTTTTACTGAACACACTGGCTGCTGTGGTGATCAAACTCATCAAACTCAACCCATTTGTAACAGAACAGAGACTCTAAACAACAAGCCTCATTGACAGTCCAAAGAAATTCAACATTTACAAATCTAGCAGATCTAACTGCAAATTACTTCACAAATCCTAATGTTTTGCACATTGCAAGTGTCTATGGTCACGCACTTTTGACTGTAGAAAAAACATACAACATGATAATCTGTTAATGGTGAACAACCCCACACAGGTGGCACAAAACCTAATAATATACTGTAGAGGACTTTGCTTGCTTGTGTAGAATTGCACCATGTACCTGTACATCTGGCCTCGTTGTGACAGCCTCTGTGTCCTAAATACATGTTGAGTGGTTGTTTTATTTAAGGTTTACATTTAATGAGACAGATGTTACAAACTGCACTTTATTGCACTGTTGAAACTTCCCTGAAGTGTCACAGCCCGCCCTCTCTTAGGTGTTAGCTCATCCTTCTGGGATTGAATCTCTCGTTCTCTAGCATATTTTCAAAGCAGTCTGTGTTCCTGTGGGAGTTCTTGTAATGGAAGTAGGCCACGTTGAGTCATGCTGCCACACAAAAATAGCTATTTGCTTCATTTCTGGTAGGATTGATAGAGAGAGGGGTGGTTAAGCTGTACAGAAAAAGTAGGCTGACTGGCTGGCTGCCATTGTAGGGGCCAACAAACATTCCCTCACAGATAAAGAAACGTCTCTGATAAACTGGCCTCACTTCGCTGAATAATGTCTTATTTTTGGATGTCTTTATAAGGTCTTAATGTTTTCTGAGAATTTCCTGAAAAGCTTTGAAAAGTGTCTTGTTACATATTATAAAGAGTATGGTCTAGACCTGCTCTATAGGAAAAGTGCAATGAGATAACTTCTGTTAAAATTGAACTGAAAGGTACTTATTTCCTCTAGCTCTAGTTTGTAGTACTATATTTAATTAATCTTAGTCCGTCTGCAATTTCTACCTTGGGGTTTAACTTTTATATTTAACACATTTGAATCCCTGAATCTCTTTGAGTATAATTTGTGTCCATGACTGTTTGTCTTTTCTCCAGGTGGTGGACTTCATGGTGTCCATGCTTCAGAGGTCCTGTGTGGGTCTCGATCAGGCCACTGGTCCAAGTCTTGGGAACCCATTAGAGAGCCAGACGCTGAGCATGGGAATGGGCCTAGTGGCCATTCTGCTGTCTGGACCTCAGGTACTCACAACTGTACTCCACACATCAACATGTTGCTTGTTAAACTACCTAATGATGCATGTACTGTATTTTCTGTACAATAGTTCTGTTGGCTAAGAACTTTTTTGTAGCTGATGTTCACTTGTTTTAATACATTTATATATGTATAATAATAAGTTAACCTTTTAAGGCTTATGAATATGTTTTTGAGGTGAATTAAAGTTAAATTCACCCTCATTGAGCAACAGTCAGGCAGTCCTGGCTACACTTATACTTCACTGCAGCAAGATGAGGACCTTAACCACTGGAAGTCAAAATAAGATTTTCAGCTGTTGTTAAAGGCACCCTGTGGAGCAAACAAAGTAAAAATTTACATTCAGTGTTACCCACCAAAACACATTGTATGTATGTGTTGAATGTATTTCCTTCCTCATGAAATATTTGCAGAGCTGACTTTTGGAAGAATTTGAAACCTGCATTGTTTACGTCCATGTTTGCTTGCTAGCAGTCTTCTTTTTCCCTGCCTTTGTTGGTCATTGCTACATTTCTTGGCACCAAATGTCAATCAGTGGAATAGCGTGACTGTGTCTTGCTCCATAGCACTACTAGTGATCAAAAACTCAGACTCAGGCAAAGACGGTATAAAACTAATGAAAATAAATGAAGAACACTCTGCATTATTATACTACAGTAGCTCAAAGGAGGAAGAGACATGTAGGCAGCAGACCCTGTTATAGTACCATGATTTTCAAATGGAGTATGACCATGTCAGTTTTTTAAGAAATGAAGAACTGAGCCCTAAAGGCACTATTAGACAGTAGGCAGTAGCCACCGCTACCTACATTGTTACCAGTGTAACCATATTCCACAGAGAAAAGATGGAGGAACAATTTCCCGTGGATTATTCACTTTTTCACCAGCAGTAATTAAGAAAATAAAAATTTGTTACCTAAACTTTCTATATTAATTGTGTCATATTGGTAACCATTAAGCTACAATTCACTCTATTTGGCTACATGATGTGATTAGATATGTGATACAGTAGCTGGATAACAGCAACCTGAAGAATACAGTACAGGTTGTTAGTAGGATCCAGTAAAGCCAGTAGCTGCTGTGGTGGAATTGTGCTCAGCTCCTGCCTGTTCAAAACACAGAACACCAATGTCCCAGGTGGCAGGCGCAGTGGTAACTACGGGCAGTCTGAAAGAATCTTAGGAAATGTTTCAGAAAGTGGTAAGCACAGCCTGCTCTCTCCCAATCATCCTCTCCCCTTTTTAATATTACAGCTTAGTGCAGAGGACTACTCTTCTATGTCGAGGCTGCTCCCATCACTGGAGACGCTATCTCAGAAGCACTCTGAGGTGGTCATCCAGGAGCTGGCATCCAACCTCAGATCTGTCATTGCCACTCACGGTGCCTACTGGCCTGAAAATCTCACCGCTGCTGCTCAGCCCTCCAGAAACCCTGAAACCACAGCAAAGAACAACAGTGTGCCTTTTAGGAAAAATCAAAAGATGGAAACTGAAGCAAACAACTCACAGACTAGTCCTCATTCATCTTCCCCGGATAGTAATTTGCCTAGCAACACCCACCTCAGACAGCCAGCATCCTCTGGAGGGTCTGCAGCAAGAATAAGTCCAAAAGGTGGAGAGAGGACCTCTGGCACCAGTGACCCTTGCCCCCCTACCAAGCCCTTTTCTGATTGGCTTCTAGAAGCTTGTGACCTAGACGTGCCAACCAGAGCGTTCGCCCTGAGGGTCCTGACCCAGAATGTGCAAAACAGAAACCCAGAAGCTGTCCAGGCCCAGGAGAAAGTCCTTATGGTGAGTTGCTTTGTTATGTACCACCTTTTTTGTGCTTGTTTTAGCATTAAGTTATGATTTTCTGAAAATACTGATTTAAGTTTTACCTGAGTCGGGTCGTTCACCTATCGGAAGGTCGGCGGTTTGATCCTGGCTTCCCCCAGCCTACATGTTGAAGTGTCCTTAAGCAAGATACTGAACCCTAAATTGCTCCCAAGGGCTGTGCCTTTGGTGGTTGAGTGTGTGTGAATGATTAGTTACTTTCTTCGGACTGAGGAGCAGTTAGTGCATGCCATCAGTGTATGAAGGTGTGTGAATGGGGTGAATGTAGTGTGAAGTGCTTTGAGGAGTCGGGTGACTAGAAAGGTGCTATACAAGTACAGTCCATTTACCATCTTGTCTGAGAACTTGTAAACTTTAGAAAAATATGGTAAAAAAAAAAAAAAAAAAAAAACTCACTTCATGTTATGGTATACCAGGTCTGGACCCAAAAGCATGACTAGAACAGTGGAAGTGAAGTAGTAGGTTCCATTTATTTATAGGAAACACAGCGAGGAACCAGGAGTGTGGAGGATTATGCTGGAAGCCGGTAGACTGGAGGCAGACAGCGGACCGACACGAGGCTGGGGAGAGCAGGCAGGCTGAGGCAGGAACAGCGGTCTGAGGGGAAGCAGATGAGAGCTGTGGTGAAGTCCTCCTGGAAAGCCGGTGGGCAACTTGGAGGCAGGTGACACAAACGAACCTGTGCACAGGGAGTCAAAGAGTTAGTCAGGCGCTCCGATAACATGCAGGTAATATCTCTAAGAAGACAGTCAAGAGCCGAGGAGTAATACCACTAAGGTAAACGGACGATCTGGCGAAGACTGGTGAGAAGAGCCGGGTAGATATACTGTCAGGTGCGATTGTGGATGGAGAGCAGGTGAGCAACAGCAGATGGGTAGCAGGTGTGTCAGTTGCTGATTGGCAGTTCTCAGAGGCCGCGAACACACACACACACACACACACACACACACACACACACACACACACACACACACACACACACACACACACACACACACACACACACACACACACACATGTGTGCATGCAGAACAGACGATCTGGCGAAGACTGGTGAGAAGAGCCGGGTAGATATACTGTCAGGTGCGATTGTGGATGGAGAGCAGGTGAGCAACAGCAGATGGGTAGCAGGTGTGTCAGTTGCTGATTGGCAGTTCCTCAGAGGCCGCGCCCCACAGCACACACACACACACACACACACACACACACACACACACAGGAGGAGAACCAACAGGGGACAAACAGACAGAAACTCTAGGAATGGTACAGCCGTACCATGACACTCCAGACATAAATCCTATGAAACATCTAAGTTAAAGGAGTATTAAAAGTATACTAATGTTGTGTCCTCAGTGATGCAAGGTTTGGCCCTTTTTTGTATCTCCTCATTACCAGTGTGATGTATTATTCCTCTTCAGTGGGTATCTCCAGCCTCTCTGGCCCTGATAGATGCTCCTTCTATGGGCATCTGTTATATCTTCTGTGCACCAACACCCTGGATGACTGTGCCAGTAGAGCCTTGGGTCGTGTGTGTGTGTGCACGTATGTACAATGCCAATAGTAGTTTCAGTGTTTCACTTTCAGGATTATGTACCGTAGCTACTTGTATTACAAGATACAATGAGTTGTAACAACTCAAAATGTAGAATACTGTGTCAAAAAACTGATTAGAGAAAGTTAGGGACATGAATTTAAGAAAAAAACATTTTCAGCCATTGCTAGTATGTCTTTTGTTGATGAATGTAGCATCAGTGGTATACAAACATCTTCACATAATAAGCTTGTTGCCTAGTAAACACATGAACATTAATCAGGAATGCACATTTTACATTAATGATTTATTTGATGGTTAGTTGTAAGTAACTAACACTATATAGACATTAATGCAAGTTCCTTTATAGTCCTGTAAAAATGAGAGTAATGCAAGTGAAAAACACTGGTCCTGACACCTAACTTCAGAACAGGTTTTTACCCTCATTCATGGGGTTTTCATTGAGACACTTAAGGTGAGGTCACACTAGGACCAGACTCCAGCAGAATATTTATTCTGTCTCTCATTGACTGCAATTGAAGCCTGTATGACTGATGAATTCAAAGGTGCATTTCCTGTTTCTGTGCAAGCTTCAGCAGACTTGCAGATCAGACTTCACCTTTGTTAAACTCTCACCTTAAAATTTGCAAGGTCACAGCTTGATCACTCTACTCAATATTTAGTTATTACCCATATTCTAACTGAAATCACATCCTTTTTAGGGTCTGAATTTGCTTCACAGAAGGCAAATGTGAACATACCTTAAGGCCATGTTCAACAATAGTGCTGCAATTAAAAAATGCGGCCTCTTTATACTGTGTATTTCATTGAGTTTAAAGCGGTGGTGCAGCAGGGGTCACAATGCAGAGGACTCTAGCGCGAACAAAATGTAAGGTCGTCTGGCAATAAAGTTGAACCTCGTTCAACTTTTGCAGCAACACAATGTAATGCCATGCAGCCAATCAGATACATGCAAGCGCACATCGAAGGTAGATTACTTTGTAACATGAACGTATTTCTACAGTTTACTTGCTAATCGAGATGGAGGATGAAATAATTGTGGCCTTGATAAGTTTCCAGAGATGTAAAATGCTTTTCATAGTATTAGAAACCGCTGTGCAGGATTTTAGTGTCTGATAAGCCTTCAAATTAGCCTTCAATTCCTGGATTGTTTTTCATTATATCATTGGTACCTGAAGCAACATGCCCACACCAATGCAATCCCTTGTGTTTTTTTTAATGCAGGACTGTTCTTGGTCTGAACGCTTGCTAACATAGCATATTGACTTTATGTTTTTGAGATAGTGAGATTTTCCCATTTGCTTCCATAGCATAGTTAGCAGTTATTCGTGGAGCTGGGTCAGCTATAAGGCATTGTGCTATTGTTGCGTGCACTGTATATGTGGATCAGGAACGTGTGGGTAGTGGTATTATCGGTGTGTCTTCTGGGACATTCTGAGCAAACGCGTATAATAAATGAGGCGGTTGAACCTCTCTCCTGGGAGCCAGAGGGGACAATGGTGCGCTCTAGGGACTTGTTAAGGTGGTATGAGCAAGAAAGGATAAAAACTCATTAAGTATTCTCTGTAATCAGAAGCCCCTTGCTGTGTGTACCTTAGATAACCTTCAACCCCCTGTTGTTACAGCAGAATCCCCCATTATTGATTTTTTCCCCTTTTGTGTCATGGTTGGGTTGAGTTCTGCAGTATTGTACAGGTCACCGTTCAGATGTTCTATCTTCCCATCCCTCATTACTTTACCTAAAACTTCAGCCCATTCAATCAAATCAAAATCTTCCAGGGCCTTTTATAGTACCTGGGGGTAAAGTTTGGGTTATTCCCTTTGATAGTTGGTTATATTGTTTTTAATGTATTCAGTGCTGTGCCAGTATCGATCCTCTGTGGTTCTACTGGCAAGATCAATATTGGTGATGTTTTTGATATTTTTCACACAGAAATGGTAGAATATTCCCAGTAAGTAAGTAAGGGACTTGTATAATTATACACCAGTCTATGTGATTAATCATGCTAATGGTATGTCCTCTCCAGCTCTTTTTACAAAACCTGGAGCATGAAGACTCATTCATCTACCTGTCAGCGATTCAAGGTAATATAATCCTACAGCTTGGCCAAATGTGATGTTATCATTGATTTTTGTGAGTATCGATCCACAGAAATAGTCTGTTTAATCCACTGATAATATTAACTAGCTGAAACAGTTGTCAGTAACTTTTGAAAGCAGATGGGCTGAGTATTAACTGTATTTAGGTCTGGCTGCATTGGCTGATTCCTACCCTGAGAGGATTCTGACAAGGCTCCTAAAAGACTTCCAACATGGTCCCTCCCTCCCTACATCCAACAAGGAGCACTCCCTGGAAACCCGCCTCAAAGTGGGAGAAGTCCTGATGAGGGCGAGCAGGGCTATGGGTGAGCATCATCTGCTGTTTGTTCACATTCATGTTTGTATGACCAGACTTGTAAGAACATTCACTTGACTTGATACCCATTTCCTGACCCCTAAGAAGGCATCAATTCGTGTGATGAGAACATACAGTAGCTTAAGAGACCAAATTCATTCACACTTAAGCATACATTATGCTCCATATTATCACTTCAAGGGATAGTTCAGCATTTTGGGAAATACACTTATTTACACAACTATTTCTTTTCAATAGTGAGATGACAAGATTGATACCACTCTCATATCTGTTTAAGTATGGAGCTGGAGTCAGGACATGGTTTGCCTTGCTTACAATAGCATACAGACTGGAAGCGGGGGGAAACAGCTAGCCTGGCTCTGTCTAAAATGAAAACCACCAGCACCTCTAAAGCTGGTTAAATAACGTGCTGTTTGTTTAATCTGCACACAACAGAAATGTACTCAGGCGTTCTGGATGTTGGAGACGATCCGCTGACATTCTAGCTGGTGTGTGTGTCCACCAGTTTGTGTCCAGACGTCTCACTCGCGGCTCTTTCAGTTGTCTCTGACCAACTGTCACAGCAAAACAATTTTTTTGTTTGTAGTTGCTGAGAAAGGAGAGAGAAGGAGAAAAGCAAGCAAGGGAGGGAGATGGCCCAAACCTTCGTTCAGTCTCCTCCTGCTCTCTGTGATCACCTATACTGTTTTAATGAGGCCAAATTCACAAATCAGTTGTTCTTGTTCTTGTTGTTGTAATTGGCTTTGTTACTATTATTGTCATTATTATTCCTATGACTATCATTCCTATTATTATTACTTTATTAATATTACCACTACCATTACATTATTACTATTTTAACTAGGTGGAATTTGCAGTGGCTCCGCTTCTGAAAGGTTTCCTGTGGATATTGAAACCGAGCCGTGCCTGAGCTGGAGCACAGCGAGAATATGGTGCAGCCAGATTCTGCATAAACATGACAAATTGTGATTTTAGATGGAGTTTTGTGCTGGCACTATTTCTTGGTGAACAACAGCCACACACAGTGATGTTATAAGGTTTGGACCAAAACCTGTGCTCTTCTGGCAACCTACACTGTAGCCGTAGATGCTACACAGAAGGGCTTGGTGAATGGATAAACCATTCACCCAGCATGATTACAGTACGTAACTCCAACCAAAATTCACAGATTGGCTTCCACTCCCAGTCACATTGTCTGTGCAGAAAAAGAATGGAACTATATTTCCGGTACCCTCGAAGGCTGAAATAACTACTCCCACTTTGTAACTTTGTACAGTCTGCATTGAGTTAAAGCTGCGTTAAAGGTCCAGTATGTAGGATTTAGTGGCACCTAGCGGTGAAATTTGAATACAACTCATCTCACCCTCCCATTCCAAGCGTGTAGGAGAAACTACAGTGGCGGCGAAAAAAACCTTGCAAAAAACGCGAAAGGCCCAATCTAAAGCCAGTGATTGGTTTGTCCTTTCTGGGCTACTGTAGGAACTTGGCGGTGCAACATGGCGGCCTCTGTGGAAGGGGACCCGTTCCCTATGTAGATAAAAACGGCTCATTCTAAGGTAACAAAAACACAAGGATTCTTATTTTCAGGTGATTATACACTAATGAATACATACTTAAAAACATAACTATTATATTCCGTTTCTGCCAAAAGCTCCTCCTAACTGTTATATACTGGACCTTTTAATCAACATTTTTATGTTAACAGTGGGTCAAATGACAGAAGGTAATGTGAAAGGTGTCGCTTGTAAATATCAATTTTTCCAGTTCCCCTCTGCTCTACAGAGCCTTTTAGTGTCTTTCAGCTCATTGTTTTGGTTTTCCAGCCCACAAATTTACTGTTTTGGTTCAGTCTGACCACTCTCTTCAACCTTGTTTCCTGCAGAAGCAGGCAGCTCTTATCAGTGAAAAGGCTCTGATAAACCCACTATACACTACCTGCCCAGCATCAAACAGCAGACAGACAAAGTTAGCTAACGTTCTCTGGAGTTGGTGGAGACCAAAACAGAGCTAAAGGAGAGGGAATATTGGACATGGACACAAACACAACTCCAAATGAATGCTAATGTTGCTCTATGTCTGCTTGATGTGTAAATAGACAACTGTACTACTGTAATACTTTTACCATAACAGCTTTATAAGGTGATGTCAATGTTGGGTTTTCAGCTAGTTGTGCTGCCCCAATTGGCCAAAAAAACACAACAACTCTAAAAGGACCACTAGCTATTTAACATTACATCTTTTTCTCAGATAGCATGGTTGTTTACTTTGGCAACAGTCACAAAATGGAAATTGATTCATTAGTGCTGTTTGCAAAATGAAATCTCTAGCTGAGCCTGACCTTTGGCCTCTGTGGAGGATTGCCAAATGTTTTAAAAAGTGTGCCCTTATCTGGCCAAAAGAACCTAGTAATTTGACTTTGTGTGAGTGGTAAACATTGTAGAAATGTTAATATATGCTTGTTTATTTATGTCTATATTTGTTTACATGTATATTTGTCTTTGGTGGACAGCTATCAGCATGCAACCACCACACCACAAAAGCCACAGTGCAGGCTTGTTTTCCATGCAGATCTCTGTTCAGAAGGGACCCTGTGTATCAGAACCTTTCCCTGATAGAAAGCCCTGTTTTGGGTTTTTTTCCCCGCTCTGGTTTTATCTGCCAGACTGCCATCGTACCACTTCCCTGGGACAATCGGGGGGTTTATATCTTTGCTGAGAGATTGGATAGACCTTCAGTTTGCAGCACAGACATCCAGAGAGCCTCTGTGTTTGTCTTGAATCCCCCGAGTGGCCAAGATTTGCCTTTTGCCTGGCTTTCATTTGTAAATAAGAAGGTTTTCTTAATTGACTGGCCTGGTTGAGTAAATGTTGAATAAAAGAATGTTTGGCTCCGCTTTGGTTTGCTCCCAGTTGCTGGATTTTTGCACTTGCAGAGTCCCTCGAGCTCCCATTGTGCAATGATGGGCAGAAAATGTACTAAAAGAAAAGAAGGCTGCACCAAATGATGTTTCCAAGACATAAAGTTTATTTACATATACAGGAAGGGGATGTGTAGACTGAATAAATTTGGGAGCATCTGTGGGAGTGTTGCATCAGTTTTCCCAGGTGTTTTTTTCTTTAGATCTATTAGAGCCGTGACAGTCTATTGAGACATGGAAATGAAGGGAGAATAGCTGAGATGGTGTGGTGTGTGTGTTGAGTGTCTAGCTCTGTGTATGTTGTGGGTTTTGTGATTGTGACGAACTGCTTGGCACTCTAAGGCCCCGATCAGAGTGCTTTTTGCAGGTTGCAAAGCATGAGGCGCACTGCACTGCCTTTTTTGTTGACGCCTACAATTTAAAAAAAGAGCAGCTTGCTGCGTTTATATTTTTTTTAATTGTTGCTACGCAAACCCGGAATCACCTGTCATTATTCTAGCCGTGATTTTGCTTTGAAGTAAACTCACAAATCTGATTGGAGAATGGGGAAAGTTGAAGTTTTTTTAACTCAAGGTGTTAAGAGTGGTCCTGCAAAAATGAGACGCTCAGGGTGCATGAGCAGCATTAAAACACTTACTGCCTATAGAAAACAACTGGAAAAAACTAAAAGGGTAATCTAGGACAAGCAAAATAGATCAGGGTGCTGTGTGCGTGTAAATGGTAAATGGACCGTACTTGTATAGTGCCTTTCTAGTCTTCCGACTACTCAAAGTGCTTCACACTACATATAACATTCACCCCATTCACACACATTCATACACTGATGGCAGGTGCCAACTGCTCATCAGTACAAAGAAAATAATTCAGTCACACACACTCACACATTGAAGGCACAGCCCTCGGGAGCAATTTGGGGTTCAGTATCTTGTCCAAGGACACTTCAACATGTGTGTGTGTGTCTGTATGTGTGGCAAATATAACCAGCTCTAATGTACAGACACACACATGGGTCAAGCAGGTCTTACTACTACTAGCCAGTCAGCTGGTTGTCTCCTCTCCATGGAGGCCTCTGGCTTTCCACCCTGCTGCTTGGCAGGAGTAGCTGTAGTCAGCAGTTGGCTCTGTTCTTTGTATGTCTGCCTATGTAACAGTGTCACCCACACACAGCTTGTAAAACTGAGTATGACTACACTGTAAACAACAGCATTAGTCTTGTGTCAAGGATGGATTTTAATGGCGGATTAAATTCAAAGCTCCTTCCCTGGTATCCGCGGTGCAGTCAGAAATCTCTTTCTCTTGCCAAAATTCAGACTGCTACACTACCCACCTCCCCCTCTACACCTTGTCTTTCTTCTTTTTTGGCTTTGAGTATTTTGGCATGTTACTGAACTGGTCTAAGCTGTGTTTCTCCTTTTGGATCCATAGGTTATGCTTATTTCTCTTTCTGCAACTAAAAAAAGTTGAACATGAACTCAGTCTACCCACTTGGGCTAGGCTTGGGCGGTATCAAGGTATTACGGTATACCAGGGTATTTAGAAATCCCGAAGGTATGATTTTCGATATTGTCAAAAACTGATACACAGAAATGCTGTATTTAGTTTATAGTTAGCAATATGTTAAAATTTTCCAACACAGGTGTGTGTGTGTGTGTGTCTGTGTGTGTGCCGCTGGGAGATATGAACGAGCTGCGAGTTTGCTATGTTCCACAAGCTCTTAGCTTTACTAGTCTAATAAATAAACAAAATAAACTCACAAAATGTGAAGAAAGGAAATATTCTTACACCTTCCTTATTAAACAGAAAAATACAACTGTACACCTTCTGAATTCAAGACTATTACGAGCTTAATTGCATTATTAAGTTAACTCATGGTAAAACACACTTCACACTCTGGTTTGGTTGAAATAAATCCTTAATTCACTGAGTTAAATGGGAAAGGCTCTACACAATGTTTTTCCCTGCTGCCTCTCTCTGCCGTTTCTAGCCTTTTTGTGCTACTGGGTTAGCTCTCTGAACGAAAGTCTGTCGCTGAGCAGCGGCTCTCACTCGTTCTTCGGAGGCAGACCATTAAATTAGCAAAATAAAATGACAAAAATCACCCAAAAGATTGACGATATATTCGTCCAATCGCCCAACCCTAGTGGCTGTGTAGGATTGTTTCCGACTTGTGTGAGCCAAACATTTCCAATAACTCCAGAGCGTTGTAAAGTCCAAAAGTCAAAATGTATTGAAAAAAGAGATGTAATCATTTCCAAACTTCACACCATGTTTTTATCTAACGAAATATTCTGCTTCAATCCATATTTGTTGGTGTTTAGCCTTTCAAAAACATATACATGCTACAATGACTTTAATCACCAGCAGCTCAGCTTTTACTTTTTTTTTTTTGTTGTTGTTTTTTTTTTTGTTTTAATACAAATACCGTATACCCCAGTGAAATGTCAGGAAGGTATAACAGTATGAAAAAACAGATACAGCCCAAGCCTACTGTAGGATGCTTATTGAGTCTACATTTTTTAATTCTCTTGTCTTCCTACAAACTCTTGAATGCATGGTTTCCTGCAGCGTATTATAATGGAGGCGGAGCGCCTAGCCTAAAATAAAGACGTTGATGTCAGAGGAAATTAGAACAATTTTATTAAAACATAAACCGACAGGCTACATATTCAATGAATGGATAACGGATTGGAGTGAGTCACAGTGTTTGGGTGGTTAGTCTCTAATTTGTTAATGCTAACTACCATCTCCACATTTACAAGAGTAATAATAATAATAATAATAACTTTATTTATAGAGCACTTATCAAAACAAAGTACAAAGTGCTTCACAACAAGAGAAATAAAATATCACCATGAATGACAAAATATAAAGAAATAAAATACACAAAAGCAATCAAATAAACAGTTCAGGTAAAATCAGGATATGCTTTCAGATAAAAATGTGTTTTGAGAAGAGACTTAAACGAAGACACTGACTCAGACAACCTAATTTCTTCGGGCAAGTTGTTCCAGAGCCTTGGGGCCCTGATAGCGAAAGCTCTGTCCCCCTTAGTTTTCATCCTGGACTCGGGAACAGACAGGAGACCCTTGCCCGAAGATCTCAAACTACGTGAAGGTTCATAAGGGATTACAAGGTCTAAAATATAGTCTGGAGCCAGGCCACGAAGAGCCTTAAAAGTAATTAACATAATAATAATAACTTTATTTATAGAGCACTTATCAAAACAACTATAGTGCCCCCAAACGCAAGCCATGGTTGGGAAAAAGTTGCTTTGATCTTCATGAGATTTTTGGGGTTCATTGCTCTCATCATAAAGAACATATTACAGTTTCTTTTGAGAGAGTTTACCCAACAGGAAGTCAGCCATTTTGGATTTTCTGCATCAGTTTTAAATCTTTAAACACATGTTTGAGGTATTTAGGATGCTAAAAAAAATCGCAAAACTTTGCGCCGAGAGTTGAACTGGTAAATACTTGAATTTGAGTCAAATTTTGGGCTTGGGGGTGGCACGTCAGCTCTATAGTGCCCCCTAATGACTTTTAGCCTTCAAAACAGCTAGGGATTGTCGAAAACTCACTAAACTTGCCACATGTGTCAGAACGGGTGTGTATTGTTTTCTGGTATAGTCTGGTGCTTGGGTGTGGCAAAATGGCTCAATAGCTCCCTCTACAAAATTTCAATGACAGCCCCGCAGTACGTTTAACCTAGATGTACAAAATTTGGGAGGCAGATGTATCATCTCTAGACTTAAAAAAGCCTCTTGGAGCCATACCCTAAACCCAACAGGAAATCAGCCATTTTTAATTTAACGTGCCATTTTTCGCCATTTACGGGCTCCGTACTTTAACGAGCTCCTAGAGAATTTATCGGATTGACTTGATTTGGGCAGTGCAATCTAAAGACCGTTCTGATGCAAAATTTTGAAGCTTTTTATGTTTTGTTTCTGAACCAGTGCTCCGTGGTTCCAAAATCAGTAGCAGTGCTACCTGGTTCCAAAAAGAGTCCCAGCCTGAAGATATCTACATGCCAATATTCAGACATAGTCATAGCGCCACCTACTGGCACCAGGAAGTTACAGGCCCTATACTCTTAAAAATTACTCATAGTAGGTTAACCAAATCCACCTCAAAATTGATGATGCTTAATATTGAAGATTGTGAGTTTTCATGAAAAGCCGTTGCCATGATGGCTCATTATTCGCCATGTAACTTGAGTGTACATTGTCCGATCTGCCCAAAATTTCACATGTTTGATAAGAGTCCCGTCCTGAGGAGGTCTACATGTCAGTATTGAGTTATAGTCATAGCGCCACCTACTGGGAACATGAAGCACTACTGGCAACAGAAAGCAAGCCATGTGTGGCAAACATCATCTGATCTACATGAAATTTACATTGTGTGGTCTGCACTTGATATACAGCAACATCTCTTGATGTGTCAAATGTGGACGACATGGCAGACGAGTGACGGCATGCCAAACAGGAAGTGGGAATAACTTAGCAATGTTTCAACTGATCAACCACAAACTGCATGTGGTTATTGACAGCAAGTCACGATCATCATCATCATCATCATCATCATCATCCAGTTTCACCAAAATCAGAAAATAAAGTTATAAAAGTTGTGTGTTTTTGTACAGTAAACTTTAAGGCTCGGCCCCAGAAACACTGTGGTGTCTATCGTTTTTCAAACCTAATTCTTGTCTCAGTTGTGGTCTGATGAACAGTAACTTCATCAAATTCAGTGCCCCATATTGCTAGTTTCACCAAAATCAGTGAATACAGTTATAAAGTTGGGGTTTTGTATTGTAATCCAGTAGTCAGTGAGGCCCGGCCGCCTTTCTGCCGCAAGCGGACTACTCACTTGAGCAAAGCAGCAGATGTTCAAGCAAGTGACATCCTAACTGAAGACCTGCCTTGATGAGAGCATTGACAGTTTTCATTTTTATGCCAACCCCAAAAGAGCGTGGTGACATGTAAATGCAAGACTGGGTTCACTGTTTTGTTTATTGCATTTGAATATTGTCCACTCTATAGCAGGTTTAGTATTTAAAAATAAAAAGGTCAAGTGCAGTTTTCATTTTCAAATTTTTAGAAAATTTCTATTTCATTTTGACTAAAATATTGCTTGAAAAAATGGGAAATCAGGTTACATTGTTTATATTTCATTTTCAAATTTGAATTAACATTTGAATATTGTCTATTGTCCCCCTCCAGGGGAACTGGCACCCCACTTCGGCCATCCTCTGGTGGGCGTCTTCTTGCAAGGAACCAGGGACCCGGACCAAAGTGTCCGGGCCAGCAGTCTGTCCAATCTGGGGGAGCTCTGTCAGAGACTGGACTATGCCCTAGGACCGCTGGCTCAAGAGGTGAGAGGGAGCACACTGACATGAAACCTCTCTGAACTTCCTGGAGGAACTCAGTCTTTGCAGCAGTACATAGTAAAAAGACAGTTAAAGCACATTTTGGTTACAGAAAATACTTGTCCTTCCATATCATACATCAAGGCACATTTAAATAGAGGTCCGGACAATAGTTTAATCATTGTTCTAAATCAGAGCTCATGGAAGCCTAGCCCGTTTTAGACTGCAAATAAACTTAACATCAATGCAGGTGCAGTAGCATAATGCAAATTCCACATAGAGTTTTTTAATAATAATAATGTAGTGGTAGTAATAATATTAATAAAAAATAGTAATAATAAGGATAGGAATAATAATAATAGTAATAAGATCCCAGAATCATCTTTAACACCATAAACTGTGTGATTAGTCCCCCCCCTCAGCCAGCCAGTTCAGTCCTCCCCAGTACTATGTGAAGAATTTCTTCATTACATTTACCACAAATAGAGATTCGGCTGAACATTAATGCAGAATTCAGAGAGCTTGATGTTGACTCCAGGTACTTCCCTGATATGCTTGGAGATGCCTCATCCTCTCGTGCGCCTCTCCTTTTGTGGGGTCCCCTTGGAGTCTATTCTGGGTCCCCTTTTATTTACTATATACATGCTACCCAAGGACAAATCATGTGTAGACATAATATTGTTTTTCATTGCTACGTGGATGCAACTGTATGTCCCAATAAAGGCCGGTACCACTGATGTGTCCATTGTTATGTCCTGCCCTGCTGAAATTAAGAATTGGATGTCTAAAAATGTCCTGCAGTTGAATGACTACAAATCAGAAATAATTATAATACCACTTCTCTTCCAAGCACTAGCATTATTAAAACACTCTCGTCTAGTGTGGGTGCCTTATCAAATAATGTTAAAAAAGAGGCCCGTAACCTAGGTGTTATTTTTTACTCAGAATTGTCTTGTGTGCAGTCCTGCTTTGTCCAACTGAGATATTTAACTGAAATTAGGTCATTCCTTTCATTTGCAGATCTAGAGAAGGTCATCCATGCTTTTATCTCCTCCAGGCTTAAATATCACAATGCACTTTATTCTGGTGTAAGTAGGTGAAACATCCAAAGACTGCTGCCTGTATTTTTTATTAACAATGCAGAAAAAGGACAAACGAATACAGATCCAATAAAAAGTGACATGCCCTCTGCTTTACGGAGTCTTTGTAGCATTCTTCCCTTGATCCTGGGTGGCTTTTTATTCCAAATAATGGTTAAAATTTGACTATGAAATTTATTGAAAAAAGATTTTGTAATGAATATTGGTAGACTCTGAAAAAGATAGAGAAATCTGGGTAGAATAGTCATCTTGATTGAGTTAATCCTTCCACCTAAAGAGAGACATAATGAATCCCAATGAGCAAAGTCCTGCTTTACACACGGCAAAAGAAGTTGGTAGTTAGCTTTGTAAAGATCCTTATAATTATGTGTAATCCAAACCCCCAAATATTAAACATTTTTAAGACTGATTTTAAAAGGGGTTGAAAAGAAAGAAACATTGCTGCCAGGCTTTTAAATAGTTCTATGAGAAGCGACCATATCACACCAATGCATGCTGCACTTAACTGGTTACCTGTCAGTTTTAGAATTGACGATGATTGATTGATCTTCTTAAAACTCACTTTTATCTTATGGTTTCTTCTTAACTGATGGTATTTGTTGTAATTGTTTAAATGATATTATCTTGTTTTATATTTTGGATTTTATTTACTTTCATTCTTTAGTTTTACTGTAAAGCACTTTGTAACTTTGTTTTGAAAGGGGCTATATAAATAAAATATTATATAGACACACATTTTGAACAGCCAGACAGACAACTTCTGTTATATCATATTGTTATAAACAGAGATAAAATACAAATACCAACACATTCTGACCAGTCACCATGCTACACAAATCACGGCCGATGTGTGTGTCAGATTGCTGTTGAAGAAAGTCTCTCATTTTCTTCCAGTTATGGCAGTCCTTCACACTGTGTTATATTGTAAAACTGGTCGGCTATTTGCTAAAATGCAGGCACGGGGTGATCACAAACAGCAGATGTCCACCTACATAATGCGATATATTCCCACTTCTGGTGTAGACCAGCAATTAAAAGACAGTCGGAGCACTTCCTTTTTGTTGAAACGCATAAGGTCAATAAGCACTAGCTGTTCTATACAATCCTGCTCATTATCCAAGAAGTCAGAGTAAGGTCATTCTGAGGTCAAGAGTCAGGGAGAAGCAGGTAATGTGCAGGTTTTAGGTGAGAAGTGAGGAAGTCAGAAGAAAGAGACTTCAGCCTTTTTGTTGCTACAAGGAATTGTTTTTCTAAAATGGATAATTAAAATTTCATCTAATCTAAGCAAACTGAGTGGAGAAGCGCAAGCCATACAGTAATTTGTCTGTTTTAAAAAATGACAATTTGTGTGTGTGTGTGTGTTTGTGTTTCATGTTCTTATATCGAGGTGGGGACTTGAAGCTGCATGCACACTAACCCGTGGGGACTTGTGTCACCGTGGGGACAAAAATTGAGGTCCCCCTGGGTAGAGACTGCTTTTTGAGGGTTAAGACTTGGTTTTAGGGTACAGGTTACAATTAGGTTAGGGTTAGGGTTAGGCACTTAGTTGTGATGGTTAGGGTAAGGGGCTAGGGAAAGCATTATGTCAGTGACTGTCCCCCACGGGGATAGTGAAACAAAAGTGTGTGTGTGAGCTGCACAAACACGAATACATGTCCACTCACTTTGATCAGGTCTGAGTTGACAGAAACCCAGCCCACATTTAGGTGTGTGCATTCCAGGCTGCTGCAGTGGTCAGAGGCTCAAATAAAGATGCTGCCATGTGTGTATGTGTGTTCACTGTAGCCTGCTATCATGAATAAGCAGCACTGTCAGCTACAGGAACAGGGATGCTTATTCATGAACCTGCCCACTTTTACTTTTTCTCCCTGACCGTGTGTGTGTGTGTGTGTGTGTGTGTGTGTGAGTAGAGAGATGGAGGGCTCATGTTGGTTTCGACGTCTGACCAATACATCAATCAATCCAGTTTAGTTCTGGTAATGACCTCAGCAATGTAGGCCTGCAGCTGATCTGAGTCTTGCTGACAAACATGTATCATGTAAAATATAGCACAGGCTATAGATGGCGCTTGCCTAAAGATGACCACTAACTGAATTTCAGCATCTATGTCATCATCTTTATACCACTCTAAATTACTGTGTGTGTGTGTGTGTGTGTGTGTGTGTGCAGCTGAGCTCCTGTCTGACTGCTCTGATAAAGACAGAGAAGGAGGCAGAGGTGAGGAGAGCTGCTGTCCACGTTATCACCCTGCTGCTCCGAGGCCTCAGCGACAAAACCACCCAGGTACACACATACCCTCACAACTGAGTATACATGAAACCCATACATTCTTGTGCACTATCCTTTTTATATCAAACCATACAGCACATTTTCACAACCAGCCATACATACAATATACACTCTGAAAAAGTCATTCTGCAAAGTCATTCTCAAAGACTTAATGACCTGAACTTCAGCTTCAGGTCAAAAATGAAGTAAGTTTTCCCTTTGACCTGCAGGTAAAACTGAATCAATCACTTAATAATTATTTAAGTGTTTGTTCTCCTTGTCAGATTTACAAAGCACCCACCTCCCCCTCTGTCCAACAACAGGAAATAACTGGTGAAAGTTTCATAGCTAGTAATATTCCATCAGGACACATCATGCTTTCAGGTGGTCTCAAAGATTCCAGGGATGGAAGGCTGTATGCTGAAAAGTGAATAATCCAACCTTCATTGGGGATAAAACTGCTTTTAAAAATTGCAGAGAAACGTAATTTGTGATCAAATGGCAATAATATGAGTTCATAAACAAGGGAAATTGCAAATGTTAACAAATGCTCTTCAATTTTGCAATAATTGAATAAAATAAGTACATTTATTTGTTATTGCGCTAAAAAACTGCTGACCTTTGATGACCAAAGAGCTATCTGGAAGCAGAAGGACTCCATTTTGTCCTCTTCTTCTTCAGGCTTTTAGCTTTAAGCTTTAAGTTAGCTTCTCACCAAGCACAAGAAGGAGACTCACTCCAAACACCATGTTTTAGAGTCACACCAGTTCTCTTTCTCACTATTTCACGTTCTTCAGTCTGTGGTTACTGTTAATGTCTCTGCTGAAGTGTTGTTTTTAGATAGTCACCCACAGGGTCCAGGCTGATCACAGTTCTTTGGCCTCATAAAAGGGAAGCAGTGAGGCAGGACTGGATTTCATAATTCACTAATCACTGTAGGTTTCAGGGTACAACATGGCAGTAACTCTGCCAGTTTGTGTTCATAGCACTATAAGGCACTTTGAGCAAATGCACCCAGCAAATGGAATATGTACAGTTTACTGTAATTATTTTCATTAAAAGTTAATTATCAAGCAAAAACAGTAAACATTCTCTGGTTCCAGCTTCTCCAATGTGAGGATTTGCCACTTTTTTCTGTTTTGAATCATTGAAAATTGAATATCTGAATCTGAAGCCTTGACCTTGGCCTCTGGGCAATGGCAAGGGACATTTTCCATTGTTTTCAAGCTAATGATTAATCAATTAATGAAAAATAATTGAGAGATTAATCAAAATAATATGATAATAGAAATGATCATTTGTTGCGGGCTAAAATAAGTCTATTTTCTGTGATGTATTTAAGATACAAATGATATTGGTTATGAGGTGCATGCAAAGTAAACAGCATCTTTAAGATTTTGTTTCAGTCCAGTAGTAACATGTCTTTTAATCAAAGCTTTACTCACTTACTTGCCAGTTGTTGTGTTGCTGTCACTTCAGCAGGAACGGGCTGTCGCCAACAGCAGCTCAGCTGCTTTCACCCTGACAGGTTTCGGTCTTCTTACAGTGGGCAAGATCTAAACCAGATTTAGCATAAGATCCAGTTAAGAATATGAAGTCCACACATCACACTATAATTAATATAATTAATGTAATATAATATAATTAATGTAATGTTTTATCACGGTAATGGTATATATCACGATACAGTAATTGTTCTGTAAATTCAATTAAGAAATGGTTTAAAATAACCATACTGTACTTCATCAAATTTGATTATCTTTTATTTGAAACTTCTATACAAACAAAAATAACTGCCTCACATGAGACAACACTTGAGTTAAAAACAAAAGCCTCACAACAGTATAACTAACATTCTTTCAAAATGGAAACTTTAAGGTTCCAAATGAGCATTTGAGCATATTTACAATTTCACTTTCCTGAACGTTGTTTGGTGTATTTTACAAGACGAAGTGAGCATGCACGTTTGTGTTTATTTGCCTTGCTGTACTTGTACATATATATTAATATTAGCACTACCATTATATTATTATTTTAAACTTCTAGGTGGAATTTGCATTGTTGCATTTTTGAAATATTAAGCTTTTTTTTTTCAAAAAGATTTCTATAATGAGAAATCTTCAAATCCTATTCCTTAATTTACAATTCAACTCTACCTCTGTCACACAAACACATAGAAACACAAATACTGACACAGACAGACACACAATTATAAACTAACACACACACACACAACTGGTTTTTCTTACTTTGTGGGGACTTACACATACAAACACTGGTTTTTTATAGCTTTGTGGGGATGTACACACACAAACTGGTTTTTATATCTTTGTGGGGATTTTTAATGACACACACAGACATACACACAGTAACTGGTTTTGCTATGTTTGTGGGGATTTATACTGCTTTTTTCAACAATTTATTACAATAGAAGTGAAAACCATTTGCAATGTTATAGTAACTTCCAGCTTTTTGTCCAGCTGTATTTCAGCTCTTAGCTTGTTTAGGTAATGTATTCTTCTTCCGTGTGTTTTTTGGTCAACTACTACTTCATATTTTAAGCTACAGAAACCATTCAAATGTTAAAACTTGCTTTTTTAGGACACTTATGCTTCTAATGTTTTTCTACCATTTATACTTTTTTAAATATTGTCCTTTTTTCCAACAATTTATAGGTGAAAACCATTGAAAATATAACAGTTTAGCTTCCAGCTTTTCTAGCAATGTATTTCAGCTCTTATAATCTTTAGGTAATGCAGTTGAGCTTCCAATTCTGACAATTAATTTCACATTTCTGCATTTTTAGCAATGCTTTGCAATGTATCTGTATGTTTTTCAGTTTTGTTTTGACTAATACTTCTGCATACTTTCAGCTACAGAAACAATTCAAATGTAAAACTGTTGTGCTCTTCAATGACATTTATGTTTCTAATTAACTTTTCAACTTAACTTTTCCAACTCTCAATTCTACCAGTTTTACATTTCAGCTTCCAGGTTTTTGAGCAGTCTAATGCAATACATTTGAGCACTCAGATTTTTCAGGCAAATTCTTTTCAGATTTCTGCATTGTCAAAAATGCTTTGCGATTTATTTCAGCTGTCAGCATTCACATGCATTTTCTACAGGAAATGCGATTTTTATAGGTAAATGTTTAAATTGCACAGATATATAGGAGTTAAAGGTCCAGTGTGTAGGATTTAGTGGCATCTAGCAGTGAAATTGCAGTTTGCAACCATTTCAATACCGCTTGCATCACCCTCCCCTTGTAGATAAAATGGCTTATTCTAAGGTAATGAAAACACAACGATTCTTATTTTCAGGTGATTATACACTAATTAAAACATAAATATTATATTCCATTTCTGCCAATAGCTCCTCCTAAATGTTGCACACTGGACCTTTAAAGTGAAACTACATAGTTGCCTGCATCTTGAGCCACTGCCACGACTACAGTCAGCTGTCCAGGTGCTGATCCCATGACCAGATCCTGTAATTACTGGAACAGCTGGAGAAGGGTAGCACCAGCTGTACATTGCTAATGCCATACAGAGTGACGTGAGAACAAAGTGAAGAAAAGCAGTGGTATGGGTGATTGAGGAGGTGTTGGGGTGTCTGAGAAGCAAATAGAGACTGAAAAACACTGAGGCAGGAGGCAGAGAATCCATTGATCCATTAAAGGTCTAAAAACTTTTTTTTTGTGGTTAGATGCAGCACTATAGCACTAGCTATTGAGGTTATAAGAAGGCCTGCAGTTAAAGTTGTAATCCTTAAGAGTTCAGTTTTTGTTGAATTGGTGACGCCTGTTTTTACCACATCTGGTGGTTCTGTTGTACAGTGCATCCAAACAAATGTAAGTTTTATTTTAATAAAGAAGACCGTCAATGATAATTACAACCACAATCTAGTTTCATGCTGCACACAGTGCCAGTAGTTTCCACACAACAGCAGGACACAATAAAAGGAGTTGGTTACCTTGCTGAGGAGTTGGAAGTGTGCAGCCTGTCGCCTGCAGCTCTTCTTCTAACAGCTCACTGTGGCTGCTCCTTTTTGTTCCATTACTCCCTGCAACATTTAAAACTGATCCTCTTGTCAAAAAATTACCGTTGTCTTGTTTTGTATAAGCATTTTTGATGAACAATCGCAGTCAAGATTCAAAACTTTACTGTCAACAATGGACATTTGTCTTTCACTAGTGCATGGCACACATAGAGATACAATACAGTACATATAAGAGCAACAAAGTGCACATAATTAAACAATATATATGGTAAAATTTCATACAGTAAAATGCTGTGTACTAACAGAAGTAGGAGTTAAAAGTTTGAGTTGACCAGTGGCAGTTAAAAGTGAAATACTAAATATAGACTGCTATATGCTGGCTCAGCTCAGTAATTCCATGTTCCTCCTTAGCTTCTCTTGAACTGCACAATGGCAGTGGGGATAAAGGATTTTTTAAAACAGTACTTCCTTGCACAGGGAACTCTGAACCTCCACCCCAATGGCATCATTTCAAAAAAGATATGAAGGGGGTGGGATGTGTCGTCAAGGATTTTATCGGCCATTCTGTTTACTGCTTTTGCATGATGTTCTGAGAGCTGGGTCTGTGTGCAGCCTGTGATTTTGGTTCCCTGGTTGACTACTCTGGAAAGCTTGGTTTTGCTCCTCACAGACAGGTGACCAAACCTGCTCAAGATCTCTTTTTTTGACATCAAACCCTCTAAGTTTCTGCAGCAGAAAGAGTTGCAGCTGGGCCTTATAAGGCGCTACAAGTACACTGTCCATTTACGTGTTCAGAGACTTAACATTAGTCTGGATATATCATCTGCGTACTTCACTAAAGTGAGGCAGTTATTATTGCACATGATCGCGTTGGTATAAATAGAGAATTAAACAGGGGATAGGGGAAACCTGAGGAAACCCCTGTATTTAAAATCAGCTCATCAGAGAGCTGAAGCTGGAGCACAGGAAATCTGTGCAAGCAACAACATATCTGACTGCAAGTATACAGATTGAACAGAAGCAGAGCAAATCTAAGTGCAAGCAGGGGCTATGTGAGTGCAAGGTCAGGGTTTTGAGGGAAAGCATTACAAAATCTGAACTGAAATCAATAAATCATGCTCTCAAATTAAAAGAACATGCTCTTAGGAAATAGGAAATTAATCCCATGATCCGATGATCGTAGATGTTTTCCAAGTAATTGGGACTGAGCTAGTGTCAAAGAGCAGCTGGAAAAGTCTGGCAAACACAGCACCTAGTTGATCAGCACAGGCCTATAGGATCTGGCCAGGCAGCCTTGTGTGAGTTACGTTTGTGAAATATCATCAGCACTAATCTGTATGATAAATACATTGTGTTTCCTGTGACTGCTTCACAATAAAAACCATCCCATGTTTCACTAATTAAATGCTTTAATGTGAAGCAGCAGTGGTGGGAAATGTTGGGTTTGCATTAACTACAGCTAACTAACTACAGCTCTGATACAGCTGTAGGAGAGTGAACAGTAAACAGTGAGGCTGATATCAACAAGATAAAATTTTCCTGAATTACATTGTGCATTGTTGTCCTGTGAATCCCTTGTGCTTATGTAGGTAATCTGTATCCAGCATTGGAATGGTAGACTCCACCACTAAATAAAATCTAGGGATAATTACTGAATGTAAATATATTGATTGGCTATTTCTAAAAAGTGCAGACATATAAATAGTATCAAAAACAGGGTTTGATTTCATTGAAATCATTGAAGGATTGTAACTTTAATAACAATTGTTTTCTTTGGCTTGATTCAAAGATATATCCTAGGATGTGCTGGTACACATCATCAGTGATGTTTCCTGAGGTCATCGGGTGTTTTGGTTCTTTCAACATCATACACCCTCGCTCAGGCGACCCAGCCAGGGTTGATCATACCCTCACTCCTCCTGATCCAAAGCCATCTGGAGGCACTCTGCAGCCTCCATGGTGTATTTGATGGCTTTCCTTTTTGTAGCCCCAGTACTGCCAAGTAGAGTGAAGGCCTTGCACAGTGTGTGGCCAGCCAAGCCTCTACACCCCACTTCAATGGGCTCGCAGCGAGCCTTCCAGCCTCTGCTCTGGCACTGATCCACCAGCTCCTGGTACTTGAACCCTTTCCGCTTTGCCTCTTCCATACGGCAGTCCCAGGGCACAGAGTACAAGCTGGAGAATTACTCTTGCCCTAGATGTGGAGATTGCCGCTGCATCCCTTGCTTGCCTAGGCTCTTGACTGGTTTCTCTCCGATGGATGGGATTGCAATGCCATCCAAAAAGAAGCAAAACTTGTCTACCACTTTTCCCCCCTTTAACACTCTTGGGAATTGTTGGGTCTCTGTAATTAATATTATAAAGAAGTACGGTCTAGACCTGCTCTATAGGACAAGTGCAATGAGATAACTTCTGTTATGAATTGGTGCTATATAAATAAAAAAATAAATAAAAAATAATAAAAAAAACACCATGGCCCTGGATTTGGCTGGTGTGAAACTCCATTCTTGCCCAGGAAATGAGCATTTCAAGGCCCTGGAGGATCCACCTACCACCAGGCACCAATGTTGTGGTACAGTAATGTCGTCCATAAAGGCTCTGATGGGGGGCTGCCGAATGCCAGACTTGAACAGAGGGCCTCTGCACTCAGTTTCAGCTGCCTTGAACATCATATTCATGGCAAGGGCGAAGAGAATAACTGGCAATTGATCTGTTGACAATTCTCTCAATTAATCAATTAGTCATTTGTCATGCACAAAAATTTGATCACTATTGTGAAGTGCCCATTGCAGTTCCCAGAGTTTGGGATGACGTCTTTGAGTTGCTTGTTGTGTTCGAGTTTCAGTTCAGGACCCAAAGATATTCATTTCATGGTAATATGAAGGGTGGCATGTCATTATACTTGAGGAGCTGCAACTACACACTATTTGACAGTTTTTCTTAATCAATTGATCATTTCATCAATTAACATAATGGTATCTGGTTGATTAAATGTTTTTTTTTTGGTGGGGGGGGTTTTCGATGGACTAATATCTGGAAATTCTATCTCTGTAGTCTTTCTATGGATTATTTTAGGGCAGGAGTCATGGGATGTACAACAGTTATGAGAGGTCATTGATGTTATAATTTTTTTTTTTTTTTTTTTCAGGATGGGGATCCTATAAGGGTGGGTTTTGTATTTTGTCTGAAAGTCTTCTGGGTGGGAAGGAGATTACTTTAAAGGGAGAACAATTAGAGAGAAAAGGAGCATTTTTTTAAATTCATGGAATTACTCTATTAAACTATTTAAGTAAAAAATGTATCGTAAAAAAGACTTGGAAAACAGTGATTTTTTTTTTTAAAGAAATCTTTCTCTTTGCCAAACTTCTTTGTGCTAAGTGTTAAATTTTTGAAGAATAACCCTTAACAGTTAACTTCAAGGTTTCCTTTTTCTTGCTCTGCCCATCTGTACTTTCTGGTACAAATTCTGGTTAAATATACCATCCATCCATTAGGTATACCTGCTTATCCTTTGGAGGGAAATAAAGGGATTCTGTCCACTGAGTGTTGAGTTTGTATTAACAGCATAATGCAGTAACAAAAATGTAACAGGGCAAACAGGAGCAGATCAGAAAACAAGGAGAAATATGACCAAATATACTTATCAAACAGAGGGAATTAGAAATAAAGGCATGTCTCTAATATAAGCCTGCAGTAAATAAAGGCCTCAGCGACTATTTGAGAATTTACCGTAACTTGGGTCTTATTTTAGAAGTTTTGCCCATCAATTCTACCGAGTTAGTTGCCAAACTTATTTGGATGAGAAAGGAACAACAAACTGTCCATTGTAAGCATCCATCCCAGTCTAATCTAAAGTGTTGTTTCAACAGTGTAATCTCCATCTCTTTTCTTATGACTTCTCCAGGTTCTCAGTGATGTTTTGTTGGACCTGTACCGAGCTCTAAAGTGGGTGGTTCACTCAGACCCGGATGATGTTGCGGTGCTCCATGCCCAGCTCGCTCTGGAGGAGCTTGATGACATAATGAGGAGGTCCATCTTCCCTGAGCAGAAGTTGGAGAAGAAGATCGTTGTTTTGCCATAGAGCTAAAGTTTTATTTCTGTGGGGTCTTCATAACCCTTTCATAGTTTGGACTTATAGAGGACTTTATTTCTATGTGTTTTATGGTCTTCTTGTACACTACTAGTTTTGCCTGTATGTGATATGGATTTTATAATGAGGAGGCTTAAGAGGTATAGACCAACAGTCACCAAACAGTAACAGTTTAATCCTGCATGCATACCAAGTCTTTCCTCAAAGAAACAAACAGTGACCCTACACTATCGTTTTCTACTGTTCCACCAACAATTCAGCTCCAAAATAAAGTTTTAAACACATAATCTCATGAATTTTTATTATAGAGTATACAAAATATGTACTGTAGGTAATTTACTGTTTATACTGCTACTGCCACTATCTTAACCAGGATGTACTGCTGAATTCAAACAGCTTATAAAAAACCTGCAGGTGCATTATGGGAAATGTAGGATCCAGCATTTTTGGAGCTTGACATGAAAGTCAGGATATCTCTGCTTCTGCTGCTTCTATTTATTTAATTTTTTTTTCAATCCGTCTCTAGTGAGCCCCCAAACCTTTTTTGGAAGGGCAATATGAAATCACTGGAGTGGCCCTTTAACTAAACACACGTATTACATTAACACCCATTGGGCCTCATGCAAGAACATTATTGGATCCTACACATCTTACTTTTTTTCTGTGAGTTTTGTTCACACGAGTGTTCCAAGTCGGATTCAGCAAAATCTCTTAACTTATTGTAAATTAGTTCATGGGGAGGTGTGTATTTGTGAGATTTGATCTCCAGAATGCCCCTAAATTGCTATACCTGTTTTATGTGCACTGGGCAAGTTACATTCATAAAAATATTACCCAAAAGTTAAAAAAAAAGAAAGGAAAAAAAGAAAACGGAACTTCAGACTGTGTGTTGTCAGAAATCAGCAGATAAAAGCATAACATAGTTAGCTGTGTATGTACTTATATTAGGGGATGCGAGAAAAAGAGAAAACACTACAGCTGAGCAGCGCTGTACTGTGACAGAAATAAAGAGGGAATGGTTTAATATGAAGTTGGATGACAAAAAATGTCTTTCCAAAGCAAAGTGGTTTGACTGTGATGAGGCGGTCAGGGGGGTGTGACAGTTACTGAGATGGACGCGCGAAAACATCCAATTGTAAGTGATGTTACACTGTTGGGTGCAATGGCAGTTCACTTGGATAGCGGCCTACATAAAGACTCTCAGACAGCTACAACTACTGCACAGTATAAGTCGTGAAAAAATACTCATGCCTATAAAATAAAAAAAGTTGTTGATCCCCACAGTTAACTGGCAAGCCATAATGCCACCGATCACACAGATATGGTAAACCATGAATTTTGTTAGTAACAGAGAAAATTATAACTTATTGCGGAATGCAACAAATTGTCTTAAATCGCTTTGTATGTGAAACTTAAGAAATCTGTTTGTATGAAAAATTCAAAATCACTGCAGGAGTTATATGTTAATGTAGAATTTTCTTCGTGTCTCCTTTAATCAAGTACAGAACAAGGTTTTGGGTTGAAGAAGCTGTTATACTTGAGATCTCACAAGCTCACCTGGTTTGGTATAGTTATTTTACAGTTGTTGTCGTTGCATTTTTACCTCTTTGAAAACATGCTGGCAAGCAGTAGATGAAATTATTTCTTCTTTGGCACATATTAACACTAACCTGAAGTGGAGACTGGAGAATAGCTGGACTACTCTTAAGGTCAAATGAGGTCCAGCAGGGTTTTAACAGAGCTCAAGGCTGACAGAGAGGAATGAGACATTCCTTCTTTTGTTTCATCCATTGAGCAATAGGCCAACATTGTATGAGGCATGACCTTCTCTGTCTCTCCGTCTGTGTGAACATACTGCCTGCAAACATAAGGAGCTTCAGCCTTGTTTGCAATCCATAGACATTTCCCCCAACGCAGAGTCATGGTATCACTGGCGGGCGGTATAGAAACGCAGGCTCTTTCATCATGGTGGCAGATTTAGGCCTCTCCACAGCACCGTCACCAAAATATGGGTCTTGATTCACACCTGTGTTTACTCTGGAGGTTATGTATTTTTCTGTCAGTGCCACCTAAAATAACCTACTGGGAGATTTTCAACACTAACAATAAGATGGGTTTTTTTTATTTTTAAAGGTTTGCATCCTTTGCATTTTACACTGAATTTCCATCAAAGAAACAACAGCTTTTGAAGAAACTGGTTAAAATACACAATGTGTATGGATCTGTACGATCAAGTTGAACCTGTCCTTTAAAGATTTGTAACATAAGTAGTTGCAGTTGCAGTTTATTTCCTGGAGAGGGGTAATCGGAAGGAACGCCCCCCCTGATCTGAACCCGAGCGGTGTTCAGTTGTTGGACTTCTGTGCTAGTTACAGTTTGTCCATAACTAACACCATGTTCAAGCACAAGGGTGTCCATCAGTGCACGTGGCACCAGGACACCCTAGGCCGGAGGTCGATGATCGACTTTGTTGTCGTATCATCTGACCTCCGGTCGCGTGTCTTGGACACTCGGGTGAAGAGAGGGGCGGAGCTGTCAACCGATCACCACCTGGTGGTGAGTTGGATCCGCTGGCGGGGAGGAAGCCGGACAGACTTGGCAGGCCCAAGCGTATCGTGAGGGTCTGCTGGGAGCGTCTGGCGGAGCCCTCTGTCAGCAGGGTCTACAACTCACACCTCCGGGAGAGCTTCTCCCAGATCCCGGGGAGGTTGGGGACATTGAGTCCGAGTGGACCATGTTTTCCACCTCCATTGTCGATCGCGCGGCTCGTAGCTGTGGTCGCAAGGTTTCTGGTGCCTGTCGCGGCGGCAATCCCCGAACACGGTGGTGGGCGCCGGAAGTAAGGGATGCCGTCAGGCTGAAGAAGGAGTCCTATCGGGCCTTGTTGGCTCGTGGGACTCCCGAGGCAGCTGACAGGTACCGGCAGGCTAAGCGTGCTGCAGCCCGTGCGGTCACAGAGGCAAAAACTCAGGACTGGGAGAGGTTCGGAGAGGCCATGGAGGAGGACTATCGGTCGGCCTCAAAGAAATTCTGGCAAACCGTCCGACGGCTCAGGAGGGGGAAGCAGTTCTTCACCAACACCTTATGCGGTGCGGGTGGAGAGCTGTTGACCTCGACTGGGGATGTTGTCGGACGGTGGAAGGAATACTTTGAGGATCTCCTCAATCCCGCTGTCACGTCTTCCGAAGAGGAAGCGGAGGCTGGGGACCCGGAGGCGGACTCATCCATCACCCTGGCCGAAGTCACTGAGGTTGTTGGCAAGCTCCTTGGTGGCAAGGCTTCGGGGGTGGATGAGATCCGTCCTGAGTATCTTAAGTCTCTGGATGTTGTGGGACTGTCTTGGCTGACACGTCTCTGCAACATCGCAGAAGTGGTCTGGGACAGTGCCTCTGGACTGGCAGACCGGGTGGTGGTCCTCTGTATAAGAAGGGGACCGGAGGGTGTGTTCCAATCACAGAGGATCACACTTCTCAGCCTCCCGGTAAGGTCTATTCCAGGGTACTGGAGAGGAGAATTCGTCCGATAGTCGAACCTCGGATTCAGGAGGAGCAGAGTGGTTTTCGTCCCGGTCGTGGAACACTGGACCAGCTCTATACTCTCCATCGGGTGCTCGAGGGTTCATGGGAGTTTGCCCAACCAGTCCACATGTGCTTTGTGGATCTGGAGAAGGCATTCGACCGTGTGCCCGGGCGCTTTGTGGGAGTGCTCTGGGAGTATGGGGTCCGGGGCCCTTTGCTAAGGGCTGTCCGGCCCCTGTATAACCGGAGCAGGAGCTGTGTTCGCATTGCCGGCAGTAAGTCAGACCTGTTCCCGGTGCATGTTGGACTCCGCCAGGGCTGCCCTTTGTCACCGGTTCTGTTCATAATTTATATGGACAGAATTTCTAGGCGCAGTCAGGGGCGGAGGGTGTCGGTTTGGGAACCACAGGATCTCATCTCTGCTGTTTGCAGATGATGTCGTTCTGATGGCTTCTTCAAACCAGGACCTGCAGCATGCACTGGGACGGTTTGCAGCCGAGTGTGAAGCAGCTGGGATGAGAATCAGCTCTTCCAAATCTGAGGCCATGGTTCTTGACCGGAAAAAGGTGGTTTGCTCTCTTCGGCGTGGGTGGGGAGTCCTTGCCCCAAGTGGAGGAGTTTAAGTATCTCGGGGTCTTGTTCACGAGTGAGGGACGGATGGAGCGTGAGATTGACAGGCGGATCGGTGCAGCGTCTGCAGTGATGCGGGCGCTGTATCGGACCGTTGTGGTAAAGAAGGAGCTGAGTCGAAAGACAAAGCTCTCGATTTATCGGTCAATCTCACGCTCCTGCCCTCACCTATGGTCATGAGCTTTGGGTAGTGACCGAAAGGACAAGATCGCGGATACAAGCGCCGAAATGGGCTTCCTCCGCCGAGTGGCTGGGCGCTCCCTTAGAGATAGGGTGAGGAGCTCAGTCACACGTGGGGAGCTCGGAGTAGAGCCGCTGCTCCTCCACGTCGAGAGGAGCCAGCTGAGGTGGCTAGGGCATCTGATCCGGATGCCTCCTGGACGCCTCCTCGGGAGGTGTTCTGGGCATGTCCCACCGAGGCGGCCCCGGGAAGACCCAGGACACGCTGGAGGGACTATGTCTCTCGGCTGGCCTGGGAACGCCTCGGGATCCCCCCGGAGGAGCTGGAGGAAGTGTCTGGAGCGAAGGAAGTCTGGGAGTCCCTGCTTAGACTGCTGCCCCCGCGACCCGGCCCCGGATAAGCGGAAGAAGATGGATGGATGGATGGATGGTAGTTGCAGTTTATTTCCACTTTCATACTAAACTTATGTGTATGAATTAGCAGAATGTGTGTTTCCTGTAGCTAACAGAAACAATCCAGAGTCAAGCTTGTTTTAAGTATTGAGGTGAGTAATATCTCAATAGCTCAAAGCTAGAGTAAAGTAAAAAATAGTTGGGGGATTTTCACATGAATTAATTTGACTGCGACATTGTCAGCACATGCCTTCAGCAGTTGCTTACAGTATGTGGTTAAGTTTTCAAGTTTACTGGGATTAATTTTTTGAGGATGAGGGATTGTACAGTTATTTTGGTAAATGTCCCACTAGATACTATAAATGGAGAACTAAATCAGAGTTTTACACAAACACTGACAACAGTCGTAGACAAAGTTAGCAACTAGCTGATGAACATAGTGAAACATTTAGCAGCTAATGAGCTAAATATTTTTCTCAGGCATTGGTGACAAGGAAACCAGGGCTAAATACATACATAAATACAACTCCAAATAAATGCTAATGTTGCTCCGTGTCTGCTTGATGTTTAAATAGGTAACTGTTTCTAATACGTTAGCCATAACAACTTAATAATTGTTAATGTTAAGTAACAATTATTAATATTAATTATCAATAAAGGAGTAATTTTTTTGACACATTCCCTTCATACAGAGCCAAAACATCAAACACTACCAACTGAGCTCACTGTGTATGCACAGATGTGTTACATCCTCCTCTAATGTTTTATTTATATAATTATTTTCTAAGTAAACGAGAGCCATGTTAAAATCCCAAGAGACACTAGATGAAGTTCCTAGCAAAGCATTTCTGCCTTCTAGCAACTCAAACTCAACTTCACACTACTGCCTCCCTTCAGAATACTCATTACAGTCAAGGTCAAGAGGATGGCTGTGCCTCTGGGAAAGACAAAGGATTGTTTGAATATTAGCTGACGTTGTCTTTTAATGGGATATTACACTGTTCTCTAAGTCTTACAAGTTTTTACCACCAACCTTGTTTTCTCCAATTAACAATAAAGAGTTTCAAAAATGAAAAGAAATGCTAATGCTAAATGAGATCAGAGATTTTAATCCATTCAGCATTTTGACCAAGGTCCATTTCTACTTTGAAACAGCTAGGCGCCCTTCTAACATGCTAAAACTGCCAAGAGCAACACACAACATGGGAGGCATCACCAATGAACTTGGCTGTTAATGGCAGAAATTTAGTTTTACTCTGAAGAGAACAAAATTCTATTGCAATTCTATTCCTATTCATATCAAACATGGGATAAATTGTGTTACCATTGGATTTCAGCTACAAGCCACTTGAGTAATATTGTAGGGAACGTCATCCACAACCACACCAATCATTTGCAATCTTGGGACCCAAAACTCTTTGTCCCCATTCACATCCTCAGTATCTTCTTTGTCTCAAAATAGATATTAACTATGTAAATCAAAAGGGAAATATAATTTAAACAGTTGGTTCAGCTAAATAACAAGAAAAATGTTTCTCACTTACCATTAGTGGCATTCAGTGCAGATAGTTTGTTTTATTTGCCAAGATTTTGAGACATCCATCACAGATTTCTGCCAATAGAATGGAGGTGAATGGAATTTTTTTTGTGACGCTCAAAGCATTAAAAATGTCCTTGTTTATTGTTTATTGGATTCCCATTAGCTTCCAGAAAAACACACAAATAACAGGGGACATAAATCTGGATATAAAAGAAAAAAGCACACAAGAAATGTAAAACATAGCAACATAAAAGAAAGACAATCAAAGATATTAGTTTAAAACAAGATTGGTACGTATCTTTGAGAAAGAGATAAGAGACATGTCCAAAAGATGACTACAGAGTTAGATTGACATTAGACCATCTGACCTAAAATTACTTGGAATTTGTAGCTCTTTGTATTAATAATGTATTTGATATGAGTTGGTACAGGTTCCAATCTGAGGAGGCTCTGTATAGAACAGTGTCTTTCAAGTAATTTGTTTTAGGTTTTGGAAGACTTTAATTAGCACTTTTAGTGTTCCCAGCAAGAATCTTGTTGTGTCTTGCTAGTGTACTTACTTAAGCTGGGCCACAAAGAAATCAGGTTTACCTGAGAAAACGGTTTTCCTGATAAACAGGGTACTAAGATAAAGTTTGGTCTTGATGGCTAACAATAATAGTTTGGAATGCATTTTGTCAATAACAATGTGATATGGACATTGCAAAGCTAATCAAGCCGCTCTGCTTTGAACTAACTGAGGCTTTTGTATAGCCTTATTGGCTGTCGAGCAACATTCACAGTGGTTTGGTTGAACTGACCCTTAAAATTAAGGCTAATAACATTTAACTCATTAACTCATTTCTTCAACCAATATGAAACCACAGGGCCTTCAGAAGTCTCTAGTATACCATTACCTTAAAGGAGTATATCGATTTTATACATAAAGCTCAGTTTACTTGTCATGAGTCATGTATAATGCATTTTCTCAGAATGACCCTGATGATGTCATCAGTTAGCTTAGGGTTGGAGACTACAAACTTATAACAGAAAGTAATGTCTGAATATTCCAAAAACAAAGTTAGAGAAAAGGGTGGCACTTTTACACCAACAGTAAAAGAATGAGGAGGAAGGCTTCATGCAGATTTTATTTTTATTTTTTTGAGACATAGCACCCAACTGAACTATAGTGCAGGAGAAGGGCATCTGTTTCCTCTTACGAACAGAAAGCCTGTGTCACAAACTGAGGCCAGTAGTTTGAAAGAGGTTGGCAATTACCATTAGGCAGGTCTAAAGCTGGAATTATTCTTCTCCAGGCTGCATGTAAGCAAACGCACACAGGTGTTGTTTCTGACACATTGTGTGTTTCTTTTATGCGATTTTGGCTTATAATGTACATGTAAACTAGGAAGTGGAAGTGTCACATTTAGAAAAGCACGATGTAAAGATCGAAATAGAAGAAATCAGGAAAAAAAAACACTACATCTATGAAACTAATGTGAAAAAATTTGTCAACATCAGTAGATGGGACAATGACAAATTGGGCAACCATATTGAGTGCCTTGAAGAGGAATTGAGTTTCCTATGCTCTGCTTGTGGCACTACTATGCTGACATGTATGTAAATGAACTCTGAAAGAAAAAAATTCAGAAAACTTGCTGAGTGGATGATGGATCAACCAATCAGCTTGCTTGAGGTGCAGGTTGTTGCTATGCATTGAGATTTGGGAGGTGTCTGCGCCTCTGTGAGCCTCTGTGAGCCTCTGTGACCCTTTTCTAGTAGGTTCACAAAGAGATTTACGTGTATCTCCACAGAAGCATAACTCCAGGTTGACAAATGATGATGTCAAGTTGCATTATGGGAATTGTAGGATAGAACATTTTTGGATCTTTACCCATACTAGGGACACAAAGTCAGGACATCTCCGCCTCTGCTTTGATTTTGACCATTATTTTTTAATGCAATTCTTATGAGCTGCCCAACTTTATGAGACTGCAATATTAATTAACTGGAGTACTCCTTTAAGGTAGCAATTCTTTTCAATTTTCAGCCTTGGTAAGTTGGTAACTGACTAACTTTTGTTTAGTTAAGTCTGGTAGTCTGTCTCAAAGCCTGTAATATGGTCTACAGTAAGTTTTCCCCCTGAGAGAGAAGGAGGGAGGGAGGGAGGGAGGGAGGGAGTGCTGAAGCCATAGTCCCTTTGGCTGCTGTAGCGAGAGGTCTATTACAGTAATTACTATACCTCACCATGTGTCACAGTCAGGGAGCCAGAAAGGAGAATGTAGAGAGGAGTGTGAGAAAAGCTATAAATGTAGGTTGGTTGAGTGGAACCACTTTAGCCTTATTTCCTTATGAGAGTTTGTTTTAGGTAATGTGCACTCTATTACCCGACTTAAATGAAATGTGTTTGAGTGGCTTTGGTGGCCGTGTAGTGATTCTCAGAGGCGTACTGCAGTTTGTCTCAGGCTGCCAGCCCAGCCGTGGTCGTGGAACCTGCAGGACATCAGCAGCTCAGCCTCAGAGCAGGAGAGGAGAGGGAGGGAAGGTAGATAAATAAGCCCATAAAGGATGCTTTGAGTCAGGCGGAGAGGTGGAGAGGAGAGGGGGCTCCTGTAAAACAGTCCCGAGGCTTATTAGAAGCTGCTGGCTGCATTGCAGAGAGATAGGGAGCTAGCTGGGGTGTCCAGGCAGGGAAGGCAGAAAAGGCGAGGAGAGGGGGGGGTTAAAGGAGAGAGGAGCTGTGAAGGAGAAGCTCAGCAGTGTCGGTTTGTCAGCCAGCCAGCCAGGCGGGACAGTGTTACAGAGGAAGAGATAGGGAGAAGGATTTAGGCTGTGCTGCAAACAGGGGATGCAGAGACGAGTTGTTATTGCAGCACAGGACAGAAGAAGAGGGGGTGAGGAAACCTGGGGATGATTCATTGCAGGGGGGCAAAGAAGAAATCAGACTTGAGGACGCCGCCAAGATTGAGCGCCCAACTTTGGCTCTCAATCATAACCTTCACCATCGCTTTGGCCCCATGCTCATGATGGAAATCAGGAGCTGGGATGGAGCGCACCAGAGGCAGAGACCAGACTAGCTGCTGCCCCCAACCTGTAATTTACAGATGTAAGACTGCACCAGCACCTCTGATCACATCTCAGCTGGGGGGCTTCATGCCCTGGAACAGTCCTGGGAGATAGAGGGAAGTCGAGGAGGAGGAGGAGGAGGAGGAGGAGGAGGAGCAGAGGCTGGAGGCTGGCTCAGAGAAGTGGTGGAGGGTAGTGGTTTAAACTGCCTGCTATATTTTTGGATGTGGGATCTCCTGAATTAAGCGAGCAAGCTGGAATAAAGATGTAGTGTGAGCTTGTGGAAGGAGGGGGACAGAACAAGGAGAGTGCTGTGCTGAGGAAAGGAAAGGGCTGGACGTCCCGGCTTGACGGACGGACCAGACAGACGGAGATCTGGGGGGAGTCCTGAGGGGGAGAAGAAGACAGACGGTCCACTGGATCAGGAAGGTAAGGCTTTAAATAATATGTTTTGTACTAAGAGACTATGTCCTTATGATGTAAATTGCCCCCCCTAGGACAGAAAGATAAGACAAATCCTTCTTTTGCTGGTCCTCACTTCCACAAAGGGCAAGTTTAGCATTCACTCTTGGGTTTAGGATTAAGATCTGATAAGATTAGTTAGGATAAGGTTCAAATTTGAGTAACTCTTCAGGTTTGGCAGGTTTGAGAGAAAAGAATGAATGAAAGTATTCACAATTGAGAACAAATATGTTCAAGATGGACAGAAACTGAATGGAAGGTTTTAGAAAAATTGGAATAAGCAACATTAAAGCTTAGTTAGAAAATGCAAGACAAAGAGTTGAGTGTGTTTAGGCTTGAATGTGTTTGCAATGTGAAAGAAAATGTCTTTTCTGCCTGATGCTGTGAGTGTGTGTGTGTGTCTGTGTGTGTGTGAGTGAGTGAGTTAGTCAACTAATCACTTGAACAGGACAAGTTCTAGAGCTGCTGCTCATTTCTGCTTTAATTGCTGGGGAATGTTGTAAAATGACCCAGTAATAGCTAAAGAATAGGTATGTGTCTATGTTCCCTGCATATGTATGCACATTATCACTGGGTTTGTGTTGCCTCCTGACATGTACTACACATTCTGCTTTTTCCTTCTGTGGAGGCAGACATTGACCGTTAGGAAACAGTTGACAGGAACGCCTCAGAGTGGCTGTTTGAAGGCTTCTGGCGTCTCCAAAGAAAACACTAGCCTGTTTGATTTTCCATGGCATCACTGCCATGCTGGACCTGCCTGGTCTGGTGGCCTTTTATACAAAGCCTGCTGGTATTTGACAGGCTACTTGTATACAGTGAGACCTCTGGTGAAGTAGATATGCTATCCACAACACATTCTGATCCAGTCAAAAAGGTGAATAAGTGATAACATTCACCTAATGGGTATCACCACTAGAAACAAGATTAAAGCAAGACTATGTAACTTTTAACTTAAAAATGAAGAGTTTAATTAATAAGCACTAAAACGCAGCTTGCTCATTTCAATACACTCAGGGGTTTTGCTGCTACAGCCTTACTTGGTCTGGTATGACAAGTAGCTTATGGTGGCTAATGTTAGCAAAATTTAGATAGCTGTGTAACTGACTTTATTCAGTCACAGATAAACACAACACAACACGTGATATTGGCATGACCATACTTCGTACCTATGATGCATATTGATATTTATGTCAGGTTTCAAAGGTAGTTATCACATGTTAAAAGATTGTTAAACTGAGCTATTCCCGTCAAAATATGAATGGAGGGCCAGAGGCTGCATTGGGCCCATTTCAATAGCAGGTAGTGTGAAATTAACTGGCATCAAACAGATCTGAAAGACAATTCCAGTATTACTTTTTTTGTATGTTTGTTTTGAATGGTCATGCTGTGACAGCCTCCAAAGTCCTTACACACAGCTCTTCAGCTGTGAGTACTTTATTTGATTTTCCCCAGCAACATCACTTCCTTCATTATGTAATGAGGTCTGTAAAAGAGGATTTTGTGCCACAATCCCTGAAGAAATCTGAGTGGAGGCACTGAGAGAGCCCTCTAGTGGCAAATTACTCTGAAATCTAAGATATATTTTACAGGTTGAGTTTTTGTATTCCTCATCACTTGGCCAGCACAAGGTTTATCCATGTTTCATATCACAACAACCTTAATTATCAAATCTCATCATCAAAAGTGATATGAAAAGTATTTTTTTAACTCTTGAGTTTGTTTTAAATCTATTGTGTTTGCAGCCATGCTCAGCTTTGACAAATCTTATTGATGATATTATTACTCACATTAGCAGTAAGTGATGCTGTGGGGAGCTGACAGGTTAACTGGTGTAATTCATCACACATTCAAGTTTTTAATGCAGTCAAAATGAACATGTAGAGCCTGTCCTCTTCTCAGTCTGTTCACCTGGACACTCAGACACCACAGTTCCCTTTTTTGGTCCCACTTCCCACTTCCTCAATCCTTCTCTGGTTTGCCTGTCATCTCTCCCTCCCTTCTTGCTGTCTGACCTCCAGTACTGCCCTCCCACTGGGTATACGTCTATAGAGAGACAAAAAACTTTTCTGAATTAAAAGTTAGTTTTGGACACATGCACAGACAGGTGCATACGAGAATAATTGATCAGTAAAAACATAAAAAATAAGCTCTTCTATTTTTACATTCAACTTTTCTGGCACACTTTCATTACAGTAATCGTAAGGCAGTAACCTCCTCTAATGAGTGCACAAGTTATTCTAACCCACAGAACTTTATAAAATGTAGTGTGGATCCCAAAGATTTCAAAATACCAAACATGTCTTGAATTTGAGGAAATGTATACAAAATGGTAAACATACAGTATAATTTTACTTGTTTCACTATGTTGAACTGTAGAAAAAAGCTAATAAATAATATACATGTGATACTGTCATACAGTGTGGAAAAAATACTTAAGATGGAAATTTGTAACTGTGTAATGTCAAAGGTGTTCCGAATCCTTGTAGTGACAATCAATGGGGCTTTTTTTTGTCTTTAAGCTCAATGTTTTGGTTTTACAGGCTGCAATTTTACTGTTTCGGTTCACTCTCTCTGCTCTCATCAACCTCATTTCCAGCAAAAAAGCTCTGATAAACCCACTGTCTAGACCTGCCCAGCACCAAACAGCAGACAGACACAGTTAGCGACTAGCTGATGAACACAGTAGAGAATTTAGCACCCAGAGAGCCAGATATTTCTCTCATCTTTTGAGATCAAAACAAAGGTAACATCAGGTTGTTACTTCAAAAAATGCAAATTTTCCTCCATAGCTGCTGGATGTGTGAATAAGCTACTGTTTGCTAACACGTTAGCCATGATAACATGATAAGTTGATAATGTCAGTGTTGTGGTTGAAGCTTGTTTTGCTGCCCCCAAGTGGCCAAAAATTAATTAATGCAGGTTTAAATTTCATGAGTACAACCAAAGACTTTCTCTGTCCCAGTAATACTAGAACGAAGCACAGTGAATATGCCAGGAAGTGAGAGATGAGGATACTTACATGAAGTCTGGCATTCCTGATACCAAGTGCTATCAAGTGAAGTCAGCTGTCTGCAGCGTCTGGTTTTCTTTGAGGCTGACCAATACTACAGCTTTAAGTAGAAAATTCTACAATTCCAATGGTGAAGCACGCAACAAAAGAAAAATCCAAAGCAAAGATCCAAAGCAAACTGTACAGGCCTAAAAATACTTTTAGTCACAGACTGTCATTTTTCTGAAGGGCTTGGAGTTCTGATTGGTCAATTAACAACTAACAGCCAGTTGTGTCCCTAAAATTATTTCTGCCTCCAGAGCCGGTCTGCCTCTCGAACTTTGACTTCTACTTTGCCATATTCAATCCTTTATTGAACATGTGCTTTATTGTAAATTAGTGGTGACATATACAGTAAGGAGGTATTGAGTGCATGTTACCGTCCAATACTTCATCTCTGTGTCCTTCATGTCCTGTTTCCTAACTTCCCTCCCTCTTTCTCTTGCTCCACCCAACACTCTTTTTCCAAACATATTTCCCCTACCCCTCCCTTCTTCCTTCTCCCTCAGCTGGGTAAAAGTCCCTGTCCTGAGGCCAAAACCATCATTCAGTAACACCTCTCCACCTGGACTGCCCATCCAGTCAGATGGCCTGGATGCAGGAAATCCTTCCCATGTAGCACTGCCACTCCTGGGATACAACTGGGGATATTACTACTGATTCGATTAATGTGTTTTTAACCTGGAAATGTTGATAAGCTCTACAATGACTCTTTTTTTTACCTTTTTTTCCTTAGAGTTTTTTTTACCTTCATCTTTACCTTTTTTGGAAATTTATTTCTATGTGGAAATTTGGAATTATCTGCATCCAGGATTATTTGTAAAATGATGACCTGGTGGTCCTGGAATTTTCTTTGCAAACATGGATCCTAATCTGGATCTGGATGTAGACTTGAACCACATGCACATATTCTTGGTGAATGTGGCCAGCATCACTACAAAATCACTCTGGATACAGGGGTGAAATATAAAGCCACAACTTCAGGTTCTGCTTATTATTATACTATGAGTTATGCAAGGACTACAAAACTGTTAGATATGTCATTTTTACCACACTTACTTCAGAAATGTGACTTTTTTCCAGAGAGATTGAATTCATACTGAAGATTATGGTGATGGTAAGGTGATGGCATTTTTGTTTTTTATCTTTCATCTGTCAAAATTTCTATGGGATTCAGTTTCTGTGGATTTCTGTTCAAGTAGAAACTTGCCCCTAGATGTTGATGTTACTGCCGTTACTCCAACTGTGATAGAGAAAACCCATCCTTTCTGAACTCAGAGATAGGCTGACTTGTGCCTCTAGACAGCATTATTAATCATTTATTGATATTTATTGATTTATTGAATCCAGAGAGCTTAGAAATGCTAAACCTGTAATTTTGCAAATATATTTGCAAATATTGGACAGTGAAAGTGATGAGTACATTTCAGACAAATAAGAGTGTTTTCTCTTTTTTAATTTTTTTTTTGGCATTTCTGCTTTATTTGATAGTCACAGTGGAGAGAGACAGGGAAGGCACAGGGAGAGGGGTTGACATGCAGCAAAGGGCTGGATTTGAACCCAGGCCGCTGCAGTAAGGACTCAGCCTTGATGCATGGTACGCGCCCTACCAGGTGAGCTACCGGGGCGCCGGTGCGAGTGTTTAAATTTTTTATTTCACAAGCAATCACCAGTAATATTTGAACATCCAACATTCATCCCATAAAACACCAAGTTGTCATTGTGCTGCCGTCAGAATAGCCCGGCAGATGTAATCTTGGGGCTAATTGCACCTGTCCCCCCCCCCCAGTTCCCTGACTAATCCCAGCTCCCAGCCTGCCAACTACCCCCTCTGGTGACTGTGGCCCTCTAATCAAGCAGCCCATGCTGTTATCTGGCCTGTGGCCCCGGGGCATTCAGACCACGATGCCTTGGCCTGCTGGTATAATCCACCATGGATCACATGTCGAGCAGAAGCTCTTTTCTCTGTGGCCCTCAGTGGCAAAAATGGGATCCATATACATATCCCAAAAGGACATACAGTGCAATATATGATCTTCTGGCACTCTTTCTACTAAAGAAATAGTCCCTACTGTTGAGAGTGTGTTGTGTGGGTTATCCAGAGTAAGAGGGACACGCTTTTAAATGTTTTAAATACAATTCGTCAATGTTTTGAGCAACACAAATGAAATTCCATTCACCTCCATTATATTGAGGTTGAAGCAGAGATCTCAGAGACTTCTTAAAACCTGGGCAAATAAAACTGACTGCACTAAACCTTTTGAACATTTCAGGTTTTATATTTTACTTTATGCGTTGGATTTTTCATCATTTTGACTGATGCTCTTATCCAGAATGAGACTGAGTGGAACCACAGAATTAACTATAATAGCAACATCACCAGAATAATCAAGAGTCAGTACCAGGATAAGAAATACAAAATAGAAATGGAGAGAATAGAGATTTTAGAGAAATTAGGACAACTCTCAGTGGAAAGTTCTGGTATTGAGATTATCTCTGAAACCTCTAAATGACAGTCATGACACATAAAAAACAATGAAGGGAAATGTTTTTATATTTGTTCCAAAACCTCTATTCACAAAATTCTGCTTTCTGTCAGTACCTGAATATCACATAGACAGTTTCTCCTGGATAGCCTATCTTCCATATAGAGTGTAGATCTGTGGAGAAAGTGGGATTCAATGCCAGGATGTAAATCTGTATATTCACTCAGAGAAGTGGATAAATCTGTCTGTGCCAGTTTGTCCCACAGAGCTGTATGTAATACTATAAATATCAGTCTGTCTCTCCTACATGGGCCTGGCCAGGTGGGGTGGGGGTCGGGGGCAGGAGGTAATTTCATGAATGAAAGGGCAGAATTGTTCCTCCATTTTGACTGGTCCTGAGCACTAGCCAAGCCCTGGCTGGCCTTTAATTAGAGCTATTAACCCAGAGAGAGGGAAGAAGGGAGCACCAGAGGGACTGATGGGAGGAGGGGTGAGGGGAGAAGAAAGAGGGAGGAAGATGAGGGAGAGGAGAACAGACCGGCAGGTAGTGTTCAACTGTAAGTTCTTTCACTTGAAGTGATTGAATGCCAAATACTCTTTACAATACAAAGTATTATTCTGTGTATGTGCTTTCATAGTTTTAGTAATGTAGAAGTTGTAGAAGCAGTAGTATCCATAAGAGTAGTAGTAATAATAGTAATGGTAGTAGTAGTAATGGTTCTAGAAGTGGTATTAGTAGCAATGATACCATTCCTTCTTCCTAGTAGTAGTTACAGCGGCAGCAATAGTGCTAGCAGTAGAATTAGTAGTAGTAGTAGGTTTAGGTTTAGTATTATTATAGCAGCAGGAGTAATAGTAGTAGAATAGCAGCAACAATAGTAGGAGTACATGTAGTAGTCTTAGTAGCAGTTCTAATAGTATCAGCTATATTAGTAGTAGTAGCTTTAGTAAAAGTGCTAAGTAGTGATAATAGCAACAATATCACAGTGTGACACTGCTTTGTGAGTCCTGAGTGGCGGGACTACTGTTGTAGTACAACGATAGTAGAAGTAGTAGTAGTGGGTTTAGTAGTAGTGCTAGTATCAACAGGAGTTGAGTAGTAGTAGTAGTGGTAGGTTTAGTAGTTATACTGTAGCAGCAGGAGTAGTAGTAGTCATAGCAGCAACAATAATAATGGAAGTAGTAATAGCAACAGCAATAATACTAATATTATTATTAGTAGCAGTTTTATCAGTAGTACTTCTAATTGAGCATGAGTTGAGTAGTAGTAGTAGTAGTAGCTGTAAACCAGTGCTACACTGGGCAGTATTTTCTCTTGTGCTTCTGGCAACATGTCTCTATGATGTCAGTCACTGATGCTGGCGTCTTTTCAGCAGACGGTGGCTGATGAAAGGTTTTACAGAAAAAACAGGAAGTGACACTTGGGTCTAACTAATGAGGAGTTACAAGCTCTCTCTGTCGGAGCCTTCAGTAAGACTCCAGAGTCCAGTGGCACAACTTTCTGTCTCACTGTACAACAGACCTGTGTTGATATTGCCCCTTTCATGTACTGAATAACATGCTAAAGTTCAATTCAAACACAGTTTATCCACTTGTAATTGAATTTCTCCCTTTCCCTTGTGTCTTCTCCCTCTCCCTAAACTTTCACCCTCTCTGTAACACAAACTCTTTGACCACCTTCTCATTTCCCCTCATCGTCACTCCACAAATCCCTCAACCTGTCCCTGAACCTGTCTTCTCTTACTTTCCGATTCTCACCTTGACATCTGTTGGGGTCCCTACTACCTCTCATCCTCCTCCACCTCCAGATGCCCTCTCGCTGCAGGAATGCGCTGAACATCGTGGTCACCACCCTTTTTGCTGCGGTGGTCCTCTTCACCATTCTGCTGGCCTATGTCACAGGTTAACTTAATTTCAATGATATACCCATGAGAATGAGAATCATGAGAATCAAAACAAGTGATGATCATGTTTTTTTTCAACTTGTATCCACTGTGTTTCTTTGTTATAAAGGCTACCAGTTCATCCACACTGAGCAGCACCACCTCTCCTTTGGCCTCTATGGTGCTTTCCTCTCCCTTCACCTCTTCCTCCAAAGCCTTTTTGCCTTCCTGGAGCATCGGCGGATGAGGAGCCCCGCCCAGCCTCAGCACCTCCGTCGCTCCGTGGCCCTCTGCATTGCAGCCTACCAGGAGGACCCAGACTACCTGAGGAAGTGCCTTCGCAGCGTCCGCCGAATCTCATTCCCTGGCCTGAAGGTGGTGCTGGTTGTGGATGGGAACCGGCCTGAGGACCGCTACATGATGGACATTTTCCAGGAGGTGATGGGCGGGGCTGACCAGGCTGGCAGTATGGTGTGGAAGGGAAACTACCACAGTGATGGGAGTGGAGGAGGAGGTGTCAGAGGTGGAGGGAGGAGCACAGTGCACATGGAGGAGGCAGCAAGAGTGGCTCATCTGGTCAGAGGCTTCTGCTACTCCTGTATCATGCAGGAGTGGGGAGGGAAAAGAGAGGTGATGTACACTGCCTTTAAAGCACTGGGGGACAGTGTGGATTATGTGCAGGTAAAGACCACAGACACAGAAAATAGTGTGCGTGTACTTCTGCATTGAAAAAGTACAGAAAAGTATTCGGACCATGTAAGAAAATATTTTACCCATAAGAGTTGAAGTTAAAACCTGTTAACTCAACATGAGGAGTACTACTAGTCTGTTAAAACACTTGTATAATGTATTGTGTGGTTCTGGAGGAGCTTCATCAAGTCTGAGAAAATAACCCTGATGGTGTCACCAGGGTTAACTTGGCTGGGGCTTGAGACTTAATATTTTTAAAGGAAAGCCAGTGTTACACTGGAGGTGTGGATTTTGAAAGACATGGGTGTATCCAAGGCAGGGAAGACCTAATGAAAAAATTATATTGCTTGCATTATGGGAAATGTAGGATCCAGTGTTTTTGGAACACGGCCATTGCTAGGAAATGTCAGCATATCTTGGATTTGCAGCTTCAATTTTGAAAATTATTTTTTTTAAATCTGTCTCACATGAGTCCCTCAACTTAATGGAACTACAATACTAAAATCAAGGAAGGACCCTTAACTGTGAGAAGCACCTTAAAGGTGGGGTATTCAATTCTGATCCAATACACGTCTTTTTGTCAAATTCAGCGAATATCTCCTCACAGTCCCTCTAGCTGTACTTTCAGTGTGCGCACTGAAAAAAAATCTGGTGTTTGTACACAGCCCTGGCTCTGTAAATGGGAAACAAAAGTGGCTCTCTGACTCTTGTTGCAAAAAAACATTAATAGCTGCAAGCATGTAGGCCTACTTGTTATTAAATTATACATCAAATTCTACTTTTTCTCATCTTCTTCCATAAAGGTGACATAATCAAACAAACACTGAAAGAATGAAGGAACACCCACTCTCAAACTTAATCCCACTGCAAGACCTGTAATCTGTGGAGAAAGATGAAATCAACACATTTATGTTTTGATCATGTTAGACCATCTTGGTCAATTTATTGAAACATTATGTAGTATTGTCCTAATAAAAAGGGCATCTGTCCTTTCCCATTGTTCTGTTTGGTTACTGCACTGACTTCAGAGTATTTGTTATCTCCCAGAATGTTTTCGAATATTAAGTTAACAGAGGTTTTTGGCAGCAGGCCCCACACTAAAACATTTCCAATGCACACCTGTAACACTGTGAACATAGGGGTGTGTGTAGCAGTAGCCACAAATAATCATATTACACAAAGCCATCAGTGGACGCCTATTTGTATTCATCTGCACACTCAAACCAGATATCATTTAAGTCAGCTGTATTGCTGATTGGATATCTGCCGTGCTTCTCTGCTAGCGCCCACTGATATATTCTGTCCTCTTAATAAAACTGATTATAAACAGGAAACTGAACATTGTTTGCATAAGGTTAATGCTGACAGTGTATTTGTACCAGTAGCATTGAAATTGGTTAGACTAGTGCCTAAATTGTTCTATAAGGCACCATAAGGTAAATGTGCATCTATGGGTGCCCCACCCTTGTGTTAAGTCTCCATATTCAATCATAACCTTAAACCAAATTTTAAGACAAAATTTAAATCATACAGGCAATTAAAATCTTAAAACTATATTTTAAACTTCTGTGTCTCACCTAAAACCCATTGAACATATAATAGTCACCCAAATCAAGTGAAAATCAACATTGGACTATAAAGGGTTTACTTATTTGCATTCCAAACTGATGGACCTATGTTGGATAACCAACTCACTCTTCATAGCAAGCTGTTGCATGCCCCTGTGCCTTGCTGTGGGTCAAAGGTCATGTCCACAGCTGACCCAATTCTGTGCAGTTACATTGAACCAGCTGGGATCTCTGTCAGCAGCCCGTCATTCCTCACGTGGATCTTAGCATTAATACTAATCAGTGTTCTGCAACACCTGCAGCCTTAATTTGACCAATGGTGGTTGTATATTTTTGAGTCTGTGTGACCCTCAGCATTATTGTACCCTATGTGTTTGTTATATCCTTTTACAGGTGTGTGACTCAGACACAGTTCTAGACCCAGCGTGTACCATAGAAATGCTGAAGATTCTTGAGGAAGATCCAATGGTGGGAGGGGTCGGCGGAGACGTGCAGGTAAAATACAATATGTTAAAGTCATGAAAAATATAACTAAGGCCCAAGACTAAAATGTTTCGTTTTAAAGTTAGCATACAAACTCTAGGGCCACCAAAGGAGGTGATTGAAAGTTCACTACAACGTGCCGTAAAAGTACAATTAACCCTTAAGATTTTACTTTTCTCCCTTTCTTGACTTTTTCTGAGTCATTTCTCTACACTTTCCTGTCTTCCAGATCCTTAACAAGTATGACTCGTGGATCTCCTTCCTCAGCAGTGTGCGCTACTGGATGGCCTTCAACATCGAGCGGGCCTGCCAGTCCTACTTTGGATGCGTTCAATGTATCAGCGGTCCTCTGGGGATGTACAGGAACTCCTTGCTCCAGCGCTTCCTGGAGTCCTGGTACCACCAGACCTTCCTAGGTTCAAAGTGCAGCTTCGGTGATGACCGCCATCTCACCAATCGGGTGCTCAGCTTCGGCTACAGGACAAAATTCACAGCGCGATCGCAGTGCCAGACTGAGACGCCGACCCAGTATCTGCGCTGGCTCAACCAGCAGACTCGATGGAGCAAGTCTTACTTCCGTGAGTGGCTCTACAACGCCCTGTGGTTCCACAAGCACAGCCTCTGGATGACTTATGAGTCTGTGGTCACTGGCTTCTTCCCCTTCTTCTTGGTTGCCACAGTCATCCATCTCTTCTACCGTGGAAGGCTGTGGAACATCCTGCTCTTCTTACTGACGGTCCAGCTGGTTGGGATGGTGAAGGCCACCTATGCCTGTTTCCTGCGTGGCAGCCTGGTCATGATCTTCATGTCACTCTACTCTCTGCTCTACATGTCCAGCTTGCTCCCTGCCAAAATATTTGCCTTGCTCACCATCAACAAGGCTGGATGGGGCACTTCAGGCCGCAGGAAGATCGTGGTTAACTTCATAGGTGCTGTGCCTGTCACAGTGTGGGCTATGGTGCTGCTTGGAGGTGTGACGTATACAATCTACTGTGAAACACAGGAGCCATTCAGTGAGACAGAGAAAGCTTTGTTGATAGCAGGGACGATACTCTACGCCTGCTACTGGCTCATTCTGCTGGTGCTCTACCTGGCAATCGTAGCCAAACGGTGTAACAAGAGGGAAGAGCAGTATCACCTGCCATATGCGGAGGCATAAACCTGTTACCAGAGAAACTGGTAGGATATTCATGCTGAGTTTCACTGCAGTGTGATTCTAGCAAGGTCTCTGTTGACCTTGTAAACTGCTTGAGTGATAAGCTGTGAACCAGGAACTCACTCACATCTTCGTCACTGGTGCTAAAAAGGTATGAATCTAAAAGCACAGCAGCAGGAATCTAATTCAGCTGGGGGAGAATCCAAGATGACTGGATCCATACCGCTCTCCCATTTATATCATGTTCAATGGTGCTTCACATTGAAAAACCAAACCAAACAGAACTGACCCAGTTTATACTGTGTGTTCATACACTTGTAATAGTGACTTGCTCAAAAGAATATTAGGTAGATTATGGGTACAGGTTAGCTGTAAAACTGTGACAAAAGGGTGCAGTATGGTGCTTTTAATGAAGCAGGAAAAGGGACAAAATAAGACTAAGAGACATAACGGTCTTACTTACTGGTTGGTCATTTTTTCATGTACTTCATTTTAATAAAGATGAGATGGGATGAAATGTGACGGAACTGAGCTTCTATAATAAGCAATAAATAAATAGCAAGGCAATTCTCTTAAATTAGCCAAAGCACCTCTATTTCAGATAAGAGAAGGGAACCTCGCATGGATTTAGACATTGGAGTGTATTTTAAAGGTGTTCAGACAGAAGCAAAGCAAATTTTAGAAGTGGTGCAATTGCCTTGCATGAAAAGACGCAAATTTGTCAAGGCGGCGCAAAATTGAGCGCCAACTTGAGCATAAAAATGTGTGCTGATCTCTGCGTTTTTTTTAATCTACTTTATAAAAGTATAGAGACAAGAGAAAAGGGAGAGCGACTGCAGGAAAATAACAGAAAGAAGTGGAGTTCTTGGTGAGTTCTGAGATTAGTCAGAAGTGACACACAAACACACACACAGCTACTCCACACACTGTTTGTGTATGAGTTCCTAGCTAGCTACAGCTAAGGTCAGTACAGTTGGTACATTAACTCTGTTTGTCAACAATATACATGGACTGCAAAAACAGTCCAGCAAAATTCATGTGAACATGTGTGTCACACCATAAAGCATAGATTAGGATTTTTACAAGTGTAACTTAATACAATACTCAAATGCCATATGTTCAGTGCTTTCTCCTCTCCATACTGGCTGTGAAGTGATATATTTTTAATGTCTACAATTGTAGGCAATGGGGTAAAAAATCCACAGTCCTCGTTCTGTGTAAAAATGCATTCTAAAGTTCAGCCAGCTAATATGAGCAGTGTTGGCCAAGTTTCTTGAAAATTAGAATCAAGTATTGATTACACATTACTCATTGAAAAAACAATTACATTACTTTACTAATTACTCAGCAGAAAGAGTAATGCGTTACATTATTTTCGTTACTCAGCCCAGCTCCATCAAATATGCCTTGAAACAACTCTAAATCCTTTACACCCATTCCATCCTTTGTATTTAACACGTGTAGAAATAGAAAGCGAGACATTGTGGTTTGAGAAGCAGCCCCACAATTTGGAGGGATTTACTTACCATCTGGCAGCTAGCTTAGCCCCGACGACTGCACGTAGCTTCCTAGAAGTCCCAACCTCAGCTGTATGGTTCTGCAGACCCTCCAACTCTAAAGAAAACTATGTGTTTCCTGAACATAGCCTTACCCGCGGCTAATGTTAGCAAGCCAGGGCTTACCCGCGGCTAATGTTAGCAAGCCAGCTAAGAAGGCACAACATGTAAATAAGAGAACTTTGGAATGACTGGAAGCCACATTTCTCATTACCAGGAGTCGCATTTCATCTCTTCTGATAGAGGCTAATCGCCTCCCCCCACCTACATCCGCTGTGCCAAGCTAGCACATCCCAGATCAGTCTCTCCACTGAACGCACAGAGACCAAACTGATATTAACCCTCCATCAAACTCCCAATGAGACAGCAAACAAGCTGACCCCCAAAAGTAACAGAACAAGAGATTTCTGGGATTAGTAAATGTATTGTACTGAATTTCAAATTCTAATCCCTTACACTACTTACTGAAAAAAGTAATCCCATTATTTACTCCCTAACAGCAGATTGAGGGTATTTACCAGTACGAAATTCCCTCTTTGTTTTTCAACTTTGTGAGCCACAGCTAAGGGATACTTTATCCCCCATCTCTTACAGTGTAGTCACGTTAGGAAGGTATTTCTACAGAGTATGGACAGGAGGAATGAATACAGTGACCTAAAACTCTTTCCACGTACATATGGGCATGTGAGTATTGTATCAAGAACTGACTTGAAAAATCCAAACCTATCCTTTAAAAGTGACCATATTAGACAAAGACTTGCACTGAAATTAACCAATATTCTGGAAATACAGAGAATATGATTTCTTTTGTCACACTACTTGCAATTGGATGTAATGGTGTGGATGTCTTCAGGGCAGAGACTAAGACAGCTTGTGTGGTTATTCCGCAGCTTTGAGACCAGTCCTCATGTACTCTCATCAGCCATGAACAGCACAATCATGTTCTCCAGCTGTATTTTGTGGAGCAGCTATGATTTACCAGAACAGACAATCTAAGATTTCTGAACATATGACATGCAGTTGTATTTTTGGTGTTGTTGAGTAGTGTCAAATGGGTAACTTATTGTTGTACATCGTGGTCCTATTCTGAGTTTAAAGTCACCAGTGGGCCATAGTTTCATTCAGTGATTCTCAGTATTTTTTAATATGGTACTGGACACTATTGTCTTAACTTTGGACATTTGTGTCCTTTTACACTAGATGTAGCCTTTGTTTATTCATTCCATCAAGAACAGTGTAAAGACTAAAGACCAAAGAGATTTTTTCTGAAGTGAGAAACTTGAGCTTTGCTTTCACTCTGTTTTTTTCATGTTTTTAAATTGCATATGATTTCAGATCAAACTGATTCAGTTCTAAAAGATATGTTTAAAAAACTAAACACGTAGTCCATTTGTCAAGTGTGAAGACCATCAGCATATCTGTGCTTACACTGACAGCTGTCTTTTTGCTTTGGGCAGTGGACATTTCTTCTTTGTACCATTTAAGTTATGTTCATATTGTTTTATTTTGAGCAGGCTGTATAAGTTTAAACTTGAAAGTTCAAAAAGGACACAGACATTAATAGTAAATTGTGTTTATAGACTCGGTCGGCCTTTCTGACGGTCAACCAGCGATGCGAGAGGTCTTGTTTCTTGATGCTGCTGCTTCCATCTCTGTGCATCACAGGATACTGGAATTTTCCTAAGTCGTTAAAAAATGCTTCCTGTTTTGAACACAATCCTCCCATTCATACCAAATAGAGAATGTCTCCATGATTTAAATGACTGCATTGAAATTTTCCCCATGCTATCTGTTTCAATATTCTGATTATGTGTTTTGTTCACTGTATTGTATGTTTATTTAAAAAAAAAAAGACATGAATTAATTGGACTAGACATTAACATTAAAGGCCTAAAATACTTAGGAATCTGTACAAAAACAGGTCATACTGATCAACCTCCTTTTGTTATAATCTCCCTTGTGTCAGTGGAAGTAAACAGGTAATTTATTTTTTATTAAAATTTTCAGTTTGTACATAAAAAACCCAAGTGGACACACCAGAAATGATATATATATTTTTTTATTTTTACACCTGGCTGAGATGGCAAAACATTAATGTAATGCTGCTACTGTGGGGGTTATTTAGCCAAAGTTTCAGAAATGTTCTTAAAAAACCCCCACAAAAATCTACAATTGAATGGCATACCTAGTGTGTTGTTCACGCTATCAAACACTTTCATATTATAGTGTGTAATGAACATTGCACTTCTAGGGGCTGCTAGATCTAGATGGACTTTTAGTCTTATTTTCTAACACAACTGAATAATCGCCCACATCCATGAACATGGTCTTATTTGAACTGAATGAAGACTACTTTACAGGACCAACTTCATGAAAAGCTACATTATTTGTATCCACTGTATTTCATTCCAAACCAGTATGTAGAGTGAATACAGATGAAGAGCTGTTTCACTGATTAAGTTCTGTGAGAAATGTCAGTCACTGATTAAAACGACCATGGTTCTAGGTATGACTTTAAACACTTGTTGCCAGCATTCCTGAGTGTGTGTGTGTGTGTGTGTGGTAGGGGTCTGAATGCTGGGGAAAGGGGACAGGAGCTTTACAGCAGCTGAATAATTGGTCCCTTCAGTCACCATGCACTAACAGGTTGGCTTTTTACTTCTGGTGACACACCTCAACATAGGAACCGCCTTCATCAAACAAACACACACATACTTACATGCTGTAAATATTCTGGCAACATGTCAAAATGCTGTATGCTAGAAGACAAATCAAATATTTTCAGAGTTTTTCTGTTTCTGTTCATATGTTCTTTCTGTATTCACTTTATTTTTAATTAATGTCTGCAGTGCTGCTCTAAGCCTTGCTATACGTTACCACAGCATCACATTCAGATTGTGACCATGTGGCCAATTCTGTATCTTGAAGATATTTTACATTTGACATTTTAATGCCAAAACTTTTACATTTAATCAGTGTGAATCCTCAAAGGAGTCCACTAATAGTCAGCTAAGGGCCAGTATTGGCTCAATCCTCACTCAGAGTCAGAGGGAGGGAGGGAGGTCCACACTGCAGCTTGCTTGACTTCTATCCCTGTTCATCTCCTCACCACGCTGTAGTATATTTACCACACTGAGTCTGTTTTCAGGATGCAGCAGAACCACCTTCATCACCCTGCTCAATGTTCAACGTAAAATGTTTACTCATTCGCTCTCAAAGCAAAGGAAACTGGTGTGAGCAGAACCCTGTCGTTTGTACGTAGGAGGGACTAACTCGGTAGCTGAGCAAACCAATTCAATACAGTCTTGAGTTTCTGAAGATTAACATGGATCCATGCAGGGGCAACAGGTTGAGCTATTTAATCAAGGAGTGTACTTTCATTTCACATTCCATAACCATTTCCTAATGAAAAAGGCATGGTTTTTCTAATGCTGAATTGTTGAGCCATGCCATCAGTGTGGAAAATAACTTGATGATGACATCATCAGGGTTACTGGACTAGTCTCCAAGCTTGGGCTTGTAGACTAAAATTCATAACAGAAATACTGCGTTACAAACTGGAGCTGTGGAGTTTGAAAAACATGGGTCAGGCAGGGAGGGTCTAATGAAAAGATGCTATTGAGTTTCATTATAGGAAGTGTAGAATACAGTGTTTTTGGAGCTTGACCCAAACTAGGGCCTAAAAGTCACGATATCTCAGCCTTTGCTGCTTCAATTTTCAGTTTTGTCCCCCCAACTTCATGGAAGTGTAACACTAAAAGGCTGACATACCCCTTCAATGAAGCTTAGTGCAAATTTGGTGAACTATCAGAGAATGCCTACTGGAGGACGGTCAGTTTGAAAGCTGTAGATTTTAGTCAGTTTTGTCTTTTGCAATAGAAACTGAACAACAAGCACCGTCAATTATCGGTAGGCTATGTATGCTGCAGCTGGTGCTTAAATCTGAGAATATTTGGACAAAAGTTGAATGTGTACTGAAAATGAACACATTTTGCAAACCTTTTGAGACTTGCTACCCAAGTCCAAACAGCACCTGTGACCTGCTGTTCTGCTATAAACTTTAAAGAGTTTATGATTCATGTTAAGTTATATACACCAATTACGTAGCTATGTCTCTCAGTGCCAAATGAAGATAATACAAACAACATAGTTAGGCAACAAATTACATTTATTGATGTACATAATGTTAATCTGTCCACTTAGATTTTTTAAATTTAAACTGTATTTTCCAGACTTACAGTCATTGAAACCTTAAGTCCGTCCCAATACCCACACTGCGGTATTTGCGAGTAGTCAAGTGCCTACTTCTTTAACATATTTCTGGTAACTAACATCGAGTGAATGAATGGCTTCGGGCTGATAAAAATGGAGGTTGTGGAGGTTCTGCCATAACTTTGTAGTCTTTGGAAATTAATAATAATATTCATGCTGAATCCAGCATGTGATAAACTTATACTTCTTCACGTCTACAGATTATTGTCGGTCACAAAAACAGCTTATAGGAGCATTACCACCAACAGCGCAGAAGACCGAATTGTGGGATACATTTAGTTCGGAAGGAATACCGCTTCAAGACAGTATTAGGAAAAGTGCACATCCAGTGAGGGTTAAGTGTATTGTATTAAGTGTGTTGGCATTTTTCCGACATGAAACTTGTCTAGTACCTGCTGTTGTGTGAACGCACACTTAAATGCTCAAGACAGTGTCTTGTCCCATTCTTATTCCACTGTTGTACTCAGCTCGCCTTGCACCACATAAAATGAAAATAACAATTTAATTAGATTATTTTTCCTATAAAACTGACATGAATTAAATTCAATTAGGACAAATTCATTCTGGGAAATACAAAAAGCTAACCGAAGTAGAAGTAGACTTGGTGGGTAAATAGAGCAGGTTCACTGATATTAAATGAAAACTATTCATCACAAGATATCTCCTGGAATCATAAAGTAATTATTGAACAGTAAGAGTAAACATTTCAGCCATTACCTTGCAGTTTATCTGAAAACAATGACCAAAGGTTATTAAGTTAAAGTGGATTCACAGTATTTGGGAACTGCACACATTCTGTCATGATGTGCAATGCAGTGGAGATGTCCGTTCCAGTCACAATAAATTATAATGTTGCCATCTGGTGAAAATGTTGCCTGTGTGTCCCTAGTTTGGATACTTATGGATTGAAGCTGCTGATTTTTGATCTTTCATTTTGTTTTTTCACAGAAAATACAATTATGCAGTATTCTATTCCTTTCAGTGTGCAAAAGCCTTTGCAGCATTTAGACCATCATGTGGCTTTAAACATTTTCTATGAATGTCAGGAAAACAATACAACATTTATTCATACGTGCAGGGAGCCTCATTAAAGTCTTGTTGGAATCCGTTCAGGTTAAAGACAGTATTGATCAATAAGAGGTGTAGTATTGATCAATTGTACAACAAATGTATAATCAAACTACATCATATCAGAGTTGGATGACACTAACTCAAGTATACTCGCTTAAACCCCCCCCCCCCCAAAAAAACACCCAGTGAGGAAATGCAGTCACGCTACACCTTCTTGGGTACATTAGTGATGATGGGTTTAGGGCGCGTCTTAAAGATCAGCTTCCGTTTGATGAGGGCAGACACAGAGTAAGAGGTGGAGGTGGGTCCTTGCTGGTTCGTTTCCATGGGTACCTGTGTGACATCATCGTTGTTATTGTCATTGTCATGGCTGCCCAGACAATCCTGCGAATGGCCTGAATGCTTGGTGAGGACAGCGAAGGGTTTCTCCAGTTTGACCTGCTTCCCGTACAGAATATGATGTCCTACAATCAGCACGGGCACCCCCTGGTGGAGGGAGGAAGAAAACAACTGAGTAAACTGAGATTGAGGGATGGGGGAACGGATCGGCCGAGGCATGAAGACATTCAGGACTTCTTCTGATAACCATTTAGAACTAGACCAAAATTAGTAGAACTTTTCTCCTACACAAGTGTCTTGATCTACTGAATGGTACGGAGGGTCTTGGAATTTTAATGGCAGCACTGCAAGGTTTTGAACACTCACTGATCTATGAATTACTGATTAGCAGCTCTATCAAACCTCTGCAGATATACTCATTCTGTGCCATGAGGTGGTAAAAACAATTATTTATTGAGCTGAGCCTTTAAGACAAGAGTTGGCAACCAAAGGAAGACTGCTACAAGTAGGGCTACAACTAACAATTATTTTCATTATCGACTAGTCTGCCCATTATTTTCTTGATTAATTGATTTGGTCTATGAAAACAATGAAAAATTGTCCTCAAAATATTCTAGAGCCCAAGACGCTGTTTTTAAATTGCTTGTTTTGTCCGATACAGTCCAAAACTTGAAGATATTCAGTTTACTATCACATAAGAAAGAGAAATGCAGCAAATCCTCACTATTGAGAAGCTGTAACCAGAGAGTGTTTGGCATTTTTGATTGAAAAATGACAGAAACAAAAAATTGATTATCAAAATAGTTGCCAATTAATTTTCTGTCGATGACTAATCGATTGGTGGACTAACTGTTTCAGCTCCAGCTACAAGCTCTTTATATTTTGAAATGGGGCCTAAGAAACAAGAAGGAGTAAAAATTTACATACCCTCCATTTTAACAAAAGCAACACATGAAGTGCCATATATACAAAAAGCATTATTATGTGCAAAAATGCATGTATATTAGAAAAATGGGGAGATTCACTGGAGCACATGGTAAGCTTTCATCTTTGGGCACATGGGACAAGGTTGCCCTCAGGGCTTTCTGCCAGAAAGCCTTACTACTTAGTTAGGTTTAAGAAAAAAGAAAGGCAGAAAGCATTTCTGGCAGAAAGCCCTGAAGGCAAACTTCTCCCACGTGCTGTTTTTAATGCTACTGTATCTTCAAGGTCAACAACAGACAAAGGCATGGCTGACAAAACAGAGCTATTCTAATTATCTCCAGGTGAGAAAATGGTGCACTCAGATACAGATACAGTACCTGTACTCCACCACTCAGTATAATAAAAGCAGCCATAAAATTAATTAAAAAAGCACAAAAAAAAAAAATACACTGAAAATTACAACTTAGAGAGTATCTGCACCTAGGCAAATAACCTTGCTTGTGCTCCTATAATCAGGGGTGTGGTCAGAGGTTAAACAGACTAACACCTTTTTCAACCTATAGAGGTCAGTGCGGCTATGCTTTTTCTCCACGCAAGATCTAGAGTCTTGTGACTCAAATCAAACTGCAGTGCTATCCTAGTTTTTCTTTTTTCTTGTGTATTACTACTAATCGTGAGTTGAGCGCATTGCGCCCTAATTTTCGATTAATCAAGTGACAAAGTTAACTAGTTTAATAATTGATTAATCATTTAAGTCATTTTAAACATAAATAAAAATCTTCTATGATAGTGTACTGATAGAATGTATTTAATATCTCTAGATTTTGGACTGTTGATTGAATTAACCTTTGAATTGGCGTTTTTGCAGTTACACATAGTTCATATACACCATTCTCCGTATTTGACTTTCAAATGACACGTAAATACAAAATGCAATTACGATTCTCAACCAATAGAGGGCAGCTGTACTGCTTGAGAGACATGACGACTGGCAACGCAAGACTCGTTTGTATAACACAATATTATACAAACACACTACAATACAAATAACAATATGGGGACTATTTGAGAAAAAAATAAAATGATAAAATTTTAACTATTAGCGAAAAAATTCATCACGTCCTGCCCTCAGCCGGTACCGATTTATCTTCAAACACAGGAACCTTAGAAACAACTGTAAAACCTGATACATATTTAGACTGCTTTGCTCCTATCGACCTTCAACTAACTTCAAATGATTAATTCATCTAAGCCATCAACCTGTCTCTTAGACCCCATTCCAACTAGGCTGCTTAAAGATGTTTTACCCTTAGTTAGCACCTCTTTACTGGATATGATCAATCTGTTTTTATAAACAGGCTATGTTCCACAGTCCTTTAAAGTAGCTGTAATTAAACCACTTCTTAAGGGGTTTCAGCCAACTACAGACCTATATCTAACCTTCCCTTTCTCTCTAAGATCCTTGAGAAAGCAGTCGCCAATCAGTTGTGTGACTTTATAAATAACAATAGTTTATTTGAGGATTTTCAGTCAGGATTTAGAGTGCATCATAGCACAGAGACAGCACTGGTGAAAATTACAAATTACCTTTTAATTGCATCAGACAAAGGAGTTGTCTCTGTACTTGTCTTGTTAGATCTTAGTGCTGCGTTCGACACCATTGACCATCACATCCTATTACAGAGACTGGAACATTCAATTGGCATTAAAGGAACCGCACTAAACTGGTTTAAATAGCCCACCATTGAGTCTGGTTCTGCCCAAGGTTTCTGCCTGTTAAAAGGAAATTTTTCTTGCCACTGTCGCCAATTGCTTCCTCATGGTGGGATTTGTTGGGTCTCTGTAAATAATATTATAAAGAGTACGGTCTAGACCTGCTGTATAGGAAAAGTGCAATGAGATAACTTCTGTTATGAATTGGCGCTATATAAATAAATTGAATTAAACTAATCATAAAACACAAGCAGAAATAAAAATTGTACAACGTAAAAACATACATAATACAGAAATCAAGAGAAGTAAATAAGCAGTGAAAAAGCAATATTGCAAACCAACTTCAAATCAAAATCATCTGGCAATGCTGTCAACAATGTCTCAAGAGATGAGATGTATTTAAGGCTTATTTGATTTTTAGACAGGTAGAATGTCTGAAGTCCTGTCACGTCCTGCTCCTGAAAGACACCAGACTACCTTTTTCATTGTAGCTTTGCATGTATATTATTTATGCAAATGTTCTTATGTATAGCCTGGGCTGTATCAGACAACTAAATTAGCTATTTTTGTTTGGCCTGTTTGTTTGTTTGTGTTTACCTCTTTGGTGTAGAGCAGGTCTCCCATCATATTTCCTGCCAGACCAGAGTTATGTCTGGAAACCATCTCTCCCTGCAGCTCCACCAGCATCCATTCTGGTGGACTGCTGCCATCCACACTGCCTCTGCAGGAGCAGATATACATCAAAGACTCCATTGTAAAAGTCCATAATATTACAATGTCAAAACTATAAGAGAGTGCTCTCTTATATGTAGGGTAATGTCACACCGAACTCCAGAAAAACATTAGCTTCAGTATAAGACGGTGTAGTCCCTCATTCGTCCAGGAGTGTTCCATCGTAGAAAAGGTTTCAGTCGTAGTCATCTGGACACTGTTTTCAGAATCAAGACGTTTTGGCTCCCATGCGGAAGTCATTCTCAATTGTGGAAATGGTCTGAGAAATTTAAGTTACTCTGTGTTGCTTAAGCCCTGCCCTCAGGAAGGAGTCTTCCTGAGTGCCTGCTGTTTAACCTGCCTAGTTTCACCTGAAACTGCCTCTCTTGTGTTTCCATGATGGCCCAGTAATCAGGCCTATTGTTTTCTGGCTGCACCTCCCTCATCACTGTTAAGTACCTGATTAGCATATGATTGGCTTGACCATGGTGTTAATACACTGTGGTCTCTACTTAGAATCTTCTAGAAGTAGAGAGAAGAGTTGGTTTGAAAGAGGAGTCAAAGAAGCCATTTCTGTGAAAAAAAGAAAACCCCTCGTTAAACAGAAATGGTGGTCTGAGATTCAATCTGCCCAACTTTACCACAGTGTATTAACACCATGGGCAAGCCAATCATATGCTAATCAGGTACTTAACAGTGATGAGCGAGGTGCAGCCAGAAAACAATAGGCCTGATTTGTTTCAGGTGAAACTAGGCAGGGTAAACAGCAGACACTCAGGAAGACTCTTCCCTGATGGCAGGGCTTAAGCAACACAGTAGCTTAAATTTCTGAGTTCCCGGTCCATGTTTCACAATTGTGAATGACTTCCGGATGGGAGCCGAAACGTCTTGATTCTGAAAACAGTGTCCAGATGACTACGACTGAAACCTTTTCTACGATTAGCTTCAGTAATTCTTAATAATACCAATACTGGTGAAAGTAGACCGTACGTATAATATATTAAAAAAAAAAGTTTAATAATCCCCATGAGCTACTTTTGAGTTCCCTCAGAAGCAATTACGGTAATCAATACAATTTCAGCTTTTACATCTGATTGCTATTCCTCCCACAAACTTCTTCCGTCAACTCAAACACAGCGTTTTGTCCCTGTGATTTAATTTAGGTTAGTTATTTTAAACACTGCACTGTTCTCTTAACTTCGCTAATGACACTGGGGGATATCCTCCAGACATTATAAAATTGAAGTAGCCTCCCTATAACGTTAAATCGCAAGAAATACAAATTTACCAGGCAACAGTAAGACAAACTAACGTTCTTACCGTATAACTATTTGTACCATTGTCCTGTCAGATAGCAAAGACCGTCGTGTAACATTAACAAAACTGAAAAGGCCGATAAGTTTTCAACACATCTACATTAAAGTGGTCAGAACACGGTAATTTTGATAATAGCCAACACCGTTCAGTCAGTGTTCATATTCCGGTGGTATTTCCCGCCATCTGTGAGTGCTGTCAGTGTGATGACGTATTTCCGTTTTGGTGGTTCATTTCCGGGTCAAAGGTCCTCAACGTGGTCCCTGATGTTTTCCAGCGTGAGGAGTTTATAGCAAAGAAAGTTTAGTGATCGTGGAGGAAAAACAGCAGGTAAATGATGTTTTTATAATGATTGTAAAGACTGTTGAACTTAAATGATTTGTTGTATGAACACAGTTTGCATTCTGTGTGTTTAACCTGTGAGGTTTTTGGTTTTGCTAACGGACAGCAGGTTTACAGGTCCTTTGCTGTCGCCTGCCCGGTTTTAATAACCTGCCTGTTTGTTATTTTCCTTTTTTAATAGTGAAAATGGGTGAGTTCAAGGTGCACCGTGTTCGGTTCTTCGACTACATGCCCAGTGCTATCAGAGCCATGGCGTTTAACAGCCGCACTGAACGGCTGGCTCTTGCTCGGGCTGATGGAGCTCTGGAGATCTTCAACTTCGCTGACCACTACTTCCAAGAAAAGGTGACAACTCCGAGGAAGTCCAGTTAACCTTCCCAAATGGTTCACTTGTGTCTGGCATTTTAAAGACGGCGGTCAAGCCAGCCGCCGCTTGGATTTTGATCCACGTCTATTCGTGGTTACGGTATGGGTGCTTGGAGCGGCCAAAAAGGTCTAAGAAAGACCCGTTTTTCAGCAATAATTTATGTAATTTGATATAATAAGTTAAAAACATTTTATATTGCACAATATAGTAAATCCTGTTCAAATAAAATTCGAAGTTATTGTACTGTTTTTTATTTTATTTAAAACAGAGAACTCAAAAATATAATCAAATATTGGTCTTCGACCTGTCTTAAGAAACCCTTCCTTCGTATGAATATATAAATGTTCATATGCTTTTAATGTACAACTGTGGAGAAATTTAAAGGGCAAGTCAGCTCAAATGACGTTATAACATATTCATCATTTTATACTTATACCCACTTTGTACATAATTTATCTTACCTGTAGTATAGTGTATTATATTTTGATTTGCTTACTACTACTTTTCCTTCTATTCTCAAGTGTGCATCAGCGTGATAGTGAGCAGCTGTAACGAAAGAGTTTCCCCTCAGGGATCAATAAAGTATTTCTGATTTGGTATTACATTTTTAAAAAAGCCTTAATAGGTGACAAGACATGTCCAATGGATTCCTGTTCAGGATGACCCTGGCTATGGCCAGTTTTTGAGTCGCCTATTAAGGATTTTTTTTTTTTACGACAGTTTAAATGTGAGTAAATGATGAATATGTTATGTCATTTGAGCTGACTTTTCTTTTAATATCTCAAACTGTACAGTAAAATCACATTATATTTAATATGGCCATAGCCAGGGTCATCCTGAATAGGAATTCATTGGAAATTTCTTGTCACTTATTAAGGATATTTTTTTAAAATTATATATCTAATATGAGGAATGTGTGTGTTTTATAATATAATTTAAGCTGACTTTCCCTTAATTTTCTCCACAATTGTACAGTAAAACCATATTAACATTTATATGGTCATAGCCAGGATCATCCTGAACAGGAATCCATTGAACATTTCATGTCACCTATGAAGGAAAGGTATCTTAGAGTTCTCTCTTTTAAAAAACAAAACAAAAAACAGTACAATAACTTTTTATTATTTTATTATAACTGCATTTACTGTGCAATATAATGTCTTTTTAACTTGTTATATCAAATTTAATGAATTATTGCTGAAAAACTGGTCTTTCTTTGACCTTTTTGGCCGCTCCAAGCACCCGTATAACACCACGAATAGATGTGAATCAAAATCCAAGCGGCGGCTGGCTTGACTGGGTTTTCATAAGCGACGCAGTTTCTGAAGTCCTCTGCTGAATTCGGCACTTTGTATAAACAACTGAACAGCACTTTGTTCAATGAAGTCCCATGTTTTAGGTGTCTTCATTCTGTTTTTTCCTTTTGAAAAAGCTTTAGTAATGAGAGTTTAAAGAATGGTAAAGATTAAAACTTAAGGGACAGTTCACCCCAAAATCAAATATACATATTTTTCCTCTTACCTGTAGTGCTATTTATCAAGATTGTTTTGGTGTGAGTTGCTGAGTTTTGGAGATATCGGCCGTAGAGGTGTCTGCCTTTCTGAAATATAATGGAAATAGATGGCACTCGGCTTGTGGTGACGACGCTGAAGTTCCGAAAAGCAGCTTCCGATTCGGCAGTTATAGGGAAAGTTAAGGGAAGCTTAATTTAAATTGCTGAGCGACCGATCCTCTGTTTTTTGCACCTCTTACTGTTGTGAAAGCATGTTTATTAACATTTGTGTTAGACATTTTAGGTAAATCCTTAACGTTGCCTAAAACCCACTTTCAAATTTGGAAAACCTTTTATTGTATTTGTGAAAATGCAAAAAAAGGGAGATTTCACTGCTTTTTTTTTAATACCTAGATTACATTGGACCAGGTCCAGATAAAAACCACTATACCTATACTTGTCCAATCTGGACTAGATTATCCCAGAGAAGCCAGAGACTCTTTAAAACACAGTTTCAAATTTGTGAAATCTTAAATTGTGAAAACATGAACATTTACAGTATTTGTTGTTTTGAAATTCACTGTAGAAGTCCACATGAAGTGCCATGAAGATCTCGTCTTTCTCACTTCAAAACAAGTCATTTTTACCTTTTTTTTTTAAAAACAAATCAAAACATCGTCATAGATTGGTTAAGTTACTCTTTCAAAAAAGGATTACTGTTGTCCTCTCACCTTTCCTCTAACTGGCCAGTCAACCTCTCTTGCTGCTTCTGCCAATGTTATTTTCCTCGCTTATGCCAAAGCCTTTACTGTGGCCTGTGTTAGAAGTACCATATTTCAGCCATTAGTGTGCTCGTTCTTCATTTGATCTATATATGAAGACATTTTATGAAAAGCTTTCAATACTTTGTCATGGTTATCAGCATTTGACTGAGAAATCATTTAATTCATCTCGTGTATCTGTCCACTAACATCTGCCATCATTTCGGAACCTGTTCTTCCTCTCCTTCCCACCATTGTTCCTACCTTTTCCAGTCACCTGACCTCACACTTGGCTGCAGACATGATCCTCATTACCCTATTATCCAAAGAGTTAACACTGTAGACCTGCACAGCTAGTCATTTGCCATTTGTCTCCTAGTCGTAGCGTTGCAGCCCTTTTGTTTTGCCTGAATCTGCCTGCCTGCAATTGTGATTTTGAACTATGCTAGTTTATTCCGCCTGCCTTAACCGGTTACCTGGTGTCCTGTGTTATGCCTGCTGACAAAGTAAACCCTGTTTTTAATGCTCCTGCTTTTTGAGTCTTAGTCTTCTTTTGGGTCAAAAGCAGTATTTCTCAGTTTCTCATCCTCCTACTGTCTCTATTGTTATAAAGTACTGCTGCAACTTTTGGTTGCATTCCTGATATAACTACCGCTATTAGAGATATTGCAGAAGGCCTGCAACACTACAACTAGGAGACACTATACACAATGTGGCAAAAGACCACTAGGTTATTCATTTTTACAAATAGAATAAAAGTTTCGCAAATCTGAAACTGTCTTTTAAAGAGTCTCTGTCTTCTCTTAAATAGACTTGTCAAATCTTGACTAGATTATGTATAGTAGTTTTTGATCTGGACCTGGTCCAATGTGGTCTAGATGTGGGGGAAAAAACAGTGCCCTTTTTTGCATTTTCTCAAATACAATAAAGGTTTTACAGATTTGAAAGTGGGTTTCAGACAGCGTTAAGGCTTTACCTAAAATGTTAATAAACATGCTTTCACAACAGTAAGAGGTGCAAGAAGCAGAGGATCGGTTGCTCAGCAAGTTTCCCTTAACTTTCCCCGTAACTGTCGAATCAGAAGCTCATTTCAGCATTGTGCGGCACTCAAAGCAGCAAAAAAATACATTTTGAAAAACTCAATAGTAATGTCTCTTTCCAGAAATCATGAGCTGGTTACTCAAGATAATCCACAGACATGTAAGTTTCATGTAAGAACTATCATTTCCTATCACTATCAGTTCCTATATGAAACAAATCTGTGGATTATCCTGACCTACCGGGTCATGCTTTCTGGAATGAGGCATTGCTTTTGAGTTTGTCAAATGTTTTTTTATTTTTTATTATTATTATTATTATTTTTTTTTTTTTTGGTGCTTTGAGCACGACAAGCTGAGTGCCATGTAGTTCTATTATATTCCTAAAAGGTAGACATCTCTAAAGCTAATATCTCCAAAACTCAGCAACTCACACCAAAACAATCTAGATGGATAAATAACACTACAGGTATGAGTAAAAGTACGTATTTTTGATTTTGGGATTACGTTTCCCTTTTTAAAAAAAAAATAAAAATGAAATGAATTGTAGTGTGTACATGTATGCCGTATTAAAGAGTTCTCCTTCGTGCTAGTTTCAAAATCATAAGTCACATTCTCTTTCAATGCACTTTTGTAGATAGACAAAGAAACACTAAACTGCTTAATTTGTCAATGGAGTTTTGCATAACTGTGTCACCTTTTTTAAAATAGCTGGGTTTGGGACCAGACGGCAAAAAATTTATAACTGGAGGTAAGATGCACAGGGATAACCTCCAGACTTGTTTTGATTTTGATGCACAGGTCATCCCAGGACAGGACGGTAGGGCTGTTGAGGCTCTGTGTTGGGTGGGCCAGCGTTTGTTCAGTGCTGGTTTGAATGGATTGATCACAGAGTATGACCTGGAGAACCTGAGGCCCAGGTACACTGTGGAGGCCTATGGAGGACCAATCTGGACCATCAGTTGCAACAGCCAGGGAACACTGCTAACAGTCAGTCAAGACCTTGTGGATATTATATTTACTCTCATGCAAACATTATTCCACCCAGGCTAATGTTTCCTAGGTTAGAATTGAAGTGATGAGCCTCATCTAGCCTTCAGCATTGAATGTCAATTGAATGAATGTTTTCTGTGTAAGGTCGGTTGTGAGGATGGAACAGTGAAGATGTTTGAAATACTGGAGGGGAGGATTCAGTTTCAAAGAAACCTTGATAGACAGAAAGGTAAGAGAACAAGCTGATTCAGATGTATTTTTGCTTTTCAACTGGCAGTTGGGTTCATATTCATGCTTAGTTACTTACATCACTGTTTGTACATCATATTTAATTACATTAAGGTGTCCTGCAACACACTTATTTGAGCTCCTTAATGGAACCAGTGTCAAAAACATTTTTGATCTAGAAACTAGAAAAAAGATTTGTTCATGCTCAGACAGAGCATGAACAAGAGACAGAGTTAATCATTTTTATTTTCCTCCAAGGACAAGTTTGATCAGTATTTTGTTGTGAGGGGGTCATTTTGAAACTTGCCTGTGGTTTGTTGACATTCAAATTCAAATAGCTTTATTGGCATGACCATAACGAAGTACAGTATTGCCAAAGCACTGTATGAATAATGGATGTTGACAATTACAATATAAAGAAACTTACATACGTACGTACATTTTGAACAGGGTACCAAACATTCAGTGTTTGTTTGTTTTATGTGATCTTCTAGGTCGTATTATATCTCTGTCCTGGCACCCCTCTGGTAAACTGATTGCTGCTGGTATGATGGACATGATCAGAATCTTTGATGCTGAGACAGGTAAGCAGATACAACTCGATCCTGAAGTGATGAGCACTGAGCCTACCATTAGTTTAAAATGTTGCAATGGAATATCAGAAGATGAGTTTGGTGTCTGTAAACTCTAAAACTCCATGTATTCCTTGAATATCCCCTACTCATATTTTTTTGACGTTTCAGTTTCCGTTTTCTCTTGCTGACTTCAGGCCACGCCACACACAGACTGCTGGTAGAGAGAGGTGTCGGAGCGTCCAAGAACAAAGAGGTGGTGGTTTGGAGCATCGCCTTCCTGTCTGACCGGACCATCATTAGCGGTGATTCTGCAGGAAAGGTCCAGATCTGGGACGGACTCACAGGAACTCTGGTCAGAACTCACCTGGTCACCAAGTGGGACGTTCTGGCTCTGTCTGTTTCACAGGTAAATGTGTAACCAAGATCTCGGACACATTACACAACTTCTATGCTGAAGGTAGTTTGAGGTACACGTCACTACAGAATCAGTGCTGTTAAACTTTCTAAATACTTAACAGGATGAGAGCAGTCTAGTAGCTGGGACGTCAGAGGGCACTGTCGTCCAGTTTCAGTTCATCGCCTCCTCTGTGGACCAGCAGGAGAAGGAGTGGGTCAGAACGAGGACCTTTAAAAACCACTCACATGATGTGAGGGTGCTTGCCCACACCGAGACTGCTGTGGTTTCTGGAGGTCAGTGTTAATTCTGCTGTTGGTGTTTGATTGATATACATTTTTTTCTTTTTTTTTTGTCATCATTGAAATTGAATCTGAACAGTTTAGGGATGAACTTCATAATACCACGTAGGGAGGAAACAAAGCAAATGAGCCCTCAAATCATCATCCTTTAAACTAAGTAAAAGCTACAAAATACGTGAGATATTGCACCGCTCCATTCCTCCACTCCATATGATTTTTATTGCCAGTTCTGATTTCAGAATGTAATATTGCCACCTAAAGATGTAGAAATGTCGGTTAGCCGGTCCAGACTGAAATGTCTCAACAATTATTGGATGGATTGCCATGAAATTTGGTGGAGACATTCATGTTCCCCTTAGGATGAATTGTAATAACTTCAGGTGATCCCTGAACCTTTTCTCTAGCTCCATCATCTGGTCAAATTTGAAATTTGTCAAATACATTGGTTTATGACCAAATACCTGCAAAACTAATGACGTTTCCATCAGCCACAGCTGAACTTTGTGTTTAGTGTTAATTAGCAAACATTAGCATGCTGCCACAGGAAACTAACATGGTGTACTTGATAAACGTTACAGCTCCTAAACATCAGCATGTCAGCATTGTCATTGTGACCATATTGCCATACTAGTGTTAGCATTTAGCATTTAGAACAGCCTCACAGAGCTTCTAGCATGGCCGCAGACTCTTAGTCTTGTTTACACTATTCTCAACATTCAGAGTCTAAAACAGTTGATGACATTAATAATGATATCCAACATCATATTAATGCAAAGCCTGTATTGTCTGCACGTGCCATAACAATGCTGTTATACTGTTTCATACTGTAATTGTTGCAGTGAAACAGCAGTCAGTCATTTTATACATTACAGCTGAATATAGAATGTGTTTAAGTCTGCAATCATGGGGATAAGTTACCACCATCTCTTGTTTATGCAGGTATTTCGTGCAAAATCACAATCTTCTCATTCATTTCGAACTCGACCAGTAGAGGATTTCTGCAAAAAAGTTGAACCTGGCTCAACTTTTGCAATATTGCAATCTGATGTCGTGCAACAACACATTGGCTAATCGGATACGTGCAAGTGCTTATTTCTGGTTGTTAATTCAGACACCCTGTATGTTTTAGCAGTATCCAAAACACAGGAACATGAATGATGCAATGAATTATACAGTAAAAAAAAAAAGTGAATATATGACAAGAAGATTATGATGTTTTGATGTTTGTAATCCTGTCAGGTATGGACACCCAGCTGGTAGTGCGACCCCTGCTGGACAAAGTGGAGAAGAACACCAAGGAGTCAGCACTGCACAAAATAGCTTTCCCACATGTGAGTACATATTTAGTAGAAAAAAAGCCTCTCACAAATCATTAGTTAAAAAACAATGTTTGGAAAAGGGCTTAAAAGTTTATTCTATTTGTCATATTTTATGTATTAGCCAGTATGAAAATAGATATGACAGTTTGTTTTTTTTTGATAGTTTGACATGATTTAGTATATAAGAGAGCACCTTAAGGCAACTGCATATCATGACTGTTCGCACAGCAACATGCGTACCTCTGTCTGTTTTTCATGTAGAGAAGCCTGGTTTGTTGTGCAAAGAAAGCAGGACTGCTGCTCTTCCAGTTCCCTGATCATTTAGAGCTGTGGAGAGTAGGGGAGAGCGATGGACATGGTGAGCAAAACACACACACATCCATAGAGATGCATTATAATGCAAGAAGAAGAAATGGCAAGCAGTAAAAGTGATAGTGAAAATTCATCATTCGTTATAGTGAAATAATTGTGCTAGTCTATACTGTGTTAACAGGAAAGCCTGGTGACAGTCTACGTGTGAAGAGAAAACCAGAGAAACTGATCCAGCTTAAGAGGAAGGTGTGTACTGTTGTTGAGTTTATCTTTGTTTTACATTATAGACATCTGTATGGCTCTGTATGGCTAACTCTGCTGTAACCACCTGTTTAGACCTGTTTTTTCAGGCTGTTATTTTCAGTGATATCAAGGCTCTTATTCTGAAATACAGAGTACATCTGTGTGATGAGTGATTGTGACAGTCATTGGAAGTCCACATCACTTGGTTATTTCTTTTTCTTCTGAGTAGGTATCATTTTGATACAGAAATCTTACTCATTTATAGCAACATGTCAGAGTGTTGGCTAAACAGCCATGCCACAATCACAACATCTGCCTACTATCACTTTTTTAGTTAAGAAATTTGATGTACAGCAGCTAAAACTGGCTAATTGTTCCATGTTAACATATTAGTTGGGTTTGACTATGAGCCTGCTGGATAATGTAGCTATATAGCTTTATATGTACAGTATATTTAACTACATAATGCTGTGCTAGTTATGTAGCTGTTTCGTTTTTTTGCAGCTGCAACACTGCTGTCATTAACTACGGTAACTACGGTTAACTACGGTACCTGCCCAGCACCTAACAGTGGACAAAGTTAGCGACTACCTTGTAGCATGTCATTACCCATCTCTCTCTGCCCTTCATTTCCGGTCACCTCTCTATGGTCAACTATGTAATGAAGTCATAAAATGCCCCAAAAATACCCGGTGGACATAGTGGAGCATTAGCAGCTTAAAGAGCCAGATATTTTTCTCAGGAGTTTGAGACTGAACCAGAGCTAAAAGGAGATTTTTGGTGTGATAAGTCTGTCTTACAGTATTACAGCACAACAGCAATCTCATTGAGATATTTCTAGTCTCTTTTTGACATTATTTGCAGACATCCAGTTCTCCAGGAGCTCCATATTATTTGTCAGTTTATCTCCCTTCCTGTGGCTGTTTTGTGCCAGTTTTATTTAATTTTTCAGTATAGAGGATGTTGAAACAAAAAGCTGACTGTGTGTGCTGACTTCTGCAGGGAGATGATCATATCTGCTGCAGTGCTTTGTCTCCATGTGGAGGCTGGCTGGCATACTCTACTGTCTCCCGTGTCCGTCTCTACAGATTACAGTACAACAACATCAGCATCACCAAGGTGGGCTCCTCAACTCTGACACTGCTGCTCTCTGTATTAGTCACTATTCACACAGCCCTGTCCATTAAAGCTAGGGTAGGTAATGTATTTCAGGAGCATTGTTTGTTATATTTGTTTAAGTTCTCTTTACATGCCGACAGCAATCAATAAATCAAATGCTCTGGGGAATTAAATGGAAAACAATCCGGTATCGTTCATTCGGCTCGAATGCAATGATTGGATGGTCTACCCGCCTGTCTACCTACCTACCTACCTGCGCGCACTCTGCCCGTGCACTGGGTCCGCTCCATTTCAGTGCGTCAGTGCACCAGTGCTTAACATGTAATGGTGAGGCCCGGGAAAACAGTTTAAATGGCGTGCAGTCTGTCAGCCAACCACAGAATTGTCAGCTGACAAAACAAACAACAATGTCGGCCTACAGGGTAAAAGCCATGGTAGTCTTCCTAGTTGACATATACTTGCCAGCATGGACAGTAATGTTCACAATATGATTTTATGTAAACCTGAATGACATTCATCAGTTCTGTCTTATCAATCTCCCTTGACTTGTTTGTGTTTGTATGGGCCATGTGGTCGTGGTGACGTAAATGCAGCTCTCGCCACTGAAATTTAGCGGCGGATCCGGCAGATCTCGGCTACGATAACTGTCAAATGGTGTGCAGACTCCACCTACCTGGCGCACCGCAGGCGTACGCCGGAGTGGTAATGGTGCGGACCCACCCATTGCGCATGAAAATGTGTTTTGGGGGAGTGGCTTTGTAGGGAGGCCTGAAGTTGGATACTTTCAAAATCTAGCTGTCTCTTGCTAGTTTCTCCAACGTAACATACCCTAGCTTTAACATAATAATATGTATAAGACATCTCTAACTTTAGTAAACTGCCTGGGGGTAAAACATCACCAGCTCACTCATTCTAAGTCTGTCTAGAGCATGAGCTAAATATAAGACTAAGTTCTGTAAACAGCCGTATGTGTTTGAGGATTTCAGTGTTACACTCGGATATACTGTGTATGTAGGTAATGAGGACCATGACAAAGCTCACCCCTCTGTCTCCTTCCTCTTCCTCCCTCCAGGTGTCCAAACTGCCTAAGGACTTTAGCTCGGCCCACCAGCTGTGCTTCTCCTCTGACTCCTCCAAACTCTTTGCTTCCTCCAGCCATTCTTCAGTCATTGTTGTTGCCCTCAACCAGCTGGAGTGCAAATACCTTCATACTCTCAAACCCAAGTCGGGTGAGTCTGAGTACAGGGTCTTCACTGCTCATAGGGTTTTCTGGAATATTGTAGAATTTTTAGCAGTACATTCCACAGAGTTAAGAAATTAGATAATTTCTGTGGAAACCAGGGTCACTTTACAGTAGTGTACCCGAATGAATGTGCAACTTTTTTTTACAAATTCATGGCATTACACTGCATCTGGAAAGTATTCTCAGCGCTTCACTTGTTCCACATTTTGTTATGTTACAGCCTTATTCCAAAATGGATTAAATTCATTATTTTCCTCAAAATTCTACAAACAATACCCCATAATGACAACGTGAAAGAAGAATCTTTGCGAATTTATTAAAAATAAAATATGAAAAAATCACATGTACATAAGTATGGCACTCAAAATTGAGCTCAGGTGCATCCTGTTTCCACTGAACATACCTGAGATGTTTCTACAACTTGTTTGGAGTCGACCTGTGGTAAATTCAGTTGATTGGACATGATTTTTAAAGGCACACCTGTCTATAAAAGGTCCCACAGTTAACAGTGCATGTCAGAGCACAAACCAAGCCATGAAGTCCAAGGAACTGTCTGTAGACCTCCGAGACAGGATTGTATTGAGGCACAGATCAGGGGAAGGATACAGAAAAATTTCTGCAGCATTGAAGATCCCAATAAGCACAGCGACCTCCATCTGTAAATGGAAGAAGTTTGAAAGCACCAGGACTCTTCCTAGAGCCGGCCGCCCGGCCAAACTGAGCGATCGGGGGAGAAGGGCCTTAGTCAGGGAGGTGACCAAGAACCTGATGGTCACTCTGACAGAGCTCCAGCATTTCTCTGTGGAGAGAGGAGAACCTTCCAGAAGAACAACCATCTCTACAGCCCTCCACCAACCAGGTGGAAGCCACCCCTCAGTTAAAGGCACATGACAGCCAGCCTGGAGTTTGCCAAAAGGCACCTGAAGGACTCTCAGACCATGAGAAACAAAATCCTATTGAACTCTTTGGCCTGAATGGCAAGCGTCATGTCTGGAGGACACCAGGCACCGCTCATCTCCTGGCGAATACCATCCCTACAGTGAAGCATGGTGGTGGTAGCATCATACTGTGGGGATGTTTTTCAGCAGCAGGAACTGGGAGACTAGTCAGGATCGAGGGAAAGATGAATGCAGAAATGTACAGACATCCTTGATGAAAACCTGCTCCAGAGCGCTCTGGACCTCAGACTGGGACGAAGGTTCATCTTCCAACAGGACAACGACCCTCAGCACACGGCCAAGATAACAAAGGAGTGGCTACAGGACAACTCTGTGAAAGTCCCTGAGCGGCCCAGCCAGAGCCCCGACTTGAACCCGATTGAACATCTCTGGAGAGATCTGAAAATGGCTTTGCACCGACACTCCCCATCCAACCTGATGGAGCTTGAGAGCTCCTGCAAAGAAGAAACGGCCCAAAAATAGGTGTGCCAAGCTTGTAGCATCATACTCAAAAAGACTTGAAGCTGTAATTGGTGCCAAAGGTGCTTTTAACCAGCCATTGCGAAAGTATTGAGCTTGTGTACATGTGATTGTTTTTATTTTTTTTCCCCCTAATTTTTATAAATTTGCAAAGATTTCAAACAAACTTCTTTCACGTTCTCATTATGGGGGGTGTTTATAGAATTTAGAGGAAAATAATGAATTTAATCAATTTTGGAATAAGGCTGTAACATAACAAAATGTGGAAAAAGTGAAGCGCTGTGAATACTTTCCAGATGCACCGTATATGCTGAAAAAATGAAAATCACACTGTTTATCTCCATTGGAAAACATGTTTTTGAGTTAATTATATGTAGTGTCACTTTATTATACTATCAAGTGATCCTGATCCCTGTGTATACTGTCCATTGCAACAGTAGTAATTAGTCTTTTCCCACAGAAAATGCAAGTAATTCCGTCGCCTAGACCAAAAAAAATAAGAAATCTGAATCTGTGACGTTGCCTTGTACTCCACAATACCAAACTACAAGGCAACATCTACTAAGTAAGCTAGTAGTTTACAGTTTTGGCTCTAAACTACTCTCTCTGCCATCAGTGAAGGTATGAGACTCAGGGAGACTGGAATCACTGTCACTGCTTTCCATGTCGGCTAGTGAAAACAGCGCTTTGGGTTGCAAGTGAAATGCGAGCAGTTACATAGCTGTTGTAGCATTAAAACAAGAGTTGGTATATAACTCGGGATCTATGAGTTTTGGATGACCGGCAGATGTATATCTAAGCATTAACATGGCTGAAACGTGTCCGGTGTAGAGGTGTAAGGGTGGGGGTGGCTGCATGGGGGACTAGGGTGAAGGGGGCGTGTTGAAGCTAAAACGGGGTGTTAAGTTGCTCTTTAAATAATACTGGAAGAAATAATTTTTGTTAAATGGAAACACTTTAACATAATTAGGGTCAGTCATTTACAAAAAGACCCTTGTAGGATCTAGTAAGACAAAGCCATACCAACATACTCTTAGGCTTTTAAAGGCCATTAATGATAGTTTTATGTAAACACTGCTTTTAGTCAACATTGTGTATGGTAATGGCTTAATGTTCCAAAAAGAGTGCTTGTTGCATTTTTATGAGATGCTCAATCTTGTTCCTGATGTCAAAGACAACAAAAACAACTTTTGTGAAAACATATTGATGCATACTTGTATGAATATGACAAATGGCAAACTACCAATGACATTTGTTGACTTAAAGTTACAACACACACACACACCACCTAACCCACCATGCTGCAGCTTTCTATTTTTCAGTGTATAACTAGTCTTTGTGTGTGAAATCCAGGCTCCAGACAGCCAGTCCACCTGCTGTTTGCCAGTGAGGATGGCAATTGGCTCGCTACAGCAAACACAGACTGTGAGATCCATGTCTACAACCTTCACAAGCTAAAGGTGAGTTGGAACTCAGATTCTTCTCCTATCCATGTTTTGTCTTGATAGGTAAAATTTGAATTGTAGCCAAAGCTACAACAGTAAATTCTGTCTGTCTCTGTATGTTTGCAGCTTCATTGTACAGTTCCAGTGTACGGCTCCTGTCCCACTGCCATAGGCATCAACCCAACAACCAGCAACCTTGTCGTGGTGCATGCTGACCAGCAGGTAAACACTGTCAGGTTTTTTCTGAGTCGTTATCTTATAATAATGTGCTAATCCACTGTTCTCCCTACCACAATAAAAGCAAAACATAAAGTTTCTCAAAGATAATATTGAGATCGATGCACTCTACAGATCTTGTTACATTTTGTTTTCCGTTTGTGTGTATGTGGTGCAGATCCTGGAGTACTCTCTAGTACAGAAGGAGTACACAGAGTGGAGTCGGACGCTGCAGAAACAAGGACTGCACTCTCTGTGGTTGGAGAGGGACACACCTGTCACCCACATCATTTTCAGTCCTAAAAACCCAGCTCACATAATTCTGCACGACATGTTCATGTTCTGCATCATTGACCAGAGTCTGGTATGTGAGCAGTCATTTAAACTGACATCTGTCTGCCATGTTGATACAAAGCCTTGAAAACTAGTCATGACAATTGTGCCATGTGCATTTCACACATTGCCATGTGTATTTTCTTGCTCTCAGTGAAAGAACGATGGTGATGGGGGATTAAATGATACCGTAGCTATATTTTTGTGTCTGTGTTTCCACATGCAGCCCCTCCCTGAAGCAAAGGCTCTGCTCTACAATCAGATGACCCTGAGGAGTCTTCCTGAGCCAGAGAGGATCAGACACAGCCATGCTTTTAAGATATGCAAGAATTTCCAGGTACCATAATCATACTGAGAACAGCGGAGCTCTTCTCTCACTGCTGCACTGCTTCTAAGCGAGGGGTCAAACCAAAAACAGCCGTGCATTAAAACAGTGTTGGTGGGGGCATGTTGTTTAGGGTACCGGTGAGACAATGAAAAACAATCCAGGAAGTCGAGTTTGAGTAACAGATGAATGCATGAAAAGGCTTATCAGATACCAAAGCACAGCGGCCACTTATTATTTTCATAATTTTCCTAGGTTTAAGTGTAAACTTTCCTGTGGTCTAAATGTTGTTTTAGAGGAGTAACGTTGTTCTCATAAAACACATAAATGCATACAGAGTTCTGAGGATGAAATGCTTCTCACTTTTTAAATACAGCTTAACATATCCTGTCTCAGAAGTACAAGAATTGTTAATAGTATTTGAAAACTTGCCATGAATAAATGGTAACATCCCCCCATCCAACCATAAAATGTGCATTGAGTTTTATTTATTTTTTGCAATCAAACCTTATTTAATTTTATCATTACTGATGTTTTATGTTCTCCTGATATTTTGTCCCACAGCACCTCATGTGTGTGAGTTTACTGGAGGACCATTCTCTGGTTGTAGTGGAGCGCCCCCTGCTGGACATCATGTCTCAGCTGCCTGCACCTGTCCGGCAGAAGAAGTTTGCCACATAAATGAACTGAAGCAGGTTTCCTCAGCCCAGATGTTCATATCAGAGGAAAGGATTGTTACCTTGTTGTGTTAATTCACTGTAACTCCCACATCTAAAATCATTTTCAACAAGTGTTAATGTGTGACCATTTTGTAAAAAGTACTTTGATAAAGTAATACATAAAACTGTTAACTGTCATTCTTGTTTGACTGAGAAGTGTGTTGAATTTCTTGATAGAATTAACATGTTTAACTGTTTGCTCTGCTTTCTTCTCTCATGCCAGAGAATAGAAGTTAAAGAGGGGGAAGAGTGAAGCACAATGCAAATTCCACCTAGAATTTTAAAATAGCAATAATATAATGGTAGTGGCAATATTAATAAAGTAATAATAGGAATGATAGTCATAGGAAGAATAATAATAATAATAATATTAATAATAATATAATAATAATAATAATAATAACAGAGCCAATAGGAGCAGAAACACAGGGGCAGCAGTTGGCCCACAACCACAGATCCAGTCTCTGCAGCTCTGGAGGTAGAAATACCTGCTGAAAGCGACAGAAGGAGCGAGACGAGAAAGCACAAAACTAGAAATTGAAACAAGTCCTTTTTTATCCCCTTAAACATGTTTAACTGACTGGATACATTTTTAATTGTATATCTTTGATTGTTTTAAAATAAAAACAAAGAAGTAATTTATTTAGATCCACAAGGTAATAACAAAACTTATTGTACATGGAATATACATGTATGTGTTTGCATTTTATTTAACATATGTTTTTTTAATGATTAGGTGGTATACACTATGATGCACACTACATAAAATGTTACTTTACACATGTTTAAAAGAATCCCCTGACTGGACACATCTAAAAAAAATATTTTTAATACATGCAACCGAGGGATTTTTTTTTTTTTCCTCACAAATTTACAAACTATAAAATCATTTACTATATTTCTGCATTAGATCATCATAAGATAACCCTTTATTCATATGGTAAAGAAAAAAAATACAATGTTGACCACACATGGCAGAACACACATCTTGTACCTGTTTTACAGAATGTTGCGTAGACTCTCAATTTCTATTAAGGAAGAAAGAAAATGATTCTGGAAAATGAGAGTATGTAGCGGGGTTCCCAAAACTGTCAAAGAATACCCTGCTTATTAATGTAAATAGTGACCCCAATGCTGGCCACTCAAGTAAGAAGGATCCATTTTATCATTAGCATGGCAGGCCTCTTTAATAATTGCATTAGGAAGTTGATCACTGGCATATACCCCTAGAAAGATGCTTTGTTTTACCAATTTATCAAGAATTTCCGACAATTCTCTTGTATTCATATTAGTTATTTAAAATTAGAAAAAGTCAGTGAGAACTTGACGTCTTGACAACATCGCAATTATAGAATCAAATGTAGCATAGATAAGTGCATTTATTGTTCACTGAAGAGGATTTCTAGAACGTGCCTCTAATCTGACATTACCGTTTTTTATGAGAGATGTGATCACTGCAACCTTTTGTAAGGGGACATTAAAGTAAAACAAACAATATCCTCTACAAAATTCGTCAAACTTCTGTTATGGATACAGCGGATACAGCGTTGTTATTGAGATACTTTCCAGTTGTTGAATATAATTGGTGATATTCTCTAATGGCATTACTCCAAAATTAGGTTGAAAAGGCTTTGAGGGGTATTGCTATCCAACATATAAACATAAAAACATAAAAACTCTATCATAATGACTGAATGTAAATGGATTATGTGTATAACTACCTGTAAACACTTGACAATAAATTTAGGTATCTGTCCCAAGAATATATTTTCTTTATTACAAACCCAAGTGCCCATAGGAATGCTAACATTTTTGAGACATACTCTGTCGAGAGTAGGGTATTTCACATTACTGCGCATTAGAGCCTTTGCATGAGCTAGTTTAACAGCAGGAGATACTGTGACCTTCTTTACAAACAGGCTTGCTGACAGAATATTGACTCAAAAGTCATCTACAGTGTTACGCATCAAACAAAATTTGTTTTTAGCTCTTATGAATTTGATCTTAAGATCAACACTGTCTATCATTAACTGAAAAAACAAATCATGTAAAGGAGCAATTAACTCTACCATGTGGCCAACGTCCAAATTTCTGATGTTAAACTCAGACAAAACTGAAGTTATTGTACTTGGCCCCAAACACCTCCGAGACACATTATCTAAAGATATAGTTGCTCGCAATGGCATTGCCCTGGCCTCCAGCAGCACCGTAAGGAGTTATATACCTCGGAGTTATCTTTGACTCAAAATGATGCCAAAAAACTAGTGCATGTATTTGTTACTTCTAGGTTGGACTATTGCAATTCCTTATTATCAGGCTGCCTGAATAAGTCCCTTAAGACTCTCCAGTAGATCCAGAATGCTGCGGCACATGTACTGATAAGAACTAGGAAATTAGATCATATTTCTCCAATATTAGCTTCTCTGCACTGACTCCATGTAAAATCCAGAATATTATGTATAATCCTTCTCCTCACCTACAAAGTCCTTAATGGTCAGGCATCATTATATCTTAAAGAGCTCATAATACCTTATTACCCCATTAGAACACTGCGCTCCTAGGATGCAGGGCTACTTGTGGTTCCTAGAGTGTCCAAAAGTAGAATGGGAGCCAGAGCCTTCAGTTATCAAGCTCCTCTCCTGTGGAATCAGGTCCCAGTTTGGATTTGGGAGGCAGACACCATCTCCACATTTAAGAGTAGACTTAAGACTTTCCTCTTCGATAAAGCTAATAGTTAGGGCTGGCTTGGGTAAGTCCTGAACCATCCCTTAGTTATGCAGCTATAGGCCTAGACTGCTGGGAGACTTCCCACGATGCACCTCTTTCCTCTCTCCTCCTCTCCCTCTCCATCTGTATGCATTTTATCCCATTACTGCATGTTACTAACTCAACATCTTCTCTCTCCCGTAGTTTTGTGTTTTCTCGTCTCTCTCCTCTCTCCTTCTGTCGCTTTCAGCAGGTGTTTCTACCTCCGGAGCTGCAGAGTCTGGACCTGTGGTTGTGGGCCACCTGCTGCCCCAGTGTTCCTGCTCGACAACTGCTATTACAGTTGCTGATATTGGCTCTGTTACTATTATTGTCATAATTATTCCTATGACTATCATTAATATTATTATTAATTTATTAATATATTAATATTATTATATATCAATATTACCACTACCATTACATTATTACTATTTAAAAATTCTAGGTGGTATTTGCATTGTGCCCCCCCCCCCCTTCATTCTCTCTCTCAAAACCTAACACAGCAGCCCACCATTGAGTCTGGTTCTGCCCAAGGTTTCTGCCTGTTAAAAGGAAGTTTTTTCTTGCCAAGCACCAAACCCATGTATATTTTGAAAACATATCTATACATGTTAATAAATAACTTACCCCATCGTTTTCTGGAGAATAAGCTTACGTGTCCACTAGACTGGAACTGCCAATCTATTGGTAAATGGACTATAAAAGCATATCTTGATTTTACCTGAACTGGCTGTTAATTTTATTGTTTATTTTATTGCTTTTGTGTATTTTATGTATTTTATTTCGTCATTCACTGTGGTATTTTATTTCTCTTGTTGTGAAGCACTTTGTACTTTGTTTTGATAAATAAAGTTTTATTATTATTATTATTTGTATAGCACCTTCTGGTCTTCTGATCACTCAAAGCGCTTCACACTACATATCACATTCACTCCATTCACACACTGATGGTGCCAACCGCTCATCAGAAACTAACTAATCCTCACAGACACAGACACACACACACACATACACACCCCTTGGGAGCAATTTGGGGTTCAGGACACTTGTGTGGACATGTGGGCTTGGCTTGGGCAGTCTTGTCTTACATGTTTTACAGGTATACACTTTTCAGAAGATCTATATAGGCATTTGTATCTTGAGCAAAGATTCTACTAAACATTGCATTATATTATGAATATCAACACACACAGATCAATACTAAAAGTACAAAAACAAAATGTGGAATTCATTATTGTTCAAAGGAAAACAATTAACATTGACTAAAGTAGATTTCACATCTGCGTATTTCCCCTGTCACCTGTCTAACACATTCAGTCTGCTTTTCAAATCTAGGACAACACCGTGATCTATCAGTGTCCCGTATTGCGTCACTATGAGCAGGCTTCAGCTGGGGTTTCAGGTTTCCACTTCCTGCAGCTTTCCAAAGCTTTACACTTGCTGATTTCCTAACCTGCACTCCACTGAAAATAATATCAAGCCCTAACTATTTGAGTTTTGTCAAGGAAACTATTACATTACAGACATGTTTTGAATGAAACAGTGACTATGCAAAATAAGATCATGTTATAAAATAAGAGCGTGATATGATACGGGGCCAAAAATTCAAACAAATAGTTTGTTTTAGACCTGTGAGTCATCTTTGCAGTGTATTGGTCATGTTCAAACAGGTGACAAATTAAAAGAAAAAAACTTAGGAGTGGAGAAACACAATGAATACAGATGCTTCCATACAGTGAATGGGATATCACTGAATGATTTGACGGGTATGAAAATGATGTGAATCATATGCTATGGTCTTCACAGTCACCAGATCTCAACCCAGCTGAATCACTTGCCCACACAGCAGACTACACATGGCAGCTTCATCATTTGCCCAAAGACCCAGAGACCAACCAGTACACCTGAGCTGGAGCAATACCTAGTGCTAAGGTTTCTGTGTGTCAGATATTTTTGACTTGTCAAAGTAGGAAAAGCACAGGTGCTACTAATAACATTAACGATGGCTCAAGTGTCCCAGTAAGCCATGATGGTTTGACAATGAGCCAGCATGAACAATACCAGGACCATGAAACTGAAGCAGCTAAATGGAATTCAGCCATCACTCATTATGTGAGTGATGGCTGAATCCTACTGTGATATGTCAACATGTCTTCTGTGAAAAAGGCCTATAAAATAAAATAAAGTAAATAATAACTGTGTGGATTGTTGGGATTCAGTTAGGGCATGTTTGGTTATTAGCAAAATATCAACTATTTATGAATATTAATAAAATTATGAATATGATCAAAATTATTAATATGGATGAATAATTACGGGGCATCACCCTGAGATCAGAGACCAATAAAGGTCCCAAAAGGTGGCTGTGCACTTTACTATATTCAGAACTTTAGCACTGATTAATAATCAATAACTTCATCCAACAAACCACTATCGTCTACTCTAAACACAATAAGCACATGCTAAGCACTAAGTACACGTAGCAATATGTTTTGCAGCCGTTATTTTCCACAATAATGCAAAGCACACTTTTCAACATTGAAGCTTAGATGAAACCAGTCCAGATTTTTGCTAAGAAGATAAGAAGATGCCTATTCAGTAAGCTATGTCCTGACTGATGCTGTTACTGTAACTGCAGAGTTTGCATTTATATATCTATATACATTTATATTTCTCATTATTCATAATTAGCACATTATATATTGTAGTCTCCACTTTATGGTGTATTTACAGTGTGACTTACACATTATGGTTGCAAAATAACAAGTAGGCTACTGACCACAGTTTAAAATAGAAGGTCAAATCATAGCTTATGGGCGATTTGGAGGTGTGAGCTGTATGTCTTTTTTCAAATGGATTTCTGACTTGGAGTGATTTTATTGATGATGGGATAGGATGATGTCACCTAGTCACTAAGACTCCTGCATCTTTGATAGCTTTACTATACATCAAGGGCCATAATAGAAATAAGTCTTTATTATCATATCCAGGTCATTTTCGTAGTTGTGTGTGATCACATAAACTCAAACTAAACAAAATTTTTCATTTCTGTATCCTTTTTAGACCACACACACTCACACCCACTACACCCACGTACATACAAGGTTGCTGGACTGTACAACTATACCTGGAACTACAAATCCTGAATAAATACATTAAAAGGAATACCTGACTCCTCCTGACAGATTCAAACAGAGTCACACGTCAATAACCAGCTACCAACCTAAACACATTTTACATAATCAAATGACCAAAACCCACTGAAATCAATCAATCTGGGACTTTTAGAGCTTTGTCCGGATGGTAATCCAGTCTCGTATGTTCCAGTATCAGCTTTGAATATAAAAACACACTGAGAATTTGTTCCAACATTTTTCTTTATTTTGCTTCAAAGAAGCTGAACATTTAAGTCTTCATTAGACTTATCAAGTCCCACTGGGACAAAACCTACAAGATATCTAAGGTAAATAAATACAAAGTCTTCCTCATCCACTCATGAGCATTTCACATGCTAAACAAACCAAATAAATAAATAATTATTAAAATATTATTAGTAGTTATTTTATAAAACTATACAATAGCTATTTTCTTCGATGACAAGGCCATCAATATGAAAATAAGTACACAGTAAAATACCCAGTTGACATTAGCTGCACTATGCAGAGTAAACAAGTCATAATGATAAGCAAACAGGGCCTATAAAGACCTACAAAACACACATTATAAATGTATCAATTATGATGTCATCATAATGGCCTATAAAAACAGGCTGATGTGACTGAGTTTTGAAGCCTCATAAATTATCCCAGGGGTGTCAGCTGTGTTTTAAGGTGTGGCCCTGTCATAAGTCCAAGTCAAAATCAGAGAACATGCTGGACCAACTGCTCACTAATCACACTGTAGGACTTGACACCCCTGAGATAGACTTTCCAGAGAACTTGGTGCATTTTAAAACAAACACAACATGAACTATAGTGTGCCACTCTGACAGCAGGTCTGGATTGATCCCCTCTAGGAGGAGGTCTTGACTCTGACACAGGTACAGCCCACAGCTACTTCAACAGTAACCGGCTTTAAATGGTATTTCTTTCCGTCACTGCAGAGCTCCCTCTTGAGAAACACCCTGCTCTGCTTTATGGGGACTGAGTTGTAATCGTGGCTCTCCACTGGGAGTCTCATGTCCTGGAATGAGTTGTAGTCGTGGCTCTTCTGGATCAGGATGCATCCTGAACACAGGCACTGAACCTCGACGTAGGTGGAAGGAAAGTGATCCTTCTTTGTTACAAGTCTGTAAAAGAACAAGACGATGAGCAGCTTAATAAATGAAAATTAAATGTGTTTTTTGGAGAAAGAGGGTTTTCACAACTGCACTTTGTAGGTTCAAACGTACATAAAGAGAAGAAGATGTACTTATAGTTACTCTCCACAATGATGCCCTGTACAGGAGCCATGTGTCAAAATCTAGTTTTAACTACTTTATTATTTTAGTTTGGGTCCATACTCATAAATAAAGTTATGTTTAATCAAATTACTACAAACTAACTGACACACAGCAAACCTGAGGTCAGGTTAGTACTCAAGCATAAGCATTCAATTTATAGTGCTGTGTGCACTGCACTTATTTGAGACTTGGAGGCGACAGACTACATACACAATGCACAGAGGGGCCCCACAACAAATGTTTTCCCCGGGGCCCCCAAAAAACTAGCTGTGGATCTTGCAGTTTATGATCATCATATTGAGGGCAAGAATCCAGTAAAAATAACCAAGGACTTTAATCACAAAGTTTGCTAAACTTTATGGTTTCTCATTAAAAATATAATTAATATCTAAAGCTATTCAGTGAGCTCCTAATGATGAGAAAAAGAGACTTTGGAAAGCTTAGGAGGGACTGCAAGTAGGCCTACACAGGAAAACAAACTCTCCAATCACCAACAAACGTTCAGTTAATAAAGTGCAGCAGATTAGAGATAGCACATTTCATTCAGAGAAGCAATCCCCATGGGATATGTGCCAACAAAGCTGTGGTCACTAGATGTAGGCTGAAAGGGACTTTCCCTTCTCTGGTGCCAGGGTGTGGTGCACACACTGCGTCATCGGCACACAAAACCTGCTGCTAAGTTTACTAAATCACAACCAATTAGGCTAATATGAAGGTCAAAAGGTTGATGCATGTAAGCAAATGCAGCAGGAGGCATTTCATTTGAGAACTGTACAAATATGAATTAATTAATCATTTCACTGAAGCTCAATGATGCTGAGTGATGCCTGTTTTTTTTATGGCTGCACCATTCCATCATATGCAAACACTCAGGATGGATTGAGTATCACTTTACAAAGGTGTTCTCCTCATTTTAACCTGACACATTTTGGTATCCTAAAAACTTTAGGATTTAACAGAATTGTAAAGTTTTGAATGGAATGTGCAACAGTGGGTTTATAATGATGGGTTATTTGTGACAGAAGAGGAACCAAATTATAATATTATCTAAATAGTGTGATTAATGAAAATGAAAACACGGCGAAGTTCTTTTTTGATCGACCAATGAAAGAATCTAAGCCAAAGCATCCATAGCACTGAGGTTATTTTCCAGTCCAGTCGCTTTCCCAACACTCCAGAGTCAATCTTAAACTGGGACTCATACACAGTAGGAATTTTAATCTTACGAGCTCATTGAGAGTGTCTGAGTTAAAGTCCAACTGGAAACTCATCCGAACAGCAGGGTTGGAGGCAGCATCTGAACCCAGAGTTTCCCCTGAGCTCGATGTTCACATCTGATCAGTCACTGTGACAAGCATGTATCACGAAGCATGGCCATTTTTATGTTTTCAGATTTTGGATCATATGAGGATCTATATGGGCTGAGAGACATTTCACTTAAATCGATTCCTTCGGGTCTTAGACTCCATTAGGGATCCAGTTAGGCGGTTTAACCCTTTAAAGTCAGCGATTCCATCCATGTGCTGTTTCTTAAACGTTTTAAATGAAAAGATTTTGTTTCAAGTTTCGTAGAACTTTGTGATAATTGCGACAGGATGTTACTTACACATATCTCCAGGGGGACAGGGACCTGTCGCTGATGTGCTGAGGCGGCTGCTGCTGGTAGAGCGCCACGGGGCAAGAGACAGGTGCGTCAGGTGCCGCCGCAGCTGAAGGCTCCGGAGGCTGCGGGTAGTGGCTCCTCAGCTTCCTCTCTGCTGCCTCACTCAGTTCGTGGTCATCATAGCACCGGTTCATCTTGCACGTCAACGCTGGGACGAGAAAAAGTCCAAAGATGAGAATCTGTGGAGGGGCAGACAGACAGACAGAGGCAGCTGAAATGATGGAGGATGCAGAGAGCAGAATCAGCAGCTGTCCTGCCCTGGCTGTGTCTCACTCACCTGCTTCATGTCCATCCTCTGTCTCTCTCTTCTGACTGACTGTTAACACGGGGATCCGCTTTGCTTTCACTAGCCATCATGTTCACTCGTCTACTATTTATTGTGTCGGCACATCTGGGAAAAACCGGTGACATGAGTACGTGGAAACGCTATTTAGTTCCTGAACTTCCTCTTTCCTAAGTGAAAGTAATCTACAGTAGGTAGGCGTGAGGGCTACTCGTGTGCTGTCATAGGAATGCATCAGAACGAGCTCAGCCCAGGAATTTTCTTCACACACACACACACACACACACACACACACGCACACACACTTGACTTGCTGTGAAACACAGTGTGATGAAACTGGAGCTCAGAGCTCACAGTCTACATTAAGAGTTCCCTTTTGACTTCTGAACCAACATGAGGCAATAACTATGACATCTGCCTGAAAGTTAGTCTCAAATTCTTTTAATTAAGCCAATATGTATTTAAATGTAAGTGCCTGTGTATTGTATGAGATAGCTATCATGTCCATAGATAGCATATTCATATCAGTTTTTTTTTAATCTTTCATACATCGCCACGCAAGACCATTACTGTTACTATTTCAGTATTTTATTTCATTATTCATTTATGTGTATGTGCCTTTGTGTGTGTGTGTGTGTGTGTGTGTGTGTGTAGGGTTAAGGTTAAGGTTACAGGCATTTAGTCGCTATAGTAAATCTCCAGGGAAGTAAGTCAATGCAATGTTCCCTTTAGTGATGAAAACAAGTTTGTGTGTGATGGTAGGTCACATTTATAGACTTATATTAGTATATATCGTATTTTTTCATACATTTCTTTGAGTAAGACAAATATTATCATTATATATGTGTTTATTTCAGGACACTTCGATATGAAAAATAATTTAAATGTTTATTTATTTCAGAACAAAAGCAAATTAAACTATTTATTTGCATATATTTGTATGAGAACACTTAGATATGTATTTATTAACTCTCAGAAATATAACAATATAACCTTTATGCATTTTGTTTTAGAACACACAAAAATATAATGAACTTTTTATTTGTTTCAGAACACTTCAATTTAAACTTTTTTTAAACATTTATTTATATATGTAGTTGTTTAACTCAGAAAGAAAAACAGCAGTAAAAAATATTTAAATGTATTTATTTGTTTGTTTCAGAACATTCAGAAATAAAAACAACAAAAACATTATCTAAACTTTATCTATTTGTTTGTTTATTTATTTCAGAACATTAAGAAATACTCAAAGAAATACAATACAGTTCTAACTGAGGAGAACATGAGCCATTGACATGAAAACACACACCAAACATAAACATTAAAGGTCTCGTTTCCAGACGGTTGTTTAAACTTGAGATAAATTAGAAATTCCGGGTTGGTGGAGCCTGCCCTCAGCTGTGTAAGACGGTGTCACTTCTGATGAGGTAATACAACTTGTTTGAATACAGGATTGTAAACCTCCTGGACTGGGATCCAAAAATAACAGGATTTGCTATTATTAACTTCCTTTGGTTTTCTGCCAGGAGATTTTCCAGCAGAGGTTTGTACGGCTGGCCCAGTGACACTGACTGCCAAGTCTCATCTGAAAGAGATAAGGTGGCAGCAAGTATTAGGAAACCTTTGTTGTTGTAGCTCAGTGGGGCGGAGGTTTACAAAGTCTTCATTGTTATCTTTGAATAAATTCTGCTGTTATGTAATGATGCAGCTCCACAGTCTCAGTGATTGTTCCTACACTGTTGACTGATACCCAGGTGAAAACAACTCCAACTGTAAAGAATTACAACACTCTCTCTCTCTCTGTCTCTCTATCTCTGTCTCTCTATCTCTGTCTCTGTCTCTCTCTCTCTCCGGTTCCAGATCACTTGATATAACAATAAACAAATAAAATGTAATTTTTAATATAATTTGATATTTGGATGACAAGTCAGTGTTTTTCTTACGTGTGGAAATCAAAAACAATGATTTTTTTTTGCAACTGAAATAGGAATTAAAGCTGCACTAATCAATAATTTTATTTTAATAATGGAAAAATGGACTTTGTGTAAAATGAAAGGTGTTGCTAGTAGTCACAAACCCACAGAATTATCCCCCAACTCTGCAGTTTCACTCAGTTCTACAAAGTCTTTTATCATCTTTCAGCTTACGGTTTTGGTTTTACTGCCCAGCTTTATTGTTTTGGTTCATTCTCACGGCGCTTATCAATTTTGTTTCCCGCAGCAGCCGACCGACCAGGAGAATTTCACGCTTATCCAAGCTGTAGAAGTGCTCAAACTGTGAGCCATGTAGCATCCTCTATGGGGGAAAATGAATAGGACTTTTATTTCTGGAAACTGCCAACATAGCTCCCCCAACTTCGCAACTTTATAAAGACAAAGGCGTAAACAATTGGCCCAGCATCCAGGGAAGTTTAATTCCGTATAGTAGCGCTGACCAATCTTGAACTCTGAATTGAATTGGGGTCTGTCCGATGCAAAACAAGAATTGTTTTCCCTACCTTTATTGTTTTGTGAAATGTGTTTTCTGTTTCGTTGTTGTGTTTTAACTATAACTCTGCATGTACCCTTGCTCGTCTTTCTGCATGCATGTCACATTCTATGAGCAAATGTTTCATCATTTCAGGCCGTCCACACAGTCCATTTTCATGGTTTCCCATTTTTGGCGGATCCCATGCCAGTCCACAGTGCCCACATCTCAGTATGCTTATGATAATTGTATCACTGTTCTCTTTCCCTAAGTAACAGTGTTATTTCTGGACACTGTTTTGTATGGTATAATAATGACTCCCCTTTATCAGGCATCAGTACGCTCTATAAATCATTAACTGGGTATCCCGACCATGTGTCCATTCAAGTTAAAAATGTTTCAACATGAGCAAAAAATTCACACTCATCCCTGGACTTTAATGAAACAACTTCATGAACCTTCCTGAACGCCGGCACACTCTCACACTCACACTCACACTCACACTCACATACACAGTACAGCTGTCACTTTGGCTTTGTTTGGGGCATGGATGTATTATAAGAACTGGATACCGGACTCAAAGATTTGCACTTGAGTCACTTCAGTCAAAATTCCTCACTGAGCGCATAAGCCCAAAAAGTTTTCTGGCCTCTGGGTTTGCTTCTGCATTGTGTGGCTCACTGCACATGAGCAGTAGTGTGTCTCTCCCTGGCCCTTATTCTCCATTTAGTTTTTTTAAGGGATGAATTCATAAGCATTGCACAAAAGCTGTTGTTCCATTTATGTATTGTTCCTTCCACATTTACCCTCTCAAGGGTCTGATAATTCCTCCCAATTTGCCTTTGTGTAATCAAAATATTACAGCTCTCCAGTTATTAAGGATTTCCCAGATTTCAAAAGTATTGGAAAATGATAATTTCCTAGTGTGTACCTATCTATGAAATCCTGTCTCCTACCGTTGCCAATTCACTAGGTGCTAAAGTCAAATCTATACCTGGAACTACCTCTGTCCTTATATCAAAACTTACTGGTCTAACATCATTCTAACATACTAATCCATGTCTACTCACAAATTCCTCCACAGTCGTCTTTCATTTTGGTTCCCCAAATGGTTGTGAGCATTAAAATCATGAGGCATAGGCAGTTCCTCCAGCCTAAATGCACCACCTCAAAAATCTTTCAGCAGCATCCCCCACAGATTTAATGATGTTTGGCCTTCTTGTTTTTTAGCTGCCCACAGGACAGCTGTAATAAATGCAAGAAATGATCTGTAACCCTAACCCCAACCACTGACAATATAAAAGGAGTATACATGCCAGCATGGGCCTGGTAGATTCCACAGTTCCCTTTTCTTTCCTCAAGGCATCAGCATAGGACATTTTGCTCCCAGCTTGCACTTTTTCAACCAAGCCTTTTGCTATAAAAGAACATCAATATTGGATGATTCTGCAAACCCCAGAAAGTATATTCCAACGTTAAAATTCTTGCTTTCTATCATATCTGTGCATGCCAACTACAGTATACTTAAAGTCAGAATAAGTAGGATTTTCTAAAAAAACAAAAAAAAAACAATGTCTAGAATCATAAAAAAGTAATCCCTCTTAATCATCACTTATTATTAATCGTGTGTTTACAAACAGCAACCGACAAATCTTACTTACTCTGCCTGAAAGGTTACAGACAGATTGTGGTTATGGCAAGTAAAGTATGGTAAGGTGTGGTTAAGGCAACTAAAACAGATCGTTCCTTGGGATACTGGGCTTGGTTAAACCTATGAGCAAGTCAGCATCAGCTCCCTTTAAAAATTAGAATCTGTTTAGGATTATTTTTATGTTGCCATTTTATCATTTAGCTGTTCAAATAGTTTTAAGAGATTTAAGGCCTTATCACTCTTATTTTCTTGTCCTCCATCTTTAACCAGAAAATACGTTGTTTGTAACTGGCCTCCAGAAGGACACATAGAAGCGTTCTCTGATCTGATGCAGGACAACATCATTTGTCAGTGCCTCTCTAAACTGTTACAAATCACTGTTACAATATTAAATCTGTTTTCTGATCTAATACTGGTTAGGTAAGTTTTAGGCACAAACATGATATGATTAATCGTAGAAAAGGTTTCAGTCGTAGTCATCTGGACACTGTTTTCAGAATCAAGACGTTTCGATATATTATATATTATATATGATATGATTAAGATTAGGAAAACATTATGATTTGGGTTAAAATCAGTATTTCGTTAAGGTTAAGGGACCTTCCACATACATTAACATTGTATTCAATCTCAATGTTGAGACTGAAGACAATGTAAAACAGTTTGAAAAAAGACTTATTCTCTCGTTTTCACAAGCATTACAAAAAGACACATATACATAAGGTTTTAAATGGGTAAAATAAAATAGAAGGTAAAAATAAGCTAAAATTGAAGGTAAGTGTTTTATTTAACATGTATTCTCCTTTTAGCTCTGTTTTGGTCTCTGGAGAAAAACATCTGGCTTTTTAGCTGCTAAATGCTCCACTATATTCACCAGCTAGTCTCTAAAGCCCCTTTCAGACATGCACCCCTTAATGTGATGGCAATTTAACATGTCGGTCTCATGTCTGAATAAGTGTTCAAGTCACTTTTACGTAACAGTCTTGATAGCAATCTTACTTGGTTGGATAATAATAACATGTCCATATCACTTTCAACACGACATAAGTCTGAATTGAATGCCGTCAGCAATTCGGTTTAACCAGGATCCCAAGTGGCAGACTCTCCTCTTGCATAAACAGTTGGCCTCTTCCACTTGCTGCTTGTATGAGTATGCGGTTATCCCAGCTGGTGAGGGATCTTTTGGTCAGGGGAGTACTCAGTCACGGGCCCATTAAAGAGAAAAAAATATTGCAATAATGTCATAATGTTACCTAAAATATGTGCACTTAGAAATCAAGTTGTCATTGAATTAAATAAAAAGTGTGCGCTGGAAGAAAACTTCAAATGTGTGTGTTGGTTAACTAACTGTGCTACACCAAAGAAAAGCACTAACACTGTTTTTGGTCAGTGATGCGACCGTCACAGTGTGTGTGTGTGTGTGTGTTTGTGTGTATGCGCAGTGGGACATTTTGTCAAAATGAAGGTCCATCTATCAAGAGAGGGGAATGTCCTCTTATCAACATGACTGTTAGGGGCATTCACAGTTAACTTTCCACTGGTCAGTCCCTTTGGAGCATATTCAACAGTGTGAAACCTATGCAGATGTAAACACCTATGTTTTTGTGTACTGTATGTATGCAGAGCAGAGCTAGCTGGCAGCGAATGACAATTGAGGCAATGATACATTACCACTCAGAAGAGTAAAAGAGCACCGAAATCACTGTCTCAGTATGCTCCACACTACATGAAAGTTACATGACTACTGTCTAGGACTGGCTGAAATGGAGACAGCTGAATCTATACTCATTTACTGTTGTTTAGAAACAAACTGAATAAAGCCTTGTTGCAAGACAAAATGTAACTCTACCCTTCTTTAATGAATCATACAAACATAACCTTAACTTTACCTACATTTAAGGATCACGTCAATATAAGTTTCTTTCCAGTCTGTGTATTATAGTTCTGTTGCCAGATTTTACCTGTTCAGAACGTCTGTCTGGAGAAATATCAAGTATGGAGGACACAGCTCAATGTCATTGTAATTATTAAAGAACAAATGCTATTTTCTATAATCAAATAACAACGTTTTAAAAGGCCAAGTTAATTTGAATAAACCATTAAAAGCTTTAGCTTTAGCATTCTGCATTAAAGCTTTATAGCTTTAAAGGATTTAGGCCTCAAATGCAACAAAATACATTTTTCAAATCTGTCACCATTTCTACATTTTAAAATGAAGTCTTTGACTAAATTATGGTTTATTCCTCACTAGTCTTTTTTTTTTTTTTTTAATCTTATTGTTAATTAGTTTAGTTAGGGTTTGCTCTAAGCAAATAAGCCAATAGCATTATCAGAGACTATGTTGATTTCATGTTCTTTCATGGAAACACGATATATATATTATTTTCAGAGATCATGGTATTTTATTCATTTATTTATTTTTACACATGAACAAAAATCAGACTACATAGAAAAATATAAAGGTGGGGGAAGATGCCCCCAGGGTGATTTTTAAAAATTTTTATCATCAGAAAAATCTATTTTATATTTAGCTTCAAACTAATAAATGGTCCCTCACATGAATCTCCGCAGTGGATTAAAATGTTTTTCTGTGTCTGTCTGCTTATAAACCACTGGGGGAAAATTAGATCAAGTTACCTCAAAATCTGTTTGTGTGCACAAAACAGAAGCCACCAACATGGACATTTACTGATGGCAGCCCTTACTGCATGTAGGCAACACACAAACATTAACTTTTCTGGCATTTGCTGGGCACAGGCTGAGTGGGCTCCTTGCCCCAGGGGACATCCATCTTACTCTAACATTGTGTTAACAGCTCGTGCAGCCAACAGTGGTCAATCACAGATTAGCTTGCTAGCAATTATGCTATCTTGGCTACCCCCATCGGTCATGTGACCCTAACCTTGTAGGGCGTAGCCATCCATCGAGTCTCAACTTTGCCCAAAAATACTTTTTCCCTACACACAATCATAACAAAAGGAGTGGCTGCAAAACAAACACCCCAAAATGACTCTGTGTAATCAGAATTTGATCCATTCAGTCCAAAAATAAATGGGTAAAGTCTAGAAGAGCTGCATCATTAAATTATTTTCATAATACCAGTTTTTATATCTATTATAAAAACTATCTATATATCTATTGTAAGATGTAGCCTGTATGTAATAACAAGAGGAACTGGTAACAATTTTGTAAAGATACACTTGAAAACATATATAACTAGCAATTACTGGAGCTGGAAAATCCAAATTTGAGTTTAGGGGTGGACACTTGGATGCAGCTGAGGTGGGACAAGCAAGCTATAAACCACCACGACTGACTGTGATAAGCTGAGACACCTGTTAATGAAGCAATAGCTTCTTTTTAATGACACAATACATCTCAAAGACAAACTTGAAATGAAGTGATAATAACTACCGTGTCTCTCAAAAATCTTGGGTGAAAAATCCTGATGTATTTTCAGAAGGAGAAGTTTGGACTTTCTGAATAGATTTCAACAAGTGTTATTGGAGAAATTATGTATTGTGTCTAATAGAGGAACTGCAGTTGAAGCCACTGTCTTCAAAGGCTGAAAAGGCAACAAGTTAAAACTTGGAAAGCCAATGAATGTGTCACTGAACAGATTTAACAGGCCTAAATTAGTTAGCATTATGTCAAGGCAAGTCAAGTCAGTTTTTTTATATAGCCCAAAATCATGACTCACAATTTTGCCTCAAAGGGTTTTAACAGTCTGTACATCATACGACACCCTCCAAGACCATCAGTTCACATAAGGCAAAACATATGACATTTTTGATTACAGAGTAAATAAAGTAATATGGAATATGGTCAAAATATCTGACAGTTTAATAATGATGTCAACTTGAAAAATTTAAATGACATTTCACAAAAAGAACACAATATACCTCTAATTACAAGATGTTATGACAATAACGGGCTAAATGACTAAATAGGACAGACTATATATACAATAAAGAGGCAAGACTCAAGGATACCATTCATACAGAGGGAGAAAGACAAGACTTGAAGCTGAGTCTCCTGGAGGACAAAGATCCAAATCTGAGATTCGAGGTAACAGCCAAAAGGGTGGGAAAATGAGAGGGGTCCTTCAGTAATGCAAAGAGAGAGTAAGGGAGGGGAAGACAGAGACAGAAAGAGAGAGAGAAAGACAGGTAAGCACACAGCTTGGACGTTGATGTGCTCATGGCGGTTGGACAATAAACAAAAACAGGGTTAGGGAGATGGAGTGTTTTTCATTAAGTTTACAACCTTCTCGTTGGCAGGACAGACATGGACTTTAATACAAAGGCATCAAGCTTAATAGCTACATCGAGACTGAGACCAACCCACCAGAAAGACAGTGGTGGTAAGTAAATGTACTCAAGTTCTGTAGTTAAGTACAATCTTCTTCTTTACTTGAGTATTTGTATGCTACTTTATACTTCTATTCCATTACATTTCAGAGGTAAATATTTTATATTTTTACTCCACTACTATTTATCTGGAAGATATAGTTACTAATTACTTTTCAGATTAAGATTGAAATGATGAAAGATGATGATGATGAAAGCTTGTAAAATATAATGTTTGTTAAAGAGTAAACCTGTGGTTCCAAAGTCTTCTGTCTCTGGTTGGGGCTGAGAAAAGTAAAAAAAAAAAAGTGTGCATCAGAACTTTACATTAAATCATCTCATGACCCCTCAGATTTATCTGGTGACCCTTTGGAGGGGTCTGACTCCTAGGTTGGGAGCCACTGGACTACAGTGAGTACATTTTGCAGATAATACTTCTGTACTTTTGTGTAATCAAGTGATACTGAATGAAGTACTTTTATTTGTAATGGAGTATTTTTATATTATTGTATTGGTACTTTTATTTCCTAAAATTGAAAGCTACAATTTAAGACTCAAAACACATTTACAATTCACACAATTTTTATGTAGTATATGTAAATATACTCAAGCAGAGCAGGATTTTATAAAATGATAGCTTCCTCCACTTTGGACACTCCAGGTCTTCATTCCCTCAAATGTCAGGACCCTAAAAAAGATTTGCAATTGGTCAATGATGCAAATTCACATGTCAAAGTTCACCAAAGTTGAACTCCACACAAAAACACTTCATGAATTTACGCCCCTAAGCAAATCCACTGATTGGGAAAATTCCATTGAAATTAAGTAAATTTTGGTCCAAAAACTACCATCATAGTGTCCTGCAAAACATTTGACTGATACACAGTTCTGTATCATTGACTGGGTGAGTGGTAAATGTTGCCAGACACTGTGGTCCACTGGTGTACTTGCTCTTACAGGGATGTTTATTCAGTCATGTCCAAGTTATGGAAAACTAAGCAAATTTCGGGCTCAGATAAAGGTAACACAGTTTAGAGGGAACTCTGAAAGGAATTCCGAAATGTAAAATACCTCATCATCTAGAAAATACCTCACTTACATATTCATTTGTTCCTCCACTCCAGATGACGGACCGAACCTTGACCGTTCACTCACCTCCCCCCAGGAATGCAACTTAACTACGGAGAGTCCTCATGGAGATTAAGGCTTGCCTACATTTCACAAAAATGACTAGACACACATTAGTTTTCCAAATTTAGTTTTTGATAGAAATTAGTATTTATATTCAACAAGATGGCATTAAATTGATTTAAATACATAGCTAAGACATTGCTAATGTTCCAAAGGGCTATAACTCCTGGAAATGACTAATTTATATTTAATTTTTCACATTAAACTGCAAAGCCCCATTTTCAATAGTGTCTTAATGATAAACTCTTTTACCTCATCCTTAATTAAGCATACTTAAATGCTAATTGGTTATTAGAGATAGTGCTTGGGTTAGCAAAACTTTGTTCTGTTAAGTAAAGCAGGTAATTTCTTTCTATCGGTTGCAAGGGGCTGGTACTCCTAAAGTTCCTACACATTGTCAGTGTATTGCTGGGACCACTGGGACTCAACAGATGAATTTGTTCATTTGTGTGACTAAACTTTTATTAGGAGACCACATGCTCTTTTGTTTTGTAAACAAAGGAGAGCCATTGAACGGAGTCTCCCAGTCTCACAATCCTCCAGTTATTCACACCTAGGTGGAACTCCACCCCATGGACCCAGCAGCTAGCCACCATTCAGTCAGTCTGACTTGTGACCTGTGATGTCACCAGGTCAATAAAAGGGTCAGCGACCATTGTTCTTTCTCTTTCCTCCTGGCTTCATCTGCAGCACTGCTGCTCAGCAGCAGCTCCCACCACCACTGTGTAATATGCTTGGAGCAGACACACAGTAGAACCAAACTCTGATCTTACAGCAGCACCGCGAGAGCCTGCTAGATCCCTGCAACAAGTTTAGTTGGTGTGAATGGCTACTTCCTCCAATCGGAATACTGCACAGCAAGGACTTTTTACAGAACCACAATTATTGCCAGCTTGGCCCGTCTACAACAGACTCCCTCCATGGACCGTTAACATAATAACTGGGCATAACATAGCATAACAGCGTACGTGGCTAAGCACAGGACTGGGCTACTTGTGTGAATGTATATGTATTGATTTGGTTAATTGAGTTTTATTGTTGTGAGGTGTTTTCACTGTTGGGTTATTTTGATAGCCACATGCTAAGTTGATGTTAGTGATGCTTCACACAGACACAGGGTCTTGCATGCAAACTATCCTCTTTTCTAACCTCGCACCATTATCCTAAACAGACCACACATACACTCCAATTTGACCTTTAACAGAGCCACACTGTTTTTCAAACATGGCCTAAGCTGCCATTTTGAATGAACTTTACAGTTAGGGTTGGCTTGGGTGAGTCCTGAATCATCCCTTAGTTACGCTGCTATAGGCCCAGACTGCTAGGAGACTTCCAATGATGCACCTCTCTCCCTCTGTATGCATTCTTATCCCATTAATGCATGTTCTCTAAATCTTCTCTCTCCCGTAGTTTTGTGCTTTCTTGTCTGTCGCCTCTCACTTCTTGCAGGTATTTCTGCCTCTGGAGCTGTACAGTCTGGATCTGTGATTGCAAGCCACCTACTGCCCCCATGTTCCTGCTCGACAATCGCTACTACAAATATTATTAGTCTTATTATGATTATTATTATCACCACTAACATTACTTTTACCAATATTTTAAATCCCTATGTGAAACTTGCATTGTGCTACTGTATGTTCTCTTTCTTCCTGTACTCCTGCTTAAATTTGAACTTGCTGTGGTTGAGGCATGAGTGTAAATGACAAGGAAATGACGTGGTGTCTTTTATTAGAAAAAACAGATGGTAGTGAAATGGAACAGACATTTCACAGCACTGTACCATGTTAAAGCAATGCTGTGAGTAAAGGGTTGGTACTGAATCAACCCTTTGGTTGTACTGCACCAAGCAGGTTGGTTCAATATAACGGACAATGGACTTCTTCAACAAATACCATGGATTAGTTGTACACAAGAGATTTAAGCCCTGAGTGATAGTGGTTATTTTTAGTATATACACGTATATTCCACCTTTTTTGTGCTGAACAATGCTGTGTTTAAATGCTTCCATAAACATGTGACTGTGCATCTTTATTTAAACACCTACTTCTTTTGTCTTGCACAACAGCAGAGAAAACCAAGGCAACTGAGCTCCTCTTTATCAAAATAGTTTATTTAGAAGGCTTTTGTCACAAAAGCAAGACATATCTTGTCTCTAAATGTCCCTGTTCCACCTCTCATACTCCTCCAACTAAAATGTGACACAAATACATTGGTTTATCACTTCAGAAGAGCTAAGAAGAAAACAAAATGCTGTAGATAAAAAAAAAGCAATACTTCACATCACTGTTGTCTATAATCATATGCTTGAAAGAATCTGATGACTTGCTAGTATTGTACAAGGTGTGACTGAACACTGCCCTAAAACACGGAACGCAGACGAGTCATTGGTTAAAGATGGGCCTGCTTTGAACAAAGCATGGGCTCGTGATCGCTTACAGGGGCCCAAATATAGATGCTCAATAATTTGTAGATTTATACAAAGAAGCGTTGTGAAGCCCTGTATGCTGTCAGTACCCCGTAGAGCTGACCCAATGGTCACACCACTCCACACAGAGGAAAAAAAAGAAAAGATGTGAGAGAACAAGATGATAAAAGGGGCAGAGAAAAACAGACAAAAGTAGGAGATTCAATGTATATAAATTTGTTATTCATCACACCACATGAGGGAGATGCATCCTTTTCACTGAAGGAACAGAGTAAGCAGCAAGTGATTAAGTTCACCTTACTACCCTTCTGTTTCTGTACTGTAAAGTCTCCTCCTGTTTCTCGTTGATGAGGTAAACTGCAGCCGAGACATTCAAAGACTTTTAAGGGGAGCTAAAGTCGGGCATGTGGGAGTGAATAACACTCTAGAATGGAGCAGAGCCAAACCTCTCAGGGCAAATAAGCAGAAGATGATTTTCGTGGCTGCCACTTCCTGTTCACTTACACAATAGCCTTTATACATGAACCAAACAACATTTTTACATGTCCATTGAAGGCAGGGAAAAAACGCTCCATCCCATGACCTTCACTGTTGCCCCGGCTCACGAGGCCGCACAGGCAGGCAGGCAGACAGACTGGCAGGCGAACAGGCGAGGAGCAGGCTTCTGTTTATTTGGCAGGGATCTTTGCTCGTTTCCGGGCGATGGCGTCCTCCACGGCCTTCAGCTGTTTCAGCAGCTCCTCACGGCGGGACAGTGTGTTGCTGGGTTTGCTGGAGCCTGAGCCTGAACTGGAGCCTGAGCCAGTGGCTGAAGCAAAGCTCGGGGCAGCCGGCTTGCCCGATGGCGCTGCTGGGCCTTTCCCAGATGACTTGAGGGGTGGCGACAGAGGACGTTTTCTGAGGAAGAGGAGCAAGAGTTAGGGTCACATTTTTACTCATGTCACGCTTGTATGAACTGACCTAAGAACAAAAAGAGAAAATACCCAATTATAAACACAGCAACAATAAAAATAAGCTGTTGTAATCATAAAATGTGGGTGCCAAAGTGTGAGAGGGCCATTATCTCATTATCTTCTCACACCAATAATTGTATTTACTGTATACTGGTGAACAAACCCAACAATGAGTTGATCCCACTAACAAGTATTGTGTGTGATACACAAAGCTTGAAATATCTTTTTCGTCTTTGTCATAGATCTCCATTGTTGTCCCAAAACTATTAAAAGACATCAATGAGCCACACTGTTGCACTGCGAGGCATGTTCCTTCATTACCATGAACACACATACTTGCAAAAAAATCCTAAAATCCTGTTTTTGCTTGGTAATTATGTGGTATTGAGTGTAGACTGATGAGGGGAATTTTTTTATTTCTTATTTTTAACTATGGTAGCATAAGGCTGGAACATATAAAAATGTGAAAAAAGTGAAGGGGACAGAATCCTCTCTGAATGCACTGTATTGAAGATGACAAATGCTGTCAACTATCATCAAACCTAATATGACTCAAAATTAGTCATTTATATCTGAACGGCATTTATTTTTAGCTAAGGCCTATTACAAAGCACCTATTTCATGTTGGGGAATTTGTGCAACAGCCAGAGAATATTATGACACGTGCAGAGATGGTGTAATATTTGTGTGCTTCCACTTCTGTGGCATGTTCCTCATTTTGGCCAAACACTTGTGATCAGGCAAACTTAATGCTCTGAAAACGCTGACAGAGTAAACACAACCACTGTCTGCAATAAGGATGATGTGTCAGAAAAAAAAGTTGACTTTAGAATTTCCACACTTCCAGCTGAACGCCTTTCTAAAAAAATTACTACTTACAAACTACTTTTGACTTCTGTTGTTGTATGATAGTGTTAAAGGATAGATATCATAGTCCTACAGCAATAACATGCTGAAGGTTGTACCAACCTGTCTCCCTGGGGGGGCATGGGTCGGGGCCCTTGGCCTCTGGGCCGGTCCATTCGAGGGGAGAGCGGGGGCCGGCCAGGTATCCTCTTATCGCGGCCTGAAAAACACCAGTTTCAGAGTTACTGAGGCTGTTAGGACTGAATGGTTTGGAAGCGTGGTTTTGGCTAAGAGTTAGTTCATTAAAAAACACATTCCTGTGGTTCTGGAGACTACATAGCTGTTAAAGCAACATTATACAACTATTTTACTTTAAAATAACAGCTTTAAAATAATTTTGATGGCACACTGGAGAATGGTGCCTCTTTCACCCCCACTCCGCGCTCCGAATGCCTGTTCTTGCACTATGTACCTTGGGTTGAACGCTGTTCAGCACTACGTCACACACCACCAACTATGGGTCTTCAGCTAGCTAGCTAATCTAATATTTGTTTCAGCCCTACTGGCTAACTAATATTGGCTAGTGCTACTAGTACAAATTTGTACTGCTTTGCATCTACGGTGTCTGTAAAGTACATTATGGTTTAATGACTTCTGAGAAAGACATATGGCTCTTAAGCTGCTAAATGCTCTACTATATGCACTGACAGATGCAGTATTGTATCATCAGCATAACAGTTCTTGTCTCTGATGACACAGACTTATTTTGAATAATCGGAGCTAGGGAATGTAAATATTAAATAACAGACTAAGAAGAAACTTGACTGTTAAAGCATTTCGAACAGTAATAAAATAGACACGGTGGTGGCTTTATGTTTCTGAGTTCAATCTGAAATAATTTACTACCCTGATAAAAGCTGTTACAGTTTGAAATCCATTATATAGTATATCATTAAGGACTAGATTATCTTTTAGTAACTTACAGATAATGTAGAATTTTCTAATAATGAGGGCCGAAGAATGACCTATGACTACAGCAGGGTTAACACAGTTATTCTTGAGCAATAGCTTAATATTATAAGAGAATTGGGGGAAAATACCTGACAGCAAAGAAATGCTCAGTTAAATGACATCAGATCAACAAGGGCAACACCTTCAACAAAGATTGTCATGATGATTATCATAGTCTGTTTCAGACAGCAGTAAAAATTGTGACAAGGTAATCACAGGATGAGGCAATGTTTATTCTACTTTTGGAGACTCTAGGAACCACAAGTTGTTCTAATGGGGTAATATGGTATTATGAGCTCTTTAAGATACAATGGTGCCTGACCATTATGAGCTTTGTAGGTGAGGAGAAGGATTATAAATTCTGTTTTGGATTTTACAGGGAGCCAGTGCAGAAATGCTAATATTGGAAAAATATGATCTCTTTTCCTAGTTCTTGTCAGTACACGTGCTGCAGCATTCTGGATCAACTGGAGACTCTTAAGGGACTTATTCAGGCAGCCTCATAATAAGGAATTGCAATAATCCCGCCTAAAAGTAACAAATGCACGCACTAGTTTTTCAGCATCATTTTGAGACAGGATGTGCCTGATTTTTGCAATGTTACATAGGTGAAAGAAGGCAGTCCTTGAAGTTTGTTTCATGTGGGAGTTAAAGGATAATGTGACACATAAACAAGTCATATGTATCATCATGAATATAATTTTGTTTATGATTCATAAACCATAATTTGACTATTTTTGCTATGGCTGCAACAAATTTTCATTATAAATTAATCTAAAACATTGTTCAGTCTATAAAAAGTAATAATAAAATAATAAACTCTATTAAGTACCCAAATTATAGTGAAATAAACTGCAAAGAAATATATACAAAATCAGCAGACATTGCACCATCATGAATAAATGTTACCAAAATGTGTGTTTATAAAGGTCTTTTGGTCCATCGACTAATAATACTAAAAATACTGATAAAACATATCCATGTGTATTTGTGTGGAATCTGACCAAAATGTCACATCGGAATAAATTCAGGTGAAAGGGTTCCCATAGATATTGTACGCTGAATGGTAACATACAAACTGCAACATACTCATCATGTCAGAGATGGACAAGAGCAAAATACCTGATTCTTAATAAAAAGACACTACCGTTCCCATATATTGGTCTAGCTCTGGTGTGTATTTGTGTGAAACAGTAAAAGATGTGCGAGAGTGAACAGGTGTATGCTGTTAGTCAGCACGTTTCTCACCTCTGTCTGGAGACATGGTCATTCTCTTGCTGAGGGGGGAACCTGGCCTGTCTTTGTCTGAAGGTAGGTACCTCTTCCTGTTGCCCTTATCTCCCTGCTGTTGGAAAATACCAGGACATATGGAATCAAGCAATGAAAATAAAGAGGGAAATTTAAGGAATTGAATGCAAGAAACAAAGGGCAGCGTTCAACTGATTTATTTGACATGTGAGTGCAAAAAATTTAAAAATAAATAAAAATAAAAGAAATAACTCAGACAACAACAATTTCAACTTCATGTAATTTGCAGGTAGATTTACCCAGTACTCTTCACAGGAAATATGTCTGCACATTGTTTCACACAAGTATGGAACTAA